>NC_069393.1:60859741-61479950 GCF_027475565.1 Acinonyx jubatus
AAAGACCACAGATGTGTCTTACACGTATTTCCTATACAGCTGGCAAATGTGCTGTGCTGTTCCACTCTCTGAACATATAACTCTTCTAATGTCTCTAAAAACATTACTTTACTAATTAAAATTAAAATACTAATTATAATTACTTCAAATTGAACTCTAATATAAAGAACATCTTAAATTCATCATTAGTGGAAAATACACACACAACTCAAAAAAAGAGTTGCTACCATTTATTTGAAGGAAAGATGAAACTGTATGCAATTGTCATTCTTTACCCAACAAAGGAACTACTATAACACATTAACAAAAAAGGAAGTATGATAATTTCACTCCCATATAGCTTTTGCCCTGCCAAATTTTATGCCTAAAAGTAGCAACTGTATCAAACCTTATAATCAAAACTTTTATTCTATTTTTCCTTGTTGCACATTTTGCATGTATATGTCCTTTAATATAATCCAGACAAGATTAAAATGTAATCCAGTGAAAGGAATGCTGTAGCACACCGACTTACCAAAGGGCCAGTTCAAATTCTGGGAGAGAGGAGTAGCTAGCCAAGTAGGTGCCACAATAACTGAATGAAAGTAAAGTGTAGTCCAGAAGAACACTGCCTAAAATATAAAATCAGTTACAAGGGTTTAATCATTGTGTTCAGATTAACTACAGTTTTATAGTTTATCTCCCTTATCTAATGATTTTCACATAATCCAAAAGCATTCAGCTCCTGGAATAACAGATCTCCTAGGTAATTTCTAAGATTATGAACAGAAAGCTAAAAGCAAAGTTAAAATTCCTTTTTTTTTTTTTTTTTTTTTTACAGCTATTAGAGTTGAGGTACCTGGCTGGTTCAGTTGGGAAATCATGCAACTCTCGATATTGAGTTTGAGCCCCACAGTGGGTGTGGAGATTAGTTTTTTAAAAAAAGAAAAAAATTAGGGGGGCACCTGGGTGGCTAAGTCAGTTAAGCATTTGACTTTGGTTCAGGTCATGATCTCAGAGCTCTTGAGTTCAAGCCTCTCATCAGGCTCTATGCTGACAGCTCAGAGCCTGGAGCCTGCTTTGAATTCTGTCTCCCTCTCTCTCTGCCCCTCCCCTGCTCATGCTCTGTCTGTCTCTTTTTCAAAAATAAACATTAAAATTTTTTTAAAAATAAAAAATTAAAGATATGAGAGTAAATTAAGACCATTAGGTCACTGACCCTAGACTTCAATCAGAACTGAGTGTATTGAACCATGGATGTCGTAAGTATAATTTGAAATGACCCAAGAACTAGAACATGCTCCATAAATATATGAAACACTGTAATTAGAAAAGTTATTCGAACAACGTTAAATACTTTGGGGAGTTGTAATCATTCCAGCTTACTTCCATGTCTCTATGTCTTGGGCCACACCAGGCCCTTTGCTTAATATCTTCTGGTTCTAGGAACAATTATAAAAAAGTTCTATCTCATCCATCCTTGTAGTTGAAGACATGAAACATGACTCTAAAAACCTTAGTAACAATGTGTGTCATGAGGACGCTAAGACAAGGAAGTATCTGCTTCTGCCCTCCTGTGTATAAAGATCCGATTTCCCCCACTCTACCTGCTGTTTTTCAATGTGGTTCCATAGGTACAAGTTCTGCCTTCTCCCATGTCTTTTTCACATGCAGGTCTCTGTTGCTAGTTCTCTGTACTTTTCGTGGTTGTTTGCTGCTTTTTTTGCCCTTCTCACTTTAACTGACTAGAATATAACGCTAAACTTTGTTGTTTGTTGAATTTATTTAGCCCAGTTTGATTAACAAAGAAAACTTGTATTAACGGAGCAAAAATAAAAGGTTTTCTGTGGAATAGAGGCCTCAATAGAATAATTTCTATCCTTACTATAGACATTTCCTCTCATAAATGAAGATTATTCATTTTATATTTTATTTATTTTAAATTTCTAAAAAATGCATGATGTTTGAATATGAAAAAAAAAGCTTTAATGTTTATTTAGTTTTGAAAGAGAGAGAGAGTTCACATGCACAATTGGGGGAGGGGCAGAGAGAGAGGAAGGGGTAGAATCCCAAGCGGGCTCCACAGTCAGCAAGGAGCCCAATGGGGTACTTTATCCCACAACCCTGGGATCATGACCTGAGCTGAAGTCAAGAGACTGACAACTGAGTCACCCAGGTGCCTCTCCCCCCCAATAAAAAGGTTTACAAGAAAATATATCCTCTGTAATCTCACTACCAAATTTGGTAAATTTCTGGTATTTTCTTCTATGCTTACTTGTCAATAAACATTTTTTTCTACTTAAATATAACTTTGAAAAAATACATAACATTGCTTTTTATAGCTATAACAATCATGGTTTAAATATTATGTATAATAATTCATTTTAAAAACTTGGATCACACAGTGTTACTCCTATTGTTTACATTATATAGAGCATTTTGTCATTAATAATTCTTCA
This sequence comes from Acinonyx jubatus, assembly GCF_027475565.1. NCBI lineage: Eukaryota > Metazoa > Chordata > Mammalia > Carnivora > Felidae > Acinonyx > Acinonyx jubatus. Next base: position 60,862,180 of record NC_069393.1, read on the forward strand.
AAATCAATTTTTAATGCTTATATAATACACTTTATGGGATATTTTCACATATTTAACCATATTCCTATTACTGGGGATGTGGGTGGTTTCCAATCTTTTTCTATTATGATAGTGCCTTTATCTCCTGCGCATACACATCTTTGACTATTTCTGATTTCCTTAAAATTGAATTCTAGTTCTTCAACTGAGTTTAACTGGGTCAAATACGGTAATGTTTACTTCCCAGAAAGATTGTATCAATCTTACTCCCACCTTATTCCCACCTTCAGCAAGAAAGTGTGTTACCAATTTCACTGTGCTCCACCTAGCAGTTATCAGCTTAAAAAAATTGTGACCTTGGTAAGTTGAAAAACCTCATCTCAGTTCAAATATCAATTTTTAAAATGAATATTGGATGGAATATTTTTTGATATTTTGGTCATCTGTAGTTTTGTGGTTTGGGCAATTTCTTCTTCCACTGTTCTAATGGGATGTTTGGGTCTTTTTCTTATTGTTTCATAAACTCTTTAAAAATACTTGATCATATTACTTCCAAGTATCTTCCTCAGTTTATTATTTGCCTTTAATTTTTCATGGTGTTTTGAATGTTCTTAAATTTTAAATTTGTATGCAATAATAGGTCAATTTTTCTACTTTTAGCTATTTCCTTTGTGTGAAAATTTCTTCCCCATCCAAATCATTTCAATATTCTACCATATTTTCTACTTTTCAAATGGTTTGCTGTTTATATTGAACTCTTATTTTTATCTAATGTATGTTTTGACGTTCAGTATAACATGAGTATCAAACTTGATATGTTTGCTCAAATAGTTTTCTATTTAAAAATTTTAAAGATTTATTTATTGATTTATTTAAGTAATCTCTACACCCCACATGGGGCATGAACTCAAGACGCTGAGATTAAGAGTTGGATGCTCCACCGACTGAGCCAGCCAGGTACCCCTCAAATAGTTTTCTTAGCACCATTGCTGAACAATCTATATTATCTATTTTGGGGGAAGGAATGCAGAGTATCATTCATCATATACTTAGCTTTTATATATTCTAAGCTTGTACCCTCTCTTCAACTCTTCCACTGATGTGGTGATCCCTACACCAATATCACACTCTTAATCGCTATAGCATCATGTTAAAAGGACCCTCTATCATGCCATCATTCTCTTTCGAATTATTCCCATCTCTACTTTTTGTTGTTCTGGAAGAACTTCAGAATCATTTCATTTAAGTACTCCTTGCTGTCTAAAACATGATAAACTTAGGAATTATTTTCTATGAACTATATAATAACAAGACTTTCCACTCAGGAATATGTCTCTACATACTTAAATAATTTAAATCAATGATATTTTTGTAGTTTTCATTGAGGTCACTCACATTTCTTCTTGAATCAGTTCTAAGTATTTAAATCACCTTAGCTATGTGAATATTTTGAAACCAGCATCTTACTGAGCATTCTTTTATTAGTCCTAGTAGACCATTGCATTACCCATAATCTCTTCTTCTATAGCTATAATTTTTGTTTCATATTTTGTTGCATTGGCTTGAAATTCCAGGCTGATATTAAATAACTGTGGTAACAACAGCTATCCTTGATGACTTAGTCATAATTTTATTGTGAATGCCTTTAGAGTTTCATTTTTTAATATAAATGTTGGCTGCTGGTTTGAATTAACTTTTAATTGCTTCGACAGGGCTATAGTCAAAATAACAAAGCTGGGGAAATTTTAAAGATGAAGAGTAGTTACAGTCCATATAGACAGTTACCATTGTATGAATGAGCGATGTTTTATAAGTTGTTTTAATCTGTTGAGAACACAAATTTCCCCACAAATAAAATGCTATCAATTATAGTGAAATTCCCTGGCTTAACCCAAAGACTTATTTGACCAATAAGTCCAAAGAACTAAGACCAGTCCCAAGCTCTCCTGGGCTTTCTATCCATGATGTGTTAAATGAGGGAATCATGAGATGGAAACTCCAGTAAATGTGCAGCAGCCCACTGTGGGTCACATGTATCTGTGAATAAATTAATTATAGTAAATGCTGGGTAACGGTGACTGACATATTATGTATGTGTGTGTGTGATATTCATATATGTCATGTGGATATATACATAATATATATATAATTACATTTATTATCACTACAGCCTTAACAGTAGATACTACCATTATCCCCACACCTAAGGAAATTGAGGCTCAGAGACTTTAGAACTTGTATGACCTCAATTTACCTGGATTTTCAATAAATCGTCATAAAAGAAAAAAAAAGCATTCTGGAAAAAGGTTTCAAACTGCATTTAGTGCTGTAATAGTCTACTAGCCCAGTGCTTATCAAGTTTAATGTACATATCAATCACCTGGAGAATCTTACTAAAATGCAGATTCTGATTCAGTAAGTCTGGGATGGGAGCAGTTTCCGTATTTATAACAGGTATCCTAGGTGATGCCAATGTTGAAGATAAACAGACCACAGACTTTTGAGTAGCAAGGCTGCAGTACACTGATTAAATTCTTTGTGATCAGCCCGATCCTACTTTTAAAATGTGTGATATGAAAACAAAAAGCAAAAAAACAAACTGACAAACCAAAAACACCCTTCATTTGTAAGCACTAGGTTTGGTCACATAAAGAAATCCTTCAGTTATGTCAGATTACGAGTCTTGCAGGTTACCTTTTAATTTGGTCCTTCTGGTCAATCCAGGAAAGTTGTATATGTAGATGAGAGGTTTTAACCTCCGGTCGGAAAAAGCCACAACTTCATAAGGAACATTAGTTGCCACAACACCCACAACTCCATTCATACACTGAAGTACAGTCTTTTTCTTGGTTTCAATATTAATAAATATTACAAAATTCCCACAAGGGTAGCAAATGGTGCTGTCGTTGACAAAATGAACATTCTGCTTAGGGAATCCTTGGACCCATCTTTGGGAAAAAAATGTATCACCATCAATATAATCCATTTCAAATACTTTTTTTAAACAAAGCAAACAAAAGGGCATCAAAATATTTGAAACACATCTATTCTATTTTTACCTCCTTTCTGCCCAAAACAATCTCTAAGATAAAAGAAGACATATGCTGGCTGTGAGACCAGTGTGGAGCCTGCTTGGGATTCTTTCCCTCCATCTCCCTCTCTCTGTCTCCCCCCATTCGCGCGCTCGCTCGCTCGCGCAGACGCTCTCTCAAAATAAGAAACATTTTTTTTCTAAACAAGCTTTAAAAAAAACAACTTTGAATAGGGCAGCCTACTTTGTGGTTGTGAGTCAAGTAGAAAACTGTTTCTTTACCAAGATGAAATGTGTATAGCTGTATTTTAAATGGGAAAAAAACGGATAGAATGCAGAAAATAAATGGAATTAAGTCAACATGACTGGAGAGTACAGGATACAGAATCAAACAGTAACAGAGTGCAGGTAACACTCAAGAATGTAGAAGAAAAGAAATACCACCTTCTATCTGTGCAGCTGTTTGTGCTTTCCAAAGACCACTAAAAAATGCAAATAGCTCCAAAGTTAGTGGATAGAAGGAAGGGACTGACGGTCCTAATTTAGGGTAAATCCCCAAGGATGACGAGGAAAGGATGGGAGTGTGTGTAGGGTGGGGTTTGAAAAATCAGGAGAAAACGGAATACTGAGCCAGAAAGAGGAGGCAGAAATGAAGAGTGGAAGAGAGCAATCGTGGGTAAGCGAGAAAGGGGAGGGTCGCAGAAAAACGAAGGGGTGCAAACAGCTGGAGATGTGGTCACTAAGAAGTCACACAGAGAGGGAGTCTGCAGGAGGGCGTTGGGGGGTAAAGGACAAGAGCTCAAAGTTTCCAGGAGAGCAGGTCCAGAGAATGGGAGAAAGAGGAGGGTAGGGAGGGGACTGGGTCAGAAGGAAGTTTCCGAGAGACCCGGCAGTCGCTGGGCGGAGGACGCCGCACCTCACGGACAGGGAAGGGCCGACGGAGGCGTAGGCGTTCTCCTCGCGCTCCCGGCCGTGAGCCATGGGCCAGGTTTCTCTCAGCCCGGCCTCTGGGAGAAAATGCCCGAGCCCACTAGGGTCTGCAGCCGTTCGTTACTCCGAGGTCCTCTGCGGCGCAGACTGCAAAGCGTCCGCTGTTACCACCGTATCCAGGAGACCGTAACCCCTGCTCCCATTGGCTATGCCCTGTCTGCATGCTCCCTCTCGGACCTAGCGGATTGGTGGAAGTGCTGCCGCGTCTCAGCATATGGGAGAGCGGCGAGCTAAGCGTGGGGCGGGCCCTTAAGAGTGAGTGCTGAGTGGCCCTTGCCTGGGGCAAGTAATTACAATATTAATAAATATCAATAGCAGAATTAATATTGTGTGCTGACCACGCCAGACGTCGTTCCTAGCGCCATGCAGGCATTATTTCATTTACTCTTCAAATCGCCCATCAGCCCCATTTTATAAGTAAGCAAAGTGTAAGTGATGCGAGAAAGAACTTGCCTAAGACTGCAAACTAGGACTTAAAACCAGGTATCGGTATCGTCTAAATTTAGAGTTCCTAGCCTTTAATTACTATATTACACTCTCACACGGACCCTCCGCTACCTCAAGGAGGCAGACATCTCCAGGAAGTAACTTGATCGGAAGGCCACATCTTGTTCTTGTTTCTTCCCTTTCCTCTCGTACCCTTTTTCCCTTTCTTCCTTTCTATTCTTCTCCTCCTCACTGGCCTCCCCTTCTCTTCCTTAGTTCTTTCTTCCCTGTCTTGCCACCTTCTGGCCTTCATTTCGTACACAAATATTTACTGAGTATCTCCCGTACATGGTGCTAGTCACTTGAAAAAAAAAATAATGAGCAAAAGAGATAAAATTTCTTCTTTCTTGGAACTTAGAGATTGGTGGAGTCCAGGAAGATGAGGATAGACATCCACATCATTACACAGATACAGAATTATAGGTTGAATTAAGAAGAAAGGGAGCATGATACTGTGATCGCCTGTGTTGAGGTCCTCACCTAGTTGAATGGGCAGAGACGATTTCAGTGCGCGTGCGCCATTTTCACTTTGAGCTGAAGGATGAGGAGCCATTGCTGGGGGCTGGGTGCTAGGGGCTGGGGTGGAGGTTGGGGGGCAGGAGTAGGATGGGCAGAGGAGAGTTTTGTAAACTGTTAGGACAGGACAGCAGATTGGATGAACAGGGAAGAGTAATGTGCCTGGAGCAGAGGGAGATGAGAAGAAAATACTGAAGATGAAGCTGGAGAAGGAACCAAGAGCCAGGTAAAAGCCAAGTTGAGAATTCTGCTCTTTCTCCTAAAAGCCAATGCAAACACATTAAATAACTTTAAGCAGGAGAATGACATGATCAGATTTATGTTTATAAAAGATTCTGACTGCAGGAAGATTATCACTTGACTAGGAGAATAGGGAAAATAGAAATAGAAGACATGTTAGGAGCCTAAGGGTCCCAGCAAGGGATGCAAAACAGGATTTTCGTGCTCACCACTATTGGCATTGGAGGGTTGGTGGGGAGTTGCATGCAGGATGTTTAGCAGCACCTCTGCCAGTAGCACCTCCATAGTTGGGACAGTCAAAAATGTCTTAAGGGCACCTGGGTGGCTCAGTTGGTTAGCATCTGACTGGTGATTTCAACTCAGGTCATGATCTCACAGTTTGTGAGTTCGGGCCCCACACTGGGCTGTGTGCTGACAGTGCGGAGCCTGCTTGGGATTCTCTCTCTCTCTCTCTCTCTCTCTCTCTCTCTCTCTTTGCCCCTCCCCCTCTTGTGCACATTCTTGCTCGCTCTCTCTCAAAATAAATAAATAAACTTAAAAAGATGTTTATGGACATTGTCAAATGTCTATGGGGGGGGGGGAGTAAAATCACCCCTAGTTAAAAACCACTGATCAGTCTAAAAATTAGAAGGTAAAAATCTATAGGATTTGGTGTTGGATTGATAAAGAGGGGTAAAAGAAAAGGAAGAATCAAGGATGATGTTGGATTTCTGATTATCATAGTCAAAGAGAGTGGTACCCTTCACTGAGATGGGGTGAAGAAGAATCAGAGACGTGTGTTTCTGCTCTAAAGATTTTTTTTTTTTTTCGCTGAAATGGAAGGCAACACACATGCAGTGCTTAGTGTTAAAGAACCTCACAAAACTGGGTGACAAAATCCCACATTTCTCAGTCACAGGGGGAAGTGGCATAAAGAAAAGTCAAGCTTTCCCCTCTGGTAATTCCTAAACCCTGAACAGTTTCTGCTGCCACTTCCTCACTAGTTGGCTTGTATTTGTGTTTTGACTAAGCCCTCCCACCAAACATACCTTTAATCACAACCTGAGCATTTTATTTATTTTTTTAAGTTTATTTATTTTGAGAGACAGAGAAAGTGATCAGGGGAGGGGCAGAGAGAGAGAGAGAGAGAGAGAGAGAGAGAGAGAGAGAATCCCAAGCAGGCTCCGCACACTGTCAGTGAGGAGTCGGATGCAGGGCTTAAACTCACTAACTGTGAGATCATGACCTGAGCCAAAATCCAGAGTCAGATTCTTAACCGACTGAGCCACCCAGGCGCCCCTAACCACAACCTGAGCATTTTAAAGCCAACACCAGAGAAGAATCTGATGAGACAAATCCTGCCACTGGGTAAATAAATGGTAGGTAGAAGATATAAGGGAGGCAGGAAGTATGTACTCTGGAAAAGAGATACTGACCAGGCTGGCATCAGCCATGACCCTGGAAACCCTGAACTTGCCCAGTGCTAGAGCAAAAGAGAAACGAAATGGAATCAAATTGGAAAACCCCATTTTATAGCTATCTTACTGCATGAAACCCTGACTGCAGTTTAGATTAAAAAAATGTCTCCAGCTGGGTTTCTGTGATATCTGTTGTTATTTGTGAAGAGACGCCCTAACCTTTACATCATATCAGTTACAGGAAGATTAGTGGCCTTTCTTAGTCTGCAGCGGGAAATATAGATCATCCCCAGGAAATGGACTGGTAGGGGTGAATCAGGAAAATCTGTTCCAGTGCTCACTCTGAAAGATTTACAAACAGTAGAAACAAAATCTTTCTCTAGAAACAAGTTCTTTCTCTAATCAGTGACCCCAAGGAGCAGCCCTGAGCGTCCTAAGGTGACAACTAGTATGTTCCACCATTCGGGGGAAGCATCCAACCCACCTAAGCACAACCCACACCTCTCAACTCCTTTTCTCCTTGCAAATCTCCTCTCTATCACCCTTAGAATAGTCCTGGACAGAATAAGCCTAATCCTCAGCATTAAGCTTTATGCCTTTGTAGAACTCAGCTCAATGCCCCCAAAAAGCCGTGGTCAATTCAAGTTCATTGAACCATAAACCAAAACTTGTCCACAACCAGCCACAGAACAACAACAACAAATACTTGTTTCCCACTAAGAGATTGTTTCATTCCTGGCTTCTCTTGGGTCCCAGGCAAACTCCATGATATCTGAAAGATGAATTTTCACTAAAAATTTCACCCACTAACTCGGTTTTCTAGGATCATTTAAACATGGGAAAAGATTATACAGCATACTGGAACGCATTTCATTAAGTAGATGAATAAATGTGCTTTTTGTGAAAGGTAGCAATGTTTACATGAAAAGTCAAAAAAGCAAGAAATTAACATTGTTTCTCTGGGTAAAAAGAAATGTAAGTAATGAATGTTTTTAAGGTAAAGGAATAATTTGCAAGAGAAAGTAGCTTCTTATTCTCTGGTAATTGGCCCATTTTATAATAGTGATGATAACAAACCACAATTTCTTGAGCTCCTGTTCTTGGTAGAGAACTTCATAAAATCTGGATCCCCCCAACAACCATGGTACAGGGCAAACTGGGGCTCAGAGAGTTGAAGCATGTAACTGAAGTTTGGACGCATGGCTCTGTGCAAATTTCCTCTCCACTTGGCAATGAGAACAGCTAACTCTTTTTATGCCACTGCTCTGCGTCTGCTACACATTTATGAAACATGTATTATTTTATCCCTATTGCAGAGAGATGGAAATTGAGTCTCAGGAAAGTCAAGAATTTTGTACAGAGTATCACAATCTTAAATGGATTTGAACCCAGGTGGATTTAATTATGTGAAAGAACCCTTCTTTCCAGACATGTGAAGACTTGAAATTTTAAATCAAATTGGGCATTTAACTTGAATTGAGCATTTTCCCGGAAGAAGAAGAAAAATAGGGAATCCTTCATAATTCTCGGAAGTTTTAGAATAAAGAATATGGGACCAGGTTACATTTTTATGGTAATTCTGAGCCAATTAGTAAAAATGGATGAATGTTATTATTTTGTGCATTTAACCTAACATATTCAGGTTTATTTTCACATTTCAAATATTTTTGTAGTGTGTGTAAAACATAGCTGTATGATTACATTTCATGTCCCAAGTTGCTTACCTTGATCTTGATGCTGAAATAACTACATTTGGTTGAAACATGGAAAGGATTTGTAATCAACATCCAAGTAAATAATACACTGTTATTAAATAGTGTAAATAATACACTGTTATTAAGTAGTAAATAATACAGTGTTAGACAATGCTCTAAAGAAGGTGACTAAGAAAGTTAGTTTAAGGGGGAGAGGGGAGATTGTTACATCAGGCCCACCCTGAATTCCAAGGCAAGAATATAGGCAAGACACCTGTAAGCCATTTATCCAAGTATTTTTAAATGATTTATTAAAATTTAAAAGTTGGAATGCCCAGGTGGCTCAGTTGGTTAAGCGTCCAACTCTTGATTTTGGCTCAGGTCATGATCTTGTAGTTTGTGAGTTCAAGCCCCTCATTGGTGCAGAGCCTGCTTGGGATTCTCTTTTCCCACCTCCTCTGCCCCTCTCCCAGTGCTCTCTCTCTCTCTCTCTCTCTCTCTCAAAATAAATAAACTTAAAAAAATGAAATAAAATTTAAAAGTCAAAATACAGGGGCGCCTGGGTGGCTCAGTCGGTTGAGCGTTCGACTTCAGCTCAGGTCACGATCTCACGGTCCATGAGTTCGAGCCCCGTGTCGGGCTCTGGGTTGACGGCTCAGAGCCTGGAGCCTGCTTCCGATTCTGTGTCTCCCTCTCTCTCTGCCCCTCCCCCATTCATGCTCTGTCTCTCTCTGTCTCAAAAATAAATAAACGTTAAAAAAAATTCTAATAAATAAATAAATAAATAAATAAATAAATAAATAAAAAGTCAAAATACAAATTACAGGAATGAAAATTAAAAATTCAAATCAGGGGGCACTGGGTGGCTTAGTCAGTTGAGCATCTGACTTCAGCTCAGGTTCATGAGTTGAGCCCCACATGGGGCTAACAGCACAGAGCCCGCTTAAGCTCCTCTGTCTCCCTCTCTCTCTGCCCCTCCCCAACTCACACTCGTGTGCTCTTTCTCGCGTGCTCTCTCTCAAGAATAAATAAACATTAAAAAAATTCAAATCAGAATTTTAAAATGAAGGCAAAATTGTTATTTCATTTTTTATCATAATTAAATCTTAAAATATTTTATATCAAACATTGTAATTCTAGTGTTCAGTATCCATCTAGTCAAAGTGAAGAATTGGTGTCAGGCTCCAACATGTTTCATCTAGTCCCATGTACATAAATAAACGTAGGCATAATAAGGTTTGCATTATATTGTAATGCATTCCACAGTCTCATGTGTTACTAATGCCAATACCACACTAATTCATGAGAACCCCTGGGTGCACAAATTGGAACCCAAAGAGAATTAAGAAAATAGTGACTTGATTCTACTGAGAAAGGGTCCTTAATTATGAGAGCAGCCTAATGCATTCATACTCTCAGCAGCAGAGGACTAGACACATTTATTATCTGTCTTTTCTCATATCCAAGCATTTCTGCCACTCAGATCTTCCCTACACTCCCTAAATAGTTTCTCCCTCTGATGTCAGTCAGTAGTGATACATTCCACAAACCTCACAGTGGTCAAAAACAGTAAGTAGTCTGGTTTCGAGGACCTGGGGCAACAATGGAGAAACCCGGGGCGAGAAGAGGGCTAGTCACTATGGTAGATCTTTAGGGTTGCCATGGTTCTGCGAGAATGTGGAGTGCTGTATCCTGCACGTTGGTGGCATGGGCTCTCTAAAGCAGGGGCACTCCTTGCTGCGTCTGTGGATGGTACAATGTCACAGATGTTTAACAAACTACGGAGTGAAAGATAAAATAGCGTAGGAGGAAAGCTTTGTGGGAGATGGTGAAAGGGGGAAGCAGTGGAATTTATTAGATGACAAAAACAGTACAGTTTAACAAAAAGTCGGGAAGTTAGTTACTCCTGCAGAAGGTATCTGGTTGTGGAGGGCATTGAGATGGGCTGGGCGAGACTTCTGGGCTCACCTGGGGCCTTGGATCCCTGGCAATTTTGCAGAACACTGAAATGAATGTTAATTAAAAATGAAATTTTATATTATATTACTCTCTTGTAAAAGCATAAACAAGAAAATATATCTATGACTCTATATATCCATATATCTATGGACTCTAACATGGACTTCATTTAAATAGAAATCCAGGGGCCATTAGTAGATAGAAATGAATGAATTCGCCGTGTGCCATAAATATCACTTAAAATAGCATTTTCAAGGAGTATTAAGTACAAAGTTTTTGAAGAGCAAAGGTTTACCATCATTACATATTCAAAATTTGAGTTTGGATGTCCTTCTAAAAAGCTTCAAGGTTCATCCCCATTAAATTCTCCATTGTACCTTCTCATAAAAGTAAAAGCTTAAAAGCAGTAAAATCCATCAGTACGTTCCATTTTATATCCTTTCATCTTATTTCCCTTCCATTTCCTTTGCCCATAGGGTCTTTCATACTCATAATCCCTTGAAGTAGAAGCAAAGAAACAGTGCTTTCAAAAAAAATACATGTTCTGTGGCCATATGTTTTTACTGGTAGAAATCTGGCATGACAAGTTTAGACTTGGATGCTTGATTGTATTCTATGACAAAAACTTGAGTCCAGAATGAGAAAGTGAAGATGAAGTGGTGAAAATACATATTTGAATTCAGATTATACTCTCAGAGGCTATGTGATTTAGAGAAAAGAGCCCCCAGCCTAAAAGTTTATGTTCTTATTCTATCTGGCTTCTTACTAGATATGTGATACTGGAAAAGCCAAAACATTCTGAAATTTAACTGCATCATCTGTAAAGTGAATCTGATATTTTCCCCTGCCTACCTCCGCAGGATTATTTATGAGGATCAAATGAAATGATATACATAAAAATGACTTTAAATGAAATGTACAATATAGGCAGATGGTCCTGTTACATAGCTACATAGTTGCAAGTCAGTTGCAAGTCCCTCAGCCTGAGCCTGGGAAGGAAGGTGATTTATAGCACACTGAAAGCAGGCAGTGCATAGATTACTATGGTGGGTTAAGGCTAAGAAAGAAGATTATCAAATTCCCTTCAATTGTTCATTAGCATTGGTAACACGTTTGTGTTCTAGAGCAGTTATGGGTTGTAACACCTTAGTGATTTGTATGATTTGTTTACTAAGTTGTGACCAACAGCTTTTTGTTACTGAAAGAACATAAACAAAATCTCACAAAGCATCCCACAGGGTAGGGTAAATAAAGTCTCAGGGGTGTATGTGTGTATGTGTGTGTGTGTGTGTGTGTGTGTGTGTGTGTGTTTGATCACTTTAAAAATGTGATTTAAAAATGACTTAAAAAAAGTCAGTAAGTACATTAGAGGTAACTGTGAGCAAGACATACTGAATTTCATCAAATTTCAGATAAAATTATTAAGGGGTAAAATCTACCAAAAAATTACAAAAGAATCCTTTCTCATCACTCAGAATTTTTATTTTATATTTATTGAAAGTGCTCTTTAAAATTTATATTTTTATCATAAAAGAACTGAAACTTACCTAGAAATAGATTTTTATCCTGGAGCACCTGGGTGGCTCAGTGAGTTAATCACCCAGCTCTTCGGCTCAGGTCATGATCTCGAGGTTCCTGAGATCAAGCCCTGAGTTGGGCTTTGCACTGACAGCGCAGAGTCTGCTTGGGATTCTCTCTCTCTCTGTCCCTCTTCCCTGCTCTCTCTCAAAATAAATAAACATAGAAAAAAGAAATAGGTTTTTATCCTATATTACTCTCTTGTGTAAGTATAAACAAGAAAATATAGGGGCACCTGGGTGGCTCAGTTGGTTAAGCATCTCACTCCAGCTCAGGTCACGATCTCACAGTGAGTGAGTTAGAGGCCTGAGTTGGGCTCTGTGCTGACAGCTCTGAGCCTGGAGCCTGCTTCAGATTCTGTGTCTCCCTCTCTCTCTGCCCCTCCCCCACTCATTTTCTCTCTCTCTCTCTCTCTCTCTCTCTCTCTCTCTCAAAAATAATAAACATTAAAAAAAAAGAAGAAAATATAAATGATGTGAGTTAAGGTTTTCCTACAACTTGTTCACTTTTACAACCCAGCTATTTTGAACAATTTCTCAAGTCAGAGTCATAGGTATTCATTTACCACTACCTCATCTGCCACTCCCCACCCCCTGCATTGTCCTCTGTGCCAATAAGAGCATTTCATTTAATAATGGAAAAAGGGTGCCCTCTTATTATCTCTGGGATTTTCTTTCAAGCCATTGGCATCCACCCTGCAAAGTTCAAGCACAAGCAATAACATCCATGTCAGGATTGCACCAAGCCTATAGTGATTTTAAGATATAGCCCAATTTTCAGAAGTGTTCAAAAGTGGAGAAATGTACAGCTTAGAATTAATGAAATATGGCAGTAGTTAAGAGATCAGACTGTGATGTCAGTTCAGAATTAAAAGACCCATTCCACCATTCAGAAGTATGTTGCTGTTGGAAAGCCACTTAATTTCTGTCCCTGAGTTTCCTCATCCATGAGATGGTAATATTAACAGTATTTCTTCTTTAATTTTTATTTAATTCTTTATTTATTTTGTTTTATTAATTTTTATTTAATTTAAATTTTAATTAAATTTAATTAATTTATTTAATTCTTATTTAATTTAATTTTTATTAATTTAATTTTATTTATTTAACTTTTATTTAAAGTTTAATTAAAACTTTTTCATGTAGAACATTTAGCAGACACCTGGCAGGCAGCATGCATTCACCAGAGGGAATTATATCCTATATGCTATTTTACATTTCCATTTAACAGTATATCTTGAACGTATTTCTGCATCAGTATATATAAAACTACTTCATGCTTTTGGGGAGGAAAAATTTTTCTCCATCCTTCTAGATTCTTTTGGCTGGTCTAAGAATTAGATTGACATGGGAAAGTTTAATAGGAGAAAATCAAATTTAATTATGTATGTTTGGGGAATCCACACAAACATGAAAGGTTCCAAAAATAGGCAAAATGAGGTATATACCTCATCTTGAACTGAGAAGGGGGTAGGGATCTGGGGCTTTAAGGGGAGGAGATAATTTCCAGAAAACAAGATGAAAACAAGCAAATGCTTCGTAAACAAATGTTTGTGGGGCCATACAAAAAGAATGAGACACAGAGAGGAATTTTAAAAACAAACTTTGCTATGTTTCTTCCTGTCTACCACACCTAGTTCATCTTAGGCTGTTATTTATGATAATAGCTCCCTTCTTGGAACAGGTCTTTCATGCAAATTCTTTCAGGTATTCAGGGAGAAGGTCAAAGGTTCTTCCTGAGCCTTCTGTTTCTTATAAATAATCAGCCTAAAATAATCCATATGCCAAAAAAACACATTTTGGGGTGGCAAAATTTTCTCCCCTACAGTCCCTTTTAAGAGTAGTTAGGTTGGGGGCACCTGGGTGGCTCAGTGGGTTAAGCAGCCAACTTCCGGCCAGGTCATGATCTTGCAATTGGTGAGTTCCAGCCCCACATAGGGCTCTGTGCTCTTAACACAGGGCCCGCTTCTGAGACTGTCTCCCTCTCTCTCTGCCCTTTCCCTGTTCACGCCCTTTGTCTCTCAAGAAAAAACATAAAAAAAAAAAAAAAAAGTCGTTAGGTTGGTGTTTTGCTCTTATTTTTTACCTGTCCTTTTAAAAATCAGTTTCTTTTTCGTTTTTTGATCAGCCATGGTCAGTATTGTCTCTTCACTGCCTCTTTAATCAGAAACCTTACACACACGATGCAGGAAAACCAAATCCCCCTCTGCCCACGACGTGCCCGGAAAAGTCTGCAGTCCTTTTAGCTCTAAAAGCTTTAGATGTTTTAGACCTTTGCCCTTGTGGCAGTCCACAGCAAACAGAAGTGCAGGGCTGGCTCTTCCACCCTGAAAGCCTCCCCTCGGCGTCTTCTGGGCCAGGGCAGCGAAGCGTTTCCGCAGGGCCTTGAACTCCTGCGCGCAGAGGTCCTTAGTCAGGCGGCCTCCCGGGGCTGTGGACGCCTGCACGCACCTGCCGTAGGCCGCGGCCTCGGCCTCGGCCCCACAGGCCGGTACGTGTCTCCGGAAAGCGTGGAGTTGGCCTCGCAAGCGCCCCCACACGGCTCTGTTCCACGACAAGAGTAGCTCCTCCTGGCGCCCGTGAGCGCCGCCATCTTAGGTCCATCCTCTTCCCTAAAATCAGTTTCTTAAAAAAATTCTTTTTGATATATAGCATAGAGTAATAACTCAGATTACATAGAAAGGTTTTCAAATGAAGACAGTCTTCATCTCATTTCTTCTCAACTCATTGTTTCCTACCTCAGTTCCATTGTCCAGAAGCCACCTCCAGCGTAAGAAACAGAATATAACCAGGCCCTGCAAGCACCGCACCATGTCACGTGCCTTCTCTTTTTCTTTCTCTTCCTCGATCCAGCGGTATTCACTCACCGGAATTCTGTTTATTATGGTTGCTTGCTTCTCAATTTTACCACATATGCATGTGCCATAACTGACATGCTGTGTCATTTTGCATGTTTTTAAAGTTAATATATTAGTCATGACACGTATATTAGTTTGTGACTTGCTTTTGTGACTCAGTCTTATGTTTTCGAGATGCATTCATGTTAATAGTTGTAGCTGTAGTTTATTAGTTTTCATTGTTGGATAGTTGGCCATTATATGAACATATGAATACACCACAAATTATTTATCCATTGTACCCAGGGTACACTTTTACTATCCCTCTATCCCTGTTCCCCCCCCCCCCCCGCCCCCCGTTTTTCGTTTTTGTTTTTGTGGTTTTTTTGCTATTCAAGCTCCTTTCTTTATGGACCATTTATTCCTGTATGGTATGGCTTCTTATTGTAAGGATTATAATGATTTTTTTGTTTTTTCACTTGACCTCATTCTGGGCCTTACTAATTCATTCTCATTCCACTGGTATTTTTCCATGGAATCTCTTTGTTGAAGCCTGCCATAGACTGTCACAGAATGTTAATTCTGTAAGAAGATAAGGGCCCCTAATTTTTCAAGAGATTTTAAATATAATTAATTAAAATAATAACGAGTGAAACACTTCATGTGACTTCAATATTCCTAACTTACTCTATAAAAATACCTTATTAATTTTAATTGATCGTGTTCTAAAAAGTATAATATTATTCAAATTACATTCCTGACAAGTCACAAAACAATGTTGTATCAAGTGAGTGTATATGGTCAGTAAGTCACTTGTATCAAGTGAGTGTATATGGTGGTACTTAGAAGGCAAAACACTGTTTCTTATCACTTGACCTTTAACCAGCAGAATCAGTTCGAGTTAGCCCCCTCAGGTTAATTACTGACAATCACAACTGCAAAAATGTGAAATACTGTGCCCTTCACCTGTGGCTAACAGCAGTGGGTATCCAGATGGTTACATTATGAACACAATCACAGAGGGCCTGGAGAGGAACCACTATAATGCACAGCAGTACAGTAGTTTCCTGGGACAATATATGTTTTTTTCAATTTCTTCTTTTGAGCAATTAACCTTTTACTTTATTGTTGAATTGGATCTTTCAAATTGTTACAACAAAATGTTACACTAGTCATGAAGTTTTTAGGTTGGCCAATCAGAGACTTAATTTGCATTGTATCATAAATGTGCTAAAAGTCCTTCTAAAAAGTTAGTTTTCTAAAAAAAGAGCTAAGCAAGACCCCTGTGTTAGTAAAAAATGTGCCTTAATTTTTTTTATTTAGTATCTGTATTAATAAGCATTTATTTAACGTTTATTCTGTGCCAAGAACTCGTTTAAGTGTTTTCTATATATTTACTAATGTAATACTTCTTCAAACTCTATAAGGGAGGCAAGAAGTTTTCACCACTGCATTTTACGGATGAGGGAACTAAAACACAAAGGGATCTTGCCTACATTCACACAGTTTAATAAGGGGTTATTATAATTTATAGAGTTTTATAAGAAATTCATAGATTGAATTATTAATTCATAAATCCATATTTGAAACCTCACCCCCCAGTACCTCAGAATATGACTTTATTTGGAAATAGGTCCATTACAGCTGTAATTAGTTCAATTAAGATGAGGCCATATTAGAATAGGGTGGGTCCCTAATCCAGTATGACTAGTGTCCTTATAAAGAGGGGAAATTTGGACACAGATATGCACACAAGGAGGAGGCCATGGGAAGGTGAAGGCAGAGATGGAACAGATGCTTCTACAAGCCAAGGATACCAAAAATTGCCAGCAAAACCATCCAGAAGCTAGAGGAGAGGCATGAAATAGATTCTCCCTTATAGTCTTCAGAAGGAACCAAGTCAGCTGACATTTTGATCTCAGACTTCTGGCCTCCAGAACTGTGAAAATAAACTTCCTTAAAAAAATTTTTTTAATGTTTATTTATTTTTGAGAGAGAAAGAGAGAGCAGGGGAGGGGCAGAGAGAGAGAGGGAGACACAGAAGGGGAAGCGGGCTCCAGGCTCTGCGCTGTCAGCACAGAATTCACGCACTGTGAGATCATGACCTGAGCTGAAGTCGGCGACTTAGCTGACTGAGCCACCCAGGCGGCCCTAAACTTCTGTGGTTTAAGCCACGTAGTCCGTGGTACTTTGGTAACCTAACTCTTGAAAACTAATAAAGGGGTGGAGTGGGCATCAAACCCAGGCAGGAAAGGCTGCAAGATTGGTGTGCTTATCACCTCACTCTCTGCCTCTCCCTCTCCCTTAATAGAGCTAATCAAAATAAAAGCAGACACCAAGGCCTGGAGCAAATAAATGGCACAGGAATTACCAGCTTGCAAATCTAGGCAGACAAACAAAACACTGACCCCTTTCTAGAGTCTGTACCATGTGCCCTGGAGCCTCTGCTTTTCTGCCTCTTTAAGGGACTTTCAGCAGTGGCTCTAGACAGACATTTGTCATAGATCTACAAGTCTAAATTTACTCAGCTCACTTGCGGGACTCTGAGCCTGTGCCCCTACTCAGCTTCAAAATCCAAACCTTTGTGGTGCCTGGATGGCTCAGTCTTTAAGCATCCGACTCTTGATTTCAGCTCAGGTCATGTTCTCACCTTTCTGATGGCCCCTTTGGAGGGATGGAGCCTACGAAAGGCTCTGTGCTGAGCCTGCTTGGGATTCTCTCTCTCCCTTCCTCTCTCTGCCCCTCCCCAGCTTATCCCTCTCACTCTCAAAATAAATAAACTTAAAAAAAAATCCAAACCTTTAATAGGTTTTTTAAAGCAGCACCAGCATTCTGAGGTTAGTATTATCCACATTTGTGCTGTTCCCTTTGGGTTAAAATTAAAAGGATGTGTCCTACAGGTGACAGTAAGAACAATGGCCCTCTTAGTAGCCATATTAAGCTATGCAATAGTAGTTGTATTAAGTACCGACAAGGAAAGGAAAAGGCTGCACAGATGGCTGGGCGACCTGACTCCGGCAGTGGACAGGTATCTTTGCAGAATACATCCCAGAACTGTGAGCAAGCTCGAGGCTGGGGCCCACAAGCCCTCAAGTCAGGGGAGTTTGGGGACGGAAGGGGATCTGCACCCAGACCCATGTCACCTGAGAGCAGCGGTTGTGCCTCCTCGCCCAGGTGCGGGGTGTGGGAGGTCAGGTCAGGGTTAGGCGTGGACATACGTGGAGGCCGGCCTGGAGACCACCATCCTTCTGGATGGGGGGATGTCTTTGAGGGTGTCGAGCTTCTTCTGTGGCTCTGGACGTGGGTACCTCTCTTGGCCAGCGAGTACACTCGGGCACGACCAGCAGCTGCGGTGTTTTAGCGCTAGCTCTGCAAAACCGGGAAGGCCAGGCCTAGGTGGGCGCGTTGGGTGGGTCTGCGGCTGCGATTTCCCTTCAGGCTCTTGGCCGCAGGGGCGGCGCGTTCCCGCTTGCAGAGGGTGGGAAGGGGATTCTGGACGCCGCACGCCAGCTTTCATTAAGCGCCCGGGGCCACGCGGGGCCGGGAGAGCACAGCCCCCGCCCAGCTGGCGGCCGCCCCCGGCGGGCACTTCTGAGAGGAGAAGAGAAGGGAGCAAGGACCGAGGGAGGGGCGACGTACTTCCTGAACCGCCTGCACACCCTGGGTCGCGAGCTCGGCCTGCCCTGCCTGCGCCGCGATGTCCGGAGGGTCAGCCAGGAGCCTAGCGAAGGGTGAGGCCGGCCGCGGGAGGAGGGGGGAATCTCGGCCACCCCCTGCCGCGTGTCCGGTGTGGCTGTTCCGGAGCCATCCGGAGGGTCCCCCACACGCGGGGATCGGGCCGGGGCCGCAGCGCGCGGGACCTCTCCGCGGCCTGGCCCGGGGGTGGCGGGAGGATGGGAGTCCCGGCCGCTCTCGGGGCCGTGACCACTGCCGCGTCTCCCCCGCAGGAAGCGCGCCCCCGGGGCCGGTCCCCCAGGGCCTGATCCGCGTCTACAGCATGAGGTTCTGCCCGTTCGCCCAGAGGACGCTCCTGGTCCTGAAGGCCAAGGGAATTGGGTGAGGACCCAGGCAGGGGCCGTTCCCCCAGCCGCCCGGGAACCAGCTGCTGCGGGGCGGCCGGGTGGGAACCTCGGATTGGGCCCCAGGGCTTCCTTTCCTGCAAAATAAACTATTCTCAGACTTTTGGGGGGACAGAGCAAATTATGAACCCACTTCCCAGGGTGAGAGGTAGGGGGAATGGCACAGATTACACCAGTCTAGGACTCCCCGTTTAGATCAACCTAACCACTTTATGGATTAGAAAAGCTGAGGCTCTGGTAAAGCTGGTGATTCGGGAGATCACTTGACAGGTAATGACCTGCAGCAGCGCTTTTAGGTCTGGTAGATCCCCGATTCTTGGTCCACTGCCCTTCTGCTTTCACCCCACTTCTACATTCATGTCTGATATCTAATACTGTTTGCTGTTATTCTGAGTATATAGTCCCTTCCCTAATACTTGGTAATTTACCCCAGGACAGAGTCCAGGCCTTGACCGTCCTGGCAGAGTGCTGAGTTAACTAGTACTGGACATATTCTTATAGGTTGGGTTGTTGGTTGAGTCAAAGTGTCTATGCCTAAAAATTTAGTCTTTTGCGAAGCCTCTTTGAAATTAGCATGGTTTTTTTGACCAATGGGTTATGCATAGGGAGTATGCGATCGTCAGTTGGCTCCTGATCCCAAATATCCATTGGAATCCCCTCCCTTCCAATGATCTTTGGAATTTGTTGAGCAGACCTTAGATACCTGGGGTGTGGAAGTTTAAAACATAGCCCCCGTTCTTAAGAAATTTTCCATCCATGTGCTTAAGGTTTATAAACTAATTTTAGTTTTCTAGGGGGAGAATTAGGCAGACAATAATTTTACCTAAAAGAATGTAAGATGCATTCTTTTTCTGAAGGAAAAAAAATAGTTTCTTCTTTTAATTTTTTCTTTAATGTTTATTTTTGAGAGAGACAGACAGTGTGTGAGCAGGGGAGGGGCAGAGAGAGAGGGAGACACAGAATCTGAAGCAGGCTCCAGGCTCTGAGCTGTCAGCCCAGAGCCCGATGTGGGGCTTGAACTCACAAATGGTGAGATCATGACCTGAGCTGAAGTGGGATGCCTAACCAACTGAGCCACCCAGGCGCCCCAAAAATATTTTTGAATTAGCCATCACTTCACTAAAATTTGCATCTTATTTGGATGAAATTGAGTCTGAACACATAGCCAAATGCTCAACATTCCAAACTTTGTATTTTATCCTAATCTTCTTCAAATTGGATTGAAAAAAGATGTATCTTATGCTTATGTAATTGGAAAGTATCGGGGCTCCTGGGTGGCTCAGTCGGTCAAGTGTCCGACTTCAGCTCTGGTCATGATTCGCAGTCAGTGAGTTCAAGCCCCACATCAGGCTCTGTGCCTGGATCCGGTTTTGGATCCTGTGTCTCCCTCTCTCTCTCTGCCCCTCCCCACTCACACTCTGTCTCTGTCTGTCAAAAATGAATAAACATTAAAAATAAAAATAAAAATAAAAGGATAGGAGCAAGCACAGCTGGATTGGGAGGCATAAAATCCTGGTTTATGTGCCCCGCTGGAACACTAGGTTGAAAACAACCTACCTTATTTACTGGGACAGTTTTCCAAAGGAAAACTGGACTGATTTTACCAAAATAGTGTGTGTATGGGGGTGAAGAATGGTAACAGGAAACAACAGAGGTCTTCTACATTCTGAATCAGTTTTCAGTTTCACACCCAGAAGACTTTTATTGGACAGGTGCTACATTTTCATATGGTATAACCTGACAAAGCATGGTATTCTCTAAAAAGTGCATCTTCCAACTTGTGGCAGGTGTGTTGACTTGTTAGCTCATAATGTCAGGTTGACAAATCCAAGTGTGTTCTAAGTGTGTTCTTTATCACAAAAAAAAACCCCCATTTTGTTGTTGTTGTTATTGTTGTTGTTGGTATAAAACAACTTTTGTTTCATGGTATAAAAATTTCAGAAGTGTTGATAATTCCTTGGCAGGGAGCTGGCCTTGTATTTCTTTCCATGGCTTGTATCTGAGTTCCAGTAATCTGTCCGCACACAAACCTCTTGATACACAAATGCTAGGGTTCATTGTAGCCATTTCTGTTTCCATGGGGGATTACATATTTAAATCCTCAAACTAAATACTATTTTAACTTCTGAGGTGGATGGGGAAGTAGGAAACAAAAGGTGTTGGTGTGTTATTATTTTTGAGTAACTAACCTGTTCTGTTGAATGATTACTCAGATTTAACAATTATATGAAGCTTTCCTTTCTTTTATTTCCTCTACAATCTCTCAGGCAAGAAACAAGTTAGATCTAATTACAGTCTGAATATAGCTTGGATTTCATTTGTTTTCCTCCTTTTGGGTTTGCTTAGCGTAGCTTACTCACGTAACATTAAAAAAAAAAACAACAACAACAACAATGCATGGACATTTAATCTGAAACTTGGTTTTGTGGGTGGATTTTTTGCATTCCTTAATATTTTTTTAAAAAATGAGGACCTTTCTACTCAATTTAGCAAGAGGAATTGAATTTTATCATGTTGATTCTCATATAGTAGGTAATGGATACAATTCAATTATGTACCTCCTATAATTTGCAATGATACCTTATACCCCAAAGTGGATTATCTTATTGACAATCTTGAAGCATTTTCCACTTATTCATTCAATAAATATTTACTGAGTACCCTATCTGAAACCACTTTTATTTTCACAGCATTTAAATCTGTTTAAAATTTTGCTCACTTACATGTTTGTTTATTAATATGAACTAGATACACAAAATCCCTGCTTTCAAGGAGCTTACACTCTAGGGAGGTGACATAATAAACATGTAAATAAGTAAGCAAAGTAATTTCAGATACATGTCATTAGGAAAACATGTTAATAGAGGCTCTCAGCAGCTTCAGAGAGGGTGGTCAGGGAGGGCCTCTTGGAATGGTGTTTGACCTGAGAAGACAGGCAGAGAAGGCAGAGGAACAATAAATGTTAATGTTCTAAGGTGAGAACTTGTTTGGCAAATTCAAGGAATATAAAAAAGGCCAGTGTGCCCAGATTGTAATGACCAGAGGGAAAGTTATAGGAAACAGGTGTGACAAGTAAGAACAGGCCAGATCACATGCCACAGAGGGGCTTAGAGTTTATGCTCATTGCAATGAGGAGCAATCAAGGGGTTGCAAGCAGGAGGGTGGCCTGATTCAATTTACTTGTGTGTGGAAAATGGACTGTAGGGAGGGCACAGTGGAAGCAGCGGCCAGTGGGAGACTACTATAGTGGTCCAGCTGGCAGATGATGTTTTGGACCAGATGGTAGCAGTATACCTGAAAAGTGGATATGATTTTGAGGTCTAGCCGACAGGTCTTGATGATCCATCCATTTATTTGACTTGAGACAGAGGGAACAAGGGAGAAGGAATCAAGACTGATTTGACTCCTAAATTTGGGGTCCAATCAGCTAAGTGGATGGTAGGGCTGGTAAGGATCTACTCAGAAGTACCAAAAAAAAAAAAAAAAAAAAAAAAGGAAAAGAAAAAGTTCCACTCTCTTCATTGTCTTCTGTGTGTCTTTCAGGCATGAAATCATCAACATCAACCTGAAAAATAAGCCTGAGTGGTTCTTTACGAAGAATCCCTTTGGTCTGGTGCCAGTTCTGGAAAACAGTCAGGGTCAACTGATCTATGAATCTGCCATTACTTGTGAGTACCTGGATGAAGCATATCCAGGGAAGAAGCTGTTGCCAGAGGACCCCTATGAGAAAGCTTGCCAAAAGATGGTCTTTGAGTTATTTTCTAAGGTGTGTGTATAAGAAATCTCAGCTCTTATTTGAACAAACTTTGTTGTTTAAGCTAAATCGGTGTTGTCATTTATGACTCAGGAATGTGGGAAAGGAAAAGAAAGCAGTGCTCTTATCTGCTCTGACATGTCCTGCAAGTCCTTTCACCATCCAGTTCCTGTTTGCCTCTCCAATGTTAGCCCTCCTTACTCTTTGGACAGTGTATTCCAGCCGCTGAATGTTTAGCTTTCCCAGACTTGCCACCTCCTCCTTAAATCTTCCCCCTTCTCACTTTGCCTGGTTATCTCCAAGTTCTCGTTCATGTATCTGCTCAGGTTCTGCTGCCTTCCAGAAGGTTGTCCGCACTGGCTTAGTGCCCAGCTGTGTTCCCACATGTGTTAACTTCTCTGGGCCAGTGACTGCCTGCCTTCTTGCCTGTGTGTTGCACCAGGGCTGTGAGCTCCTTGAAGGTGAAGCCGTGTTCCCATCACTGTTGGCTCACTGCCTAGGTCTGTGACCCACTCTGCCTCTTCCTAGTTGTGTGACTCTGAGAAAGTTACTCATTTACTTCTGTGCCTCAGCTCATCGCTTGTAAAAGGAGTATAATAACTAGTATAATAACTGCTCCCTTCTTGCAGATAAAAATCAGTTTATATAAAACACCTAGAGCAGAGTCTGACACATGGTAAATACTGTGTTAGCTCTTGTGGTTCTAGCCACAGTGTCTAGCAGCGGGCATCTACTGTGTGTTGGCAGTAGCTCTTAGCTGAGTAAATGACATTCTTGTAGAAGAACTATTTTAGTCAGCATCAAGGTTGTAGATAGTTCAAACAATTGATATTAACAAAGAAATGCCCAAGAGTAGACAACAGGTATAGCTATGTCAAGTTATCTCTATACCCGTTATTTATCAGAATATATGTCGGCATATCTTGTCTTCTTTAAATGGTTAAAGAAATACCTCGAAGGTGGAACTTACAGAGAGAATGTATTATGTAAGGAGACATTGCAAAGGGAAGCCAATGGGGAAGGAAGAGGGAGTTGTCTGGCTTAGCAGAAGGAGAGGGAAATAGCAGATACCTGCTGTCAAAAGTGATAGACAGGGAACATGGCAATTAGAAGAAAGATGTTGGAGAATTCAAAAAAAAAAAAAGTAACAAGAGATTCATTGTAGAGGCGTCTGACTGGCTCAGTTGGTAGAGCATGAGACTCGACCTCAGGGTTGTGAGTTCAAGCGCTATGTTGGGTGTAGAGATTACTTAAAAAAAAAAAAAGATTCATTGTATTGTCTCGAAAGAAAATAAGCTAAAAGCTGGAGATGTTCACCATTACTTCCCAGCTCACATTCAGGGAAAAGGTGGCCTTAGGTACCATATGCCCCCTCCCTCCTGGCCACAGCTCTCAGCAAACCAGAAATGCCCCCACCTGTACCTGCAGCCAATCATCTTCTTTCCGGAGAACTTGAAACTGAGACACAGAGATTAACAGTAAAGGTGTTGAAGCTTTAGAGATGTGTGTGTGTGTGTGTTTATATAATTTGAGGCTTAACAAACCAAAGGCATGTAAAAAATACATTTTTTAAGGAAGCAGAAATTAAGAGCATTGCAAAGGGACTTGATATCTTGATATATAGGAAACCATATGGAGCAGACATTTAAGGCAAGGCAGGGATAGATAAAGCAGGCATGCCCAGATGGAACTGCGTACAGAAGTGCTGCCAGCAAACTTTCAGTTCCAAAGAGGGCAAGCTGTACTGATACGGACCGGATATCAGGACATTCTCCTGGATTTTTACAAGCACCTGTTGATAAACTGAGACGAGTGGGCTTCAAGCTCTTGCAGTGAGAAAACACACAAATGCCTCCAGCAGGAGCCCTACAGCATCTGGCGCTACGCCTGTGAGTCTTCAGGTAGTCAGCCCCTTCGAACACCCTTCTCATGTCCTCCCCGAGGTGGAAAGCAGAAAAATTCTCTTCCCCAGCTCCCTTTGCAGCTGGGGCCAATGCCTGGGACCTAGGCTCTTCCTGTCAGAAACACACATGGTGGAGCTGGGCTTAGAAATGAGCCATGTGGCGCTTGCTTCAGCAGCGCGTGTATGAAAATTGGAACCATCCATCCCCTGCACCAGGATGACATGCAAATTTGCGAAGCGTTCCATATTTTTAAAAAAGGCGGTGGGGGGGGGGTGCAGTCAGGTAAGCCTCCAACTTGGGCTCAGGTCATGATCTCACAGTTCAGGAGTTGGAGCCCCCCAACAGGCTCTGTGCTGAGAGCTCAGGGCCTGGAGCCTGCTTTGGATTCTGTGTCTCCGTCTCTGCCTCTATCTCTGGCTCTCTCTCAAAAATAAACATAAAAAAAATTTTTTTTTTAAAGGTAAAAAAAATGAGAAACGAGCAATGTGGGGAGACAGACTTGGGACAGGGCACTGATTCTGCTGGTGGGAGTGGCAGGGGAGGGGGTGGGAGGGTGGCGCAGAGCCCCAGGCTTTCGGGAGCAGTGGCGGTGGCAAGATTAAATTCCGGGCTTTAGTTACCTCCGAGTCCCACTTCTGGCAAAGGTACAAACCGCAGCACCTAGTGCTCAGCTCACTGGCAGCAGTGGGTGCTTCCCATGAGGTCAGCTCGGAGCATGATTTTGGAATGTTCCAGCTTAGTTCTCAGCCTTTTTTTTTTTTCAGCCTCTCAATAATTCAATGGGCTACTCAATACTTTTTAAAAGGTATTTTTGGCTCAAACTCGCCAAAGTGGGTTCTACTATTTGCAACTTATAAAATCCTGACCAAACAGCACCTTTCACCGCAAAATTGTTTCTAAGATTGATACCTGACCTCTGTGAACACAGGAATGGGTGCACCTTTCAAGTTTCTCAAACACCCTGAACTGGGACTCTGAGGGTTCAGTGAGGGGGCCGGTACAGTTAGCCTCACACTGACAGTAAGAAATTACTCTGTCTAGGTTCCCCCTTTGGTAACAAGCTTCATTAGAAGACAAAATAACGAAGACGGCTCTGGCCTAAAAGAAGAATTGCGTAAAGAATTCAGCAAGTTAGAGGAGGTAATCTCTTCTCCTAGCTTTTATCAGAGTAAATGATACACTGTTCCTGCCCTCTTCTTTCTTTCTATTCCCGTTTCCCAAATCAGTTTGTGACAGTTAGTAATAACATCAATTAAGGAATTTTAGGTTACAACAGATTGCTATAAGCAGGTGCATTTAAGATAGAAATCAACACACCTAAAAATATTTTGTCATGGCTTGCTTTTAAAACAATTTGTTGCACTGATGTTAACAAGGGGGAGAAATGCACTGATATTTCCACAATTTGTCACCTGTTTTCATTTTTCCATGCCTGTTTCTAGTCCTCATCCATATATTAAAACAAAAAAACAACAAAAAGAAAGAAAGAAAGGTTAACATAACTAATCAGGGCATAGATATTATTCTGTTTTTTCCACGTAATAATACGTAATAAACATTTCCCACCACAGAGTTTGCCATGAATCGTAAAGACACTTGGAGAAGCCCGGCTGAGTTTTTACCTCCCTTGGGGCAAAGCTGCCATTTGGGCCTTTAGATCAAGTCTTTCTCTTGGCCTTGAAACATTCCATTTTCTTGCTCAGCCTTGGGTTTTTACTAGACATAGTTCCTGTCTTGTATGGGAATGTATCCTGTATTTTGTCAGTTTGAAGTTTGCTGTAGGCTTTCTTCACAACTTTTTTTTAAGAAAAATGTTTCTAGTCTGTAAAAAACAAAAAGTCATGCATGAGTGTTAGATTTTACTGAATGTTTTGTCTATATCTATTACATCTATTGATACGTTCATAGAATTTTTTACCTTAATCTGATAAATATGGTGTTATTGACAGATTTTTCTGGTGTTAAACCATCCTAGCATTGTTTTCAATGGATTTTTCTATATAGTATAGAACTAGTGAATACTTAAAGGTGTTGTATATTAATGAGATTGGGCTATTATTTTGTTTTCATAGTGTCCTTATTTTTTATATCAAGGATATTCTAACCTGATAAAATGAGGGGTTACTTTCCCTGTATTTCTAATCTCAGAAACCATTTGATAGGGTTTGGCTGTTTCTGCTTTTACTAACTAGCCCAGGAGTTCAGTAGCTCAATGCATTTATTTTCAGTCTTTCTTGATTGTTTAATGCATTAATGACTAACACACTACTTCTAAACATCGTAGCTGCATCCAGTATGTTTTACTGTGAAGGACTTTCATTGTTCAGTTCTAAATTTTTTTTTTTTTTTTTTTTTGCTGTTTCCATGATTTTCTCATTGCCTACCAATTATTGATCATGTACTTGTAAGTTTCCTAAACATCTTTTGCTGTTTTCTAATTTAATTACATTATGGTCAGAGAATGCATGTGGGATGTTGTTTCTTTGAAGATTAAGACTTTTGTGTTTGGCAACCTGGTAAAGCCCATGTTTATAAATGCTTAAATTAAAATATGTAAGATTAACTCTACTGTGGTTTATTTCATAATGGAAATACCTGCTAACTGTGGGGTTAGTGGAGTTGGGAGAAGGTATGTACTTTTTTCTCATCTAAGTTCAGACTCCAGATTAAGAACTCATGCTTCAAAGTGAGTAGTATCATTTCCATGCTTTAGGTTGCTGAGAGGGTTATTTCCTTCTGACTTAAACTGTCATACTAAATTTTATTTATGCAGAATATAATAACCAGACACTGTAGTTTAAGGACAGACCCAGTTAATATCGATTCATTGTCCAATCTGAGTGCCTAATAACTACAAGGTACTCTGCTAGAAAGTATGGGAGGTAGAAAGTAAGATGTTGTCTATACTCTTCAGATATTTAGTTTGGTAGTAGATGGTTGATATATGCCATCAATCTATAATGCAGACTGTTATATGGGCCCTGAGGAAAATTGCAGAAGTTTTATAAACGGTGAGTTGGTTTGTTTATTAGGCAGATAATATTCTCAGTTTCTTTACTTTGGCAAAACCATTAATACCAAGGCACGTTCTTGAATTTCAGGAACATACAACTTGTTTTGGCTTTCAAATAATTTTGACATCAGTTTAATATTTAATCCAGGGGCGCCTGGGTGGCTCAGTCGGTTGAGCATCTGACTTCAGTTCAGGTCATGATCTCACAGTTTGTGGCTTCGAGCCCCGCATCAGGCTCTGTGCTGACCGCTTGCTCAGAGCCTGGAGCCTGCTTCTGATTCTGTGTCTCCTTCTCTCTCTGCCCCTCCCCCGCTCATGCTTTGTCTCACTGTTTCTCAAAAATAAATGAATGTAAAAAAACAAAAAAAAACCTTTAAAAAATAGTTAATCCAGTTATTTCCAGCATATTTTAGGTAAAATTTTAATTGAAGTATTACATGCAGAGAAGTACCCAAAGCATGAGTACAGCTTGATGAATTTTTACAAAGTAAACATAGTCATGGAATTAGCACCCATAACAAGAAACAGTATTAGTTTTGGCTGTTTTTGCTCTTTATACGTATGGAATCCTAGGATATGTACTCTTCGGAGTCTGGCTTCTTTCATACATTAGGTTTGTGAGATTCATCTATATTGTGTATAGTTCATTCCTGTTCTTTGTATAGTGTTTCAACCTATGACTATAGCAGTTTGTTTATCCGTTTTACTACTGATGGACAGTGAACAGTTCTATCTTGGGGCTGTTACAAATAGTGCTGCAATTAACATTCTCATATCTATCTTTTGGTGAATGGATGTTCACATTTCCAAAGAGGAGAATCATGGGGTTGGAGTGTATGAACATTCAGGCAGCTTTAGTACATACTGTGAAAACATGGTTGTGCCAGTTTTTGCTCCTGCCAGCAGTGGTTCTGCACGCTTGCTAACTTTGTCTTGTTCATTTTAGCCATTCTGATGGATGTGTGGTAGTATTACATTCTGGCCCTAATTTGCATTTCCCTGATGACTAATGCAGTTGAATATCTTTTCAAACGGTTTTTGGCCATAGAGATATCCTCTTTTATGAAGTTCAAGTCTGGCCCAAATTTCTAATGAGTTGTTTGCCTTTTTTTCTTATTGATTCCTCAGAGGTGTTGGATTTCTCTCTATATTCTGAATGCCAGTCCTCTGTTGGGTGTGTGTATTACAAACATCTTGTAGTCTGTGGCTTGTTTTATTTTTCTCTACTTTCCAGTTTATTTTGTTGATTGTTTGCTTCATCCCAAACCAGGAGATTCTAAAGTTCAAACAAAAAGCCAACTTGAATATGTCGGCATAAAAGCTACTTCTCTCACTTGCTCTACTTACCTGGTCTTCCTAATATCTGATGATGAATCTTATGAAATGCACACTTAAGCAGTACTCTCATGCTGTTTAACATTCAGGTTCTGACCAATAAGAAGACAACCTTCTTTGGTGGCAATTCTCTTTCTATGATTGATTACCTCATCTGGCCCTGGTTTGAACGGCTCGAAGTTCTGGAGTTAAATGAGTAAGACATTTGAGTATTTTGTACATAATTTAGGATAATGATGACTGGCATATTATATGTTGACCTTTTTTCCTGAACAAAAATGAAACTGTTTTATACAACTGGTATGAATGGGCACAAGCAGACAGGAGGAGAGTCTTGGACTATCCAGGGCATATACTCACCCCCCTTCTCCATTCCTGGAAGTGTGCGGTGCAGGGGTGGGCAGAGAGTACTGCAACATGTAACAAAATGTTTTAAAAATAATTTACTCCTTCCCTTCTGGCTAAAAATCCGTAAGTAAGTGCATTTTTATAAGCTTTATCATGTGGGATTGTATGACCAATGCTCCCTCCCATTTTCCAGCAGGATCCCCACACTAGTTTCTAAACTCCATGTTTTGAAGTTAGGCAGCCACCTTGGCTTACTCCCAATTCTTAGAGCTATTCAGGGTTACTTTTAGTCAGTCTTGCTATAGAATAATAACTATATAACATCCATGGCTGTCTTTCATGTTCTCATTTTAACAAAGTTATCAGTCTGCCTGGATGCATTCTTGTGCTAACTGAGCAAGTCACTTGACTCTAGGATTCTTCTTCCACAAAACAAAGACCTCTAAAATATCTTCCAAATCTAATATTCTGATTATGTGCATTGTAAAGAAATATTTTAAAAGATTAGAGGAAAACCAAAGGAAACTGTAGAGTGATAATGGTATAGGAGACTTTGCAATGCCTTCCTAGTTCATCTAGCTCACACGTTCATTCTTTTCCCTTCCCACAGGTGTGTAGATCACACTCCAAAACTTAAGCTCTGGATGGCAGCCATGAGGGAAGATCCTGCAGTGTCCTCCCTCCTCATTGAGGCGAAGGCCTTTCGAGGTTTCTTAGATCTCTACTTGCAGAACAGCCCTGAGGCCTGTGATTATGGGCTCTGATAGGGGCAGGAGTCAGCCATGAAGAGATGTCTGATATTTTCCTTCACGAATATGAGGAAAACATGCTTTCATTTTACCAAATGCTCTCATGTCTCATTGGATCACCTTCTCTGATTTGACATCGTGGCTTAAGGCCCTTAAGGCCTTCCTACAGAAATGTAAGCTCACATGCTTCTAAGGGTTTTATCATAGTTTCTGCTGAAAATCTCTAAATCATCATCTCTGGTGAGAACTGGACTTCAATCTAGATTTCTTCCTGCCCATAGGACATTTCCACTTGGATACTCTGTTGTTTCTACAGCTGCCTTCTCAAGTTTTCAATTCCTCATTCTTTTCTTTCCATCAACTTAATTTCACTACCTTTTTTATTCCCATTGTCACCACTTAAGACCAGACTAATAACACCTCAAAGTTAGGTGACTAAGTATCCTCCTATTTGGTTTCCCCGTCTTCAATCTCAATGCCCTTCAAATTCTTCGTACCAACTCCCATGCTGGGCACATGGCAGGTATCCCATAAATGTAACTAAATACTGTGAAGGGGCACCTGGGTGGCTCAGTCAGTTAAGCTTCTGACTTCAGCTCAAGTCACTATCTCAGGAGTTCAAGCCCTGCGTTGGGCTCTGTGCTGACAGCTCAGAGCCTGGAGCCTGCTTTGGATTCTGTGTCTCCTTCTCTCTCTGCCCTACCCCCTTCCAAAGATAAACATTAAAAAAAAATTTTTTTTTTAAATAATGTGGAGACCACATCTATCAATTCCGATGTAAGTCTGGATAAGTAATTCAGAAATATTAATGCTATCTTCCATAGCCCACCGAGCTTCTATTTAATTTTTATCATCACATTACTTCCATTAGAAGAAGGTAGGTCAGGGGCACCTGGATGCCTCTGTTGGTTAAGGGTCCAACTTGGGCTCAGGTCATGATCTCTCTGCTCTTGAGTGCAAGCCCCGCTTCGGGCTCTGTGCTGACAGCTCAGAGCATGGAGCCTGCTTCAGATTCTGTGTCTCCCTCTCTCTCCGCCCCTCCCCTGCTCATGCTCTGTGTCTCTCTGCCTCTCAAAAATGAACAAATGTTAAAAAAATAAAAATTTAAAGAAATAAAAAAAAAAAGAACTTAGGTCAAAGAGCATCATTTCATTCTACAGATGGTTTTACTAAGATCCCGAGGCTAAATGAGTCCTTAAGATGCTGGCAGAAAGATCGAGAACACAGCCAACACACTGTGAATATCAGTGAGCTGTCGACCCACCCCATTACAGTCTGGTTTCCGGTACATATTCTTAAACGTAAGAGCGCATAACAATCACCTAAGGCTCACCGCTGGATTTCCGATTCGGTGGGTCCAGGGTGGGCTGCAAAGTCCACATTTGAAATGAGCTCTCCCCCACCCCCACCCCATGGTGATGCAGGCGATCCAAGGACCGCACCCTGAGAGGCCGTGAGAACCGACTGACTTCACAAAAGGCCTCTTGCCGCAAACCCTCGGTCACCACCCACGCCCAAGCTCCGGGTGGACTCATCTCTGCCGCCGTCCGCCTGCCCCACTCTCCAGGCCCCGGTCGGCTGCGGCACACTTCAGTCGGATGTAGACCGGGGCGCTGAGCTGCCATTGCCAGCCACGACCTGGCTTCTACTTTTGCCAGCTACGACACCGCAAGCATTCGCGACTTCGGTATCCAGGAGCCTGTAACGCGGCCGCCCATTGGCTCAGCTCCGCACTGCTTGGCCGTAGGGCTTTCAAAGGCTTTAAAGATTGGCTAGAGTTCCAGGCGCCGCGGCCAGTCGGCGGGTAGGATCGCGTTCTAAGGGGCGGGTTCCGCCTGGGCCCCACCTCCCTCCGCTGCTACTTCCAGCTACTGCTGGCTCCGCTCTACTTCCGATTCTGTCCGCCGGGCGCGCGTGGGTCACTCTGGTGTGTCTTTCTCTTGTTACCTCCCCCGGGTGGGTCTGTCGGGTGTGTGGTGCATTGGAAGGGAGAGGGGTTTGAGGTCAATAATGGATTTTGGATTTTTCACGAATTTCGGGTTTGCCTAACACTTTTAAAAGGAAAACCCAACGACTTATCTTCATCAAAGTTTCATCAAAGATTTTAACATCAAGAAAAGCACAAGCTCTATAATTTAAAGAACAGGTCTTTAAAGCGAATCCCTTTAACTTAAAGAAAAAAACCTCACTAAATTATTCTTATTTTTCTGGTTTGGCTGGAGTAGGTAAAGACGACCGAAGATCAGGAATTCTCAGGCTTGCATTCGGCACCACTAGGTTAGCTACATTACAGGGCATTGGCTGCAGGCAAATTTGGTCCCCGCGAAAGTCTTCACGTTGTGAGGATTTATGGGACTCCCCTGCTACGTTCAAATACTAATAAAAATAATAGCTAATGTTGAGTGCTTGCTAGGTATTAAATGTCTCTTAACCAGTATCTGAATTAATCCTCCCCAAGCTACAGAATGTGTTGGTACTATTGGCTCTAAATTATGGGAGGGGGAACATTGGGGCATAGAAAGTTGTGTGTTTCCCAAGGTCACCAAGCTAGTAAATGCTAAAGAGGTGATTTAAATCCAGCCTGAACTCCTACAGCCGTTCAGAGCATTCTTGAGATAAGATCATACATTTGCTTCTGCCCCAGTCTCTATTCACTAGCATTTAGAGGCTGAGCCAGGAGAGGATAGTATCCACCTTTTGGACACACCACTATTATGTCTGGGATTTAACAGGAAGTGTTGATGTTCCTTTTTCAAATTTAGTGTGTTCTGTTAAATTTTACAAATATTTGACTTTGGCTAATTTCAGGATCTTGAAAATCTGCCTTTGCTCTTTCAAATGATAACATATTAAAATGTTTAATTTTTTTTTCTTTGATTCCCCCAAGCTGTAAGGAGAAATAGGAATAGGAAAGTGGAATCCAGTACTTAGGAAGAAATTCTCCTTTGACTCAGGATTCCATAGTGGGATGATGAAGTTCTTCCTCTGGTAACTTTAGTAATCTTATTTGATGTGTCCCAGATTGGGGTGTGTGTGTGTGTGTGTGTGTGTGTGTGTGTGTGTGTGTGTAGTTCAGGAGGGCATTGGGATTAAAATAAAGTGGTGGAAAGTTACATACTTTCAGTTATAGGTAAGTCCTGGGGATGTAATGTACAACAAGATGACTATATGTAACACCGCTGTATGGTATATTTGAAAGTTGCTAAGAAAGTAGATCCTAAAAGATCTCGTGGGGAGATTTTTTTTTTTTTTTTAAACTGTATGAGGCGATGGATGGTAACTAAACTCATTGAGGTAATCATTATACAATTTATATAAGTCATTATACTTTGTATCTTAGACTCATACAGAGCTGTATGTCAATTATGTCTCAATAAAACTGAAACAAAAAAGTCCCAAAGGCATTAGAACACAGGATTCCCTATGAGCCCAACTTGCTGGAAACAGTCCTGGGAAAATAGAGATTTTCCCCTTACTTATCTCATTCTTTGAACTTGGCGAACAAGTTTTGAACACCCAGTAACATAATTTTTCATGTAAATTAGGCTTCTGAAATGTCCTCCAGTTTCTGCCACTGTCAGAGATTGGTGTAACAACAAAAAAAAAATAAATAAATAAATAAGTTTTTTAACTGCAAAATGCAAACTCTGCTTTCTCTCCGTTTCTCAAAACAGAGACATGTGTAGTTAAAGAAATTATTTCTCTGGTGGCATTCTTTTCCTAGAAGGCTTGAATAATTATCACCCATGACTGAAGTTCCCCACAGTTTCAAAACTGATCCGGTTCTGTTTCAGGTAGCTAGAAATGATTTAGAGTAGGTTTCATATAGCCCTATTACTATTTGTTTCTTGCTTGAGTGAATCAGTATAATAGTGGTGTCAACATGATATAATAACATAAGAAGAAC
The DNA here is from genome assembly GCF_027475565.1 of Acinonyx jubatus. Taxonomy (NCBI): domain Eukaryota; kingdom Metazoa; phylum Chordata; class Mammalia; order Carnivora; family Felidae; genus Acinonyx; species Acinonyx jubatus. The sequence continues at coordinate 60,895,975 of NC_069393.1, forward strand.
GTTTGCAAAGAGGATTTCAAAGAGGTACATATTGGTTCTTAGAAAGGAAGTAGGGATAAGCTTAAAGGTCATAATTAAAATCTTTCTAGGGAAACCATAGCATTCAGTGGTAAGATTAAGAACCACACTACTGAAATGTAGCCTGCAGCCTGCAACCCATTCAACTGGCATTAAATTGGTAGCTGGTGAAATAAGTATTTTGAGTTGAATTTTAATTCTAATGTGCCTGGCAAAGCAGAATTGCGGTACATTTCATCTTTATAGATACAAAATTGGAGTGCACTGTGCTATTAGACATGTGTTCTTATTCACTAATATTAGTCATTAATTTCCAAACACACTGAGCTCTTACTATACTGAGGATGTGCACGATTTCATTCAATATTCAAAACCTATCAAGTAGCTACGATTAGTGTTCTTTTTTTACAGATGATGAAGATGAAGGTCCAAGAGGTTAGATACCTTGCCCAAGAGTCAAAGCCAGGGTTTAAATATAGTGCCAAGTAAGAATCTTGACAATATATTACTTCTTTTCAGAGAAAGAAATGTTTCCATCATTCTATCTTTTCTAACTTCACCAACTACACTCCCATTTTAGAATGTGGCTTCCAACACACAGGTATACTTTTAATAAATAATATCTTCCAACTCTTAGAGTTGATTTTCCTGATGAGTGGGGGTGAGGAGAAAAAAGTTGGAAATACATTCTCTTCTGGCATAGTAATAAGATGATTCAGGAACCTTTTACTTTGCTAATGGAATTCCCAATTTGTCTATTGTTAATTCAGTCATTGTCAGTATAGAGCAGGGATGAGCAAACTAAGGCCAACAGGTCAAATCCAGTCCAGTGCTGGTTTTTAATGTTTATTTGTTCTTGAGAGAGAGAGAGAGAGAGAGGGAGACCCAGACTCAGAAGCAGGCTCCAGGCTTCTGTCAGCACAGAGCCGGAGGCGGGGCTCGAACCCACAAACCATGAGATAATGACCTGAGCCAAAGTCGAAGACTTAACTGACTAAAACAGCCAGGTGCCCCTCCACTGCTGGATTTTTTACAGTCCAAAACCTAAGAATGGTTTTTACATTTTTACTTCTTTTTTTTTTTTTCAAGTTTATTCATTTATTTTGAGGGAGAGAGAGAGCACAAGCAGGGGAGGGTCAGAGAGAGAGAGGCAGAGGGAGAGAGAATCCCAAGCAGGCTCCGTGCTGTCTGCCCGGAGCCCAATGCAGGGTTCCATCTCATGAACCGTGAGATCATGACCTGAGCCCAAACCAAGAGTGAATGCTTAACCAACTGAGTGACCCAGGCACCCTGGTTTTTACATTTGTAAATGGTTGAAAAAAAAATCAAGAGAATAATCATAATTTGTGCCACATGAAAACTATATGAAATTCACCAAAAGTGAGCCCTAATGAAAACTGTGGGCATTGGACAATGATGTGTCAATGCAGGGTCATCGATTATAAAACTGTACCTCTGATGGGTGATGTTGATGGTGGAGGAGTCTGTGTATGTGTAGGGGTAGTGAGTATATGGGAAATCGTATCTTCTCAATTTTGTTGTGAATCGAAAACTACTCTAAAAATAAAATCGTTAAAATATATATAAAATTTAAATTCAGCATTCACAATGTTTTATTGAAACACAGCCACACCCATTCATTTGTATATTATTTCTGGCTGTTTTCACCCTAAAATGTAGAGAGTAGTTGAGACAAGCTGGCTGGAAGAGCCTAAAGTATTTATTATCTCAACTTTTATAGAAAAGTTTGCCCAACTGCTTTTCTTATGTGAGGATACATTGGTCTGCCGAGGAGTCACTTCCTTGTCTACCAAGAAGCTCTCACGTGATATGGCTATATTCATTGCTTTCATCTTACCATCCAATTTGTTCTTTACCCAACCCCCCTTTAAAAAAATATTTTAGTAATCTCTACACCCAGAGTCGGGCTCAAACTCACAACCCCCAGATCAAGAGTCGCACACTCTACCAACTGAACCAGCCAGGTGCTCCACTAATTTGTTGTTCTTGGTCAAAATTAGCTCCAGAATAGTAGTTATCCTATTACTTTATCCGTCTTCCAAAATGCAAAATTGTTAGCATGGCAAGTCAGTTTACCTTTTGCAATACCAGATGTCCTACTGACATATAATATTTTCTTTCCAGAGAACACTTATTCAAACATTTTTGCCACTCTCCAATTCTTATAAAGCGACAACTACTCAAAACCACATGAATTCACTCTGAATGACTTAGCAAAAAATGTAGTAACCGAGTCACTATCCTGAAGATTTTTAAAGATTCTTATTCAGTAAAAAAAAAAAAAAAACAACCTATTAACCAATGATTTCTGGATAGATTGAAATTCCAAAGGCCAAAAGATACCCATTCATAAGTTACATAATTAGGTTCTGCCATTTTAATAAAGATATTTAAATTTAGTGGACATCTGAGCAGCTGTTATGTGTTATATCTCACACATAATCAATACTTATAAGAATGGACTTAACATTCCTACCCTCTTAACCAACTTTAGAGGCCAAAACAATAAAGTCAGGCTTTGAACTTTTAAAGTTCTTCAACCCCACTCACTGGTCACGTTGGGCAAGTAATTTCATTTTTCCGAGGCTCTTTTCTGTTTTGCAAGATAGGAATAATACTAGCTGCCTAACTGAGTAGTCATGGGAATCAAACAAGGTAGTCAATGGAAATTAGTTGGTGTGAGTGAGACAGATCATACTTTTCTTTCCTTCTTTACCTGTCAATCTTATACAATCCATTGACAAGCAATTCCCATTTCAACCAAGTCCTGTAAAGTTAAAGGAATTATTTTACCACCTGCTAAATTTCATGATCTCAGCCTATCAGAGTCAGAACAAAGATCAGCTACCTCCATTATGTAAGGTAGACGGAAGAGCTATCCAAGTGGTCCCTGTATTGCTGGGTTGTTGGCCATGTTTTCCTTGGCAATTCGAGTTTTCTCTGAAATGAGTGCTGGGAGTGGCAAGAATTTACAAATGTGTCCTTGCCTCTAGGTAAAGAATGTTCCTATTCATCACTAGTTTTCTGTAGCTAGGATAAAATGTCACAAATAGGGCGAGAATAAAGGTGAAGCAAGTGAGGGGCCTCGTTCCGCAAAAAATTTAAGGAGGCACTCACTCTCCTGGTCATGCAAGATTTCAACACTAACAAGTTTTCATCCTTATCTGCTATATCCGGAGGAAGTCTGGCTTCACTTAAAACAAACAAATCTTATTCATTATAGGGAGGTTGTGTCCAATTGTCTTAGAGATGCAGGAGGGAGGGTTTAGGATGGGAAAGAAAACGTATCATTACTCTGGTCAAGTTTTACTGAACTCCCTTGAAATACAAGCTAGAGTTTAAATGCCCAATCTTCAGGTACTTTGGATCTGGAGGAGAGACCCACCCTGAATGCTCTCCCACGTGTTCAAGGCAAGGGGTTCTTTTCAGGGTTCTCTTGCTCGCTCTGACTTTTGGGCTTCCAGATCTGGGCAGATGTCTCTTTTGGTTAAGTTGTCCTAGCTCCCGTCCCAGATCACTTCCCTTCTGTCCCCTCGCCGCCTCCCCTTCAACCCCGACCTCAGTTACTCAAAAATTGAATTTGGGGCTAGGAGGGGCAGGCTGGAGCGAAGCTGTCCCTAGAGCCTGCGGCCGCGGCGAGGGTAACACGCCGCGCAGACGCCGGGAGACCATGGAGGATGCGACCAGGACCTTTGGGAAAGGTGAGCCCCCTCGACAGCTGTCCCCGGACTGGGGGCTCCGCGTGGCTGGGGATGTTGGCTCTGGGAGATGGGGCTGTCGGGCCATGGCCCCCAGACCAGCGCGGCGGGGAGGGACTTGAGGGGTTTCTCTGCACAAAAGCCGAATGAAATGTGTCCTCTCTGGGACTCGGGAGGCGGGGTGCGAGCAGTTCTCTTGGGATCCCCGGGAGGTGAGTGAGCCCACCTCCCCGTGGGTTCACCGGTCCCTCGATCCCTCCCACCCCCCGCAGGAAGCTGCCCCCCGGGGCCCGTCCCAGAGGGCCTGATCCGCGTCTACAGTATGAGGTTCTGCCCCTTTGCGCACAGGACGCGCCTTGTCCTCCGGGCCAAAGGCATCAGGTGAGAAGCTGAAAGCCAGAGCCACAGAGGCGAGCGGGGTGCTCAAAACCTGGGGCGCCCTGCCCGGGTTTCAGAGGCGCTCCTTGTGTCCCTTTCTTCTGAGGCAGAGTCGGTAAGAGGTTAGCAGAGGGCGGGTTCTTTAGCAGGCGGTCCTGAACTGCACGGCTTGTTCGTAGCGGTGTCTGTGCCGGAAACTTCCAGGACATCTCGCGGTAAACTGAACCTTGCCTCTGGCGAGCCGGTTCCCTCCCGTAATGCTTGTGAAGGAAGGGCACTGCGGCTGCTACGAGGCCTTCTCTGACTGCTCCAGCGAATGGGCCCCCCACCCAGGCAACCAGGCAACTTCAGTTCACTTTCTTCATTGCGCTTACCGCATCCAGCATTTTATCCGTTCGTTCCTCTCCCCTCCACGCTCCTCGGCCCCACTGCCACCACCGCCACCCCCCACCCCGCCCCCGGTGGCCAGATGTAATTTCTTAGGGTAGGGCTTTTGTCAGTTTTACTCCTGAGCTAGAAGAGAGCCTGGTGCATGGTAGGTGTTGAAAAATATTTTTTGAATGAATGAACAAATAGTTCCAAACAATGAAGTAGGTAGAAAGAACTGCAGTCAAGAGGTGTCTTGAAGGTTCTAACATACCTGAGAAATAGGTACATTTTCTTCCAGAAGGAATTTTGCAAAACTAGCACCTGCAGAGGAGGTCTGGGTATGGAAGGTAGAGCAACTTTGCTGGAATACGGACTGAGGAGTGCAGCTAGCCAGAGCCAAAGTGTTGAGGTTGTGTTATTCCAGGCTTTTGACTCTCTTGGAGAGTCATTAAGGGATTAAGGGAGTCATTAAGGGATGACTTCAGAGTTTCAGACTGATGTCAGAGAAATACCAAGAAATAATAATGGAGAGACATTTTATTATGCAATTCTGTTCTGTTGAGTGTATATGGCAAACACTTCCAGATTCTTCCTTATGGCTTGAGTCTAGTTGGCCCTAAGGTTACCTATTTAAAATAACAACAGCTCCAGGTTTTACCCTTAAGTGACAAATTGATAGTTTAGGAAGCAATGTAAGTATTTCTTTAGGGCAGGGTTTTTCAACTTTGGCACTATTGACATTCTGGGCCAGGTAGATCTTTGGTGTGTGTGTGTGTGTGTGTGTGTGTGTGTGTGTGTGTGTGTGTGTGTTTGGGGTGGGGTGGGGTGGGGTGCTGTCCTCTTCATTGTTGGGCATTTAGCAGCATCCCTGGTCTCTACCCATTAGATATGACAATCAAAAAGTGGCTCCACATAGTGACATATGTCCCTGCAGAGTGGAGCAGGATTACTCCTGGTTGAAAACCACTGCTTTAGGATTTAAGATACTCTCCTTGACTGAGCAAAGAATATACTCATTTGTTTCCTTTACTCTTTTAAACATATGTGAGCACTTCTGGTAACTTTATAGGCTTGAGCCTCTAATAATAATAATGGGAAGAATAAAAAAGTTATTACATGCTTATGTACCTAGGCACTGTCCCAAGCACTTTAGACACACTTATTTGATCCTCACCACAATGCCAAGATGGCCACAATGATTCCTCCCATTTTACAATTAAGGGCACTGAACACAGAGAGGTTAAGGAATTTGTCCAGCATCACAAGCTAGACAGTCCAAACCACAGGCAGTCCGATGCCAGAGTTTGAGCTCATAACTACTAATATTTACCATATCCTTTTGTGACTTGTTAATATCATATTTGTATTTGCAAGCTTTAAAACGTAGGAAACTCTGTAATGCTGTGCTTAAGAGTGTGAGCTCTGAGTCAGACTTCCTGACTCTCAGCTTGGCTGTACTATTTCCTAGCAGTGATAATGGGCAGGAGATTGAACCTCTTGGAGGCAGGAATCACAAAGAGCAAACAAGACAAGGCAGAAAAAATGTTTAGCTCGTCTTTTTTTTTTTTTTTTTTTTAGTTTATTCATCTTTGAGAGAGAGAGAGACAGAGCATAAGCGGGGAAGGGGAAGAGAGAGGGAAACACAGAATCCAAAGCAGGCTCCAGGCTCTGAGCTGTCAGCACAGAGCCTGATGTGGGGCTCGAACCCACAAACTGCAAGATCATGACCTGAGCCGAAGTCAGACACTCAACCGACTGAGCTACCCAGGCGCCCCTAGATCATCTTAACTATAGCAATGGAGACAATGATGTTGCTATGTATTTTTCTTTGTAGAAACCTAAACTTTGAAAAACTTATTGCAAATTGAAATTTTATAAATTGATTGCTTCTGCTTTCCATATGAATGTCTGTCTGCGTAAGCCTCTCATTTTTGTTCTTATTTTCCCTCTGCTTTTGAAGACATGAAGTAATCAACATTAACCTGAGAAACAAGCCTGAATGGTACTATACAAAGCACCCTTTTGGCCAAATTCCTGTCCTGGAGAACAGCAAATGTCAGTTGATCTATGAATCTGTCATCGCCTGTGAGTACCTGGATGATGCTTATCCTGGAAGGAAGCTGTATCCATATGACCCTTATGAGCGGGCTCGCCAGAAGATGTTATTGGAGCTATTCTATAAGGTATATCCAAAATTTTAAAAAGCCACTTACAGTCTATTTTACTTTGTATGTCTTTCCCAAACCTCAGTTCATTTTTAAAGCAAAATCATTGATGAGGTTGTTTTGTGTTAATACTACGTGCATCTTAGGAAAACTAGTATGGAGTAATAGTAGGGCTCTCACCTCTAAAATTAAAGATGAAAGGCTTAACTGATAGGTTCTTTTCCATTTCAACTAGGAGCCTCAAGAGGTATGGTTACGGTGTGGTCATGACCATGTGCCTCAAGGTGGGAAGGTTGAAAGAGCTGAAAACTGGTAGCGCTTTAAGGGGAATATTTCTAAGGTTTCAGGTAAAAAAAAATTGGGGTGTTAAGAAGGTAATGCATGAAGGGGGACTGGACTTTATGCAGAGCAACAGTGCCAACTACCCAGGAAACATGAAGAAGAGAGAACAGGGGATACCTGTTGATAATATAAGAAAAAATGGAGTTTTATGATAGTTCTCTTTGAAAAGAAATGAAAGGAACTCAAGAACATTAATGGCTGACCTATCTTGAGCATTTATGCTGTGCCAAGCACGGCGCTACCTGCTTTATAAAGGTCAACTCGCTTAACACTCCCAACAGCCCTGCAAGGCGGGTACTGTTATTGTATCCATCCTTCAGATGACAACACTGAGGCTTAGAGAGGTTAAGTGCCCCACCACAGATTGAACAACGAAGAAGTAGCTGAGCGAGTAAGGAGCACTAGAGACCTCCTTTAAAGCGCCTTGTTTTGCCAGGGTGCTGTGACAGTGGATTCCTGGAACCCAGAGATGGCATGACCCTCCCAGGAGGTGGGGAACCTGGATGTGCGTGTTGTCCTGTTCAGTTGGAGTGATAAAGCTTTGGCTGTGTTTTCAGGCAGAACAGGAGCACAGAGTTTCCTTAGACTTCTCCACTAAGAACCTGTGTTCTCTGATTAGGTCCCACATTTGACCAAGGAGTGTCTGGTGGCCATAAGATGTGGGAGAGAATGTGCTGATCTGAAGCTAGCCCTGCGTCAGGAATTCTGCAACCTTGAAGAGGTACCAAAGGGGGCCCCTCTCCTGGTCAGATTCAGTGGAAGAGGTGATACAGGGTCCTGAGCCTGACCCCTTGCTTTCACAGACTTATTCTTTCTGCCAGAAGTTGATAAGTTCAGGTGCCAGTCATCTGGTTTTAACTTGTGGGTGCTTGCTCCCCACTAACCTGTTATGGAACTATTCTTGAAAATCTGGCAAGGAAGGGGGAAGGACACGTGATGAGTTTCTTCCTTTCCCCAACTCACCACATTCTTTACTGCTGCATGGCTTCTGTACTTTCTGCCAATGAGGCTAAGATTTATATTTGTTAGGGATTTTGTTTGGCTGCTAGCAAAAGGGACCTTACTACTGTAAACTTATTTTATAACAGTTTGCTCTCTCACATAAAAAGTCAGAGGTAGTGCAGTTCAGGGCTATTTTGATGGCTTCTTTATAAAGTTATTAGGGACTGAGGCTCTCTTTCCATCTGCTTGTCATCTTTAGTGCAGGTCTTTCATCCTCAAAATGACAAGATAGCTGCTGGAACTGCAGCCATCATTTCTAAGTTCCAGGCTGAGGAAAGGAGAACAAGGGGGGAAAAATGGTGAAAGGCCATGCCCCTTTAAAAGGCTTTCCCAGAATCCCTACTCAATGATTTCTTAAATCTCATTGGCCGCAACTTAGTTGTTGTGTGAGAACTATGTGCAGAGCCAGCTGGGAAATGTAGTCTTTTAGCTGGGGACACCTTGAATAAATCAGGGTTCTGTAATCAAGAAAGAGGGGAGAGTGGCTATGGGTAGGCAAGGAGCAATCTCTGCCAGCAGATCGTTCCCTAACCTGGCAGTAATACAGCTACTTACCACTTACCTCTAGAATGATCTGAAAGGTGGTTCTATGACTTCCTTTAAATTTGTTCTAGAATCTGATATGTTCCCTTTATGGGGCTAAGAGTTGTAACTCTGTTGGCAGCTAGAGAATGCTATTTTTATCCCCTTCAGGGAAGGCTGATTATTAATTCTCTTTCATTTGACCTTTGTCAAGTGGAAGTAGATTACATTTATTTACATTTCCAGCTACCTATCTTAGATTTGTACAATTGCAGTATTTATGGATGATGAATAATTATCTATAAGAAAGGACTTCTGAAAGAAGAAGAAGCTCTGATTTATAGCATTTTCTATTATTTTTTTAAATGTTTATTTATTTTTGAGACAATGCGAGAGACAGAGTGCAAGCAGCGGAGGGGCAGACAGAGGGAGACACGGAATCTGAAGCGGGCTCCAGGCTCCGAGCTGTCAGCCCAGAGCCCGACACGGGGCTGGAACTCACGAACTGTGAGATCATGACCTGAGCCGAAGTGGGACGCTTAACCGACTGAGCCACTCAGGCCCCCCTGATTTATAGCATTTTCTGATTTCGGTGCTGTAAATACTCCCACCAAATGCTGATTTGACCTACCAATGTTGTGTGCCCAGGGTTGAAAAGAGATGTGATTGGTGATTGGTCAGCTCCGGCACAACACTGAATAACACATTTCCTCTTTATCTTCAGTAGCTGAGTCCTAGAAATAATTTGTTAAACTAGCTGAGGTAGGTATATACCAAAATACTGATGGTATTTAAGGACCACTGAATATTCAGGATTATTCTAGCAGACTTGAATATGGTTTTTGTCCCATTATTAGCAAGACTTATAAATACAATGTAGGCAATATCAGAATCTGAAACATGCCCAGTTAGCTTGATCCACTCTTAATACCAGTATATTGACTCTAGGAGATTCTACTGAGATAGAAACTTGTCAGAATAATTTTGATAGCGAATGTTCCCTGACTTGTGCAACTCTTTTGCATGGTTTTATATAATCAGGATTTTGTGTGAGCTGAAAGTACATTAAATATACATGGTCTTTCTGAGTGATAAGTAAGGCAAGATACCAATACATAATCTTCTGCTCAGTTTACTGCTTGCAGCCTTAAACTGTGACAGTTTCTCTTTTTCAAGTAATGCCCTGACTTTTAAATTTGTTCTTAAAAAAGTTTCATCAAAATTAAAGATTCATTGTGCTTGTTATTTAGCCACATTTTTCTGAATATGTTTACAATTCTTTGAGATACATTACTGCTGCATTCATTATCAAACTGGCAGAGTCCCCACTTGCTTTCCTGTTCCAAACATTTGCATGAGCTTTAAAATGACAGGGATGCCCTTCCCTAATCACACTTTCTGTTGTCAAACCGATTTTCTAGCCTCTGCTGAATCAATCTCAGTGGCACACGTCTTTTTAGCTTTATTCTTTTTTTAACGTTTGTGCTTGACTTCGCCGTGTCAGAATAGCACTTGAGCCCACTTTCGTTTTATCTTTGTGGATTTGAATGTGGCAGAACTTTCAGAGGTTCCTTTTTTTGGGGGGGCGGGGCTAGTGCCTTCATTCTAAATATTTTCATTGTGGAAGCAGTCAGCCCAAAGGCAGTGAAAGACAGAATTCGGCCAGATTTCTCTGATGCTGCGGAATTTTGCTCTGATTCAGCGTTTCTGTGTTATGAATTCTGTATTCTGGCTGTTGCTTGGTTTCTTGCCAATCATCATGGAACTCAATAAAAGGGAATGAGAAGGGTAGTAACAGATAACTCTGGAAAACACAATCCGCCTAGGAGGGAATGACAACCTGCCTAGTAACTTGAGGCCTTCAGCTTCCGGGGGCCACAGGACACCTTATGTTGTTTTTAATTCTTTTTTTTTTTTTTTTATTAATAAATGTTTATTTATTTTTGAGAGGGAGACGGAGAGGGAGAGAGAAAGAGCAGGGAAGGGGCAGAGAGAGAGGGGGACAGAGAGGGTCTGAAGCAGGCTCTGCACTGACAGCAGCTAGCCTGATGCGGGGCTCCAACTCACAAACCTGGAGATCAAGACCAGAGCCAAAGTCAGACACTCAGCTGACTGAGCCACCCAGGCGCCCATGTTTTTAATTCTTGGTATTCCCCAACCTGCCTTGTGATGTCTCCACGCAAAGCTTCCCATGTCGCCAAATTTGGTTACATGTCTTGTGTTTTTAGTGAGGTCAGATTTGTATAAGCTGTATTGACATCACCCAGGAACATCTCTAGTTAAGTATTTTTGTGATTCCAAATTTCTCCCCTAATGTTAATTTTTTTTAAATTTTTTTTAAATTTTTTTTAACGTTTATTTATTTTTGAGACAGAGAGAGACAGAGCATGAACAGGGGAGGGGCAGAGAGAGAGAGGGAGACACAGAATCTGAAACGGGCTCCAGGCTCCGAGCTGTCAGCACAGAGCCCGACACGGGGCTCGAACTCACGGACCCTGAGATCGTGACCTGAGCCAAGTTGGACGCTTAACCGACTGAGCCACCCAGGCGCCCCTACCCTAACGTTAATTTTTGATCTGTCCTTTCTCCTCTCCAGAAAGAATACATTTGTGCCCAATTAGATTATATTTTCTTGGTTAAGTTTTGCTATTTTTCCTTAATTTTTATTAATTTCAATAATGAAATTATATGTTGCTTAATTATTTATCCTTTGATGTCAGCAGGACATGAAGGAAAGAAAGTTTGTATCTGGCTAATTGTTCACTGAAAATAATTTTCTATAGCCTTTTGTGTATGGCAAACTATAACCTAAATTTATTTTGTTATCAACAATTTAACATGTCTACAAACTAAATTAGTTGTTACTAGCTATGTTTTTATAACAGCTTTATTGAGATATAATTCACATACTATAAATTCACCCTTTTCAAGTGTACAGTTCCATGGCTTTTAGAATATTTACAGAGTTGTGCAACCATCACCGCTAGTTATTCTACAACATTTCATCATCTCAAAAAGGAACTCCTTAGTCATTAGTATTAGCTTCCCATTTCTTCAAAACCTTCCCAGCTATCAGCACCCACTAATTCACTTGTCTTTGTGGATTTACCTGTTCTGGACATTTCATAGAAGTGGAAACATAGAATGTTAGCCTTTCATGAGCTTCTTTTACTTAACATAATGTTTTCAAGGTTCATCTTTTATTTTTTTTTTATGGCTTAAAAGTATTGCATTATACGGAGATACCATATTTTGCATATCCATCAGTTAATGGACAGGTGGGTTGTTTCCCCTTTCTGGCTATGACAAATAATGCTGCTGTGAGCATTTATGCATGCGTTTTTGTGTTGGATATATGTTATCAGTTCTCTTGGGTTTGCTAACTGATTTAGCATGTCTACTAATGTGCCATTAATTTCAGGTGTAATCACCATCCTTCCACACTAGGAAACCGATTATCCTCTATTCACAATGGCTAATTGAGTGTTTTTTGTGCTGTTGCTACTTTGGTAACTTTATTCACTGTCCAGTTCTGACAGCTGCTTTCCATGTAAATGAATATTTGCTATATTTCTGTTAATAGCCTTCTGCTATACCATCTACCACCATGTAAATAATAGAATAATAATTATTCTCATCATGTAGAAATTAATTTTACTTTTCTCCAATTATAAATTAGTATTTGTTCATTAGAGAATTTGGAAAATATAGAAACTAAGAAAAAAAAATCCATAAGCCCATTACCCAGAAACAACTATTGGTATTATTTTGGACTTTTTTTGTTTTCCTTTTCTGCTATGTAGTTGAAATTGTACTGTATATAGAACTCGGTTATCGTTATGATGTAAAGATTTTCCCATATTTTTATAAACTCTAGAATGCTTGTTTATATGTATAAGAGCATTTTTAAAAGAAGCATTATTTATGGGGGTGAAAAATTATAAACCTTAATGTACATTAGACAGGAAATGGTTAGATAAATTATGTTCATCTTGGGGCGCCTGGATGGCTCACTCAGTTGAGCAGCTGACTCTTGATTTTGGCTCAGGTCATGATCTCACAGTCTGTGAGTTCAAGCCCCACATTGGGCTTTGTGCTGACAGCGTGGAGCCTGCTTCGGATTCTATGTCTCCCTCTTTCTGCCCCTCCCCGACTTGTGCTTTCTCCCTCAAAAATAAATAAATGTTAAAAAAAATTTTTTTAAATAAAAAAATTATGTTCATCTTGTGGAATTCTGTATGGCAGTTTATTTTTTAATGTTTTTTAAATTTATTTTTCAGAGAGAGAGAGAGAGAGAGAGAGAGAGCGAGCACTAGTGGGGGAGGGGCAGGAGAGAGGGAGACACAGAATCTGAAGGAGGCTCCAGTCTCTGAGCTGTCGACACAGAGCCTGGTTGGGGGCTTGAACTTGTGAACCGCAAGATCATGACCTGAGCTGAAGTCAGACGCTCAACCAGTTGAGCCTCCCAAGTACCCCTGTATAGCAGCTTAAAATGAATGAAGTAGATCCATGAGTACTGCCATGAAAAAATTGCCTAGAAATATTTAAGTGAATTACACAGTTATACAGATGGCATGATCCCATTTTTGTAGAAGAAAACAAATGTACATATGTGTACATATGCATGTAAATAAATGTCCAGAAAAATGCCTTTATAGATAGATATCACACTCCCAATAGAGGTTGCTACTGGGAAAGGGATTAGAACTGGGATGAGAAAGAAAACTTGGTAAGAGCAGGGATGGGGAGGGCAGGTCTTTGCCATTTATACTGCTTTCTTTGTGGGGGGCGCCTGGGTGGTTCAGTCGGTTGAGTGTCCAAATTTGGCTCAGGTCATGATCTCACAGTTCGTGAGTTCAGGCCCCGTGTCAGGCTCTGTGCTGACAGCTTAGAGTCTGGAGCCTGCTTCAGATTCTGTGTCTCCCTCTCTCTCTGCCCCTCCTCCACTCATGCTCTCTTTCTCTCAAAAATAAGTAAACATTAAAAAATTAGGCTGCTGTCTTGTTTTTAAATAATGAGAAAGTATTTCTGTATTACATGTACAATCTTTAAAAACAGAAAAAAAATCACTTTCTTTCTACATAATTTGCCATGTGTATAAACCATACTTATTTATCCAGCATACCCATTAGGAGTTTTTAGATTGTTTCTGGTTGTTTACCATTGAAAGGTGCTGTAAGAAACGGCAGCTGTTCTTTTTTGCATATAAAAAAAAATTCTGTATTTTAGAATATGTCCTTAGGCCAGACTTCCAGGAATGGAATTACCAGATCAAAGGGTATGAACATTTAGAGGCTGGAGCAGTGTGTTGCTAAATTGCTTCCCCAAAGACTTGGGCTGTTTGCCCCCCCCCCCCCCCAGCAGTGTATAAAAATTCTCTTTGCACTTCCCCCTTTCCACTGTTGGGAGATTTCATTAAAGATGATATTTGCCTGCTTTGGAGAGAAGCAATAGTTTTTCATGGTTGCCTTAATTTGTATTTCTTTGATTGCTAGTGAAGTGGAAGATTTTCCCCCAAAGTGTGCCATCTCTTTGGGTTTTGTGAAAATGGTCTGTTATCTGTCTATCAAGATCTTCCTGATTTTCCTTGTTGAGTGTAAAAGTTCTTTATGTGTTAAAGAGTTCCTTATGTATTAAGGATATTTGCCTGTTTTTAAAAACGCTTTTTTTTGTTTTTTTTTAACTTTTAGTTTGGCTTATTATTATTATTTTTTTTTGTACATGTAGAAATATAACATTTAGGGGCACCTGGGTGGCTCAGTTGGTTAAGTGTCTGACTCTTGTCACAGTTCCTGAGATCGAGCCCCTTGTCAGGCTCTGTGCTGACAGCACTAAGACTGCTTGGAATTCTCTCTCTCTCTCTTTCTCTCAAAAATAAAATAAACTAAAACAAAAAAAAAGAAATATAGGGGTACTTGGGTGGCTCAGTCGGTTAAGCGTCCGACTTAGGCTCAGGTCATGATCTCACGGTTTGTGAGTTTAAGCCTTGCATCGGGCTCTGTGCTGTCAGTGCAGAGCCCGCTTCGGATCCTCTGTGTCCCTCTTTCTCTGCTCCTCCCCTGCTTGTGCTCGCTCTCTCTCAAAAATAAATAAAAATATGAAAAAGTGTATTTAAAATGGAAATCTAACATTTAACCGTATTGTGCTATAGGTCTTTCCCGTTGTGATTTCTTCCACAGCTTTTACAAATAGGAAGTCGTCTACCCCTTAAGGAGAAATGGAAAATATTCATTTTTTTTTCACCCACAATCCATCACTTTAAAGGTATTGGACTTGTCCAGCCTTGGCCTACTAGCTTCCCCTCTTACTATCGTGCTCATACACATTGGCAAAAGAAGTGAGCCCATTAAAAGGATCCCAGCATAGAATTCTCAGGATGGTCCTTTAATCCCTGAATGTTGACAAATTGCGTTCTGAATCTTCATAGGGGACTCCAGGTCATAATTGTTGAGCAGCAGGAGGGGGTGTGTTCTGCCCCAGAACCTACTTCTGAGGCTTCTTTCCAGAGGAGAAATGGGTTTATATGTACTCTAGTTTGTCCTCATAGTTTGTTTCTATACCCTTGGTTCATTTTACAGGGAATCAGTTCTTTCTCGCTGGCTCAGCCTCCGCAGTGCTTCAGTGTAACAGGGACCAGAAATGTCAGAAATGTGAAATTTTGAGAATCTTCTCTCTCTCTCTTTTTTTAATGTTTATTTATTTTAGAGAGATTGAGAGAGAGAGAGAGAGAGTAGGGTGGGGCAGAGAGAGAGGGAGACACAATCTGAAGCAGGCTCCAGGCTCGGAACTCTCTGCACAGAGCCCGATGCAGGGCTTGAACACAAGGGCTGCGAGATCATGACCTGAGCTGAAGCTGGGGCTTACCCGACTGAGCCCCCCCAGGGGCCTTTGAGAACCTTCTCTTATTTTTTATGGACTCAGATTTCTTCCCCCTAGTCGAGTACTTTTCTGCTACTTCTGGAGAAGGGCCTGCCTTGCTGATGTATTGGCAAGTGGTTTTGTGTCTTTTTGAGGCGGGAGGGGAGCGAGGTTCTACTTCTCAGGAACGGTTTCCTTCAAGAAAAAAACGCTCTCTTTGTTCTCCAGCGAGGACAGCAGCGCTCCCTCAAGCCACTGCTCTGTCTGCCCTCTTTGGAGGCAATGACAGTGGTGCAGGGCAGCGACCTCCTCAAGTTAAGCACAGTGAAGCATTAGTGAAGCTGATCCCAAGCTTTACTAACCAAGACTATAGATGGAAGCTTTTTAGTGTCTAGTCTGAGGAAGTCTGGGATTTGCTTCTCTTTAAGATCTTGCTTCTCTCACAAAAACGGTACAGATTTCTTTTACCTCCTTGGTAAACTTCCAGGGCAAGCAAAGGCCAGGGCGCCTTACCACGTATGGCCACAAGGGGGTGCTCTGCGCTTCTTCCTTCCACCCGCGCTCTAGGGCGAACCTCTTTTGGGTCCTCCTGGGGGAGCCCGAGAGGCCCTCGCAGAGGACAGGGAGCCCTTTCATCCGGGCTTTTTCACGTTGAGGGGCTGGAAACACTGTACCCAACGGCCCCTCCCTCTTCATTTGCGTGTTCACTCCTTACCTCTTTTGACATCCACAAGCAAGGGAAGTCTAGTAGTCAATTTTCAGTGAAAAAAGTAGATTTTTAAAATACATATATATATTTCAGGACATCCCCAATATCCTAGTTCTTAAGCTTGGATTGGAGATGTGTTGATACTTTTAGGAAAGTGGAGAGCTAGAAGCTGGAGCCTCGCTTCCCTCAACTGCCCGTGTGTGGCCTGGGGGGCGATGTCTGGGGCCTTGGAATAAAAACACCTCTGTAAGCAGGCTATTTTGCCTTGCTTGGCATACCAGAGACAATAGTTCTGAAAGTGAGGGATTCTATATGTGAGAGGTGGGTGACAAAAAGAACTCAAAATAGAGTTTTATAAAATGGATATTAGCATAACCACTGCTAAGTGGGGTTGAGGGAGCACAGCTTCCTATTCCATTTGTGACAATAAAACACTTAGGGAGGATAAGCCACTGGAGATTAAGATTATCTGTGTACTCACTATCCTACTATCCTGTTTTACTTCTGACTATCCTAAAATCTTTCAGAGGGGCTAATTGGCTATAGGCAAGGGACTAAGTTTAAACTGAGAACACAGGAGAACTATCTTAGTAATATTGACCAAAGACCCTCTTATCAATGGAATAGAACAAGAAGGAGAGAATTTTGTAAAGATTTTATTTTTAAGTAATCTACACCCAATGTGGAGCTCAAACTCACAAACTCACATGCCGTGCCCACTGAGCCAGCCAGGTGCCCCAGAAGAGAATTTTGATAAAGTTTTTTTTGTTTGTTTTGTTTTGTTTTGTTTTGTTTTTTACTGTGATTGTGTCTCATCTCTCAATGGGCTGGTGCTCTGGCAGAGCCCATGTCTGAGAGAGAGAAAACAGGACTGGGGAGGGAGTTCTCACAGGGAAGCTCACAGTTGGACCAGCCTTGGCCAGAGAGGGGTGGAGGCTTTCAGAGTTTGCTGATTCTAGGGTTTTTGCTGATACTTAAATTTAAAGAACAAAGAATTCACAAGAGACTGTGACTGCAGTCGTCATACTTAGATATCTGAAGTTCAACAACACAAGGGCTGACTCTAGTATGGGAATAAGGAGAATGCTGTTTTCGTTCACCTCCCTAGGAGTGAGTTTCCTCCCCTGAAAAGTGAGAGTCTCTTTGTGCTTCCATGTGAGAGGCAAGAATTGGCTCACCCGGCGTGTTTTCCTCTCCTCCTCGGCTGCCAGGAAACTCAAGTCAGATTCAAAGATTTAAGGAACTCTTCAGGCCCCTGGGCTTGATATTTCCTTCCTTGTTTTGACCTTCTGTTCTAACTTTTGTTTTTTTCTGATCTTAGTGGTTTTTTAAAAAATTTTTAATGTTTATTTTTGAGAGACAGAGCATGAGTGGGGGAGGGGCAGAGAGAGAGGGAGACACAGAACCCGAAGCAGGCTCCAGGCTCTGAGCTGGCAGCACAGAGCCTGATGCAGGGCTTGAACCCACAAACCGTGAGATCATGACCTGAGCTGAAGTAGGATGCTTAACCGACTGAGCCACCCAGGCGCCCCTTTCATGTTTTTTTATTGCACAGATTTTTTACACTGCATCTCTAATCCTGTGTGTAATGAGCATGGTGTAAAAAAATGGTAAAGTGGGAGGGGGGGTCCTGGTAGAGGAGTTCCAGTGACCCTTACAACACTGATGTTCTGTGATTCTTAAGGGAAAAGCCACTGCACATATCTGAAGGTATCAGATTTGCGTGGAAGGGAGCTCGCTTACTGAGGGTCTTAAAGGTTTCAATAAACCTGTAAGGAGGGCTGGCCAGGATGTTCTACATCACTGGCACATGTCTGCAAAGGAGCCAGCACTTTGTGCTACTTTATAGGAAGATGGCTATTCTCTTGGGACTTTTATTATTTAAAAAATTGTTTAATGTTTATTTATTTTTGGAAGAGACAGAGAGAGAGACAGAGTGCAAATGGGGGAGGGGCAGAGATAGAGGGAGACACAGAATCTGAAGCAGGCTCCAGGCTCTGAGCTCTGAGCTGTCAAGCACAGCTCAAAGCCTGATGCAGGGCTTGAACTCAAGAACTGCAAGATCATGACCTGAGCCAAAGTCGGATGCTCAACTGACTGAGCCACCCAGACACCCCTCTCTTGGGACTTTTAGACTTGCCCTGTGAGAAATCTGGGGGAGAAATGCCTGTCTGAGGCAGGAGTCAAGAATCAGAAGCTGTATCAAAAACTCCAAGGAGTTTTGATGTTACACTTGAATTTAAGAAAGCCCAAGGGAGGGGTGCCTTGGTGGCTCAGTTGGTTAAGTGTCTGACTCTTGATCTCAGCTCAGGTCATGATCTTAGGGTCCTGAACCCAGGCCCCACGTTGGGCTCTGGGCTGGGTGTGAAGCCAACTTAAGGAAAAATAAAAGAGAGAGCGAGAGAAAGAGGAAGGAAGGAAGGAAGGAAGGAAGGAAGGAAGGAGCAAGGAAGGAAGGAAGGAAGGGAGCCCAAGGGAATGTGTAAATGTATTTTGGGGGTGGGAGAGATTGGCTGAGAATAATACTTCATCTATTTCATCCATATGCTCATTTTGACTTTTTACTGTATCAAGTACTTTGATAGGGCTTGAATTACTTTGAGTGTTTATATAAGAATTAATTATATCTGTAACATCATGTATATCAAAGACATACTCCTACTTCGAGTAAATAAAAAGCTTTAAAATATATACTAAATAAATATCAATTACTAAGCAGTTATTCACTTTTGAAATATCACTTTACCAAAGGACCCATCATGGGTTCTAATAAATGTCCATATATGATTTGTTTTGACAAGGACTTTCCCAAGAGCACCGCTGCTCTGTAAACAGAAGAATTATACAGATGTTCTGGGGTTGATCGATTTAGATTTGGTTCTGATTTGTGCCATGAAGCCAACAGTAAGTTGGAGAAATATGTTTCAAAGCCAGAGATAAAAGTTTGGATAATTACGATCTATTCCTGAACACAAAGATTTGGTGCTATCTAGAACCCATGAAAACTGAACAATTTGTTCTTTTCTGCTGTAAGTCAGATCTGTTTTCCTTATGCCTTAAAATAGCCTCTGTCTTGAGTTTTCATTGGCCAGATTCTACTGGTTTAGTTCCATCCTGTTAGTTTTCTTGAACAAAGTCATGCTACCTAACGTTTTTTTAGACTTCCAGGACACCAGTCACGTAAACTCCTCTTTACCATATTGGGGGATAATGAAAACTTAGATTTGCTTTTTCCTCTGAGAAGGGTGGCAGGTGGGGGGATCCCATTCATCTTTTCTGTCAGGACGGATCTGCTTTCTGTAGAGGTAGACTCTGGACACCTCTATGCTTTCTCATCATAAGAGCTTATGTTTATTTATGCATGATTATGTAATTCCTCACCATAACCTCTGAGGTGGGCGCTAACTTACCACCATGTACAGATGAGCAAATTGAGGCAAGTTGCCCTGGGTTCCATGTTGAATAGGAGGTAGAGCCCAGGATAGGATCAGGTCTGACTGCTCCTGAGCTCACCTTCTTAATGACAACCCTAGACTACATCACAGAATCCATAAGCTGGTCTGGAGTATGAAAAATCAAGCCTGAGTGGTAGAGATAGGAAGATAGAAATGTATCTAAAGGATGTAGGAATCTGGATCTATAGCTGTAGGGGAGTAAGCAGTTGATTATGAGTTATATGGGTCAAAGAGAGTTGTTTGCTTGATTTACCTAGGTAACTGGCCCCATACTTTTCTCTTTGGAAAGACCTGGTCCAAAAGTAACCTGTGTTAGACATTTTTGCTTTTAAAATTTTCAGGTACTTTTTTTTTTTTTTAACTGGCTTTTGGTTATCTGTCTGTTAAGAGTTTATCTGTTTGGTTTCCAGTCTACCTATCTGGGTAAATTTGTCCCATTGGGAAATGAGACATTCTATTTTAATGTAAAAAGTTGACAGTGACGAGTGGCCAGAAGTGTATAGTTCAAAGAGCTCAAATAAAAAAAAGAAAAGATGATATAAAGACAGTGTTGGGATTTGAGGGAGTCCACGAAGACCATTTGCTCTTTCCTGCTTTAGTTATACATTGATTGAGAAATGTCTAAAGAGGAAGACATATGGAGACTACAGTATTCCCTTAATTACAGAGAAAGTGGGTCCTGGAAAATGAGGGAGCAGGGTTCCTAATGTGGTCCCCTGCCTCTCAGTAATGGGCAGCGCTGTCTTGGGGCAGGGCCCCTGTCTCCAGGAACTGAGCTCATCCATGGAAAGTTTAGCACACGGAGGAACGTGTTCTAGGCTAAGAGGGCAGAGCTGGGCTCCCTCTGCTTGGGTTTTCCTCCAAGTTCCCAAGTCACATGAGCCACCCCAGTGCTCCAGTGTTGAAAGGGGGGAAGGGCTGAATGTGGCTGGGAGTTTGACCATAAAGGAAGTGGACGAAACCTCAGGAAAAGGGAAGACTGACTGCCTAACAAATTGCAAGGAGAATCAGAGCCTTGGTTCTCTCTCTTTGGGAGTAAATTTGATATTTGTATTTAGCATCTATAAACATGGAAGCAGGTAGGTAAATTAACTTGCTTTTGTTCTATTTACACTTTTAGATTCTTGGCTATCAGAACACCGTCTTCTTTGGTGGAGACTGTATATCCATGATCGATTACCTCTTCTGGCCCTGGTTTGAGCGGCTGGATGTGTATGGAATAGCTGAGTAAGACATTTGACTGTGGGGTTGCACTGGGTAACAAGCAGAATGACCAGCCACACAGCATGGAAAGTTAGGGATATTTAAAATAAATGAAGTTGCCCGGTGGACCTGGGGAGACCGTGTAGGGGTCCGCAGCCAGAACATGTGCTTTGTTTCGTTGCTCAGAGACGTTGAACTTGTATTGGCACCTGCTGTACTCCCAGTCCAGCGCATAATTGGGCGCTGGACAATTATGGTGTTGGGGAACCAGGTCCTGCCCCGGTAGAAGTGCGTCTGTACCCTCACGATGCGCGGGCTCACAGCTACCCAGCCATGCTCTCCTGCACCTCCCACTTTGGCTGTCTCCAAAGGAAGATCACATAAAACATAGTTAGATATTTTAAACTATGTCTCCTCTGGAGATGGAGTACTGAACCACGGATCGGGAACCCTCACCTCTTCCTGGATTTCCCACTCACCAGTGGTACTATTTTGAGCAAATCACTTCCATATCCTAGACCTAAATTTCCTGATCCATCTTTGAAAGGGCTGGGTCAGCTCCATTATTTCAAGGTTTGATGATGGTTTTACTGATTTTTAAAAAGTGTTTTTGGAAACGACTTGTCTTGTTTCAAACTCCCTAAAGTAAAATCTAACAATGACAGAAGAATGTTTCTTTTTGTGGTGGGTGGGGGGGGGGGGTGTCCTTTTGTTGGTAAACAGTGAAGCCCAGACACCTTACTTCCTGGAACAATCAGTCCACAAGCATTTTAACTTGTGAAAAGCAACAACAACAACTTCTGTAAATTCCAAACATGCACAGCTGTTCCCCAAATGAGCTTTTCCTCCAGTCAATGATCATGACCAGTTGATAATAAGGTAACCAAGATAACTTCATTGCCCAAACAAACCAGTCTTTTGTATCTTGTCAATCTAAGAAGCACGCCTGCCACCTTTACCCATGGCTTCCCTTTCAGACAAGCTAACCGTTCTTTCCTGTCCTGCAGCTGTTTGAACCACACGCCAGCTCTCCGGCTCTGGACAGCAGCCATGAAGCAGGACCCCACAGTGTGTGCCCTTCTCATAGATAGGAGCATTTTCCTGGGCTTCTTGAATCTTTATTTTCAGAACAACCCTGATGCTTTTGATTATGGGCTAACTTGCTGAGTCTCAGTCTCCCCCTTCACATCCAGAATTCCCAAGCACGTCGTGACTCTACATCAGGGATTGTTTTGGTGGGTCAATCAATCTCTGTTCATTTTCTTTGAGGTTCTCAATAAACGTGGAGACAGAAAATGTATTCTTTCTCACAATCCGTTTGTATGACTCCTCAGGCCTCTACCTTCTGATGATTCTCAAGAAATCTCAAGTGCCCAGTGCCAATGTCCAAGCACATTTTGGGAGCCTGTGTGCCTCCTGGCTCCTTGGCCTTTGGCCCAGTTTGACCTCCAGATCACTGGTGCTCAGGCTGATGTGGAGGTTCAAGGCCTGCCCATCAATGATGTTCATCACTACGGATCGGGCCCCTCCACAACCTCCCTGGAGAGAGGAAAGCTGGAGAAGAGGAAGAGGGAAACACTCCAGGCCCAAATACTCTCCATTTGGCAACTGAAAGCTGCTGTCCACATGGGCATGCATGTGTATCATTCTTGTTCACACTTTGGCGCTGGCCTGGGAGACACCGAGGGTCTTGTGACTAAAAAAATCCTGAAGCAGGAAATGAAACACCCGCTGTTCCCCTAGACCGACTACGTCAGAATTTCACCGGTGCTGTCAGGGTTCAGGATGGCTCACAGAATGTTCTATAGCCAACATCCTGCCTTGAAAAAATAAACAACGCCCCAAACCCAGTCACAGGCAAAGGTCACTTGGTTGCATTTGCGTCACACACACTTTCACTTGGTCTCAACAGATACCTCTGGTTGCCTGCTGTGTACCAAGCCCTGGGCCATGTGGGGGCGAAAGATGACAAAAACACAGGAGCCCCTGGTCATTCCATTCATCTTGGTGGAGGCTGTAGACTTCGTGCTTTGGAGCTGGTTCTCTGGCAGTGGGAATGCTTGTCTTGGCCCCATATGGCACCTCGACTGGCTCTGCCCAGCACTGCTCACGACCGAGGGTAACCGGGGGTGCTGGCAGGAACCGGATGCTGGCAGCTTCTATCACTTACCCCATAGGAGTGGGACAGGGCTGTCCGATGCCATCTTATCTCCAGGTCTGGGGATCAGCCTGTCATCATTTCAGCTCTGTTCATGCTGAACCTCTTCTTAGCTTCCCAGCCGTGGCGAAAGACCAGGCAGTAGTGGGAGTGATGTTGTGACTTATCAGTGCCCACTGAGCTGTCTGCAGCCCCTGCCTCTGACTCAGCCCAGCCAGCCCTGTTTCTCCCCACGTCTCAGCCCAGCCTGGCCATCTGCTGCCTCTGGGTGGATTTTGACTCATGTCAATAGCTACCGGTGTGGCTCTGAGCCAGCTGGACAGACGCAAGCCTGCTTTGGTGAGGTGGCCCGATCTGCCAGAACGGGTGCCACGTGACGGGGGCAGTGTGCTCAGGATGGGGCGCCCTGTTGCCATGGCACCTGAGCCAGAGCAGAGCAGTCTGCGAGTCACATTTTCCTGGATCTTTGCTTGGCCCCTGTGGCCTCTCCTAGGACTCGGGGACTGATCGGACTTTGCAGGTGTAAAATCCTGTGTGTTGGCAAGTATTTGGCGTGAGACCAAAATTGCTGTTGACACAACAGATAATGGCATGTCTTTGGATGACCAAAACCAAAGATGTTCTCTTTGGGGCTCTACATACTAATTTAGGAAGCTTGCAAAACCAAGAAACACAGGATGAGAAAAGTGCTCGTGGGGAGAGGTTGCAGGCTGGTGGCCCACAGCCCAGTTTGGGAGGTGAATGCTTTTCGGCCAGGCATGCTCTCTGCAGTTTGCTGGGGTCACCTGCACTGCCTTCCACGTCTTCCTTCTCCTTTATGCCACCCGTCTGCCCCACAGAGGAATCAGTTGTTAACCTCTGGATAAAAGTGTAAGGATTTAGCCTGGAGAAGAGAGGCAATTAAATAATGCTCCACAAGGAGCTTTTAAAATACCATGTCTTTCATTGCAGGAGAGGGCAGAAATAATATATTAGGGCTTTTTAAAAAATGCAACAATGAAAATAGGAATTCTTCCACCATCTCGTGTTGCAGAGATAACTGCTTTTAACAATCGGTGTATATCTTATAAAAGCACGTCGAACTTACAGATTTAAGCTGAAAGCTGTTCTCTATGTCCTGCGGTGTGGAAAAAGAGAAAAATAGTTTGAAAGAGCCTCATTGTCATACATGAGGTTAACATCCGAATCCTTGACCAGAGGAGGTCCTGTGAAGCTCCTGTCCCTAGTGGTTCTGAACTGGAGCCCATCTGGACCGAGTCCAGTGACATCCTGGCTTGGTTGGGGGTAGGCTGGGTGGCTGGGACAGCTGGAAGTGATGGTGGGGGTAGGGGGAGATGGTGACTGTTACTTGAATTTCCTTCTAGCTCAAAATCTCTCTGATCTCAGACAAAGCAGCAGTTGAGCGTGTGAGTGGCTTAAATCTGAATTATAAGGCCCGAGCTGGAGTGTTTCTTCTGTGTGTGCCCTCCACATTGCCCTTTGGAGCTCTGGGTGCAGGTGTGTGTGTGTGTGTCTCTCTCCTTTGATTCCTCAGTTTCATGTGTTGCCTGGTCCACCTTTCCTTTGTCAAAGTCGAAGGCCTTCTTGACGCAGGGGGAATGCGCTCCTTTGCCTTCAGAACCAAGCTTGACTCTTGGGTGGTTTATGTTGGCCTGTTTCCATTTGTTACCTAAAATCTTCACAAATAACCAAATATCCAGCCCAAGGGGGCTCTTGTTGATTAGTCTCCAGCCTCTCTCTCCCTTTCCCTCCCACACAGAACACTGTACCCGCCCAGGAGACTCATTTCCCATTCATCTTCCTCTGTGAGTCCCTGGAAGCCTGGCCATTGGCTTTTTCAAACATTTTGCTCCCATCTGGCTTGTCAGAGCTCTTGAGCCTTTGCGAATACTGTTTCCTCCACTCTCCCAGTCTTCCTCAGAGCAGCCTGTTGTTTTGTTTTGTTTTGTGTTTTGTTTTTTTCAACCAGCCTTTTCTCTGGCAAAGTTCAGATAAAAATTCTTCTTTGTGTAAAGAGATAGCATACCAGTGTGGATAAGAATAGGGCTGTTCGGTCAGATATTCTGAGCTCATGTCCTAGCTCTGCCACTCATTAAATTCTGTTGCTTAACCTTTCTGAGCATCAGTTTCTTATCTGTAAAATGAGACCATTGTGTTTATTTCATAGGGTTGTTGAAGAATACTGGGATCATCCACGTAAGGCCTCAACACTTGCCAGGTAAATGCTCAGTGAATGGTAGGAAACCCTATCATCATGGTGAGACTTCTGTGAAAGATCAGACTTGACCGCTGTGTTCATTCTCCCATGACTTTGTGGGACATGGTGTCCTACATTGTACATGGCTTGGTTCATGGTTTGGAGTGTTTCCTGGTTCCGTGTGTGGGTTTGATCTCAAATGACCTGTGAGCCCTTGGAAGCTGGGACTTTTCTCTCTCCTCCTCCTCTTCCTAGCACCCCAAGCCTAGTTTAATACTGAGTCCCCAGATCTTGCCACATTGTTGATGATAGTAAAATAAATACCCTTTCCCATGTTGCGAAGAAGTACTCAGATTCTCACTTCTTGGCCTGCTTGGAGCACACTTAAGGGAATGGATTTGAAATGACCAAGGGCCTGTGCAGCTGTTAGGCAGCTTGGGTGCCGCAGTTAGGCAGCTTGGGTGCCGCATGGAACACACCAGCACCCCAGGAGCATGCTGCTCATGGAAAGGATGATCACACACGTGCTCCAGGCAAGAGCTGTGGAATACTGTCTTGTCACTTTCTCCCAAGGATCCACTGTACCAAGACTCCCCTTGTAGACAGCAGGGGTCCAGGCGGCCTACTTTGTCAGTAGCAAATGGCCTGCAGGGAGTGGCTGAAAAGCAAAAATCAGCTCCCTGGCATACGGGGCAGGCTAGAAAGAGCATTTGCAAGCCCAAAGCAACTGAGGCAGGCTCTGACTGTGCAGCCCACCCAAGGGAGCCTGAGCGGACCCTCTCCTGGGAGCACAAGACAGGTTTCTGAACCTAGGATGGCTATCTGTTAGCAGGAGCAGCCTTTGATAAAAACAGATAAATCTGTTTCCAAAGCCATGCAATATTTGGGTTATTATGCTTAGGGATTTAGAAAGTCTCTCAAAGGATGTATGTGTGTGTGTGTGTGTGTGTGTGTGTGTATTTGCATGTTTCTGTGCATTTCTGCCATAGGAGGAAGGTACCAGGATAAATAATTAGAAACTGTACAGATGGGAAGGTCAGGAATTGTTTTTTAAAAGTCCATCCTAAAATAAATGGTAATTGGCCATTCATTTGCTAAAGAGCAAGGCCCCCTTTGGAGACTTTATCTGGGACCATCTGATGGTGGCAGAGGTGTGGTGGGGAACACACATTCCACCTGCAGAGGCTGCCAGAGGAAGAGCTAGCTGGGGCTCTCCTAACCTAAAACCTAGGCCTCAGGTTTATGGAGGAAGGAACCCAAGGTGGAGTCAGAACAGACAACCTTCCGTTTATGGAGAGCTCACTATTTTTGTTTTTGTTGTCCTTGACTTTATCACTCAAGTCCTAAAGCTAAATCCTACCTTTTTACCCAATCTTCTCAATGGCTGTATGACGTGGACAGCGTGATCCCATTTTATAGAAGAAACAGGCAAAACCAAGGCTCGTAGAAACTAAGAGACTTGCTGAGACTTGCTGGCATAGCTGGGATTTGAACACAGAACCCAAGCTCTTAGTCCCTGTGCCACTTACATGGTCTGGAATCTGACTCATTGGTCTTTGCACGGCTTTGTCATGAGAGAAGCTAGGTATCTAGTGTGCAGCACCTTACATGTGGGCCTCCATTTTGAGTGGGCACATGGAGACAGGGCAGGGGTCTGCACTTCCTTGTCTCTCTCTGGATCGCTAAACATTCAGGCTGAGTGATCTTGCTGCTCCAAGTCTGGTTCTGGATGGGTGGAGCTTTGGTAGCTTCCCTGCCTGGCCAGGTTATAAAATGTTGCAGGACACAAATGTGTGGAGAGGGCTTCTTGGGAATTGGTCCCAGCAAAGCTATGGGTCTCAAGAGGGCGGAATGCCACCAACCTCCGCCCTGCATCAGGCTCTACTTAAGGCCTCTGCTGTCGTCTTGGTTGGCCCAGATTCCTGGGGTAGGGGGTCGGTATGGGCTGACTTATGGTCCTTGGCTGGGAGATCCTGGGGCTGATTCAGCACTAGTCATGCTGTTTGAAGGAGCCTCAAGACAATAGTCAGCCACTGGAGGTCCAACTACTGTCCCAAGAGATATCTGACTCAACATAGTTCGGTCTACTCTCCAGAAATAAGTGAACAGAGAGGGCTTGGGGGCTGCGTAAGTCATCTCTGGCCAGGTAGGAAGACAGGCCCAAGGGCGGCTTGTAGAAAGGGGTGGGAAGTGGGTCTTTGCTTTGTTTCTATCTTAAATAAAGTTACCTTAAGAGAAATTTAAAAGATCACTGATCAGTGGGTTTTAAAGAAACAGATGGGACCAAATTCTTCCCAATCCCCTACCCCACCCCTGTCCTGCAAATCTCACCTGGCACTTTTAAGACCTACCTTTTCCCAGGAAGAAAAGAAGCAATGTCTTTGAACATCATGGAGATTTATGTGGTTCCATCTCGCTGGAAGAGAATTTGTTGTTGACAGTTTTATTTTTCTGGTTTCTTTGGGGGGCTGTAGAGGAACATCAAAGGAATAGAAAATGCCACTTACATAGTGAAAGCAGGGTCCTACATTGTGCAGAAGGAAATAAACCAGCCCTGGGCCCAGATGAGCAGAACACAAGCATTTGGGAACAGAACGACAATCATTTTGATTTGATTTTCTTTGGGGAGGCCCTTCCCATTTTCCTGGGTATAAGGGAGCTTAAAGCTGTTACAGCCCAAGCCCAAAGCTGATCTGGGAGTTCTCAAATTCCCTCTGGCCATGCAGGCCTCAGAGCCACATCAGTTCACTTACAATTCCTTAATGCTCTTTGCTATTCCCTGGCTTATATTTTGGCCATCAGTTTTGTCTTCTTAATAGACCCACATCCCTGGGGACAGAGCCCTTGTCTTAGACTTCTATTTCCCACATAGTGCCTGACTCAGGATAGAACACAAGTTATGTTGCTCAGTATTTGGTTAAAAATGCCTTTTCCTCACTCTGGAGTTAAGATGATGGAATAAATCTCAGGCAATAGTTGATTTTTATGGTAAGATACCTGGTGGTGAACCCATATATACCAAATTGATGAGTACCTATTATAGCAATTACCAGAAGGGCAGATCACTTCAAAGCAGATCACTTTATGCCTGGAGATGTCCACTGCAGTGCTGTTTATAATAGCAAAAAAAGTGGAGCCACCGTAACTGTTCCTCAGGAGGAGAGGCTGGGTAAATTAGGGTACATGCATACATACAGGGAGGTAGTAAGCCAGCAGCTATTCTGAAGAAGAGAGTAGAACCAAATGTTCAAAATGGTATCCAAGGAAAGTTAGATGGTATGATGCAATTTATGTAAAAAGAAATGGGGTGCATGCACACATGTGATACATACATAGAAAAATTTTGGAAGGCTACACAAGAAATTTCATATTGGTTATGGCAGGGGAATGGATGGAGACGGGGTGGGTACTTTTATTACTTAATTTTTCTGGCAATGAATTTTATCATGACTGTATTGTTTTTATTAAAAAAAAAAACCCAACTAGTTAGAAAAATAAGCGATCTTTGGATGCCATCTAAAGGATGCTCTTTCCAGTGTGGGGGGTTGAGGGCAAGGCAGAGGAGGGTGAGCGGGGTGGGCACCAGGCAAGCGGAGGGCGCGTGTTTCCCACACTGATCTGCAGGCCAAACCAAACAACCTTCCAGCTCTATCCCAGGAGGTGGAGAAAGATGGAGCATGAGAATGTTCTGAATCACAGCCTATGGAGTGACTTCAGTTAAAACTTCCAGGACAGGGGTACCTGGCTCAGTTGGTTAAGCCTCGGACTTCAGCTCAGGTCATGATCTCACGATTTGTGGGTTCAAGCCCCACGTTGGGCTCTGTGCTGACAACTGGGAGCCTGGAACCTGCTTCGGATTCTGTGTCTCCCTCTCTGCCCCTCCCCCACTCACGCTTTTTCTCAAAAATAAAACATTGAAAAAAAGAACTTCCAGGACATTCACTGACCCTGCCAGTTGCCACCTATCCCACCCTGGAAGTTGGCCGTAACCCCCTGCAGCACCTAGCACGGCGCTGACCACATAGTTAGGGGCTTCATGGTTTGGGGCAGATGAAGTTACTGTCTCACTCAAAAATCAACAATGGCTTACCACTGCTCATTGTATGAAGTTCAAACTTACCTTGGTTTACTTTGTCTTCAAGGCTTTTCTGTGATCAGCCCCAACATTTTCAGACTCATTTGCTATGATTTCTCTGTATCTATCAGCATATATACCAGCCCTGCCTGGGTTCAAATCCTGGCTTTGCTGCTCACCCTTCTGTGCCTTGGCTTCCTCATCTGGAAAACGGGAGAATAATAACAGCACCCACATCACGGGGTTGACATGGGAATTAAATGCATCAATACACAGAAATGCACGTAGGAGGGTGACTGGCACAAGGCAGATGGTACTTAAATGTTGCCTATATCTATTATGCTTTCCTAGCCTCATTCCATGGTTCTGGCTGGAACACTCTTCCTGGTCAGTCCTACCCATCTTTCAGAAGCCAGATCAGGCAGTGCCTATCCCCTTATCCCCACAGGGTAATCAGTGGTTCTTGGACTTTCAGAATCACTTGGGGAACGTGGCAAAATGCAAATTCCTGGGCCAGGCTCCTAGAGACTCCACTGCCATCTGCAGTGTGGCCCCGAAACCTGCACCCAGGGGACACCCATAATGTGTCTTTTGGGGCCACACCTGGTAAAACAGCCGGAACTGGATTTCTCCTGTGGATTCACCAGTATTTCCATCATTCGTTTTTTTTAAATTAAAAAAAAAGTTTATCTATATTTAAGGGGGGCGGGGGGGCAGAGAGAGAGGGAGATACAGAATCTGAAGCAGGCTCTAGGCTCCGAGCTGTCAGCACAGAGCCTGACACCGGGCTCGAACTCATGAGCCGTGAGATCATGACCTGAGCCGAAGTCGACACTTAACCGACTGAACCCCCCGGGTGCCCCGTTTCCATCATTCTTGTGGCCCTTCCCAACCTAACCAGCGTCTTGGCCTCAGGCCGCCTTACTCCTTTCCGTGTTGTCAAGAGGTGCAGCAAAATGTGGTTCTGGATTATGTCACACAATCAGTGAGCGGACGCCCGGTGAAGTCAAATAGGCTTGGCCAAGGGAAGAGCTTCCTCAGAGAAAGAGGCCTGGGGGTCCTCAGTGGAAATGCCTCAGAAGTGCCCTGAGGGACTAAAGCTTCCACTTAAAAGATCATGTCTTTCCTCAAAAACCAAAAGCTTCGTGTTCCTTCTCTCTCCCACAGTTGATTGCACATCATGCTCTGTGACATAAGGTCTTGTGCTGGTATCCACCATGTTCCCCTTCTGGAACTCTGTAGGCTGCTTCAAAGATGGGCTAGAAATGTTCTACTGCATTATTTGTAAAAGTTTCCCGAAAGTGTAAGAATCAAAAGGGAGTGAAAGCTTCCGATGGTCAACAGGAAACCCTCCCCACTCCCCAACTCTGCTCTGGGAACCTCACAGACTTCCTGAAGTAAAAACAAACACCGTGACCAGTTTCTACTTCTTGTAAGAATTTAATTCTTCCTTTAATATAAATAAGGCAGCATGAAACACCGAGAGCCCTGCTGCTCTCTGCTTCAGAAGCAGCTTTGCTGCATAAAGACCCCCATTTCCCCGCTGAGTTGGCATCTCTGAATAAACAAGAGGCCAGAAGGTTATTTTTCAGTGAACTTTCTTCTGGGAGCCAAGGGAGGTTCAGGCTTGGTCCTGGCTTCTGGAGGCTGGTTCCTGGCTGTGGGGTCTCCTCCAAGCACAATAAGATACGGATGAAGGAGGGGGGAATGCAAGGCACAGGCAATAATAAATATGGAAATTCAACCCGACTCCGGAAACAAGTCCCAACTGAATGGGGGGCCTGGGGCTACTGTTGGGGACCACGTGGGCACGCCCCTTCCCTGCAGCCCCAGCCGCCAGTCTGTGCAGTCTGACTCCAGCTCACACGGAAGGGTTCCTACAGGTTTCAGTGTTCCATCACAGCCCAGCCTGCTGCGAGTAAACCCTGTCAGGCAAACCGGTTGTCCATCTTCCAGAGCCCCTGGGGCCAGGTGAGAGAACCTCTGGGGTCAGGACAGGATCCTCTGCAGCTCATGGTGAGCCTGACAGCCTGGTGGACCGGGTAGGCTGTTCAGCAGGCATGGCCGGCTTAAACCCTGGAGGGGAACCCAGGTGCTGGTGCAGGTGCCCTCATTCTTGCCTCCCCTTCGGCTTGCTGTAAGGGTTACTGAGGCAATGCCATGAGAGGAACTCCCAAAGGGCCAGTGAAGCCACAAGTGGAGGAGGAGTGGCTTCCCAACCCCCCTAAACAGGCCTGGAGACAGGCCAGCGCCCACCACAGGCTCTGGCACCTGCCCAGTGACCGGGGCCCCCGGCTGCACTGAGGTGACCTCTCTGGGGTTTGGGGGCTGGGTCTGCACTACCGTCCCTGTGTGCTCCCAGTCAGCTGAGCCTCTCCGAGTCTTGGTCATCTGTGTGGCTGGCAAGGCCCCTTCCAGAAAAGAGGGTTCTGTGCAGTGAGGGAGCCCCACTAGAGAGAGCAAGTCTTGGGGCCAACAGATGGAGCTGGGTCTCCCCTGGCCTCCAGGCGCTCCTGCTTTGGGACCGAGACCCTGCTGAAGAAAACTCAGGGCTACAGCATCTGTCACTTCTCAGCTCTGCAACTTTCTCTAAACCGGGCATCAGAGGCCAGGCTGTGAACCAGACCAGAGTACCCTGGGTGTAGGTGCTATCCTTTATCCCACTCACCCTGTGTCTCTTGGAGCTTCCACCTTCGGTATCTGCCCTCCCCCACCACGTAGAGACCGGCTGTGGAGAGAATACAGAGGGGTGAGGGGCCGTGGAGCTTGTACCCTGCACGGTGTGTGGCACCCACAGAGTTCAGCACACTGGGGGAAGGGGTAGGGTGAGGGGGTGCACCCTGAGACGTGTAGCTGAAAAAGCGGCCACATTAAACTTCTCTCTGCCACCAAGTACCCACTTCTGTGCAACAGAGACACTGGCCTCTTGGGGCCTCAAATCTCTACCTGGTCTTTTTTCCAAATAGCTTAAAAAATGGCAGCTGCAGTTAGATTCCTGTTTTGCAGGCTGTGGACAGAAGGTTGCAAATTCCCACGGCTGTCCCTATTAGTGCCTTGGGTGCAGATGGCCGGGGCCAAGAGTGACTGGAAACAGGGTGCAGGGTCTTAACATGCTACCCTGTCAGCCCTCCTAGAGATCGTCTATTGATATCCAAGTGAAGACTGGACCTAGGAGGTAAAAACTGCACTCAAATCGATGTTTGTGTTGTCTTTAACTTAGTGTCCCTGGAGTACTTCATCATCCTCTTGGCCATTTGTGGTGATCCAAAAGTAAGCTGCAGGGCGTCCACCAAACCCAGACTGTAACCTCACCAGTAGGCCCCAGTTGGCATGAAAGCAAACCAGCTTCCAGTGTGGGATTCTTTCCTCCGGGCTGTAGGGCCTGGATTCCCTGGCGGGCTGAGGCTCCCAACAAAGCCCACTGTTTTCCCAGGACAGGCCCTGTAGACACCCCCAGAGGTGTGGACATGTGGGGTGTCCTGCACCCCGGCCCTCTGGGTCCTGGATACTTTACAAGACAACAGCTTTTGGGGGCAGGCTGGCATGGTCTGAGGGGATATGTAGGGAATACTCGCTAATGAGCACTGGGGCGTTCTTCAGCATCTCATAGAAGGAGTCCACCGTCTTCCGGTAGAGACTTCGCTGCAGGACGAAGGGCCGGAAGAGGTTGAGAGGCTCGGCCCTGCGAACGGCCTCAGGGAGTCCCATGGCATTGGGCACCTTGCGGTTGCCAATGAAGAAGTGATGGAGCTTCTTCTCCAGCAGGCTCTTCTCCAGGAATCGGAGCAGCTCGCGCAGGCGAGCATCAAGCTGCCCGTCCTCCCAGTCGGCGGGCTGCCGGGAG
The DNA here is from genome assembly GCF_027475565.1 of Acinonyx jubatus. Taxonomy (NCBI): domain Eukaryota; kingdom Metazoa; phylum Chordata; class Mammalia; order Carnivora; family Felidae; genus Acinonyx; species Acinonyx jubatus. The sequence goes on from NC_069393.1 coordinate 60,928,989, forward strand.
ACCAGCAGGTGCAGGAGGGCTGTCTTGAGGTGGTAGTTGCTGAGCCTACTGGGGCCAGTCAGGCGGCTCTGCTTGGACAGCAGGAAGGAGGCGATCTGCAAGCAGCTGAGGTGACAGGCACCCTCAGGCAGCGCCTTAGACGTCATCCTGAGGAACTGTCGCTCGTAGACGGCAAAGGACAGGAGCCAGTCAGTGCTGGATGCCGGGGCGTCCCCAGAGGGCTCCCTGGGAAGGTGTGAGACAAAGTACAGGTCCGAGTCGTCACACTGGATCACAGGAATCAGGTTGAAGGGCATGAACTTCCCTGAGCGGAACCTGATCTTGAGGGACCCAGGGGAGTCCAGCTGACCAAATGCCAGGTCGAACTCGTATTTGTGGGCAATGCGGTGCCAGGCTCTGGTGAGGGCCGTCTGGAACCATTTCATGACCTGCATCGCGTCCAGGTATGGGGCGCCTCTGGCACACAGCAGGGTTTCCACCTCGCTGCCTGGCCGCGCCAGGCTCTTCTTGCCGTGGAGGAGACACAGCATGTCTTCCCCGAGCTTGGTCTTGTCGCAGATGCAGCCCAGGGGATCCTCGTCGGCCCGGACCACCTTGATCTGGCCGTAGCCCTGGCGATCCAAGGGCACGGGGTGGCGGGAGCAGCAGAGCTCTGCATGGAAGTGGTAGGGCTCGGGGGGCATGAAGGGCACGAAGAGGTCGCACAGCAGCGGCCTGTCCACCTGCCAGTTCTCATACATGCTGTCCACGCCAATGAAGTCCTCCACCTCCATGTCCGTGTCGCGGTTGCAGAGGCTCCTCAGGGCCTCCAGCAGGTCATCCACAAAGCCTTCCACAAACTCCCGGGTGCGGGCCGCGTCGGCCGTGGCCCCCCGGATGCAGCGCTCATAGAAGTGGTCGAGCGTGCCCTTGTTGGGCAGGGTGAGGCCCCGGAGCGGGGCACCCTCCAGGCCGGGCAGCTCGTCCTCGTCCCCGCCCGGGCACTCGGGTGAAGGCGCATCCTGGTGGTCCTGCCGCCACACCTCGATCACCAGGAAGAGGATCATGCACAGGGTGCTCCACAGGTCCCAGGCCGTGCGGCTCTCATTCTGCTGCTGGCCTTCCTCCGCCACCCGCTCCAGCGCCTCCTTCTCGGCCGCCAGCCGGGCCACCTCCTCCTCCAGCCGCAGCTGCTCGAGCTGCAGCTTCTCCTGGTGCGCCTGCATCTTGCGGATGATCTCCTCCTCGTTCTCGGGGACCGTGGCGTTCTCCCGCGGGAACAGCAGCGGGTGGTTGATGATGGCTGTCACCACCACCAGACACACCCGGAAGAGCCCCAGAGCCATGGCTGCAACTTTCCTGTCACACAGAGACACAGATCAACGGTCACACCCAGCGTCTCTCCGTGAGGCTTCTTCCCCGGACCCTCACACCAACCCCTGCCCCATGGAGCTGGTGAATGTTTTATGGCTCTTCTCCCACCCAACCCGCGGTCTCCTTGTGTGCTTCCGTGTAGCCTTGGAAGAAAGAACTGCAAAGAGTCCCACACCAGCAATCCTGGCTGAGCAACCCACAGAGACGGCCCTGTTTCTGTCTGCCCAGGTTTTCCTCTCTCTGGCAGGAGCAACCCACTTTCCCCAGCAGTCAACCATTTTCTGCTCCCTGTCCTATGGCTTGGGTGGATAATTCCACCCCGGCTCCAGGGAGGAACATACAACTCAGGCCCAAGCTACTCCCTGCCCCGACAGTGTGGATTCAGTGAGGAGCAGAGGACCTCACTGGGGCCAATGGGAGGGAGGCCCAGGTAGGATTTGTTGGGGCTGATGGGAAGAAAGACTTGCCCTGTGGCCTTCGTTTGCCAGGGAACGAGATTATAGCTGCCGGTGGCTCTCCAGCTAGCTGCCTCAAAGTGGGGACTGCTTGAGAAAGATGCCAACATAGACAAAAGCAGACTCTCTGGATCCATTGCCTCTGGACTTTTAAAATCATATAAATCAATGATTTCTTTGCTTTGTTTCAATCAGTTTGAGTCACTTTTCTATCACTTCAACCCATCTCCCCCCACTGAATTCCTTGTGGCAAAGGTGTCTTTCCTCAATGCAGTAAAGCCTAGTGGTTGAGAACAAGAAGGCTGAGTCCCAAGCAATTAGCTGTGTGACCTTGGGCATGTCAACACATCTCTCTGAGACCCAGTGTCCTTACTGTACAAGAGGAAAGCCACGATAGCCACAGGGTCACAGTACTGATGGATGCTGTGACCTGTGAAAAGTGGGTACACAGCAGTGGATGGTGAACAGCATATATTCATCCAATAGCAAGTGCTTTTGAAGCAGTTTTGGGCCCTTGTCTTCCCCCGCCGTAAACCTCTCCTGATATGTGAGGCCTCACTCCAAATACAGACACTGACCTCCTGGCCTTCTCCTTGGTAGAGCTCTCCCCAGGGCCATCTTGGAGACAACCAGAGTGACTGAGCCATTGGATTTGCTCTCATGAATCTTCTAAACTTTAAATCTGACTTCTTAGTGTGAAGGGCAATACTCCATTCCTCCAGGACAAATGGAGTTTTAGATCTCAAGTGACTTTTAGGGAAGAGCTAACCCCATTCAATCCTGGGAGTTTGTTAGACACGCAAAACATTGGCCCCATCCCAGACCTACTGAACCAGAATCTGCATTTTAATACCATCCACATTAAAGTCTGAGCCTTCTATTACACCCTCTCCTCTCCTAGGCAGGAAGCTTGAGAAGTAACAACGGGCCTTTTCCATACTTGCCCTGCTCCCCCTGCCTGGGACCTCAGCTAGGAGGGCAAATGGCCAAATGAGGACATTGTCAGACAACAAAAAACACAGAGGGCTCCCCTGGCCCCCTGTATGCCAACACATGCTGATAGGAGCTTTTCCATTTTGCTTGAGCCCCATTTCTTAACCTTCAACTTGCACCCTTAAAACCACTTGTTCGGGTTCTTACCCTAATGGTGCCAAGGAACAGGTATGTGTCATCAGGTAAAGAACCCTCTGCAGATTCTGGCCAGCAGTGCCAGGATGTACACGACCTGAGTTGCCACACTTGGGTAAAGCCCGCTGCTCAGATGTGACTCCAACCTAGACACAGCTGGACACGCAAGCAGGAACCAAAAGAGGGGTCCACCTGCAGCCGAATTCAGTGTGCACACACACGCAGGCCTCAGGGGTGCACTTGAGGAGAGGACAGGAGAAAGTGGAGGAAGTCAGACCGGAAGGTGGGCGGGCTGAGGAAGAAGTACAGGGGGCAGCTAGCCAGCTTTTCTTCCCCAAGACCAGGAGCAGTGTGCTAGAGAACTGCAGGAACAGGTCAGCCCTGGTTTCCACATTAGAGACACATCAATGGAGAGTTTTGCCAGGGTGGTCCAAGCCTGGCTTATTAACACGGGTCAGGGTTTTAAGATAAAGGTGTGCTAACAGGCAGAGCACCAGGCAACAGCCAGTTAGCAGGTAATTTGGGGGTGTTGAGGACCTTGAGGGCCCCTGTACTACAGGCCACCTTGGGCACGGCAGGCCCTGACAAATCACAGTAATAATCCTGGGCAACCCCTGACCCGGGAGGTTAGTCTTCATGTGAACTCAGGATAGGCTGCTACCGAGTGGACAATGGCACCATTGTCAAACCTTAAGACTGGGAAGTCTTCCTCCTCCCTCCCCAACAGCTTCCACAGGGCTACCTGTGTGCATCCTTGGGCCCTGTTCAAGGGCTGTAATGGCCTCCTTGCACTGTGACAGGCAAGGTTCAAAGCTCCAAACGAACTGGAGCCATCGACTCTGTGTGCAAGGGGTTAAGAGGACGGATTCCAGAGTAGACAAGACAGAGCCCAGCACATGCTATGTGACCTTGGACAAACAACTCAACTTCTTAGACCCTCAGTCTCTTCATCCATAAAATAGCAATAATATCTGCCGTTGCAAAGCTTGAACGAGGTAATGCATATAAAGCACTTAACCAAAAAAAAAAAAAAAAAGCTCTTAGCTTTCCTCAGAGCAAGTTTTCTTATAAAAGTGTAGCTGTGAAGTGATGGGATGGGCAAACACAGTGAACCTGCCTGCAGGGGTTCCTGATGGGCCACACAGATGCCTCTACAAGGTACTCAGGAGGATGCAAGCGGCCCACAGTACCACGGACAGGTGGACAGCTATAGGGTTACAAGACTTGCTGGGAGCCTGAGGGAGAGGGTGACAAAGTGGAAAGAGCCTGGGCTATAGAAGCAGACAGGCTTGGGTTTGAAACTTTACTCCTTGCTGAGTGGTCTTGCTTCTCCAGGACTCCACTGCTTTACCCGTGAGATGGGGCTAACAGCAGACCCTCCTTCACAGGGAGGTTGAGTTAAGGGAGATAATTCATCTCAGGTGCTTGGCACAGAGTAGATGCCCTACAACATCAGGGCCTTCCCCTTAGGCCTCTGCAGGCCTCTGTTTTCTCACCTGCTAAGCACACCCTGCCAAGTCCTAGGAGTGCGGAGCAAAGCACGCTCAAAAGTGCTGTGAAAGCACAAAATGCTCCCCCAGTATTGCTATCCCTTGGCATGCCACTCTGCCCACCCTGCCCTCCAGCAAAGGGGAGAAGCCTCTGGAGGCCTGGATCCTCCTGGAGGTGGAGTTCTGACTCAGTCCTTACTTAAACCACAACTCCCTCCCAGGGATCAGATGAGGTATAATTTTGCTTTTAACGTGTGGATAGGCCGGCTCTGCCTATGGCACCCTAAGGGATGGCGAACAGGCCGTGGCCACTCAGTGCTCACTAGATGGGGCCGGGGTGGATCCTCTACTTTTCCTCCCCAAAACAAACCAAAGGGAACACTCCCCTGGGGCCACCGGGCCAGAAGAATGAGAAGGAACCAGAGTGGTGTGAGTCTTCTTGGAGACCAGAGGGACAGACAGGTATCTGGGAGCCTCTCCCAGAGCCATGGATATATATGTGCGCCTCCCCCACCCTCCCCAAAGGGCCCCTTTTCCCCAATTTGAAAACTGTCCACCTCTGCATTGGCCCAAGGCTCTCAGCTCTACAAGGCTGCCCCAGGCATGTGGTCCAAGACATCGATTGGGTTTGGCTTGAAAATTAACTTGGGTTCCTCTGAGGGCTTTTGTCTGTCTGCTTGCCAGGAAGCCAGCAGGAAACCTGCTGAGTTCCTCTCCACCGCTGCCCTTGCCTACAGAGTGCAGTGGCCCATGCAGGTCACGACTAAACTTAGCCTGGCAAAGGGCCAGGGTCACGAGGGAGCAGGGGCTGGGCAGAAGGCTGCAGGTGGTCAGCCCAGACTAATGGTTTTCTCAGACCCTTATTCTGAGCCTGGCCGGAAGCCTCAGATTCTGGGGGAGAAACCCCAGATGCCTTCTCTATTCCCTGGGGTCTGTCACTCCTGCATCCCTCCACCCCCACAATCACAGCTTAATCCAATGAATGCCACTAAGAATTGTCTAATAGATATATGCTTCTGTTTATCAAGCCCTCACTAGGATGTGCTGGGTGCACAGTGCCCCTGCCCCCCATTACCTTCTACATGGTGGGTATTATCCTGGTTTCACAGATGGATTAACCAAGCCCAAGAGACAAATTTTCTAGCCACACTACGAGAAAAGGTGCAGCCAGGTTGAGATGCAGTCTGTTCTGTATGCTTCCACTTGCACAGCCCAAGTTCTTTCCACCTTGCTATGTTTACAAAGCACCTACTATGTGCAAGGACCATGCTGGATGCTGCAGAGCCCTCACAGATGAGGGCAGCATGATCCCAGGCGGGAAGAACACCACAGTTCATGAGCGGAGGCAGACAGCCACCCGGGACTGTCACAGAACAGAATGAGCTGTGGGCATAAATGGTACATGAGCAGTAGACCACTAAAACGCAGAGGGAGAGAGTTTCGTTTCTGTTCTTTGGGGGCTCCTCCTTGTCTGTGGACCTTCCCTGTGCTCACTGGCTGGGGAGATGTGGGTGTGCAAGCCCTCGGCTCCATATCCACCCAGTACCCTCCTTCCAGACAAATTCCTGAAGCAGTGAGAGCCTGTGTCCGGCCCCACGTGTTCATCAACACCCCTTCTACCCCACCAGCCGCCTACCCCCACCCAGAGCTAGCTGGCTGTGGCCTCAGCAGCAGGGGTGCCCAGGACCCATTTCTCAGCAGCCAGCAGTCCCCCGGGACAGTGGTTCTCAAAATATGGTCCCCACTAAGCAGCACTGCAATCACCTGGGGGCTTGTTATAGATGCAAATGTTCAGGTGCAATCTCAGACCTGCTGATCAGAAATTCCAAGGCTGGGGCCCAGCACCTGGTGTCTTAACAAGCCCTTCGCGGGGGGTGGGTTCCAGTGCCCACTCAAGTCTGAGAACCAGCCCTGCCTAAGCCAGGCAGGTCTCCAGGGAAGAGGAAGGTGTGGCTCCTGCAGTGTCACGGCAGCCCCGACCTGCAGCTCGCCAAGGCCTTGCCCCACGCCCAGCCTGTCAGGTGCAATTAGCTGTGCTAATTACAACAGCAAAAGTGGCCCCGTCCCTGGCGTCATCTTCAGAGCTGAAAGGAACAGCTGAGGTAGTTTCTTTATGAAACAAAATGAAGGAGGTGGGTTGGTGGCAGGAGAAGCCACCTGCAGTCCAGGCCCCGTGGGGTTACTGGGCCCTATCCCACTGCTTAGGCTCTGCACCCTCTGAGGAGGCAGGGGCCAAGGGAGACCAAGCTGTTGGTAAGTTTGGGCTGAACCCCTACTGTGTGCCTGGTCTTGTGCAGGTACAAGGTACACAGTTGTTTGGGAGAAATAAAGCCACAAATTTAATAAAGTCAGAATTCAATGTTGTACTCATCTAAGCCCCATTTTATAGATGAGGAAACTGAGACCTAGAGAGGAGGCATGCACGACGAGGAGGGCAGGGTGGAGGTGGTCCCGGTAGGCATCACCCTGTGGACCCTCACAGGGGTTCCCGCACAGACTGGAGAGAAGTGGTGCTTCTACTTCTGCCAAAATTTACAAGGCTGAGCACTCTGCATGCATTTTGTCATTTGATTTTCAGAACATTAGTCAGGTAGCTGCAACATCCTATTTTGTGAAGAGACTGACCACAGAAAGGTCCACTGTGTGACTTCTAAGATTCCCTGTCTGCAGTGAGCCTGTCCCCCTCCTTCTGCTCTCCCTCCAACCCCCCAGGGCATGAGCCCTACCACCTGCCAGGCATCACTGCCAAGGACGACTGCCCAAATCATCCAGGTTGGCTGTGCCCCGAGTTTCCCAGACCTTGAGGAAACAGGACTGTAAGGCTGAATGCAGAGCACGAATTTGACCCTGAGTCTTTGTGGTGGTTTGGGCCCCATGAGCACGCAGTCTGTCTGAAGCCCTGGGGGGGTTCTCCTCCCGTGGTCTGCCCTGTCTCACCTGTGACTGCACGCCTCCCTCTAGCAGAGCCCACACCGCACACTGGTGTCAGACAAGCTTCCCTGCCCAGCCCAGGGGCATCTTCATTCAGGGCCAGCTCAGGGGCCCCTCCTTCGGGAGCCTGCCCCTTGGTGCAGGCCACCTTCCTGCTCTCCCCTTGTGTCACTTCACCTACCAGGCCGTGCCTTCCTGGCTAGTTTCAGGAAGTTCCGAAACTGAATGTCCTCCTGCCTCCTTCAGCACCCATTGCAGGTGCCCGATATGTTGGAGCGGACTTGATCACGTATTAGGGAGGAGACGGCCGCTGCGGGAGCGACATATCTCCACAACCTCTTTCCTCGTCACCTAACTCAGGGCCGGGGAGAGGGGCACAGACAGACGCAGCAGAGATGGCCCCCACCCTTCCAGGAGAAGAGTCCTCTGCAGGAGAGGAGAACGGCCTCACCAAGAGCATCTCTTGCTTCGGTCCCTCTTTGCCTGCACCTCCATGGGGGTGGGGACAGGGGAAGGGCTGAGCAAGGGGCTGGGCCAAGGTGGCCTCAGGCCTGGGTAAGACAGGGAGCGGCAGGCAAAGAAAGGAAGTGAGGAAAGAGGAAGGAAGCGGCCCAACAAAGCATCATTGAGAAAGTGGGTGGGGGAGGGTGAGGTTCTAGGCCCCAGTGCCTCCTCTTCTCAGTGTCCTCCCAGCCACACCCATCACCTTCCACCCACCCCTCCCCCACAGCAGGACCTTTGCCTTGGCCTCTAACCAGGCTCACCTTCCTCCTGCCTGCCACCCTCATGGCCCCTGGGTCCCCTCCCTTATCACCTTTCAGTCACCCTTCCTGAAGGCAGGGGTTGTAAGACCACATGTGGGGGACGGGGGTGGAGAAAGACCCCCACAGAAAATGGGCAAGGCTGCAGAGGCTGCACATCTAAGGGATGGGGATGGAGTGGATGGAGTCGCACAAGCTTTATCTAAAGGCCAGAGCCGTTACATTCCATGTTGTGTGCCAAGAATGGCGTGATCTCATTTTTTTCTTTTTTTCCCCCAAGAGATTTTGGGATTTTATCCCAAGATAAATCTGAGATCTGGATTTTATCAATATCCCTCAATTTTACACTTGTTGGGTGCTATTTCAAAAATTCTTTGAAAACCACGGAAGCCAAATAAAATGTCAGCAGGCCACCTAAAGCCTGTGGGCCCTGGTCCACAGGCCCCTTTCTCCTGTCCAGTTCCCCCTCCCCCCATCAAGCATCCCTCAAGGCTGCCCTTGACGCTGGGACTGGGTCTTACTCTTCCCCCTCAGCAGTACCAGCACCTACTATTTCCTCTGTGAACAGGACTCCCTGAAATAGCCCCCTCGGCTCAATCTTTGTCCCCAGTGTCTCCCAGTCGTCCCAGCAGCCACCCTCTGAATAATCATACCCGGCATTTATGCGGGTTGGCTGTGTGCCAAGCCTGTGCCAGGGATTTACATAAAGGGCTTCCCCACAGCCTCTCCAGGAACTAGAAGAAAATAGAGACTCTGTAGCTTAATGGGTATGCACTAAGTAGCACCTGGTATTACTGTCTGAGGTCTGTGGTCTCCTGGACTGGATAACCGGATCCCCACTGTCCCCCCAACCCCCCTGCCAATCCAGGGGAGACCCATACTGACTGAGCAGAGATCTGGGCTAGGAAGAAGCAGGGGTCAACACTGGGTCCTGGTAGGGGAGAGGGCAGAGAGGAGAGGTACCCCCCACCCCTCCACACCCAGTGGAGAGCCCATGGCAAAGTTTACACTGTGAGGGGAGAGGTCTTCTCCCCAAGGTAAGGTCTGCTGTCTTTGCCCCATGGCCACATTGGCTAGACTCACAGTGGGTGCCCAATCACACCGGCCAAAGCGCTAAGTTTCCTCAAGGCCTACTTCTGGAAGAGGAAGGGGTTTCCAAAAAGTCACCAGGATGCCAACCCCATTCCCTGGTCCTGGGACATGCAGCTGGCCAGTCCGAGTGCAGGAGGGACAGGGGCCTGGACTCCGCGGATGTGGGTGGGAGAGCCCACATCCTTCCTGTTCCCGCTCCTCCATCGGCAGCTCATGTGCATCCCTTGGCACGCAACGGACGGGGATGGCGGGGAAGCCATCAATCTCCCAGGAAGGACACGGTGTCCTTCCGCCCAGCCATGCTGCCTGATGCCGATGCCCCCACAGCACGTCATGGGAAATCACAGCGTCCTGGGACAGACAGGCCGAGGCTCAGCATCTCACAGGCTAAGGCATGGCAGTGAGGCTTGCAGGCCACAGAGACAGGAAGGGGCTCCCCCAGCAGCCATGAGTCTGGGCCCACATCCAGCTTTCTCTCGTCTGTGCTCCCCAGGGCATCTCGAATCCAACATTTGCTGCAGTGTCTTGAATGGTGGCCCTCAAAAACATAAATCCATGTGCTAACACCGAGACCCCGTGAATGTGACTTTAGTTGGAAGGGAGGGTCTTTACAGATGTAATTAAATTAAGGATCATGGAGACGAGCTGGCCTGGGATTACCCAGGTGGGCCTACAATCCAGTGACAAGTGTCTCTTAAAACAGAAAAAGAGCAAAAGGACACAGGAGAAGGTAACAAAAGGCAGAGGCAGAGGCTGAAGGGAAGCTGCCAGGCCCGGATGGCCTGGAACCACTGGACGCTGGGCGGGGCAAGGAGGTATCCCCTCTTGCAGCATCCGGAGGCAGGGTGGCCCTGCGGCGACCTTGATTTCAGACTTTGGGCCTCCAAAGCTGTGAGAGGATCATTTCTGTTGTTTCACCACCTAGTTTGTGGTGTTCTGTCAAAGGAGTCTTGGGAGACGAACAGAGTCTCAACGCACAGTGCAGCCTCCTTGCCCCACCCAGCTCTGACGCAGCCTTTGCTCCTCGCCTAAACTCGGGGCTCCCCACCCCAGCTGGAACGGACCTTTGCAAACAGCTCCTCTGAGCTCTCTCTAATTCCCAGCCACCCTCGGTGGCCTCTGTCTCCCTGGAGGTCTCCCTTCCCCCATTTCAGTGGGTTCCAGTTTCCATGTGACACAGGTCAGAGCTTTGAGACGACGTTCAGGGCCTGGCCCCACCCAGCCTTGGGGGACGCCTCAGTTCCCTTCCTACTGGCTCTGGCTGATTCAGATTACTGACTGTCCCCCAAACACCTCCTGCGCTGCCCCAAATTCCCTACACCGCTTCCACACCATGCAACCAAAACCCTGCCGGACAGTCCTCACACGAGTCCATCTCAGAAACTGCTTCCAAGAGCCTTCCTGAATCCTCTCCACCCTCAACTCCTGAGAGAAATCTTCTTTCTTGAAAGGGACACAGAACAAAGTTGGGGGAGGCGGGAGATGGCATATTTATTAAGTCCCTCTGAGCACAAGCAAGTCTGGTGCCTTGTGTCTGGTGCAAGGCATCTCCAGAGACGTCCCATGGCGGGTACCCCACAACGCCTGCTCCCCTGCCTCTTAGTTCGGCTCATCGGTGCAGCGGCCCCACTGCACAGGCAGGAGCCCAAGGTGCTGAGAGGTAGGGCAGTCACTCAAAGTCTCACAGGCTAAGAGCAGAGGGGCCAGGCACCGCCATCTCCCCAGTTTACCCCACCCGCATCTCTGTCGTAGTGAGCTCCCTGAGCTCTGGTCTTATCCCACTGCTTCCAGCCCTGCCTGCTCATGCGCCAAGGACACGTGCGATCCTGGGGACCCACCAGCGTGCTCACATCCCGCACTCTAGAGACCCCCGCTTTCAAAAGAAGGCACCACACACACCCTCCATTCTTAGGAAGGATGCATTTCCTACAGCAAGCAGGTGTGCACCAAAGCGTGTCCCTTGATCCTGGATTCCCATCTCAGACTTCTGGCCCTGAAATCATAGGGGCACATGAACAATGGGAACACAGAGCTAACCATCTCTCACAGTGAAGCAGCCCTCATACACCGTCAGGTGCTGACTTGGCTTGAGCTAGTATTTCTCAGAATTTCCCTCTGCCTTCGGGCCCCATCTTGCCCACAAGAGCACCGGCTGGGAGGGAGCATGAACACCCACCTCGGGCAGCGATGCCATGATGCCACAGCTCCCCAGACTTGTCCCCCTCCTCTCCCTCTACCCGTGTCCTCTACACCCCCTGCCCCCAGGCAGCGAATGCTCAGACACTTTGGCTGTGGGGCAGGGATGGGGGGAAGGCAGGCTGCAGGGACAGAAAGCAGGCTCCGGACAACAGCAAACATGCTGGCTCAATGCAGAGGGTATTCAAGGGGGCTGAGCAGGAACCAGAGAGAAAATACAAAGGAAAACAAAGTGGAGACAAAGCCCTCCCTTGGCCACCCTGCCTCCCCTCTCACAGATGAGCTGGGGATGGGTGGAATGAAACAGACTGCTGGGCGCCACCTCCCTTGTGATCCCTGGATGAGAACAAAGAGAGACCTGCTCACAAAGACAACCTGGCCTTGCAGGCAAGGGCAATGGCCCCCAGGACTTTTCCATGGCCACAGAAAGGCCAGCTCCCCGTCCCACCCTCCCCATCCTGCCGCCTCTTACTCACGTCCTGGCTTGAGGGATTCTGGCCCCCACACAGTGAACAGGCCGTTCTCCCACCCGGGTCCTCTGTGGCTTGGGCGGTACCTGACACAATGCCTGGGCCCCAGCTGGGCTGGAGAGAGGGGGAGAGGGGTGGGGAGGCAGGGAAGAGCGCTGGGCCTCCTGTACGTATGTGTGTACACACACACACACACACACACACACACACACACACACACACACACACTCTGTTCCTGCAAAACCCCTTTCATCTTAATAAAGGGGAACAGCAAGAGACACAAAGAGAAGATGGAGGCCAACCCAGTCGTAAAAAACTTGAGTCTGTGGCAGGCCTCTGTGCTGCTGCAGGAACCCGGGCTGAACACCAGAGCCAGAGTTAGCCTGCCTTCCCCCACCAGGGCCGCCACAGTCAGGGCCAACCAGTTCTCCCCGTCCCGGAAAGCAGAGGGCCGAGACCATAAGGCCAGGAACAGTTGGCAAAATCACCCCCAGAATCATCTAGGACTGCACAGGGTCCCCTTCCCTGTGAATTACACAAAACGACATCCAGCCACAGGGATGGACTGAAGCCTGAGCCCTGCCCTGGTTTCTGCCCGGGGCTGTGCCTGGCACGTAGTAGGTGTCCCCAAACAGGTACAGCAGGTACGTGAGGGTCAGGCTGGGGCAGGCAGCAAGCAGACACTGACAATGCCAAGTTCACAGGACACACTCCACCCCGAGGCCACCCAGAGAGAAACAGCCCAAGGCTCTTCAGTTCAGAAGAGCCTAACGCTTTGTAGAGGCTTAGTGTACAGGGGCAATGGAGCCAAGGTCTAGAATCAGAAGGCCTGGGTTTGAATCTCAAGTCTCTCACTTGTGATGACAATAGTACTTCCTCGGCATGGTAGTCACATACATGGTCGTGCTCCATAAAGGACGTTGTTATCTTGGTGTTGGTATGGGTCTGTCTCTTTTGATTTGTTAAGTCCTGCATCTTAGGGAGTCCTCTAGGGACGGTGCGGGGGGGGGTGGGGGGGTGTTGGTCAACATCCCTGCAACACTCCAGAAGCCTGGGGACTTAGTCTGGTTGTCTCCTAACCTCCCTGTTTCTTTGAAAGACCCCAGAGGCTGCCACAGAGGGACAGCAGGAAGCTTGGCCCCTGGGGAGACTGTAGCTTACCCCCCACTGCCACCCCAATCTGGCAGCATCAATAGAGACAGCACCTCCACCCCTTCTGAGCACCTAGAAGGAGAAACCAATGCTGGTCCCTGATGCCTGGGCATTAAAGAGAGGTGCAGGCCATCCACAAACACCTGCTGAATGGATGAAGTCAGGACCGGGGAAAACCCTCACTGCGTTTACTCCCAGGAGCAGGAATCTGAAATGGGAGTGGAGTGGGAGATCCCTGATGAAGTAACTTGTAAGTTTTTGTTTTTGGTTTTTTCCTTGGGAGGCACTCTGCAGTCAGAAAGTTAGCAAAGTGCTAACAGTTGTTAAGCGCCTTGGGAAATGTGAGCAAAACCCCTTGCAGATGCAGCCCTGGAGACAGACCTCAGCGGCCTCAGGTCTGGACGGCCTGCATCTAACTGCAGGCTGACTCACCGCCGATGTTTACCGAGAAGATGACCCAACCCAGGAGTGAACCGTTTATCTGACCCTCAGCTGCCTCTGCCCTTGACACCCACTTCCTTGCTTCAGACTCTTATAGAAATGTAAGATAAATGGAGGATTATAGGGTTCAAAGCAAATTAAGTAAGAGAAGTAGCAGAGGAGCAACCCTTGAAGAGTGGCAAGCCGTTCTCCCTTTCTGGAAAAAAAGACAAGCAAGCCCCATGGCCCTGACACCCCATGGGGGGATTTAGAAAATAGTGACCAATGTGTAACATTTATTGACATTTTAGCATTGTGCAAGAGGCTTTACGTGAATCATCTTCATAATAAACTTCCAAAAGAGGCACTATCCTCATTTTACAGATAAGGAAACTGAGGCACAGAGTGGTGAGGCCACTCGCTCAGGATTGGGGCTGGGATTTGAACTCAGGACTGACTTAAGCCTCTGGTCTTCCCATGATGCTGTGCTGCTCAGTGACCTGGTATCTGTGAAATATTACAGTGCACCTACGGGCTTTCCTGTACTGTTTTGGGAAAGAAGGTGACAGTTTAGGTGAACTCTGGGCATGAAGCAGGGAATCAGACTTAATGAGCTTTCAAAGCTCCTCCCACCCAGAGATTCTGGGAGTGTGACTTGGGATGTCTGAGACCACTATTCACCCAAAAGGACGGTGCATTGGGAAAAGGGGGTGATGGCCCTCCTGGCACTGGGTAGTGTGTTTTGGTGGGAGGCGTCAGGGAGAAAGTGGCATTTTGGGGGCAGCACGCAGTGGGGGAGCTGAGGGATCCCTCATTCTCTTCCTCTCCAGCCCAGGCTCGCCTGGCTGTGGTCCTGCCCCTCTGGAACAAAGTCTCAGTGAACAAAGGACCTTTTCATGAACTTCAGGCGGGTCCCCTGACTACTTCTAAGGTTATTGAAACAGGCTCCCAGGAGAATAGTCTGTTAACAGCACATGGTTTTGTGCCAACAAGCAGGACTCAAATTATGACAACACCCTCCCTATGGTTTGGTGCAGGTTGGAAGGAGACTTTCCTGTATCCACCGCAGGGGAATGACATGGAGGAGAAACAGGAGCAGCCCAGGATAGCTCCAAAGCGCAGCCCCCTCCCAGGCAGTGAGCGTCCCACCAGGTCATTCACCTGGAAGTGAGTGATTTGAAAATTGTGGCCTTGGTACTTTTTCCAGGACTTCCATCTGAGGATCTTAAAGAGCTCTGTATGTTCTCTGGTCCTGGCTGCTACTGTTTCCATTAAACAGGCAGAGAAACCGAGTGAGTCACACAGCAGGAGGGAACCAGGAGTGGGCGGTCAGCCTACTGTCTTCTAGCCTTGGACACTCTGACTTTGAGGGATTCAGCCCTCTGGCAGGACATAGTTGATACCCATGCCTGTCACTCCCCAGATCTTGGGTATACTTCAACTGCCTGCGTGAACTACTGGGGAGGAAGGGACTTTCCATGGCTTTAGTTTAAGCCACTTGAAAGTCTCTCCTTTTTTTTTTTTAAAAAGCTTATTTATTTTGAGAGAAGGAGAGAAAGAGAGAGAGAGGGAGGGGCAGAGAGAGAGGGCGGGGCAGAGAGAGAGGGAGAGAGAGAATCCCAAGCAGGCTCTGCACCATCAGCGGGTGCTCGAACTCAGGAACCATGAGATCATGACCTGAGCTGAAATCAAGAGTCAAACGCTTAACCAACTGAGCCACCCAGGCGCCAAGTCATCTGAAATCCTATGGGGCATGCTAGAGCTGGTAAGAGGTGAGCTGGGAGACCTTGCTTCTGTTCCCAGCTGGTACCAGTTCCTGGCGCAGCGGATCCCAGACATTCCTCCTCTCTGTGTGCATTTCATGATAAAGCCCCATGAGGCCAATGAATCCCTAGCACACTGCCTTGCACATCGTAGGTGCATAGTAAATTCTCGCTCAAGCAATGAATGAAGGCTCTCTCTTAAATCAGTCCCTGTAGTGAGGACGTGGGCATCCTTGTTCCCTACTTTCCTTTGGGGGTGAGGGTGAAGAAGGGAAAGCCACTTTCCTGATCTCCCCATCACTGCACCCCTAGCCCCCAAGCTCTCCTTCCAAATTCAGGTTGTAGAAGGGAAAGCCAGAACCGCGGAAGCTGCCAGAAACCCCTGTAAGGAGTCATGCTCTTTGGTCCAAGTCGCAGCTCAGGCCAAACCAAGACCCAGAGACCTACCACCAGCTGGCTCAGACCTCTGAACTGCAGCCCCTCCTGCATCCCCTCGCCCAGCCCCTGAGAAACACACCTGTGGAGGTCACACCTTCTATGGTCTCTCCTTTCAACATGTGTCTTACAGTTAGGATGGCTCTTATTCCTCTCTCTACCTTAAGGTGGAGGTGTTGCCATGGGCAACAGTGATGTCACCTACCAGTTACTTCCATTCTGCTGATGTCAAGGGGTGGGCCACCTGGATGGATGGAGGGGGAATACACTTTCTTTGGGAAAATATCACAGGTCCCAAACTGCTGAGGAGGACCCTACAGACCTCTTGGGCACTCCCAAATGACCCTTGTCCTCTCCCAGAAAACCTAACCCTTCTCTCCCATCTGGATGCCTATTCAGGCCAAGACTCAAACCTGATTCTCCCTCTCCCAGAGCTGGATAAAAGGTCAGGACTAGAAGCTTTGTCCTCAGCTCTGAACAAACCACAGCTAGGGCACCGATGAGCTCCTTCCTTCTATGCATCTGGGACAGTCTGGGTCCCCACAGCCTTGTCCTTCAGCCAGACATCAGTGGCACTAATGGGAAGCTGAGGGCCCAATTCGGCAGAGAATGTGGATCCTCGAACAACCTCTACTGTCTTTAAGATCTCATACTAGCCAAACTAAAAGTCTGTGCCAGGCACAGTGCTGAGTGCTTTCTATGCGTGTCCTAGGAGTGGTTGTCCCCATCTTACCAATGATGAAACTGAGGCTTGAAATAGTCAAAACACTTGCCCCAATACAGAGAACGTCCATACACTGAGCAGGGGAGCCAGGACTCAACCCTAGTCCACCCTACGAAGGCTCAGGAGGGTCACACCTCCTTGGTGCTGGGGCACCCTGGAGACTGTGGCTTACTAAAGATGAGCCATGAGGGGACCTGGACAGAGATCACAGAGAGCCCTTTAAATCCAAAGAGGCCATTTGGGCAGGCCAAGCTGACCCAAGCCAGCCAAGGCAAGGTGCCTTAGTACTGCTTCACGCCCGTGCGCATGCAGGGGATGCTCTAAGTGGCCAGCCTGGGGCCTTTTACTTCCCCGAGCATCTGCGCTGATCAGGACCACGTTTCTTTGCTCTGTGCTTGGCTTCCTGTTAACCCAACCAGGCCGCTGGACCAAATTGTCTTAATTTGCATCTAGCATTCATATCCATGGCCTGGCCTTCCAACCCTGAAATGTACAGTGGTTAGCTTATGCAAATGAAACTATGTAGCTGGGAGCTAATGCTTATAAAGCACTAAACAAATTAAGTAAGTAAAATAAAAGTAGCTAAATTATGCAAGAGGGAATGGAGAAATGCTATCAGGTAAACACTGTCCCCGAGGCACTGGCCAAGGAGACCTACACAGCCAAGCTGACTGGAGTACTGCTCTACCAGGCAGGTATCTCTCTACTGCTGAGAGGGCCACAGGAGTGAAGAGGGGCCCATGCTATTGGACACCCCTCTCCCTGCCCTGCTTTGCCAAGCACGAGCTGCCCGGATCTTTGGTTTCCCATGTGGCTCGCCCGGGACGCAGGGACCAGAGACCATCTAGTCTGCATGATGGTCACACGTCTTCCAAATTAATAAACTAGCATTCTAATTTGTGCACCCACTCCTGGGAGCCTCTGGAGGTGACACAGTAGTCCAGGTCCAAACCACTCTGAAAACTGTGGAGATGGGGTTTCTGCACGGGCACAGCTAAGAGCTAGACCTTGGGCCAAGTGACAAGATCCAGGTAAACACCACCCTTTATGGCAAATCTGTGAAGGCACCGGCTGGTCCTTCCCAACAGAGTTGGAGGCATCCTCATGGGCCAAGAGGCTCGTTTGTTTAAAATACTGTCTAGAGACAGTATGTAGTAAAATGCTCCATTCCAGCTAAGTAAGTGCTAACATGTATCCTGTGGAAAATAAAGGATGACATATATGGAGCTGTGAAATGGAGTTCTGGGAAAGATTTCCTGAACAAGTTTGGGAAGGGCATTTGCAGGCGAGTAGGACCTGGACAAGAAGGAAAGAGGGAAGAGATGGGGATTGGGGGTGGGGTGGGGAGGGCTGGATCAGCATGTTTGGACACTCGCCACCTCTGGCCACTCCTGGGGGCAGTCTCTGCCTAGGCCAGGGGCCCCGGGTAGCTGTGGCCTTCTCCCTCTGCACCACACCCAGGTGGCACTTACTCATCACCCTCCCATCGGGTCCCAAACTGGATTTGCCACCTCACAATGCCCAGTGATTAAGAAGGAAAGTCATTTGATGCTGGGGCCAGGCCTCCTGTCAGCCATCAAGACTGAGCTTGCTCTTTTTTTCCTCGCCTTTCTGCCACCAGATGAGTTTTCCATTTTTCCTCCATGTGAGCTGAGTGGGTATTTCTTCCTTTGACAAAGAAAAAAGCAACTGCTCTTTCCTCCTTCCCACAAGGACCCCCAACCAAACCAGCTTTTTAAGTTTAACCTGCTTCTTGCTCTGTGAATGTTCAATGACTGGGGCTCAGCTTCCAGTCTCCTGAACACTTTACTTCTCTGTGCCTTTGTTTCCTCATCTATATGAGGATAACAATACCTCCCTCATAGGACTACTATGAAGAGTAAATGAATTAATGCAAAGAAAATGGTTTTGGGGAAAAAAAAAGCTTGACAAATAAATGCTAAGCCCTCAATAATTGTTGGTTATCAAGACTGCTGGGTATGGTTGCACAGGTGGTGTACTGCTCAAGAACCTGGTCAGGGTGCGGTGAGGATGAATCCAGTTCACATGCCAATTGCCCAGCTATGAGCCTTGGCCATGTCCATCAAGACGAGGCCCCAAGGTGGCATCCTAAATGTCACCGAGGTGCCACCCCCTTGCTGAGAGGTGTATCTTACTCTAATTCACACAAGGGATGGAATAGGCTAGCAACAGCCCTGGCAGTTATTGTCAATCGCTGGCATTCCCAGATAGATCTCCCTCCAGAACAAGACCAGATTAGAGGGGGGTGTGGGATAGACTGGTCTCAGCCATTAAGGTTCCACTCCTCAGCTGCCCAGCACTCTTGGAGCACTCGCCCCTCCCTTGGGACGCTTCTCGGTTGAAGTCCCTCAGCGTGCCCTACTACTTCATCCCTACTGATCCTCCCACAGTTTTGGATTCTGAAGCAACTCTCTCCTTCATAATTGCTGACGGCCACTTGTCTCTGCTGACACTGAGAACTTCCAGTTGCTGGCAGGTTACTCCTTACTTTTTATAAGATCCATCTCCCCGCCTCTCCTAGTCAGTGAGTCTTTGAGGTCAGACAGAGGAAGTCTTCCCCTTTCCTCAAGTGACAGTGCTAGAGAGTCCTGAAGGCCACAGCCTCATCCCCCTCAGCTTCTCCTCCTGGAGGTAAAATCACCAGTTCTCTCCCTTCTCCCTCACAAGATGCGCTCTGCAGACGCCCCTCACCATGCCTTCCCCTCATCTCTGGACCAGTTCCCTTTGGCAGTGCTGCTGTCCCTGGCAAGAGGCAGCATGGAGAACTGAGCTCAGGGGCTCCAGCAGCCCGACCCCCACCCTTCCATGGGCTCCGCTGGTCACTGCCTCCCACTGAGGTGTGTACCCTCTCCATCGGATGGAATTTCCCACTTTCTTTCTCTTCTTCATCCCAGGGGTTCCGGAAGT
Organism: Acinonyx jubatus; assembly: GCF_027475565.1. NCBI lineage: Eukaryota > Metazoa > Chordata > Mammalia > Carnivora > Felidae > Acinonyx > Acinonyx jubatus. The sequence goes on from NC_069393.1 coordinate 60,948,287, forward strand.
TAAAAATACAAAACCAGCTTTCTCCCAGGCAGTACTTTCTTTGGTGGGCAATTTTGCCAGAAGCCTCTACCTGGACGTTCTTCCCCAGGTCTTGCTCTCAGGTAAAAAGTTCACCCCCACACCCTCTTCTTTGTTTCCCTTTGAGCACTGCAGGAGCTGGGAGCCATTCCCAGTAAGGTGACAACTTCTAGGATGATGGCATCAGGTTAAGAGGTCAGATCCTCGCCCACTGAAAGCCAGAGCCCGAAATGGATGCGTCTTTGAAAATTATGGAGTAAGAGGATGGCATCTGAACAAAAGCCTTTCCATCCACTGCGAGACAGCAGAGAAGAGACTCCGAGTAACCACTTTATGGTTACCCACAAGTGGAAAATATGAGGGCAGAATGGCCTGGAGCAGCAGCCGGCACAGGGAATTAGCAAACAATGAAAGCCACTTAGGCACGTAGGCTGGAAGGAGGACTCAAAAGCACAGCCTATTATGTTATTAATAAAGAGATGAATGGCGGCAATTCCATCTGTGGCTACGGAGGCGTTTTTCACAGCCAACCTGGATCTGTAACTACACCAGGCTCAGACCAGCTTCACTCAGCAGCCTCTTCGAGGTAGAACTGGTTTGTAAAAGGGAAGGGCCCTGGGTCATATCCAAAAGAGTAACAAGAAAATGGGATTCCTAAACGGATTTAGATCCCAAAGACCAGGGTCCAGGATCTGCCAGTATCTGGGGCTCTTCCAGTTTTGAAAGGAGGGCGAGGGGCTTTTCACACCAGGCAGAGGATGCAAAAGGCAATGTGCCGTCCCTGAGTGGTTCACTGAAATATTTTCCCTTCCTGGCTGGCAGCCTTTTGGTTTTTAAAGAGCATTTTGGAAAGGATGCCTGGCCCTGGGGCTTCGGAGTCCCTTCACCTGGCAGCCAGAAAGCTGGAGACACTGGGAGGGGGAGGGGGATGGGAGTAAGGGTCAGGCGGCAGAAAACTATCTGCAGCCACAAGAGAAAGTTCGGCGCTGTGTGAGGTCCCCTCCACTAATAGTCCCGAAAGAGGAAGCCGGGGAAGGCTTCGCCCGACCCCAGCAACCTCACCACTACAAACCTTACACCGAGAAAAAACAAGCTGCACGCCTACTGCCCCCTTCTAGGAGTGGCCGGGCCTGTCTTTCTGCCAGAGCACTCTGCTCAGACGGTGATAAGTAACAGGGCCACGGGGTCCGCCGCGGGGGCTGGAGCGGGGCTGGAGCGGGGCCTGGGGCGCGCGGGACGTGCGGCGCCAGAGACCACGCGTCCGCCTCTGCACGGGCGCCGCAGCCTGGTCTCCCCCAGGCACCCAGCCTGGGGCCGCGCGCCGCCCGCACTCCACGCCGCCACCTCGGGTGCAGCGCCGTCGGCCCGCGGCCCCCCACCCCCACCCCGCGAGGTGGACCCGTCGGACTTACGCTGCCTTAGTCCCACGCCCCGTCGCTGCACGGACCGCGCCAGCCCCGCGGCGCGCGCGCGGGTCCAGGGCCCAGAGGCCGCTGTTCTCGGGCGGCTTCCGTCGAGCGTCCCGCTCGGCACTTAGAAGGACTGGGGGCGCGACACGCCAGCCGGCTCCCGCCTGCTGGCCTCCATCAGCGCGGCCCTAAAGGCGGCGGAGTTACTCATTTCCTGGACGTCCCAGAAACTTTTTCCTCCTTATAAGAACAAAACACCCGCCTCTACTCGCGGCAGCGGAAACTCCTTAAGGAGGACCATGCGGGTTGCGGCGGCCGGCCCCGGGGTCCCCGTAGAGGTCGGCCCGTTGACCCCCAGAAATTTCAGAGAGGCCAGCAGGACTGGAAGGTGACCGGCCGAGCCGGGCTTTGGCCACCGGAGTAAACTGGGGCGGGTGGACAGGATGTCGGGCAGGACGCCCTTAAAAGTCGGTCTGGGCCGGCGGAGTGGAAGGGGTTAAATCACTGCTAGTGGGCCGAGCGTTTTCCCGCGGCGCGTTTCACGGGCGGCGGAACTCCGGGGGCCACCTCTTTTGTCCCCGGGAGGGAAATATAAATTGAGCCGCCACGCCGGCCCTTTTCTTTCTTTTTTCTTTTTTTTTTCTTTTTGCGGCTTGAATGTATTGGAAGAACTCACCAAACTAAACGAGAAGCGAAAGCATCGTAGTCTTTCTCCCTGAGTAACCCTGCACAAAGGAGAATGATGACCACCCGGGTCTATCCGTAGAGGGCGCTTTCATGTCCAGAGCCTGTTTACCCTTGTGGAGTTAGCCCTGAAGGAACTGAGGCCGGGAGGGACAGCAGCAGCAGCACCCTGGTGGCGCTTAATGGGTTATGAAATCCATAACCTCTTATTTTCCCTTTGTGACCTGCTCCAGTGCCACAGCCAGTGGAAGTGGCCGGCAACGGCTTGAATAAATCCTGCATTAAGTGGCTTTGGGGGAGTCAGACGCCACCGAGGGCACCTTGGGGGAAATTATGAGAACACACTGTCCAAATGATTATCACCACTGCTACTGCTGTCGAGTCTTAGATCACCTACTTCCTTCCCTCTTCGCGCCAGCCAAATAACTTTAACACTCGCCTGGAAGACATTAGGGAGAGTCGGAAAGAGAAACAGGCAGTGAGACAAAATCCTAAAAATAGACCCCCTGGCCCTTGGCCCAGGTTACTCTTGTTTTCAAATTTTGCTGTTGCTCATAGCTCTTTCCTTACGTCAGGGACAATTATGAAAGAGTTTTGGGGGCTGGTGGGGAGGCATGGGGAATGGGCTTGTAGGGGCCAAGGGCAGGCTGCACCAAGAGGGGCCAGTTTGGTCTGAACATTATTTTGAATTAAAAGCAACGAAACCGCAGCAGATTTGGGAAAAGCTCTTTATCTCCCCCTCCAATTGCCTGGCCCACCAGGAAGAGAGCTATTACCAGAGATTTCTCTTTACCTAAGAGGTTTCTCTGCATAATAAGGCAAGCTTTCTTTTCCAAACTTCTCCTTTTACCTCCCTGCTAAGAGTCTTTCTCCCCTTTGTCTCCTTAGGCCCCTACCCCTCTCCTCTGCTCCCCTAAGCTCCTGTTGCCTCACTGCCTTTGGAATTTGCGTGTCTGCATGGATCCCCCTTACATAGGAACCTAAATCTGATTTTCTCCTGTAAAAAAAATCTGTCAGCTGTCGGTTTGACTCTTAGTAGAATCAAATGACTAGTAGAAGGACCTTAAAGGGCAGAGAAAATTCTTCCTCCTTGACACAGTGATCTGGGGAAACTTTTGTGAAAGAGCTGTGTATTTCCAAAATGTTTGTGAGGCGGATGGATAGGGCACTCATTCTCTCCGAGGCAGGCAGAAGAAATTCTTGCGGGGGGGGGGGGGTAGGAACACTGGCCTGAGCACCCCTACATTGCCTTATAATCCTTGGAGTAAGAGTTCAGGGTTATGTATGCTGGAATGTGAAGGTTAGCACTGAAACACCCTCTGGGATTTCCATCCAGCCTGCAAAGTTCGCTGTGTGTATTTCTTTATAGAAGGAAGATTTATTAGATTTGTCTTTCTTTTAAACCGGACCGTTTCACTCTCTGAGACCTAATGGTCACCTGCACTGGTTTCCCTCTGCTCTCAAAACAGAGTCCACTATTCTAAGCTGGCACACAGGCGGTTCATGAATTGGCCTCTGCTTATCTCACTAACCTCACGTCTCACTCCATATGCCACCCCAAACTCCTTGCAGTTCCTGGAACTTATGCTTCTCAGAATGTGATATAGGGTTTGTCCCCACCCCCACACTTAGATAGTCACATGTGCTCTGTCTTCTGCATGCAACCTTCTCCCACCTTGTTCTCCAACCTGTCACCCCCAGTGCACACACACTTTTTTGGGGAGGTGGGGGGCCTGGCTAAGGTGTGCTCAGTCTTTAGAATAAGCAGTTTCTCTTTCAGGAAGTTTTCCTTGAACCGCCATGCCTTCATTGGAACCCCCATCTATGCCATGTGGTTTCCATAGCACCTGTGGTTACTCTACAAAGTTTTTAAAAGACAGGAAAGTACAAAGATTCGACTTCTGGGACCACGAGGGACGAAGAAGTACGGGACCATCTGCTTCTAACAGAACTGCTGAAAAAAAGCAATGCATGAAAGGAAGAAAGGAGGAGCTCGGGGGGGTGAGATGAGAAGAGAGAACCCAGAAGCACCCATCTGTGTTTGATGTGAAAATAAGCCCAAATGGCTGACTGGAGGTGAGTACTCACTCAGGCCTTGGGTTCTAGAAAGGCAGAGATCTGGACTAGAGACCCCTGCTCACAGCTGGGACTGTGCAGAAGATCTTAGTGACTAGAGAATGGAGAAAAAATTTTCCCACTTGTTCACGGTCACAGCAAGGAAGTTTGTGGTTTGGCGCTCTGGATGAACTGATGTCTGCCATAGAAATCGAAACCACTAGCCCAGCTATGGCAGCATAGGTGTGAGGCCCCACTTTACACAACCCATGTGGTGAGGGAATCTTGAAGTCAATACAAAACATAAAAGTTGGTTCCAAAGTGATGAATCTCCTTAGTCCCTGTCAGAAGTGAATGCAAAACCCGGTTGTTTCTTCTGATCCCTCAGGGAATAAACAATCCCCCATGGAAAATGAGCTTATAATAAGAAATTACAAACTAGTAAGTGAACCAATGAGGGATGAGATTGGTAGGTATAATAAACAAGAGAATTAGCCCCTTAAGGACTTGAGACACAGGGGCACCTGGGTGAATCAGTCAGTTGAGCGTCCGACTATTGGTTTCAGCTCAACCCTTGATCTCACGGTTTGTGGGTTCAAATCCCACCTGGGGCTCTGTACTGGCAGCACAGCACGGAGCCTGCTTGGTATTCTCTTTCTCTCTCCCTCTCTCTCTCTGCCCCTCTCCCACTTGCACTGTGTTTGTTTCTCTCAAAAATATATAAGCTTTTAAAAAAGGTACAAATACAATATATAGAAATAAAAGCTTAGTTGTTTACATTTTTTAAAAAATATTTATTTTTGAGAGAGAGAGAGAGAGAGAGCGAGCGTGCACGGAGGAGGGGCAGAGAGAAAGGAAGACACAGAATCCGAAGCAGGCTCCAGGCTCTGAGCTGTCAGCACAGAGCCCGACGCAGGGCTCAAACTCACAAACTGCAAAGTCGGCCGTGGCAGCTGAGCCACCCAGGTGCCCCTGGTTTCAGCTCAACCCATGATCTCATGGTTTGTGGGTTTGAATCCCACATGGGGCTCTGCACTGGCAGCACAGCACGGAGCCTGCTTGGTATTCTCTTTCTCTCTCCCTCTCTCTCTCTGCCCCTCTCCCACTTGCACTGTGTTTGTTTCTCTCAAAAATAAATAAACTTTTAAAAAAGATACAAATACAATATATAGAAATAAAAAGCATAGTCGTTTACATTTTTAAAAACTCAGTGATTGGTATTCTTTTCTTATTAGGCAGTAATAATATATCAGTCAAAACTCCAATAATAATACCTCATTAAAAAGGGGAAAATAAAGAAAAGGGACATAATAATTGACTTGAAAATGTTGGGGTTCAGAGCGAACAGTCAAGAAAGAGTTCTTGAGGGGTGCCTGCATGGCTCAGTCAGTTAAGCGTCCAATTCTTGATTTTGGTTCAGGTAGTGATCCCAAGGTCGTGGGATAAAGCCCTGAGTTGGGCTGCACTCTGAGCCCGGAGCCTGCTTGGAATTCTCTCTCCCTCTGCCCCTTTCCCCTGCTCATGCTCTTGCTCTGTCTAAAAAAAAAAAAAAAAAAAAAAAAAAAAAAAAAAAAAAAAAATTAAAAATTAAAAAGAATTCTTGAGATGTCTTTGGTGAAAATAGGTGGCTTTATTTTATTTTATTTATTTTTTAAAGTTTATTTATTTATTTTGAGACACAGAGAGAAAGAGAGAGAGTGCATGAGCAGGGGAAAGGCAGAAAGAGAGGGAGAGCGAGAATCTTAAGCAGGCTCCGCACTGTCAGCACAGAGCCAAAATGTGGCTCGAACTCGTGAACCCATGAGATCATGACCTAAGCTGAAATCAAGAGTGGACACTTAACTGACTGAGCCACCCAGGCACCCTGCAAATAGTGGTTTTATTAAAGCACAAGGACAGGACCTGTGGACAGAAAAAGCTGTACTGGGATTGTGAGGAGAAATTGAGCATATACCGTCAGGTAGGGAGGGGGTTAGGTATAACATAAGTCTCTAAGGAATTTTGGAAGCAAGGTTTCCAGAACCTGGAGGGGGGCTAGCTATTGTTAGGAAAAGGCTATTTATTTGTTTGTTTATTTATTTTTAAAAACTTTTTTTAATGATTTATTATTTATTTTTGAGAGAGAGAGAGGGGCAGAGCATGAACAGGGAGGGACAGAATCTGAAGCAGCTCCAGGCTCTGAGCTGTCGGGGCTCGAACTCATGAACTGTGAGATCATGACCTGAGCTGAAGTTAGATGCTTAACCGACTGAGCCACCCAGGTGCCCCAGGAAAAGGTCATTTATCACTGCCTAATAAAACCTTAGTCATGAGATGCTTCAGATGTAGATCAGTGGGCCCTATGCTTGGAGGATAATTGCTAACATGTATTTGGGGGGGTAGAGATTAAGGAGGTTTCCAAAGGAATTTTTAGAAGTTAAAGGAGACTTCTAGGATCCTGGAGGTCTGGATAGTGTTAAAATAAGATTGCCTTTTGCCCTTAGCGAAGTATCAACATTGGGGCAGTTGAGATCTAAGGGCAAGGTCACTCCACTTATCTCAAGGACTTGTCAATGGGCTGTAAGTAGTAAGGAAATTTAATTTGATTTTTTTCTTTTGCTTTTATTCCCCACATCATCTCGTTTATGAATACTTTTTCAGAAATCCTAATGAAAAAGTTAATACAGAATTCCAGCAGTGCATCAGAATACAATTAAACACTTCTGTAGCGTGATAAAAACGAAGGGTGAAGTTTGGCCCCAAAACAAATGCCATGCTTCAAGGGGAAACACTAGAAACCTTCATGTTCAAGTCAGTGCAAGATAAGGATGTCTTCTTTCATCTCTCTCTCTCTTTTTTTAACTTGTCAATTTGGAGTGTGATTGGTTTCAGGTATTAAAATCCTGACTATGATTTTGTATGTGTTTGAGATTACTAGAGGTTTAAACAAATAGGGGGGTTATTTTTTTTCAAACAAGAAGTCTGTATGTGGGTGGCTGCTTTGGTTGAACGCTTTGATAGTTTAGGGTCGGGTCAAAAGTAAGGTACATATTGGAAAACCATCCTCCAAGGCCGCTTTCCCCAATTTAGACTCTCAATGATAAAGTGTGAGAATGATGGTTGCCCCACATCCTTTCCAGCACTGGCACTTTCCTAACTTACATTAGTGTGCTTCTTTTATGGGTGAAAAAGATATCTGAATGTGTTGATGTGCATTTCTTTAATTAGGAGTGAGGCTGAACAGAACAGGGTTATTGGCCATTTTTATTTCTTCATTTGTAAATAGTCAGTTATAACTTTACCCATTTTTCTGCTGGTCTGTTTTTCGTGTGTGTGTGTGTGTGTGTGTGTGTGTGTGTGTGTGTGTGTGTGAAGGTAAATGGAACTGTTTTCATAATCTCAGGTTGTACATGTGGCTTCAAATTCTGCATTTATAGGTGACTTGTGACCAACACCAGGCCAACTGCTGGGCACATACTGTACTTCACAGTCAAGAACATTGAAAAAAAAATCCAGACAAATATGGGGACAGATTTCCTGTTCACCCCCAGCTGTGATTATCCCAGTATGTGGAATAACATACACAACAATGGGAGAGACAGGAAGCCAAACGCTAGTCACGGACGGAGTGATGGATGGTAAAAAAACCCAGCATTTTCCTTGATTTGGTCGATCTCTTGCCATCATAAATTCACCTTTGCGTGCAGTTTCAAGAGATAATAACAAGTTGGTTTACAGAGCATTTCACTGGAATAGGCTGCTTTGCTGAGATGAGACCTCAGGAGTGTCCGTTGAACAGGATGATTTACATCTGGCTATTTCTTTCCCAGAGAAAAGAGGAAATTTCCTTGTGCTGGGAATGCCCCCGCTCTTCTAGGAGTGTTGGAAACAGCAGGTTAAAGATTATCTGTCAAAAAAAGTGAAGCCCAGAGAAACTGGGTCATATACTCAAGGTCACATTATTGTTTAGTGACAGTATAATAATAGGTAAAACTCATACTATGTGGTTATACTATTGCTTTAAGCACTTTACATATAACACCTCATTTAATTCTCATAATAACCACACACAGAAGGAATCATTAGCATTCCCATTTAACAGAAGAAGAAATTGAAGCCCAAAGAGGCTAAGCAACTTGCTTGAGGTCACACAGCTAGTAAGTGGCAGAGCTGGGATTTAAATCAGGCACTATGGCTCCAGAATCTTGACCTGAACTACTACCTTGTATCTTTCTGTTCGAAGTAAATCCCCTTCAAATGTACAACTGATGGGGTATTGGGGTGATGGTGGGGTTTGGAGCCAATGGCCAAGAAAGAATTCTTGAAGATGTGTTTGGTGCAAAAAAAGGTGATTTTATTAAAGCATGGGGACAGGACCTGTGGGCAGAAAGAGCTGCACTGGGGTTGTGGAGGGTGAATGATTGTATACCTTCAGGTTGGGAGGGGATTAGGGACAGCGTAAGTCTAAGGAATTTTGGAAGCAAGGTTTACAGGACCTTGAGGGGCTAGCTGTTGTTAGGAAAATGTCATTTATTATTGCTTAGTAAAACCTCAGTCCTGAGACCCTTCAGATGTGTATCAGGGGGCCATAAGCTTGGAGTATGATTGCCAGCATATATCATGGGGAAGTTGAGATATAGGAAGTATCCAAAGGAATTCTTATATGTTAAAGTAGAGGTACAGGATCCTGGGGAGTCAGGATAATGTTAAGCCAAGATTCCCTTTTGCCCCTAGCAACGGGTCATCTTTGAGGCAGCTGCGCCCCTAGAGGGAGGTCACTCTGCCTGTTTCAAGGACTAGTCAATGGGCTGTAGGCAGTAAGGGAATTTAATTTTTCATTTGCCTTTGTTTGTCACGTCATCATGGCAAGCACTTAAACCCCCTTACATCTTGATGAAGGTGATATTAGGGCTCCAGAAAATGGAGTCTATATGCTTCTGGAGATTAGGCTATGGATAAGATTGCCTTTTTCTTGCAGTTTACTAAGTTATCTTGCACTTTTCTAAGTTTATTAACTAAACTGAAGGAGACTCCTGTCCTGCATGACTGTGATCTCTGCCAGTCAACCATTTGCTTTCTTTTCTTTTCCTTGTTCTTGGGCAGCCAGGAGTGCGGGAGGAATATCACACATATCCCACCTGTGTGGGATAGGGTAGGGAGTAGGGGGTAGGGAGGTGCTGTTAGTCTGTACTTTGCCCTCAGCTTGCCTTATGCTCCCTCATCACTACACTGAATTTCCCCAAGAATGAGATTACAATAGTATTTAAACATTTTTCAAGCTTTTTTGAAAACACATTTTCCCTTAGAACCCAATATATTCACACATAAAAGTGTGTTATAATTGAAAGGCAAATTCCTTAAAAACAATATGCTTACTACATGTGACAAACTCTGGTATATTCCCTCTTCATTCTCTACCCATCTCTTACCCTTCTTTGAAAATGAAAAGGCAGGCCACAAATTACTAATGAGTCATGATCCACAGTAAGAAAAGAAATGCTTCTTTCTTTCTTTTTTAAAAAAGATTTTTATTCTTAAGTAATCTCTACACTCAGTGTGGGGCTTGAACTCACAACCCTGACATCAAGAGTTGCACGCCCCACCGACTGAGCCAGCCAGGTGCCCCTATGTCATGAAAGCTGGTGGTGGTTTATACATGTTAAATTTCCAACCACACATAGCACTTGGAGTAAGGAAAACTGTCAGATAATTTCTATCAGACTTATTTCTGGTCAGTAGGTATTCATTGAGCTTCCTGTAGTTAATGTCTAAAGATGGTACACTGGGACTTTAAAACAAATCACCAGGCTATATAACCTTAGGAAAACCTGTCTTCATTCATTCATTTATCCATTCATTCATTCAATAAATATTTGAGCATGTACTATATGCCAGGCATTGTGCTAAATCAGGACTTGGCAATACTGGCTGGCAGGCCAACTCCAGAGTGCCACCTGTTTCTGTAAATAAAGTTTTACTGGTTCAAAACCATGCCCATTCATTTTTGTATTGTCTGTGGCTGCTTTTGCACTACAAAAGCACAGTTGGATATGGAGATCATGTGGCCTATGAAGTCCACAATATTTCTTAATCTGGTCCTTTACAGAAAAAGTACACAGACTCTGTTGCTAGATTCTAAAATACAGTGTTATTTTAGACTGGTCTCTGCTGTCCTGGAGGTTTGAATTGTCCTGCTTGACTTCAGCTGGGTTTCAGTCACCTTGGGGCGGGGGGGGGGGGGGGTGGGGAGGGATTTGAGGCTTTCTGCCTCCCTCCCATTGCTGCCTCTGAGAACACCTGTTCACAGTAGATGCTCCATAGTCATTTTCTACTGCTGAAATTATTCAGTAGATTTGGCAGCAAATATTGGAAAGAAAGAAACATACCCCCAGGGTAGAAAGGAGAGTTTATTCCTTTAACATAACAAATAGTTTCATTTTATAGATGCCTATCTGCAGCTATGAGAAGCTAGTCGTCAACTTTTATTGAGTATCTACTGTGCATTTGGCCCTCTGGAGAAGAAAAAAGATTTGGTTCAAACTTTGGCCCTTGTGTTAAGGATAGGGAGATAAAGGAGATAAATGTATTTTATTGTAATCCTTAATACTTCTGTTTGGGGACCTGGTGCATACCTGAAGATGATTTTGGTTTACTACCTTAGAATCGCAAATGTTTGTATTCCAATACCTTTTAACTTCGCTTAGTCACTAGTTACTCCCAAGAGTAATTGCTCTATGCCTGAGTGGATAAGCTAATCCTATTTTTAATTCCTTCCTTCATCAAACTTTCTATTTTGACTGTCTCTTATGGGTCAGCACCATAGATATACTTGAAGACTGGTCCTTCTAGTCTGGTGGGAAAGACAAATAAACACATGGTTACACTATTGTGTATTGACAGAATGACACACAAGTCTTCTAGCAACACAGAGGAGGAGTACCTAACTAGGGAAGACTTCCTGGAGGAGGTGACACCGAGCTGAGTTTTAAAAAGGCTAACTGGGGGCGGCTGGGTAGCTCAGTCGGTTGAGTGTCCAACTTTGACTCAGGTCATGATCTCATGGTTGGTGGGTTCAAGCCCCACGTAGGGCTTTGCGCTGTCAGAGCAGAGCCTGCTTCAGATTCTTCATCTCCCTCTCTCTCTGCCCCTCTGTGGCTTGTGCTCTCTCTCTCTTTTTCTCAAAAATAAATATTGAAAAAAAAAGGTAAAAAAAAAAAAAAAAAAGAACAGGCTAACTGGACAAAGAAGGAGACATAGGATATTCCTGACATGGGAGTGGAGACTTTACCCATGACAATGGGTAAAGTCTAGAGATGTTTGAAAATATGGTGTTTTCAGGGAAGAGCAGAAATAAGACAAGGGATTTGTGCTTTGATGTTTTAAAGGAATTATTTATTTACTTATTCACTCATTAATTTATTTCATTTATTTATTCATTTGTAGTGGGAACAGGTTGTGTGGAGCTACTCAGTCTTTTTGAATAATCCGGTTAGCTGGTGACTTTGTGTAAGTCCTCCCTGGTTCTAGGAAGAACACCAAACTGCAGTCTTGGCCTGGCCTCTCCAGCAAGAGCACCAACTGAATGAACCAGTCGTACCCAAAAGTAATCCGACTGGGAGAAGCGCAGTTGCTGTTAAGCCAATGAAATGCAAGGCAGGTTGGATAACTGCGTGGTTGTGACACTGTCATCCCCTTCTGGTAAAAATCATCGCCTGCAATGGCAGATCGCCCACTGCTTCCACTTCATGGCCAGTCTTTCAATCTTCCTGATAAATGTGCCCCAGCTTTGTAGCCTCCTCCAGTATCAAGAGTGGAGTTTGTATGGAGATCCTTCGGGAACCGATGTCAAATGCTCAACAAATGTTCTGTTAAGTTTGGTCTGCAGCAGGCTGGAAAAGGAGCAGATTAAAGGAATAAAATATGGCCCGCGCAGTCTTGGAGAGCACCAGCCAGCTGGGACTCTGTTCTGTCATCTAAGGTGAGCAGGGGGTTGGCTGATAAATGTCAACAATTTTCTGTAACACGTGGGCTTTTAATCTTCCCAACAGCCCGGGGGAGAAATGTTAGATGTGATGACAGGGGCAGTTTTTGCCATGTTGTTTGGGGCCCCAAATGCAGTTTTGATACTAAATTCCAGCGACATCGCAAGAATGCCTGCATAAACAGGATTTGTGTTGATCGGGACTTTTGGGTTTTTGGGGGTATAAGCAATGGAAACTAACTCTGTCTAGTTTAAACAAATGAAGTCAGTTTGTTAGGAGGTTGTATCTAGCAGGACTCAAGAGTGTGGGTATTCCCAGGCCTCCCCAGGGAGTTACCAGGCTCTGAAGAGGCATCAACAACCAGAGAGGCTCCTTCCCCCAACACTCCCTTCTCTTGGGCCTGTGGATTCTTCCCCACGTTCATTTGCTTTATTCTTCCCTTTGTTCAGCCTACCTTTCTCTGCCTCTCCTGGGATTCACATACTCAGTTCCAGGCCCCAGCAATGAGTGGCTTGCAACTCTTGACCCCATTTATAAATCCCCAGGAAAAATAATGGGATTGACCTCAGGTGGATCAGGTCTCTACCCGACCCTTCAGCTATGGCCCCAGGGAGTCAGATAGGGCCATCTATAACATTTTGGCATCAGGAAGGAACATACTTCCTGGGGGGAGTTACTAGTCTCAGAGAAAGGAATTGTGGGCTGTGTGGACTCCCTCCAAATTGGCTCCAGGACCTCTCTGATCCCTTGCAGGAGCAGGTTTCCTTTAGGGCACAGTCGCTTTGCATCGTAGGCAGGGACTTTCCATGCAGAGCCACATCTCATTGTTTCTTTCTGCTTTTCTGGAGTTCTGTGATGTATCTTCACTGGGTGCTACTAAAGAAGTGAGTGTTATATACAGAAAGCTGTTCTTATTATGAGTCACAACACACAGCTTAGAAATCCTAGCAGGGTGCCATAGGAAGCACTTATATCCAGGTTTAAACAAAGAGCTTTGCAGAGGTATTACAGTTCATGATCATATATTCAAGTTATCTGGCAGAGTGAATGGATGTGTTCTTGGCTGTCCCTGGTCTTTGAGTTTGCAGCCATGCCTCTGTTATTCTTCCAAACCTCCACCATTCACCTACCGTCTTCTCAACATTAGTGTCCACTGGCCCCTGAGAGGGACCGCACCATCCCTATAGCAGGACTTTTACATTCTTGCCTTGGTATGTGCCCAATGCTACTTCCCATACTTGGGATTCCTTCTATTTTCTTCCATGACTCTCTGAGCCATCTGTATCATTTAAGGTCAAGGTCAAGGGCCATGTCTACCATGTAGCTTTTCCTAATATGCTATTCTTCACTGTTCTTCCTTATTTTAGAGCTCATTCAATAGACACTTACTTAATAGTTGTAAACTGAGAGGAGTGATGGCCATTTATATTGGTTTTTTCGTCTGCCATAATAAAGTACCACTGACTAGCGTGGCTTAAAGAGAAATTTATTTGCTCACTGTTCTGGAGGCTAGGAGACCAAGGTCAAGGTGTCAGTGGGTTTGGTTTCTCCTGTGGCCTCTCTGCTTGGCTTGCAGATGCCCTTCTTTTCACTATGTCTTTCCTTTGTGTACATGCGTCCCTGGTGTCTCTTTGTGTGTCCAAATTTCTTCTTCTTGTAAGGACACAATTCAGACTGTATTAGGCCCACCCTAATGGCCTTATTTTAACTCACAAAGCCCTCATCTCCAGATACAGTGACATTCTGAGGTAGTGAGGCTATAGCTTCAACATATGAGTTTTAGGGGGACACAGTTCAACCTACAATACCAATGGAGACAGGGCTGAACAAGATATACATGTACCTTGCCTTCTTGTTTGATAGCTTGTAGAGAAGACAGATCTTAAGCAACCATTTCCATGAACACATGATTAACTACCATTGTGAGAGGGTCCAAGAAGTCGAATACATGGTACTTGCAAAGGTAATCTGGTGTTGAAGGATGGTCAGGAAATCTCTCCCCGAGGAAGTGAAATCTGCAGGAGGGGTGGACGGGAGTTAGCCAGGTGAAGAGGGATGGTTGAGTATTCCAGACAGAAAGATCAACCTCTGTGAACTCCAAGCGGTGGGAAAGAACATGACATACACAGGGAACTGAAAGAAGCCATTGGGGCAAGAAGTGAGCGGTGGGAGAAGGCACCAGAAGGTCAAAGGGGTCAGATGACACTGGATATTATATTCCGACATCCTCATTTCAGTGCTTACCACATCCCACCTTGGAGTGTTTTACAATTTTTTTTGTGTGGGGGAGGGGGTGCCATGCGTGTTTTGCTTCTCCTTTTGCTCCCTTGGGAGGAGATCCTCGATTCAACTCCTTTTATATTCTCCACAGTAGGCAGCACAAGGCTGGGCACATAGTAGAGGCAAAGTAAATAAATTAAGTGGATGTAATGAGTAATGAAATTGATAGAAGCACTCTTACTTGTCTAAATTAGGGGCTGACCCAATCTTGGTGGATGAGCGTCTCCTGGAGGCTTTAAAAGGTGAGAACTTTTGGTAGTGTGATGCCACCTAGTGTTCCTTTTTATTACAACAACAAAGGGGAACAGGGTCTTCAGGAATCTGGAAAATTGGAAATGAAGCACTTTCTTTCATCAGCATACATTAATTTGTCCAACCACCCATCCTCTCATGCATTAATCCATCCAAGTTGATGTCACTTGCATCTCTTTCCTGTGAGTTGAACGTGTCATGTTCCTTTCCACCTCCTGTGGTTCCCTGATTTCCTTTGTTAAGGTCATATTCTAAATAATGCTCTCAGGTATCAGTGTCTAGACTGACCCAGCACCCATAGTGCTTGCTGTTGGCATGGCATGTTCTAAATTATGCCATCATATTGTGTTGGGATTACTTGTAGATGGTTTTTTCTCTCTTTCCCCCAAAGCCAGATTGTGAATGCAAAGGGCAGTGACTCTGTCTTAGTTGGCTCTGTGGTTCCTCTGGCCAGCCTTGTACTTACAATGCAGCAGGTGCTTTAAAGAAGTGTTTTCTGGATTGAATTTCTGTCACCTTGGCAGGCCATCTGCTTGTAAAATAATCCTTCAGAAGATTCTTGGGAAATGGGAAGACATATAGCACTACAACTGATACCAATACAAGATATGGGTGGCCAGGGCCCTCTAGGTCTTTCTCTGTTATGTACCTTCAGGAATGTTATGGAGTCTCTCTGGATCACGATGGTATCACCACCTGTTAGTCCCAGCGTGTGATTGGATCTCCTGTAAACACACAAAGTAGCCTGAGCCCTGTTGCCTACCCTGTGTTCTCATTTCCATTAGCTTGGCTTGCAGTTTGGTTCAGCCTGATCCTCCAGCTTCAGCTGCCACTTCTCCCATTGCCTCCATAGTGCATTATGCCTCTGCCATATTATGTCCTTTTTTGTCTACCAGATATACAGTCTCTGTTCATGAATGAGATACAATTATACAAATGTGAATTTTCCCCAAGTTAAATCATAAATTCATTAATGTCCCAGTTAAGATTTCTCATGAGGAACTTGAAAACATCCTGAAAATTATATGGGTTGATGGAGGTTCATGATTAGCCAGTGACGTTTTGACAGAAGAAGTAGGAGTGGGGGACTTGCCCTCAATCATGATGTCTGGCTATAAAACCATCATAATAAAACCTTGTGGTACTAGCACAGGAGCAAACCACAGAGCTCAGTGCAGAACTGTCTATATTTGGGAACCAAGATGTTGAAAATGGGCTCACTCCTCTGAGAAAAAAAAATCGGATCCTTACCTCACACCATACACAAAAGTAAGATGGGCTCAAGAACTGAATGCTAACAACTAAAACTATGACACTAATGTAAGAAAATGATAGACAATACCTTTATGACCTTGGGGTTGAGAAGGACTTCTTAAATCATACTGGAAAAGCATGTAAAAAGTAAAACACACACACACACACACACACACACACACACAATGAAGGGCTACAAAATGAAGGATTATTGTTTTACAAAGGACATGGCAAGCAAAGTTTTCAGTCTTTGAAAGCAGATTAATGTCCAGATTAATGTACAAAAACCTCTTGCAAATCAAATGAAAAAGAAAAAGAGCAACTGAAATATAGGTAAAGGCTATAAATAGACAATTCACAGAAGGGAATCCCAAGTGGCTTACAGATGTATGAAGAAATGTTCAATTTCACTAGGAGTCAGAGAAAAGCAGAATAAAGCAAAAATATGTTGACACTACTTCCATGATAATTGACAGAATTTAGAAAATTGGCTAATTAGATGAGTCAGTATTTGTAAGGCACTTAGAATAGTATTTGACACTTGGTAAACACTATGTGAGTGTTTATGAGTAAACAAACTACAATGTGCTGGTAAGGATGAGAGTAGGGCCAGAAACCCTCACACTGTGCACTGGAGGATAGTGTAGAGCAATAATTCTGGTGTGCCATCTAGCAGTACTTGAAGTTAAGTACCCAGGGCTCCTAGTAGGCTACTGGGCACCTTTGTGCCATTGGAAAACAGTGTCTACCACTGGGCAAATGAATTTGAAAGAGGAAAACCCTCTCAATAGTAATAGCCTCTCAGGTTCGTGACTTGACTAGGGAACAGAGCTTTTGGGGGAAGAAAAGGGCAGATCTTCCTTCAGCAGGGCACATGACATAGGAAAGCTGTTTTCCAGCTCCCACTGGTGCATGGCTGGATGTCTTTGTGCAGGACAAGTTGCATAACCAAATGTGAATTGCCCTGTACATCCACTATAACTTACCAACCTCATTTTTAGGCATATGTTGCCGAGGAATTGCACATAGGTCCACAAGAGACCATGGACGAGGATGATTATCGCTGAGAGGTAGGGGTAGCCTTGGTATCCATTTGGGGAATGGAAGTCACATGTGTTGCTGTCCAATATGGAATACTGTGCAGCAATCAGAAGCGATAAACTAGGATTACAATACCAACTGCAAAAGAATAGATTCATAAAAAGAATATTGAGTGAAAAAAAGTAGAAAATAAGATCATCCTAAAGTCCCATATCATTAAAAAATACATTAATAAAAATGCATACACTTTTCAAAAATGCATATTCAAGCACAGTAGCATGAATGTTTATGGGGCTGAGGAGGGATGGGAGTAAGGATGGGGTTAAAGGGAAAAAAACCAAGAGGGGTTTTGCATATTTCATGAGCCAAGTTGTTTACCCTCTGTACCTGAAGGTTAAAGAGTGTGGAGGAGGAGGGGGAGAGGGAGACGAAATGATCTTGAGAGGAGCCCTAGATGAAAGGCAACTTTCCATGATGTGGCTCCACATACGTTTTCCCAGGGTGCTTCGAGCGCTGCGCCCTATTATTCTTACCACTGGTGACTAAACCCTTTGAAAGCAGGGTCTGTGTTTTCTCCACCTTACTTTCCCCTCCGTTATCTTGCACACAGTAGCTGCTTCATGAGGGTTGAGTTGACTCGAACGGAGATTATTTCTTGTTCCCGCGACGGAGTCTCTTTGTCACGGAGAGCAGAGGGTGGCTTCCGGCCCTTCCAGAAGCCTTTGATCCACCTTTCCATCTAGGCGTTAGTTCTCCTCTGGCCTTAGCGGCCTCCCAGCGCTGCGCCTTCTCGTTCCTCGGAGTTTCCAACTTCCGAGGGCACCTTGGGACTCCGCCCAGCCTCCCATGGGCCCCGCCCCTCACACCCTTGGTCCCGCCCCACACAGGGCAGTTTGCCTATGCCTCTTAGGACGCCTCCCGGGTGCCCTCCCCAGAGGCTCCTCCCCTTTCGGAAGTCCTCCAGTTTCCTCAGAGGGCGTGGCGGTTGCCTGGCGACGGGAGGACGCGCCGAGCGCCGGGTTTCGGCCCCCTGCGGGGGATACCAATAAAGTGGCGCTGTTTTAGACGCCGGGGGTAGTGCACAGCCCCATCCGCAGCTCCGGCCCGGTTTCCGCGATCACCACAGAAGCCTCTGAGGCCACCCCCAGAGAGCGTCAGGATGGCCGAGGTCAGGAGTCAGTGCCCCTCTCTCTGTCGTCTCTCGCTCGTCCCCTCCCCATCAACCCTCTTCTGTCGACTTGACTTCTCCGCTGTCACATCCGCTGATTCCTACATTCCTCCCATCAACATCCTATTCCCCGCACCCGCAGCCTCACCCCACCCCTCAGTGTTTACCTCCTGTCCCTCCTTCAACTGGGTGGACACACCCCAACCCCACTCTTAAAACTGGCGCTGTGTTCAACATAGGATGAAATTCATGATTTCCCAGATTCACACATGACAGGCACCCACCCCTAGATTTTGAGCCATAAGGTTTTGGGCCCAGGAGAGGTACGTAGAAATATTGATGTCTCACTGATTGGTGGGACTTGGAGGAAGGCTTCATAGATACCCACTGTCACCCCTATTCACTGACCCTTGTCCACCTGTCACTCCACGATTCCCTATCATCACCTGCTGTGACACATCTTCATTAAGCTCTTCACCTATCACCAATGCCCCGTGTTGTCATTGACCACTGTGTAAAATCTTCTAGCTCACTTTGTAGCACACTCCATCTTCAGGCTCACCAATGAGGGACCATTTCTGTAGCTCTTGATTGATCCTTTGTCCATTAGCACCTTCATTTGTAATTTGGACAACCTCATGTCCCTGTCATCACTTGTCAGTCACAGTCCCCGTTCACCGTGGCCATACCCTATTCCTCCATCACCCCTTCAGATCCCTCCCTCATCTCACACATCACAGGATCAGTCCCAGCCAGGGTCAGCCATATAGTTTGTGAGGCTCAATGAAGATGCAGAGCTCCTTGTCAACAAATTATTAAGAATTCCAAAGTGAGACAGCAGAGCATTAAACCAAAGGTGGGGGCTTATCTGAACAAGGGGCCCTGGACACTCTCAAGGTTTTATGTCTAGGGAACCATACCGGTCCCCGCTACTCTCATCACCATCATGCCCCCACTCTTATTCCAGTTCCTTCTCATATCTCCTCACATCCCTCACCATTCCGTCTCCTCCATATTTGGTCCCTCCTTCCTGTGGGCAAAGATCCCTCCTTCTCTTATCATACAATCCCTCTCCCACCCTCATCTTCCTCACTCTCAGGTAGGTGCCTCACACATCCATACAGTGGTGGCCACAATACTCACCCCATTACCTACACTCACTCGTGTCTCTTTCCTTCCCATCTCTTCCTCCCATTCCTTCTAGCTCTCCTTTAGTTTCTCCTTTATTTGATTTTTAGCATACCTTCCTTTTCTCCCTCACCAGTCATCTTGGTTCATTTCATTCTTCATTTTCCACACATAAGCCCAGATACCAATACCATTAACAATTTATTTCCCAGTCTCCCTTCCCTTGCATTATCTCCCCTCATTTTTTGCCTTCTTTTGTTTTTCTTCTCACTTGATCTCAGCTGGGTTTTCCTCACCTCTACTTCCACAAGTCTCCCTTTCCACTCTGGCCTCATTTGTCACTGCAACTCTCTTGTCCTTTTTCCTTGTTGTTCTCCCCACTGAATGATATTCCCAACACCTACAACAGTGCCCGGCAGATAGTAAGCACTTAATAGACAGGTGTTGAATGAAGGAACATCATAGTTCCTTTCTGACCAGTTCATGTTGAAATCATGCTTCTAAAGTAGGTATCATTATATGCTCTAACAATGTAGACACCAACTGGTTATGGGTCACAGCTCAGAGATGATTTTTGCTGTGCTTTTAGTAGCATACACACACACACACACACACACACACGTATCCATGTGTGTTGTGTATATATACATACATATACACAACACACATATATGGATATTTATTTATTTTGAGAGAAGGAGAGAGTAAGCAAGCAGGAGAGGGGAAGAGAGAGAGGGAGAGAGAGAATGCCAAGCAGGCTCTACAAAGCCCATCATGGGACTGCATCCCATGAACCATGAGATCATGACCTGAGTGGAAATCTGGAGTCGGACACTTAACCGACTGAGCCACCCAGGTGCCCCAATAGTAGTATATTTTTAAAATGACAATATGAACAAATCTGTTTGTGAATGTTTTTAAAAACCTTTTCTTTCTTTGACATTTTTCCATTCCTATGCTAAGTGCCAGGTGTACAGGGAAAACCTGGTCTGCAAACAAATCATCAGGCTAGTGATCAAGTGTTGGCATTAATACCATTTACACGGATGGAACTGAGAACATTGCTATGATAAATTTTTGTGTGTGCTCATGTTTAGCATCAACAAGGGGAAAACACAGGGCGGCAGCACCACCATATTTCCTTAATACGATTTTTTTCTTCTTTGTGGAATTGCTGTGTTGTGATGTTTACAGTAAGCTGCTTCTCATTGGGAAGAAAATCTCTGTTGAGTTTAACATTGTGCTAATGTTATACAAAATGTTATAGGTAGGCTTGGTACTCCACATCTACTTTAAGATGTGGATTCTTTTTGCTTGCATGTAATCTTTAGAAATCAATAGTACAAGTGTTTTTGAAAACCAAAAATACATAGACTTTCTCTGTATTGGGCAAGTGAGGCTTGTTAAGGCAGAAGGTAAACTAGACTGCTTACCCCGATTCTGCAGGGTGAATTTAAATTTTACTTTATTTTTGGGATTGGAGATCATCTCAGTTGATTTCTTTGATTAGCAATACAGTGTCGATCTTGGAGCTCTTTTTCATGTAGAATATCAAAGTGTAATGTTGCATACATAAATAAGTCCTCTCAAACTTTATCAGATCAGAAGTTTTGAGTGGGTCTGTGTGGCCTACAGATTAATTCACTCCATGTTCCTTAGAATGCCATTCACGGCCTCCAGTCTGTCTTTAACTTCCTGTCTAGTCTTCTCTTTCCTTCTCCCTGTCATACTTCTTACTCTTTAGCCAACTTGAGTTTTTTTTTTAAATTTTTTAAATATTTTTTTTTTAAATTTATTTTTGAGAAAGAGAGAGAGAGAGACAGAATGCGAGTGCGTTGGGGCAGAGAGAGAGGGAGACGCAGAATCTGAAGCAGGCTCCAGGCTCCAAGCTGTCAGCACAGAGTCTGACGTGGGGCTCGAACTCATGAGCTGTGAGATCATGACCTGAGCCGAAGACTGAGCCACCCAGGTGCCCCGAGCTTTATTTTATTTTTTTTAAATATAATTTATTGTCAAGTTAGCTAACATACAGTGTATAGAACGCGCTTGGAAGTAGATTCTCATGATTCATCACTTACATACAACACCCCCAACTTGAGCTTCTTAATCAATCTCAAATCCTGGATACTTTCTGGGCCTGAGCCTTTGTTCAAGCTTTGCCATGGGCCAGGCATACCTTTTCCCTCCATATTCACCTGTGAATATTTCACTCTCCCATCTGGGCATACTCAAATACCACCTCCTTTAGGAAATTTGCTTTCATTCTTACTCCTGGGAGTAGTTCCATCTTCCTATAGGTCCTTGTAGAATTTTGAATCCATTTTATGGCATGTATCAAATTCTATACTTCCACTATCTGAAAACATACTCCATCAACTATTAATGTATAAATTCCCTGTGGGAGGGCTGTTTATTCCTTACCTTGGTACCTCCTACAAAGGCTCCCTCATTCCAACTTACAAATAGCAGATGTTCAATAAATATTTGCTGAATAAATGAAGAAATTTATTAACCACCCCCATTCTTTGTCATTATTGTGCTGTGTCTAACAAGGAGAAGGTGTATTAGTTTACTAGGCTGGTACTCAGCCATAACAGAGTACTGCAAACATGGTGGTTTAAACAGTAGACACTTCTTGTCTCACACTTTCGGAGGTTGAAATCTGCAATCAGGATGTTGGCAGGACCATGGTTCCTCTGAGACTCTAAGTAAAATTCTTCCTTACCTCTTCCTAGCTTCTGATGGCAGCCAGTGATCCTTAGCTTTCCTTGGCTTACACCCTGTTTCTGTCTTCAAGTGGTATTTCTTTCTTTCTTTATTTTTATTTTAATGTTTATTTATTTTTGAGAGAGAGCAAGAGAGAGAACAAGTGGAGGAGGGGCAGTGAAAGGGAAACAGAGGATCCAAAGTGGGCTCCAGGCTGACATCAGAGAGCCTAATGCAGTGCTCGAACCCATGAACTGTGAGATCATGACCTAAGCCGAAGTCAGATGCTTAGCCAACTGAGCCACCCAGGCGCCCCTCGTGGTGTTTCTTCCTTCCTGTGTTTGTGTCGCTGTCCAAATCCCATCCTCTACTTTTTTTGCATTGAGATAGAATTGACATGTGACATTGTATTAGTTTTAGTTGTACAACATAATGATTATATATATATATATATTGCAAAATGATTACTACAATAAGTTTAACATCCATCACTACACATAGTTACAGTCTTCCCTCTTTTTATAAGGACACCAGTCTTATTGGATGAGGGCCCACTCTACTCCAGTGTGACCTCAAGTTAACTGATTATATGTGCAATGACTCTACTTCCAAACAAGTCACATTTATAGGTATTGGGTGTTAGAACTTCAACATACCTTTCTGGGAGACAAATTCAACCCTTAACACTAGGGAAATAAGAATTCTTGGGGTGCCTGGGTGGCTCAGTCAGTTGAACGTCTGACTCTTGATTTCAGCTCAGGTCATGATCTCGTGGTTGGTGAGATTGTGCTATTGGTGCAGATTCTGCTTGGGATTCTCTCTCTCCCTCTCCTTCTGTGTCTCTCCCCTGCACCCTCTCCCCCCACCCCCAAAATAAATAAAATACACTGGAAAAAAAATCTTATTTAACTAACTCCGGGTTCTCATCTAAGTCATAGCCAGATGTGTTTGAATTGTATCTGTATGTCCAGGCTTTTTTTAAAAAAAAATAATTTGTTGTCCAGCTGATCATGGAAAGCAAATCTAGAGAAGACCTGTGAGCATTGCACAAAGGGCATCTCAATACACCTGTGAAGATGACCTTGTCTTATCATTTTAAGAGATAGAAATGATGGAATAGCGTTTAGGAGAAGATTCCATATTTCGGATGGGGTTCATTGTGAGTACGTGTGATTTCATGGTATCCACACCAAGATTCCATATATCTGACCATAATATCCCTTGGCTTTCTTCTGCAGGATGAAGTGAAAACAAATCAGGGCTTGGAATAATCATAACAGATATCAAAATTTATTGAGTACCTCCTCTTTGCCAGGCACTTGGCCAAGTGTTTAACATGAATGATCCTGTTTGTTTATTTTTTTGAAGTTTATTTATTTATTTTGGAGGGGGGAGAGGCAGAGAGAGAGGGAGAGAGACAATCCTAAGCAGGCTCCGTGCTGTGATCATGGCGCCCAATTCAGGGCTCAGTCTCACACCATGAGATCATGACCTAAGCTGAAATCAAGTCATGCACTTAACCGACCAAGCACGCCTAATGAATGATACTATTTAATCTGATCTTTGATACCATGTGGTAGGAAATATTATTATCCTAATGCATATGTGTACATATATACATGCATCAGGGGATAAACAAGATGTCTTTCCATCATATAGTCTTAATGTTTCTGTTTTTTCAGTGATGTTTATTTTGCTTCTATGAAGGTCTTGTATTCATAGATAATAATAGCAACCCCTGAATAGTAACATAGACATATTGTAATACTCATTCCCCTTCCTGCTCTTTTGTACAGGAAAAGAGTGAGAAACTAGTGTTGGAAGAAACTGCATTTGAAGAAATCGAAAGGGATTTTCAGGAGGTTCTCAATGAACTTTCGGGAGATAAAAGTCTGGAGAAATTTAGAATTGAATATGAGAAGCTTCATGCTGTCATGAAAAAGTCTTATGACAATGAAAAGCGTCTGATGGCCAAATGCAGAGAGCTAAACGCAGAGATTGTGGTTAATTCTGCAAAGGTCGCCACTGCCCTGAAGCTCTCCCAGGATGATCAGACCACCATTGCATCCCTGAAGAAGGTCAGTGATCTCATAGAAACAGAGCCTACGGAGAGCTGCCGTAAATGCATCCTATATTTAAAACGTCATTCTTTCCTTATATTGGCAGCTCTAGGCTGGTAGTAAGTGAGTTATTAAGTAAAAATCTACATGATTTATATATTCATTAAGCCTAGGGAATAATGTTATTTTCAAAGGAAATAATTAGCCTGGTGAATTTCACTGGGCAGAGAATAATATAGAACCTTGCTGGCTTGCTTTCTAAGAAGTACTGGGTTAGCAGAAAGAATGAGAAGTAAGGAAATGTAATATTAGGGACCTGACCTTGGTATGTCTTGTTTGATAGAAGATGAGTAATTAAATATCTCATGATGATAGCTTGTGAAGGATATTTTTTGAAGGATATTTTCATGTTTCTGCTTTTCCTACTGTTTTAGAAGAAATTGCCTTGAGAATTCCTAGATGGTAATTTTCATGATCTTGTTTCCTCCTTGATCCTCCCAATTCCTCATAATGGGAAATCAGGGATTCAGTCTGGGGGCTACTGAGGAAGCATGGTTCTACTTTACCATGGAGTTTTTCATCCTCAAGTGTGTTGCATTATTTTGAGGGTAAAATGTAAATGTTCCTTGTTGCTCTCAGGGTGATAAGAAGTTGAGAGATTTTAATTTATAATTAAAACCCGAGTGGTAAAAAATAACTCATAAAATTTTTAGATAATTCCCTTGATATCATACAATGAAACATCAGGCAATTTAAATGAATTTCCAAGACCAGTGCAAATTATGACATCTGTTATCTTAGAATTTACTTTTTTTAAAGAGCTATTTTCTATTGTCATTTTCTTCTCTTTGCTGGAAAACCAGCAAAGCCTTTAAAAGAAGGCTTTAAATCATTGTATGATGAGGAAAAAAACCCATTTTTTATTGCAAATTAAAAAACTGTAAATGGAAGTCATGAGCTGGTTAAAATATAATTGGTGAAGTTGATTTGGACAAAACTTCGTATAATTGTATTTTCATTTAAATATCCTTCATTTGTTTTGCTGAAAATAGTACATATCGTTGTTACAGAAAAATATACCCTGTAATTATTTTGAATCACTAAATTATGTGAAGTTACCCAAGACTCATCTATCTCTCTCTCCTTCATGTAATGGTGAGCACGAATTTGTGTAAATACTCTCTTCCACTCATTTTATTCCTTGTCAACATAAAAGTGGAATGTTTTCACCTTAAGCTTATAGGTTCTTACCTTTACGAAGGACTCACATTGCACTTGACAGAACTTAGCAAGAAAATGGAGTGGTGGGGTAAAACTGAAGGCTGTTACAACATTTACTATGCTTTGTTCACTTATTTGAATGGCTGTAATTCACTTTTAAGTATTTATGTTAATATTCCACATTGGATTTAATAATAGTAAGGTAGCCAAAACTGCATGAGTCCTTGTTCCCATTCCCAGCTAGGGCTTTGCTTTTCCCCTGTGAGCATCTGATGAGAAGATCTGGGAGTGGATTTCTGGAATGGGAATTACCAAGGCTGTTATGTACAATTAGGTGACAGCAAAGACTACCTTGCTATGAATTGTTCTAAAGCTGACATAGCCATCCAGGACCCCTTACTTGAGACCTGACTACAAAATAGATTTTTTAAAAATTTGTAATCGATCAAGAGCTTCAAATTTAGGGCTTGGATCCAAGGCCACTCCTTATTTTTTTTTTCTCCATAATACTTGGACTTGGAAAACACATAGGCTTTCGTTTTTTAATTTTGTAAACCTATCTTAACATTTTTATTAGAAATATCCTCCTAGTTATAGTGGCCCTTGCAAGATGTGAGCCTTGTAACCCCACTCACCTACACAAGGAAAAATACCATTTGCCAGGACCCCTTCTAACACTGCTGTTCAGTATCGACTAGCTCATGTTGAACAATTTAGTAAGTCAATATAAATGGAATGCATACTGTATAATATATAATCTTCTTCCCCATAAATGACAACTATATTGGAGTTGTTTTATTATTCTATTTACTCAGTTTATCTTGCATCTGGATCCTAGTTTGGTTTTTCTCACTGATGTGCCGTGGCCCATATAGGAAATCGAAAAGGCCTGGAAGATGGTGGACTCAGCCTATGACAAAGAGCAGAAGGCAAAGGAGACGATCCTTGCCCTGAAAGAGGAAATAGTGAACTTAACCAAACTAGTCGAGCAGGGGTCTGGACTGTCACTGGACCAGGATAGCAAGTAGGTCATAGACTTGTTAATGTATGTTGAACTTGCTTTTGTGGAGGCCCCCTTATTCAGCAGATGGCCTGGGGTTTGCCGTGTCACCTTGAACATTCTTTATGATACAACAGTCTTCTTCTTTGGTAGTTTCCCAGAGATTGTTTTCCATCTATTGCTATTTTTTGTTTTTAATGCTCCCTTTCTCCATACCCAAGAACTCATAATTTGTGATTATATTAAACTTTTGGCTCTGCAGGAATATGTACTATAATTTCAAAATGAGTAAATATTTTAGATTTCTTTCTCTCAAACTTGTGTGAAATGGAACTCGCTGCCTTTCTGCTCTGATTTCCAGCCCCTTCCCATGCTCTGAACCCCCATTAGTCCCATCACCATTCTTCTAACTTCTCTGGTTCTAGGCCAGAAAACAGATTCTAGACCGCTCTTTTAACCATGAAAGCTTCGTCTTGTTGATTCTGTCTTCTGATCATCACTTGTGTCTTTCCCTGCTCCTTATCAGCAGTGCTAATGCCTTGCTTCGGGCTCCCCATTCTTGGCTGGATTTGGCGATGGACTGCTAACTGTTCTACCTGCCTTCAAGGAGACATATCCCCTCTTCACCATCTTCCACACACCAGATTTGGGCTTCTGAAATGTGTATCTGAGTGCTCCCATCTCCAGCACATGTTCCAAACACCTTCAATAGTTCCCCACTCCCAAAGAATGCAGCCCAGTCATGAACATGTCTTTTAGGGCCCTACATAGATCTGTTCACCAGCCTTGCTAGACTCATGTCCCGAAACACCATGCTTGCTGATGCCTCAATACCTTTGATCATGCTGTTTTTATTCCAGGAATGCTTTTTCTTTATTTCTCCACACAGTAAACAACTATGCACCCTTCATGACCCATCTCAAACACCATCTTAATTTCATCACTGTTGGCACCTCTATTTCAACCTCCTCCCTACCCCTAGCCTCAGTGAGAGTCACTGTGTTCTCTGTTTCTGTAGAACCCAACATGTATCTCAAGTGTGGCATTGATCACATTGTATTGAAATTATTTGTTGAAATACTTCACTATCCGTTAGGCTACAAACTCTTGAAGGAAGACACTTTTACCTTCCCTCTAGGTGTCTAGCACTGTGCAAGGCATGCAAAACCTTGCATTAGTTTATGAGTCAGGAATGATCACACACTTCCTTAGGCATTTTTTTTTTAAGTTGGCTCCATATCCAGTGTGGAGCCCAAATCAGGGCTTGAACTCATGACCTTGACATCAAGACCTGAGCTGAAATCAAGAGTCGGACACTCAACTGACCAAGCCACCGGGGTGCCCCTTCCTTAGGCATTTTTCACCAACTCTAACTGCTGCCTAGGTTTCTTATGTTTTCTAGATGCATTTATCCAATGTTGAGAGATAGTTCTAGGTGCCAGGGTTGGAGGAAGGAACAGGAAAAACAAAAAGAAGACGTGATATCTGTCATAATGGACTCTATTTTTTCATTAAAGGAGTCAAGCATCATCAGAGCAACTACTGAAGAGCAATGTGAGGGAACTGATCAGTTAGGAGTTTTAATGAGAGTTGGAGCACAGTGAGGAAGAGAACTGAATAAACTAGCCCTAACAATGTGCTTAGGTGTAGCTGTCTTCAGAGTAACCTGAGAATTTGAAGTTTTGTTTCTGGAGAAGAAGTTGAATACAGTTCTGAAAGTTCCTTATTAAATACTTATGTTCTACCAAAGTTGTTGGTAAATAAACATTGTCAGAGGTGCTTCCAATGGCCATTTGATGACTCAGTAGTGAGTACCTCAAGTTCTCTATTTTCTCAACTCTCATGTGGCTGCCTTGTTCTAGACCTTCATTCTGCTGCACAGATCAGATCAGACACAGTCTTTCTATTTCAAGAACACTAATTCTGCAGAAAGTCATGCCAAATCATAAATAATGTTTTTTTTAATGTGGAAGTAACTGGTTAACAATTCAAATCAACAAATATCATCACATACTCTCCAAAAGCTGGCAACATGAATGATTTCCAAATTTTGTTCTTGGGAACATTTTATCAGAGTTGCATCCCTTTGGTGGAAACTAATCTCTATGGGTGAATGATTAGAAAACTGGCGATGTGTATTATTTGCTTATTTTTATGCTTTATTTTAGACTTTATAGTTGTGATCATAGCCATCCCCTGGGTATATTAAACAAATAATTTCTTAAATTAACATTTTCTTTAGGATGAATTACAAGAGTTGACAGTAGCTGTATAGTCTTATTGTAACAAATTCAAATAATACAGAGGTGTGGCAACTAAGGAGTAAGAATTACCCCTCCAACTCTTCCAACCCTATATTCTACTTTTCAGAGATAACCAGTTACCAATTACCAGTTTGGATCTATTTTCTTGGACTTCTATAAAAATGTCTATAAAACACATACACCTATATGCAGACACTGTAATTATTTAAACATCAGAAAAGGGATCATGTTATATATATTATTATTGGAATGTCTTTTTCAGTTAACAACTCACAAGCAGCTACCATGTCCATGTCAGGGCATAAAGGTCGTTCTCTTTCACACTTGAATGGTGTTAGTCCTTGACCTAAAGTCTTTCCCATGAAAATGTGCTCAGAGGGTGATAGGAAGGGCTCCTGAGAAGATGGCCTTTTAGTCTGACTCCTGTGTTCTTCTTTTTTAGTATCCGAGATTTACTGAAGTTCAAAGAAGAAGTGATAAAGGAGCGAGACCAGCTCTTGTCAGAAGTGGTGAAATTACGAGAGTCCTTAGCTCAGACTACTGAACAGCAGCAGGAAACGGAGCGATGCAGAGAAGAGGCAGAGCAGACCATCAGTCAGGTCTGCTTTGTCGTGGAGGGCAAGATGAAAGAACATTACCTTCTAGAAGTCCTTCCCATATTGTTCCTCTCTCAGATTTACCCCCTGGTGCCCAAATGAAGCATCCACAGGTCTGCTTACTTGTCTGTTTTGTTCTTACAAGAACAGTTTTACTTGTTCATTTCTTCTCAACATTCTGTGTCTGAGAAGTCACTAAGACAGGGCACTGCTTACAATTTTGGCTTAAGAATGTGTCCCCGGCAAAGGCGAGAATGCTCTGCATCTGGAGATGGTGCAAGTAGTTCCCTTGGCCCTTCTCCTTTGTAAGGACTTCTTTTGAACACTTTTTATAATAACCCAGGAGTCAAATAGATAATACACACATGCAACCCCTAGGAGATTCCTTTGAGCATGAGATAACAGATTTTTCATAGATTTTTGACCATCATGATAAAGCTATAATGCTTTATGTAATAACATCCAGGACTCATGTGAAACATAATTTAATGTTTAGGGTAACTGGCGACATTTTATTTAGATCCTATTGATAGAGAATTGGGTGAATTCTTTCAATGTTTAACTCTCTAGAATTCTGGGTTTCCCTATTTAATTGGATCTTATACCATTCTTTGTGGATTTGTTCCCACCGTTAGGGTGGATGTCTGGTGTTAAGGCTCTGGAAAACAACACAGAACATTCTCGAAAAGTTTGAACGTTGGGGTTCAAAGATGACTGTCCTGCAGGGGAAAGGCTACCACGAGGTGACTGCCCCGAAGCTAGAAGAGTTGAGATGAGGAGCAGCTCAGCTGGTTGAGATCTGTCCTGGGGAGGGCTTCATCCCTTTCCTCCCCTATCCTTTCTGTGCCCTAGTTCCGGCAAGAGATACAGCAACGTCAGAATGAAGCATCACGGGAGTCTCGGAAGAAGGAAAAACTGGAGAAAGAGCTCAGGCAGATTCAGACAGACATGGACACCAGGCAGACGGAAATTAGGGCCCTGCAGCAGTATGTGCAGAAGAGCAAGGAGGAGCTTCAGAAGCTGGAGCAGCAGCTGAAGGAACAGAAGGTGCGCTGGGTGTGGGCTGCGCCTCGGTCCTCGCAAAAACAAGAAGGGGGCCTTTGGAACACTTTGAGTTTTCTCTGGAAAGGAGCAGACTCTCTGCACTAGAGATGTTGGTAACACAGCACTGGGCACTGCATTGCTCTTTGAAGAGCTCGTATGGGTATCTATGACCTTTTTTCCCCCAGCTCCAACAGGTTAATTTCTTTTTAACATTCTGTTGATGTGTAATATACACATAGAAAAGTGTGTAAGTCAACAGTGTACAGCTTGATGAATTTTCTCCACCTGAACATATCTTGGTCACCTGCACCAGGCCCAAGGAACAGTACGCCAGATGTCCCTTTGTGCCCCCTCCCAGTCACTCTCTCCCTTAAAGGTCACTTCTATTCTGAAACCTAAGCAGAGTTTAGTTTTGTCTGTTTTTGAACTTTACAGAAATGCACTCATACAGTCATACAATGCTCTTTTGTACTAACTTGCTCAATATTTTGTCTGTTTGTGAGATTCATTTGTGTTGCCACATGGTTATAGAATGGCACTATCCAGTATGGCCATGCATTGCTATTTAAATTTAAGTTATTTTAAATAAAATGAAACAAAATAAAATAAAACCTCAAGTGCTCAGTTGAGCTAGTACCATTTCAAGTGCTTAATAGCCACAGGGCTAGTAGATAACCTATTGGACAGAACAGATAGACAACATTCACATCATTGCAGAAAGTTCTGTTGGACAGAGCTCAATAGAACATTCACCGTCATAGTGTTCCTTGTGTGACCATAACATGGTTTATTTTTAAGCGGCTTATTTTTAAGTTTCAAGTTTAGGAACCCATATTCAGTCTATCTGCATTTTAAATATGGTGCTATTTTTAATATTTTCCCTATAACAGCAGTTGAAGGTAACTCAAATAGTAATAATTGTGCTCTGTCTTTTCTCATTTCTTAAAGAGGCAATTCATATAATTGAGAAAAGTCATTTCTTGAAAATAGTTTCTCTTAGGAAGTTTTCAAAGAATTGCCAAGACATACAGCATTTTTCCACTTAAAAAATAGATGTTAGAACACATTTCTTTGTCAATTGCCTTATTAATATTGTATAAAGGCAGAAATCAGATGGGTAATACACATTGTGCAAGTATCCACAAGAAAAACGAGACTTCTTTGAGCATGAAATTTGAGAGGTTTTTGAACATCACGATTAAATTACAGTGCTTTGTTTAGCAATATCCAGGACTCACATAAAACACAATTTCATTTTTAGCATAGCTGGCTGTATTTTGTTTGGTCCCTATTGATGGGAAATTGGATGAAGTCTTTCCATGTTTAACTTTTGCTTGCATCAAGTTATATTTTGGGATAACTGGCTAAGCTATCTTCTCTCTCTTTTCCCTTCAGCGCATTTTCTCCCCCTCCATCCTCTCACTAGTCTGCCAATAGAAATGATGACTCCCTGCCCTGCCAAAAAATATAATCCTGTTTTTATAAAACTGTGTCTGCTGAGGATAGGCAAGGTAGGGAAGAGGAAACCCCACTGACACTGAAGTCAGGCAGATAGAAATCATTCCTCTGCCGTTCCACGGTTTTGACTTGAGTTGGATTTAAGGGGAATTGTCTCTATGCTGGTGTTAGTGAATGGTTCTGTCCAAGAAAATGTTGTAGGCATGTTAATGCAGGATTTGCTTCTGAAGATGTGGCTTCCCAGCCCCACAACTGATAAAACCCGTTTGAATCTCTAGCTCATTTGCAATGATTATAGCAATTGTTGCATATGTGAAGCTTGCCAAACGGCAAACAGGCATTAAAATATTTATCCACCACCTGTGAACAAGACTTCCCAAGGCTCTCAGAAAAAAAAAATTATGCGCTCTGTGTTATTCATTAGAAGGCGTCATTTTCCTCAGCCATTTAACATTCATCATATTTGAGTGCATTAGTGCTTTCACCGGGGATAAAGAACAATTTCTACAAAGACAAAAAAAAGTGTGGTTGCTGTGATCATCCCAGGAGGTTTGCAGGGCCTCCTGTGTGGATATACAGATACTGTAATCAGATTAAAAGCATTAACCAGCTCATTATGCATCTTTCAGATATTGAACGAAAGAGCTGCAAAGGAACTGGAGCAGTTTCAGATGCGAAATTCTAAACTTCAGCAAGAGAATGAACAACACAGTTTGGTTTGTGAGCAGCTATCCCAGGAAAACCAGCAGAAGGCATTGGAGCTCAAAGTAAACACCAAGTGACTGATTTGTTGCCTAGCACTCCCTCCCTTATTCCCTATTTTATTAAAATTTTTTAATGTTTTTTGAATTTTTGAGAGAGAGAGAGAGAGAGAGAAAGAGAGAGAGAAAGAAACAGATTGCAAGCGGGGGAGGAACAGAGAGAGGGAGACACAGAATCTGAAGCAGGCTCCAGGCTCGGAGCTGTCAGCACAGAGCCTGATGCAGGGCTTGAACTCAAGGATCTTGAGATCATGACCTGAGCTGAAGTCAGACACTTAACCAACTGAGCCACCCAGGCCCCCTCACTCATTCCCTATTAATACAGATTTGCTGTAGTGGTTGGAGCTGTTGGTTGGATAACCTGTATTAGCCTTGATATGTCAGAGGCAAGCTCAAGCCTACAGTGATTGCTTTCTGCTTGGAAGTAGATAGTTTGATGACTTCCATTCTCATAAAACCACAAACCTGAATATTGATCATATGATTATGCAAGTATCTTTGAGAGCAAGCTCAGATACTCATCTCTGTAACTTAGCCTTGCAAGTAACTAGTTGCCCTGAGCTAGAAACCATTTACATGAGTGAGTAGCAAAGAAGTTAGATTATATTTTACTACTTTTATATGGAGAAGGTAGAATAGGAGGGCTGGGGGATGGACTGGTACTATTGAGTATCTACTTCCAGGATTGTAGAACCATGATTTTTTCTTCTATACACTGTAAATTTCAAGACAGGCTTCCCATTCTTCTCCCTGTCCTCAATGAAGAGTGTTTGCAAATTATGTTTGGGTAACAGTTTTATACTTGGGTACATATTGTATACCTACGTGTTTAACAGAGCGACTTTATGTTTATCACTGATTCTGAAAAAAATCCATAAACCCTTCTCTGGTTATGTTAGGATACTAAGCATAAAATGAGTGACCTATCAAGAATGATACATAGATTTGATCAGTGAGTCATAACAGTTTTTGCTTCTTATGCCCTTTTGAAAATCTGATGAGAACATGGATGTACGTGCGCCCACACACACACACACACACACACACACACACACACACACATGCACATGCACACACACACACACACACACACACTTATTTGCACATCTTCTATCTTGTTTTGAATGCAGTCTCAGGTTTCCAAGATTTTTCTGAAGTCTAACCACGGGGTCTGGATTAATAACTACTGAATTACAACATTCTATTGTTCTAATTGGAAAGGGCCCTAGTTCAGCTAATTTCGACCATGTAAATCTGAGGCCGAGGAGTATTTAAAACAGTCAAGAGTGGTTTGACTTGAAACCATTCTTTATGAGAAAGCTGTAAATTGAAGCAGAAATGAAATGGCTTCTTAAAGCAAAATAATATATTAGCCTCTAAGGTAAAATTAAAGTAAAAATACTTATGCCATTAATTCTCTTCTTTGGTAACATGAATGGGGCACCTTGAAAGATGGAAAATTTTTGTTATCAGATCCTGAACCTATGGGATTCTACTTCTAGCAGTAATCTGAGAATGACATGCCCAGCTGAGTGCAGTTTCTTCCTTGTCAAGAGCTGGGGATAACTGCTAATGTTTATTTGCTCTCGTTGCTTTTCCAGTAATTTCTAAGAATGGTAGATTTAAAAAATGAATTTGAATTTTAAAAAATTAATAAAACTTGAGGTCCATTGGCAAAAATCTGGTGCTTTCTTGTGCTAGAATTATTATTTTGGTGTCTTTTGCCAATATGTAGACTTGACTATTGATGATGCCCTGTCCATGTATCTGTATGTACACCCACTGACTAACATCCTCTGAGGAAGTAGGGCCCTTTCTCTAGTGTGTGTAGTTGTACTCCAGTGGCCATGTGGGTTCAAAAGAGTATCTGAATATGTTAATAGCATGTCAACAACCTTCTGAGAGAGGGGTGCCTGGGTGGCTCAGTCAGTTAAGCGTCTGACTTTGGCTCAGGTCATGATCTCACAGTTGGTAGGTTCAAGCCCTGCTTTGGGCTCTGTGCTGACAGCTCAGAGCCTGGAGCCTGCTTCGGATTCTGTGTCTCCCCCTCTCTCTGCCCCTCCCCTGCTCACACTCTTTCTCTCTCTCAAAAATAAACATTAAAAAAATTTCAATAACCTTCTGAAAGAGATCACTCTGTGAGTCCATAAAAATTGCTAATCAAATACAGCATTCGTATACAAAATTCACACATTTGTGATATGTACAACTCAGCATTCTTACCCTGTTTGATCCAACAATTCAGTGGTACCTTGAGACATCAGGTCTAATCAGTCTTTCCATTATTTTTTAGCTTATATAGCAACATTTTATTCAGAGAATAGTTTTTCAATTTCTCTCAAAACCAAACAATGTGTGTTTTTGTTTAACCCATACAACAACTTTACACTAACATGGGAATAATTTCCTTTTATGGGTTCTGAGTTCACCATCACCTAGTCACTGGCACTTTATTTACTAAATATCCCTGGTTAATTCTCTCACTAATTACAGGCCAAAGAGGAAGAAGTCCATCAGATGCGGCTTGACATTGGGAAGCTCAATAAAATCAGAGAACAAATCCATAAGAAATTGCATCAGATCGAAAATCAAAAGTCAGAGGTGGAACAGCACAAGGAAACTCTAAAAAATCAGATCTTGGGATTAGAGAGAGGTAATCCAAGAAACATTTCGTGCTTTGTCATATTCCTTTGTAAACATTTTATTGGTGACTGTGATTTGGCAACCCAGGGCTCTGTGCGTCCAAACACAAACCATGCCAGATGTAATCAGTAAAACAACTTTCAAACTGGTAAGCAGCCAATATGCAGGGGACATCATTTTGAATACCTTGAACTATCCTACCTTAAAAAATTCTTCAACAGACTATATTGGCGCAATGTAAATCCAGCCAAAAGTATTGCTCAGTATTTGTCGCTGGAATAAATAGCATCTATACTCTTAAGTCTGGGTTCTACATGACTTTATGCTTTAGTTCCTTTTCTCAGAGAAGATAGGGGATAAATTAAAACAAGTGTCCCCCCACTAGCAATATTTGGGACAATGTTGTACCAAGAATCAGTGAGACAAAAATTAGTGGTTCCTAACTTCCTTTAAAAAAATGTTTATTTATTTATTTTGAGAGAGAGGGATAGAGAGTGAGCAGGGGAGAGGCAGAGAAAGAGGGAGACAGAGAATCCCAAGTAGGCTCTGCAGCTGTAAGTGCAGAGCCCTACATGGGGCTTGAACTCATGAACTGTGAGATCATGATCTGAGCTGAAACCAAGAGTCAGACATTTAACTGACTGAGCCACCAGGCATCACAATGGCTCCTAACTTCTTTTCTCTGTTATTACTTTACCATGTGATGAACCTTGATTTTACTAGCTATCACATTGCCCCGTGGAGGGAAAATTTAAGTGCTATGGAAGGTCACATAGCACAGAAAAATCTTTAAGGATACAAACTATGGAGTCATGTCTACCTGGGTAAAGATCTCACCTTCATCGTATTTATTGTTAGAGGATGAAATGAGCTGATACATATAAAGCACTTGTGGACAGTACCTAACACAGTAAATGGCATCTATTATCATCTGGGCGTATTACTATTTATATAAGCAGTAAGAGAGAATGCCATCTCATTCTGAAAAAGAATATAATTGAAAATAGGATATGCTAGTCAAATTTGGTGTGGCAGAAACAGCCCTGAACTTGGACACAGAGGATCTGGGTTTGACTTTGACTATACCAGAGTATGTGAGGCAGGAACACCTCGTTGAACTCATATGGGTTGTAGGTCACTGAATGAAATAACATGCATACCAGCATAAAAGCAGACATTGCCCCCCTAAAAGGTAAAATCTAAATCTCTAGGCAAGGTTATTAGAAATACATCTGACCCTTGAACAACATGGGTTTGAACTGCATGGGTCCACTTACCTGTGGATTTTTTTTTTCGGTAAATACAGTACATCACTATGAATGTATTTTCTCTTCCTTATGATATTTTTAGTAACATTTTCTTTTCCGCAGCTTACTGTAGTGTAAAAATGCAGTATATAATACATATAACATGCTAAATATGTGTTAATCGACTGTTTATATTATCAGTAAGTCTTCTGGTCAACAGTAGGCTGTTAGTAGTTAAGTTTTTAGGGAGTCAAAAGTTATACATGGATTTTCATCTTCACAGGGGATCGGCATTCCTAAGTCTGGTGTTGTTCAACAGTGAGCTGTATTTGTTATGTAAGCCTTTGAAAAGTACAGGTATTTTTCCTTCTAAGACATCAGGAAATAATCTTTTATTGAGGTACAGCTAGAGCTTACCTTGAAAATTTCTCCATTCTTTCATTCAATACACTGAGTGCCTACTATGTGTAGTCACCAAGGTAGGCATTGGCTGCATGGAGGTCCCTGCCCTCGGGATGCTTACAGTCTTGCATGAGTTTACAATCTAATGTTTTCAGTGATGGTTAGGAAGAAAAATAAAACTACTAGATCATATTTTGTAATTGGGTTAGTGACTTTCAAAACACTCCCATATTTAAATCGGTGTATTTTTTACTTGCAGTAGTTCAAAGTTTTGAAAAAAAAAATTATTCATTCTGTGTTGAACCCAATTCTTCATCCTTAAGTCATATTTATAGAAGTCATCATGCTCTCTTTTGGTTATTTTATAGGTATCGTTAACATTATTTTTTCTTGGGGACTTCTTCCTTTTGAATGTCTGATCAAACAGTGGCACTGGACATAAGAGTTAGAAGCATGAGTCCTCCATGGGTTGTGATTTTTCTATCACAAAACCCAAAAAACTGATAAACTGCCAGAACTAATGAGAGTTCACTGGGGTGGCAGGTTATAAAATAAATATATAAGTATCAATAGCTTCCTTTCATACACAGAA
This sequence comes from Acinonyx jubatus, assembly GCF_027475565.1. Taxonomy (NCBI): domain Eukaryota; kingdom Metazoa; phylum Chordata; class Mammalia; order Carnivora; family Felidae; genus Acinonyx; species Acinonyx jubatus. The sequence continues at coordinate 60,985,531 of NC_069393.1, forward strand.
TCAGTTAGAATATATGATGGAAAAACCCCTTTTCACAATAGCAACTCAAGTAATAAAATATCTATAAATAAAGTTACCCGGATATCTGCAAGACATGTATATAAAACACACTCCAGAATTCTATTGAGGGGTATAAACGAAGACTTGAAAAATGGAGAGATATACAAAGTTCCTGAATGAGAAAGCTCAATATGATAAAGATATAAATCTGCCTAAATTAATCTGTATATTTGATATTTCCAATAAAAATTTCAGTAAGTTATATTGTTGGGACTTGAAAACTGATTCTAGAGTTCTTCCTGAAGAATAAACAGGTGACAATAGCCATAAAATTCTGGGAAAAGGGGTGATGAGGGAGTATTTGCCTTACTGGGTTAGGTTTTTAATATTATAAAGCTTCAATAGTCATCAAGTAGTGTAGTGAAAATGCCTGATAAACAGATCAATGGAAGAGATTGGAAAAAACAAAAAATACCCAAGATTATCATTAAGATAAAGGTGTTTCATACCAGTGTTCTGTATGGACTATTAAGAAAATGGTAGCAGAACAGTAAGTTACTTTTTGGGAAAAAAAAGTTAACACCAAATGTGGAAACCGTAAAGCAAAGATTGAGAGATTTAATGAAAGAGTTCTTACAAATCCATAAAAGGGGTAAACAATTCATGAGAAAAATGGGCATAGGGCAAGTGTTGGAAAATTTAAAAACAAATACAGGGGGCACCTGGGTGCCTCAGTGGGCTCAGGTCTTGATCTCATGGTTTGTGAGTTGGAGTCCCTCATTAGGCTCTGCGTTGATGGTGTGGAGCCTACTTGGGTTTCTCTCTCTCTCTCTCTCTCTCTCTCTCTCTCTCTCTCTCTCTCTCTCCCCCATTTCCCCCCTCAAAATAAATAAATAAACTTAAAAAACTCACTGTTAAAAAAAACCCAGAAATACAAGTAAGTGGTCATTAAACATGAAAAAGTAGTTGATTTCACTACTAATCAAGGAAATGTAAATGAAATACAGACATACTGGCTTTGATACTCTATTGGCTTGTTAAAGATCAAAGAGTGATAATATCCAGTGATGGTCTGGGTGTGGATTTAAGCTGCTATTAGTTTTCTGGAGAGAAATTTGGCAGTAGGAGAGAAATGTCTTTTTTTTTTTTTTTTATCACCTTCAATCCAGGACTTCCTCTTCTAGAGTAACAAATGAATGAGAACTTTCACAGAATTATGGCTTATAATTGCAAATAAATAAGTAAAATGGAAGCAATTTAAATGTTAAGGTAGAGGATTGGCTAAATAAATTACGCATTTTCATATAGTGAAATATCACAGAGTCATTAAAATTCTGTTGTAGTTGCACATTTATAATATAGAGAGGCATTTATTTTATGTTAGTTAATTACGAAAGCAAGCTACAAAACAGTATGTGTAGTATAATTCATTTTGGCGTATGTATATGAATGTGTATATATTTATATTTTTACGCACACACATATTTGCATAGGAAAAAGTCTGGAAAGAGACATATGAAAATCCTAAGTAGATTCTGGTTGACTTGAAATTTTTTCCCTTTGGTTATTTGGATGTCTCATTTCTGTCTGTATTCCTAATTATTTGTATAATTAGAAAGATTTAAAAAGAGCAAGGACTGTTGGAGTCAGAGAAACCATGCTCCCAGCCTCAACCCCTCACCTCTTGGCTGCAGACTGTTGGCATGTGGCTTAATTCCTCTAAGCCTCAGTTTCCGTCTGAGGACAGGGGACCTCCTTCATGGCATTATGGTGAAGATCATGTAACCCTCAATAAATAGTAGTTTTATAGCTGCAGATAAATCTATAAAGCAGTTTCTCTGTTACATTGGCTTTGGCAGATTCTTTCTTAGGTTGGCTTCATATTTCTTCTTCTTCTTCTCCTTGGTCATTTAGAGGTGGAGGCTTCAAAGAAACAAGCAGAACTTGATAAGAAAGCAATGGATGAGCTTCTGAGAGAAAGGGACATATTAAATAAGGTGAGTTTGTTTTCTGTAGCACTGGTAAACAAATGTCTTTCCTTAGTGCTATGATATCTGCTTATTAGGGGATAGAAAACTCTGAGGCGAACAAAAGTAGATTAGAAATAAATAATCGTGCTCAGTTTTCTTCCAAGCTGCTGTGCACAGTCCACCATTCACTGGCTGAGAATTGAAACTGCATTATCACCAGGGAACACAAAGGGACTTGGGAATTATCATATAAACGAGGAGCGGATTTCAGAGCGCTGTGTGGATTCTGATTTTATTGCTGGTGTGTTATTTGGCATCCTAAGCAGTTGATCAAAATTTCTGAATTTAATATCTGTAACCTGCAACTTTTGCTAATCCAGAAGATACAAGTGAACGCGAATAAAATTCTAACTTTGAGGTGTTCGCTGAAAGAACAGCCGGTTGATGACAAAAACCTTCCCTGTACCTTTTCGGGATGTACGTTTTCGGTTTTGCTTTTAGCCCTCACATTTCCTAGTCTTTGGAGCTCAATCTGGTCCAAAGCTGAGGAAGGGGTTGGGGGAGGCTTGAGGCCTGGAAAGCCTCCATTCAAGGGAGGGACCCTTACCCCCACCCCTTTCCTCTCCAAACCCTTCCAGAGGATTCCTTCCAGTGATAGTCACTCTTAGGAGATTAACTACTTTCAAGGATTTAGGGTAAATTTCTTGCTCAAGGATTTCCTCCAGGGAGGAAAAATCAAAGGGCCAGTTATGGAGGGGGGAGGCTGCTTGCAGAACAGTCTAGTCTGATGGCTTTTGTCCAAGAGAGCTTCGTCTCATCAAGTAGAAACAGCCTATATTTTTTCATTCCAACTTTTATGATTTCTTTCGATTTTCCAGAGTTGAACAAATATTGACAAAATAGATCACTCTGTAAGCTTAACTGAGACTAGGGATCTCAGGAAGTAGTAGGAAATTACATATCTTTACATGATGAGCTCTCCTTAGAAAATCATTGTGGTTTTTTTTTTTTTTTTTGCATAATGCTGGAAACTGTTCCTTTATTCTATAAATTTGCACATGCAAACAATGTTGTTGGATTTAGATTTGTAATTAAAATTTTTTTTTAGTTTAGAGAGAGACCACGCACAAATTGGGGAGAGGGGAAAAGGGTGGGGGGAGAGAATCCTAAGCAGGCTCCATGTCTAGCGCAGAGCCTGATGCAAGGCTCCATCTCACCACCCTGAGATCATGATCTGAACCGAAATCAAGAGTTGGATGCTCAACTGACTGAGCCACCCAGGCGCCCCCTTTTAATTTATTTTAAACATATACATTTAATTCATTTATATTTTATGTATTCTGGTAAACAACCAGTAGATTTTTCTGCCACAATAGGACATCTAGAGCATCATTACTTTTACATTTATTTGTTTAATTTGACTGATGTCAGTTCCTCCTCTAGGGCAGGATATACTTTCTTTTTTCTTTTCTGGTCGGCACATCCTTAGTGCCTAGCACAGCATCCAGCTCTCCGCAGGTATGCAATCAACCTTTACTGGTAATACATTCTTTCCCCAACGACTTGAAATGCCACCTTCACTGAATGAATGAGTGACATGGTTTTGACAGGCAGCAATGTTAATATATTTTGGCTCTTTCAGTGTCATGTTAAAGTGGCTTTGTCTTTTCTGGAGTGAAAGTTTAATTCAATACTTGAAAATAAAGTTGACCTTTTTTATTTTCTGCATCATCACCCAACCAAGGTTTACTGTCTTTATATTCCGTGGTTTTCAGACCCTTGGCTGCAAGTCTGTATTGGTAGGAGATTTAGGAAGGGGCCACCAGGTGCCTTGTGGAACCCAAGGATCCAGGTGGAACTGATGGGAACCTGACCTGACATCTTGGGATACACGAAAGCCCTGTCTCACCACCACTGGATTTCCTGCTGAGTTTTTGCTTTCGTTTCTCTCTTTCACAGAAGATTGCCTCCCTGTTTCCCAGTCTGTTTGGGGAAAAAAAAAAGGCTATCATCAACAGCTCCCAGTTTACATCCTCTATTGACCTTCAAAACGCTAAAGGCCCTATTTCAAAAATCCCTGGTCCCTTCAGCTATGGCCAGAGAAGTGAACCCTCTTGCATGAGTGTGGCTGTCAGGGTGACACTGTTGTTGCCTCCATGTTTTCAGGGAACAATCTGGCTTCTCAGGCAGCCAATCCAAGGACTTTCTGCTTCAGCATCAGAAATCACTAGTGCAGCTTAAAAAAAAAAATATCGGCGGCTGCGTCCCATCCCAGAATCAGAATCTCTGGATCTGAGACACAGGCATCTGCATTTCCTTAAGAAACTGGGTTAGTTATTTTATAGTAGTAAAATACACATAAGACAATATTTACCATTAGTGACATTTAGTACCTTCACAGTTTGTGCAACCATCACCACTATCTAGTTCCAGAACATTCTCATCACTCCCAAAGGAACCCCTACACCTGTAAAACAGTTGTTTCCACCACCCCTGGCAACTACTAGTCTACTTTTTTCTTCTATGGATTTGACTATTCTGGATATTTATGTAGCTGGACTCATACATGACTGTTTATGTCTGGCATCTTTCACTCAGAATGATGTTTTCAGGCTGAAACTGTGGTGTAGCATTAAAAAAAATTTTTTTTAAACGTTTATTTATTATTGAGAGACAGAGAGAGACAGACCATGAGCATGGGAGGGGCAGAAAGAGGAGGAGTCACAGAATCCAAAGCAGGCTCCAGGCTCTGAGCTGTCAGCACAGAGCCCGAAGCGGGACTGGAAATCACAAACCGTGAGATCATGACCTGAGCGGAAGTCGGACGCTTAACCGACTGAGCCACCCAGGCACTGCAGGACTTCATTCATTTTTATGGATGAATAATATTCCACTGTGTGGATATACCACATTTTGATGACCTGTTTATTAGATGATGGACATTTGGGTTGTTTCCACCTTTTGGTTTTTGTGACTAGTGCTGCTGTGAACATTCATGTACAAATTCTTGGTTGGACACCTGTTTTCAGTTCTTTTGGGTACATACCCAGGAGTGAAATTGTTGGCTCATATGCTAATTCTAGATATTTGCATTTTGAATGAGCTGGTTTTATTTTACTGTGTAGTCAAAGCCCTGTTACGTGATTACGTTTAAATGTTCTAAGCTCACAAGAACAAGAGTAGAGCTAGGATTGAGGTTATCTTTGGGGTCAGCCAGCCCTGGACTCAAAACCTGGCTCTGCCCCAGTCCTGTTGTATGAACCTATAGGCAAGCAGCTTAACTTCTGAGTCTTAGTTTCCTACCCTTAAAATGGGAGCAAGAAAGTACTCATTTCCAACCCTAGAGGAGAAAGCAGGAAAAGACCTCTCTGACCTCAGCCGTAGCAATTTCTTACTTGACACATCCCCAAAGGCAAGGGAAGTAAAAGCAAAAATGAACTACTGGGACCTTATGAAGATAAAAAGCTTCTGCACAGCAAAGGAAACAACCAACAAAACTAAAAGGCAACCAATGGAATGGGAAAAGATATTTGCAAATGACATATCGGACAAAGGGCTAGTATCCAAAATCTATAAAGAGCTCACCAAACTCCACACCCGAGAAACAAATAACCCAGTGAAGAAATGGGCAGAAAACATGAATAGACACTTCTCTAAAGAAGATATCCGGATGGCCAACAGGCACATGAAAAGATGCTCAACGTCGCTTCTCATCAGGGAAATACAAATCAAAACCACACTCAGATATCACCTCACGCCAGTCAGAGTGGCCAAAATGAACAAATCAGGAGACTATAGATGCTGGAGAGGATGTGGAGAAACGGGAGCCCTCTTGCACTGTTGGTGGGAATGCAAACTGGTGCAGCCATTCTGGAAACCAGTGTGGAGGTTCCTCAGAAAATTAAAAATAGACCTACCCTATGACCTAGGAATTTACCCAAGGGATACAGGAGTACTGATGCATAGGGGCACTTGTACTCCAATGTTTATAGCAGCACTCTCAACAATAGCCAAATGATGGAAAGAGCCTAAATGTCCATCAACTGATGAATGGATAAAGAAATTGTGGTTTGTATACACAATGGAGTACTATGTAGCAATGAGAAAGAATGAAATATGGCCCTTTGCAGCAACATGGATGGAACTGGAGAGTGTGATGCTAAATGAAATAAGCCATACAGAGAAAGACAGATACCGTATGGTTTCACTCTTATGTGGATCCTGAGAAACTTAACAGAAACCCATGGGGGAGGGGAAGGAGAAAAAAAAAAGAGGTTAGAGTGGGAGAGAGCCAAAGCATAAGAGACTGTTAAAAACTGAGAACAAACTGAGGGTTGATGGGGGGTGGGAGGGAGGGGAGGGTGGGAGATGGGTATTGAGGAGGGCACCTTTTGGGATGAGCACTGGGTGTTGTATGGAAACCAATTTGACAATAAATTTCATATATTGGAAAAAAAAAGAAAAAGAAAATCTCCCTTAAAAATTATTTTTGCATATGCTGTCATATACATATACATTTTATGATGATACCACATTATATTTGTTGTATTTTAAAATAAAGACTATTTTTTTTTTAAAAGGAAGTACTCATTTCCCTTGGATGTTGTGGTCACTTAGTGCACTTACGTATGTGTGTGTCTTGTGCAAAATTAACATAATCTCTAAATAAGATGTAGAGAATATGATTATTTTTATTCACCCAAAAAACAATGTATCTAATTATTTTAGGGGTGAAACAGCGTAAATTTACCCCCCCCACGCCCCTGCCACACACACATTTTGAGTAACGTGACTGTTCTCTTGTCTTTATTTTTAGAACATGCTTAAGGCAGTCCATGCGACCCAGAAACAGATAGACCTGGTAAAGCTCCATGAACAATCCAAGAGGAACCTGGAAGAAGAAATCCAGAACTACAAGGATGAGGCTCAGAAGCAGAGAAAGATCATCTTTCAGCTGGAAAAGGAGCGAGATCGGTACATCAATGAAGCCAGTGACCTTACCCAAAAGGTAAGTCACTCCTTGATGATGTGGATGAGCACAAGCACGTTCTTTCTGATTGTCACACACTGTAGCAAAGAGGATTTATTCAGATGTGCGCTTGTGGTTTGCGTGAGAATTTAAGAGAAATGACGTCAGCAGAGTAAAAGCTGTCCCAGAGCTGATCTGGGCCAAACTGCGAAATGGACAAGGCCAGTGCTTAGGGGTCCCCTTCACCTGTTGTCGTGCCGTGCAGCTTCCCAGAGCTGGATGCATGGGGGTGGGATGGGATGGTGGGGGAGCTCTTGGCATCGTTATCTCTGCACCCTTTGTTCACACCCCCCACGTCTGGCCCTGAAACCCTTGTCTCTTCAGACGGAGGATTGCAGCTAGTAGTTAGGAGCAAGGCATCGAATTAAATAACCTCAGATTAAGACGCGAGTAACTACTGGCATCAGGCGAATGTTCACACAACTATGGGCAACCTGAAACCTCACCTGTGGCAGAAATTCACACGTTGTGTAGCTAAGTCCCACATCTCTACCTCTTGTAAGCTGCTGGGGAGAGAGAATGCTCAAGGCAGTGTCTTGAAGAATGACTTCGAGGATTTGGATTCTACTTTAACCAGTTGTCTTAGCACATTGCCAGCATTAAGCATGACTGGTCAGACTATCCACCTTCAGTGCATTCACAGCTGCATAGAGCAGGGGGCTTCATTAGGGGGTTTCATGGTGTCAGGGGGTGGGGTTGGGAAATGGGGGAAAGTTTTAAGTATGAGGCTGAGAGAAGAGAGTTTGGGAGAAAAGACTCATTTAATGAGGTTCCCAACCACCCCCGGCTGCCTCAAAAAGTGTTCTCTACTCTGCAGCATAAGCCCTCTTTATCATCTCCTCAATGAAATCTTCAGTGCGTTCTACAGTGTTTACCAGTGCGCTTGAATGTTTACATTTGTTTTGTGTTTTTTTGGAGTGGGATCTCAGAGAAGATGACAAGGAGGACAGCCAACATTTGAATTATAAACATTAAGAAAGTGGGAAACAAGCATTACTGTTAGGAAATCAGCTTCTTCCCGCTTAGACTAAATAAATGCCGAGCAGATGTTTGTAGAATGTAAGTTTGGAGGAACACAAATGCATATGCTCTGTCAAGCCCTGGCTGGACGTGTCTTCCTTGTAAAAGATCCCCCCGGTGATTCTCATACCCCTGACTGGGAGCCGTTGGTATACAGCATTTCTCTTCTGACTTAATCATCTTACAAGCGCCATTGATTGATTTCCTGACTCGGAGACGACCAGCTGTCAGTTCAGGAACTCGTATTCTCCAGCCTGGGCTGGCCCATTAGGCTCTGCATCCGTCAGCTTAAGCTATAACAAATAACCCTCAAATTTCAGTGGTTTATAGCAACAAAGATTTATCTTTTGCTCAAATCAATGGCCTTTGAGGGTCAGCTGCAGCCCTGTTTCATGCCATCTTCACTTCAGGCTGGCCTCGTACAGAGGGAAAACAGAGTAATAGTGAACCTTGTGATGCTCTCAGAGCTTCTGCTGGTAAGGGAAGGGCGCAGGGCTTGTCCATTCATATTCCCTTGGCCAAAGCTAGTCACGTGGCCAAGCCCAACATCCCTGGATAGGAGTATAAATCCTTCTAAGAGAGAGGCACTGTCTGGTGAGACAGTAAATATATCTGAACATATAATCTGTCGCAGCTTCCTACTTCACCTTCTTGATGATCAATCTCTCTCCACTCCTGGCTGCCATCACACTATCAAAACTAGCTGTTAAAAATTCTGATGTGATCTTAGTATCACCCCCAGCCTTACAAACCTCTGTCACTTCTCAGCAACTGGGGCAGTGCATCTTTAGCACATGTAGAAAATAATATGTCTATAGCTAGTGGGAATTAGGGGGAAACTGCTCAGGGCTGCAGTGGACTAACCCAGGGATGCCTTGGCCCCCCTGGTAGAGTGAGTCAGTATTTGGACACATATCTATAACGCATGCAAGACAAAGTAATTGGTGTGCTGTGATTTATGAGACAGAGTCCAAGCTCTTTGTTCTTCCTGGAAAATCCTTCCTTCCCTTCTCTGTATGGAAAACTCCTCTTCATCCTTCAATACCCAGCTCAAGTGCTCATCTCTGGGGTCATGCCTGCCCTGACCTCTACTTTGTGGATTTGTTGATATCTCTGGAATGGCACTTATCATCTTCTCGAGTATTTTCTTTGCACATTTGCTTTTCTTACTTTACAGAGAGCTCTTGAGAATAGGGTCTTTATCTCATTCATTTCTTCACCTGCAGTGTGCTGGTAAATACTAGGCACCAATAAAGTGTGTGTTAAACAGATGGTTAGATGACAAGTGATAAAAAGAATGCTGCCACTGATTTTAATACAGGATTATATATTTTTCTGTTTCCTTGTAAAAGGTAAGGGTACCAAGTTTTTTGTTGTTGTTTATTTTTTCTCTTTTCTTTTCTTTCTTTTCTTTAACTTAAATCCAAGTTAGTTAATGTATAGTATAGTATTGGTTTCAGGAGCAGAATTTAGTGATTCATCACTTACATACAACACCCAATGCTCATCCCAAGTGTCCTCCTTAATGCCCATCACCCATTTAGCCCATCCCCCCACCCAACTCCCCTCCAGCAACCCTCAGCTTGTTCTCTGTATTTAGAAATCTCTTATGGTTTGCCTCTGAAAGTGCCAAGTTTTGCTGGTAACTGTTTTTCACAATTTCTGATGTTTAATCGCATAAGCTTATATAATGTATCACTAAATCATCTGAGCACAGTTCTTAAAATATTATTTATTAACTGCAATTTTTCTGTCTCTTACTTAACCCCTGATAGCCTTATATATGTTGCTATGGCAACTCCAGTCATCTCTAGACTTCTTCTTAAGGTCCCGTGTGTCCTTAATACATATAAGAAATATGCTCCTCCCCATATTTCTTTCTTTGTTTACTGTTACACACACACACACACACACACACACACACACACACTCGCACACACATACCTCACTCATTCAGACAAACAGAAAACTCCCTTTCATGCATTCTATTGATAGGGAGTTGAGGACTGATATCAGGGGCTGGGGATAATGTCACAAAACTGATGTTTTTATCTATTTCTGGAGTGAGTGTATGTTGTTCCAAGTTTTGACCCAGCAAGTTCTTTTGTAAGAACTCAATCTATGGAAAAATAAAAATGCAAAGAGTTTTACAAAAGAACATTCTTTGAAATAAATTCTGCTACATTTATATGAGACAATATTATGTACCATGAAAACCACGTGTTTGAAAAGTAGTTTTAAAAATAGGGAACATGTTCACAATATGAATCTGACAAAAACAGAATGCAAAATTACTTATATGGTTTGACCTAGTTTTATCCGTGTGCATAGGAGAAGGGTTGATATTTGATTTTGAACTCTTCGTATTACTTATTTTCTAAATAGGTACCAAATATTTTTTGAAAGATGGATGGAAAGTATAATTAGATATCTGAATTAACTACTCAAAGACTTACTTATAGGTACTTACATTAAATTCTTCTTCAATAACATATTTATCATTATGGGCCTTCCCTCACTTCAAATTCATTTGGAACATGTTGCCATAATGGACAATCTTACCTGAACTATCCTTGGCAGTTTTAGCTGTGAGTGACTTATGGCAAGGTCTCTTCTGCCTTCTGGGCTGCAAAACCAGTGTCGATATTTGCCTTCTGCTTCTTTCCATTTAGAGAAAAAAAGGTGAAATCTTAGATACTAAAAGGCCTACATTACATTTTATTAATTTTACTTGGCATTTGCAAACAAGGCAGAAGATCCTTTTCTGTGCCAGAATTGGATGGCTCAGAATCCCAAACCTTTTCTTATGTGCCTGTCTCAGTCAACACTTGCCATAATAATGCTGCATAATACAGAACCACCAAATCTCCCTGGAGTGCAAAAACAAGCACTTATTTCGCACATATCTGCAGTTGAGTGGGAGTCAGGTGATCGAGGCTAGGCTTGCCTGTACTTGGCTTGAGGCTGTGAATTGGGTCTGGTTTTGCTCTACATGTTTCTGATTCTCAGGATGCATGGTGTTCTCATGGAGAAAGAAAGGAAAGCAAAGGACAAACCCACCCACACAAGCACAATTCACAGCTCTCTACTTGCCTAATGTCCTTTGACATCCCATTGGCTGTGGCAAGTCACATGTCTGATCTCAACAGCAAGGGGAGATAGACTCTTCCCACTGAGGTGGTGGGGACAGGGAGAGGGAGTGAATACTTGCAGAACCATAAGATAACCTAGTCCAACGTTTCAGCACTTTTTATCCTCATGGTTTCTTCTCTGCTGCACTCCCAAATTTTACTATTCAGATAAGTCGAGAGGCACTAGGAATGGCATTGTGAGTTGTGGTCCACCATATTTACTGAACTTTTGTAAATTCTGGGTAAAACCATTCCTGGTTAATAGTTAAATTTGTGACCCATCTTGCACATTATGCACTTAACTCATTTTAGAACCCCTCCCTTTTCATTTTAAATATTAAACTTCTGGCCATTCCTCTCCCAGACATTTTATATGCCAGAAAGCATTCTTTCACAATGGATGCTTACCTACATGTCCCTTAATGCTCTGCTTATTTGCCTGTAACAGTGTCGCTCACGCAAAACCCTCCTGCACAAAGTTCCAAGGCATGAATAATAATGTGCTTTCAAGGGCTTAGCAGTAAATGAGGAAAGCAAAGGTTGATCAAAGAAATATTGTTGACTGAATAGGTACTTCATGATGAAATGAAGCTCCTGTTTCTTTGATATTAATTTGAAGTTTTATACAGAGCATCTTCCATAGGATAGAACCCCGGACATACACAAATTATAAGCTTTTTCTGTTGTAATAAAATTAGTGTACAAGGGATTACTGCTTTCCTGCAGAACAGAATTTGATCCATAGAAACATCAAATTTGTTAAGTACTAATATTATAGAATAGGACATAATGTTAACCTGTCACAAAAATCTATTATTTATTAAATGATGAAATTATGATATGCTAGGTACTTAGATGATGGTGCAAATATATGTATCTTCTCACTTAAATCCTCATAATAGCCATCTGAGGTAGATACTATTATATCCCTCATTTTATGACATAATGTAATATGTTATTAAAAACAGACACATAGATATGCCTCTCTAAAATTTAAGGTAGAAGATAAAATAAGAAAGCAAGAGGGACGCCTGGGTGGCTCAGTCGGTTGGGCGTCCGACTTCAGCTCAGGTCATGATCTCGCGGTCCGTGAGCTTGAACCCCGCGTCGGGCTCTGTGCTGACAGCTCAGAGCCTGGAGCCTGTTTCAGATTCTGTGTCTCCCTCTCTCTCTGACCTTCCCCCATTCATGCTCTGTCTCTCTCTGTCTCAAAAATGAATAAACATTAAAAAAAAATAAAATAAATAAAAAATAAGAAAGCAAGAAAAATAGAGGAGACTTAAAATCTCACGTGCCTGGCCACATAGGGTTTTTGTTTGTTTGGTTTTTTTGGTTTGTTTGCTTTTTTTAGAGAGTGAGTTTTTTAGTTTCATTATGAAGGTAAAGACATTGTCAGCATTCAAACCATTGACATTGAGTCAGAAAAACTTACTGGAGAAGTTTATTATACTGATATTTCATCAAATGTAAGTTAAAGGGTTCCAAATTCAATGACCTACTTTCTTATCCTGCCTTAGTCTATATGATGTTTTGACTATGCTGCAGATTTCCAGCATGCATTATTGATTTTTATCTCACTCTTATTTCTATTGGCAGGTTGTTTTAACAGAAAAAGAAAAGGTAGTAGGTTATAAACTGGAATTGTACCCTCATAGTGCACTGTAAGCATTTTCTGGGCTAGTCTGAAGTAGGCTTATGAGGGCCAGGATCTCCAAGTCTCTGGCTGTAACAAAGCTTTCTATATTTGTGTGGGATTTATCTCATGAGTTGGTTTGAGGTATCTAAAAGTGTAATCAATTAATTAAACTCCAGTCCCACAGCTGGATCCCATATTCTCTGATATGCCATTTTCAACAGGGGACAATCTGCTGACTAAAGGTTTTGCTCCTACTTAACACCCCACACATTTTATGAATTTTCAGGATTTGACATCAGTTTGAATGATTTCCATAGAAAAAAATCGAGTTCCAACCCTCAGAACTAAATTGCTTTGTAAATTGTCTTTTCCTTTTTCCTTTTTTTCCCCATTGTCACTTAACTAAAATATCTTTGATCTTGGTATCATGATGGGTTCTTATTACTCCCAGCTTTAACAATCCAGAAGCATGTGCACTGTGATTTTGTGCACTGTTTTGTGCAGAAAGATGGACCCTGCCAGCCGGATGCCTCCAAAAGAAATGCCCTTGGCTGTATCCTTTTTCTGGAATGTTCTTCTGTCTGTGCAAAGGATTATTCTTGTTATATCTCAAAGTGATTGAACAAGCAATTTTTTTTTTCTTTTCTCTGATGTGCAGCTTGATATTCTGAATGCTGATGATGCTGTTCAAAGTATTTTCAATCCATTCGTTTCACTGACCCCAAAGAGGGTAATCATGTCCATAGAAAGGCTAAATTTTAGTCTAAAGTAGTGCTTTTTATTTTTTTTAAAATCAAACAAATAACTGATCAACTAATGGATATCTTATTTAGGTTTTTACATTGATTTTTAACTTACACATTTTCGTTACTGTGGCGGTACCTTAAAACACTGCCTGCTATAGATTCTACAGATGTGGATCAAAGAAATGAGGGGAGAAGGAATGGGGTTTCCATTCATTTCAGATGTATCCACATGCCTTTTCCCCAGACCTCCTTGTCTCAGATTTTCTAATTTATTTCCTTCTAGATCCTCAACCAACCATCGCAACCATTCACCACTGTCTGTATACATTCTTACTTTGGGATACTTTCTTTCCACACAGAGTGGATGATAGCAATTAATAATAATAAAACTATAAAAGCATATGGAAATACTTCGTACAAATCTAGTGGCATAAATTTAAAAAAATGGCCGAAATGGTCAATTCTCTCAAAAATACATACCTACATCAAGGTTTGACTTGAGGAGAAGTAGAAAACAGAAAAATCAATAGCTATGGCCACCAAAAAAAAAAAAAAATGAGGGAGAATAAGCTCCAACACTCACAGAGGACCTAATAACTTTATAATTGAGTTTCTTCAAACTTTTAAGAATCAAATAGTTCTCAGGCTCTATAACTTTCGAAAAAGTGCTGCTCATGCACTTTGTATCTTTTGGGGTAATACTGATTGGCACTGCTCTACTGATGTATAACCCATGCCTTCTGCAGTGATAATGAGTAAAGACTCCAGGCCAAGGAGAGAGCTTGGGGTCTGAGGTGAGTCCTTGGTTGGGATGGTTGAGGAAGAGGTAGTTCCCACAAATTGTGTAAATCCCAAATATTAACTGCTTAGAAAATATATGTAGGACCATTCTTAGAAACTATCCATTAACCTTCCAGTGTTTGAACCTGTCATAACACCCTATACATGTCCTGGTTATATTTGTACCTTGGTTATCCATTTTGTGGTGGAGTCACTCAGTAGAGGTAACTTGAGGGTAGGGAATGTGTCTTCTGGTTCTTTACATCACTAGTGCTTTTACAGTGCCTGCCATAGATAAGTCCTCAATACATGTTTATTGAGTGAACGAATAAATGGGTGAGTGAATGAAAGTGAACAGAAAGGTACTCTGTTCACTTTACGAAACTAGCAGAAACCTTGATACTGAAATAGAACGAAAAAGGAAGTTAGAGACTTAGATCACTTGTGAATACTTATGCAGAATCCTAAATGAAATTCTGGCGAACCAAATTCAACAGTACATTAAAAGCATCATCCAGTATGACCAAAGAGGGTCTGTCCTGAAACTGCAAGGATAGTTTTCTGTTAAGAAAACTGTTGCTGGCACTATGGAAATGGAAAGTGTTACAGCCATTTTGGAAAGGAATCTATCAATATCTATTAAAGTTAAAAACATATATGTCTTTTGAACCAGATATTTAACTCCTGGGAATCCTTCCCAACAGAAGTAAAAACACAGGAGCATAAAGACACATGTACAGAAATGATTATTTCAGCAGGGTTCAGAGCAGCAAAAAAGTGGAAACCAAACTAAGGCCCCTCAGAGGGGAAGAGCTGAGTGTATAGTGTCTCACTCACACTGGAGGGCATTAAACCACCTTTAAAGAGAATGAATTAGAGCTACTCCACATGATTGCCCAAAATATTATTGAGAGATTAAAAAGCAAGGTGCATAAAATGTGTATAAGGAGATCACATTTTGCTAAAAAATAAAAACAAAACCCAAAAAAGCAAGACAAAGGAAGACAAACAAATCCCTGTGTCTGTATATTTACTAGTTGAAGAGCTGTGGGTGATATTACTTTTTTTTTTTTTACTTAAATTTCTTTCCTTGTAAAATGAGGGTGATTAATAATGCATATCTCATAGGATTTTTTGTAAAGATTAAATGATAGAATGTACCTGAGAAATATTGGCTGTTATTATTATTATGCTAGAAGACTTGAATATATGTAGAATTCAAAGAAAAATGTGGAAGAACACATACTAAATTGTTAACCTGGTTACTTTATGTGTCAATGAGGGGTTGATATGGGTAGAAGAGAGAAGGAAGATCCAAGTAAATAAGTAAAAGAAAAAAAAATTCACGTTGATGCATTTATTTAAAATTATGGCACATGGGACTACTTATAAACACATAAAATTAAAATACTTGTAAAAGGAAACATTTCTTAGTAAGTATATCAAATAAATAGAACCAATAAGAAAAAAATAGTCTAAAATAATATACGCTGAAAAGGCTTTTACTAAAATTTAACTCCATCCTTCCTTAAATATTTTTTACATGTTTATTTATTTATTTTGAGAGAGAGACAGAGAGACAGAGAGACAGAGAGTTGGGGAGAGGCAGAGAGAGAGAGGAAAAGAGAGAATCCCAAGCAGGCCCCGTGTTGTCAGTGCAGAGCCCAATGCCGAGCTCGAACTCACAAACTGGGAGATCCTGACCTGAGCTGAAATCAAGAGTTGGAGGCTTAACTGACGGAGCCAACCAGGTGCCCCTTTCCTTAAATATTTCTAAGAAAACTTTGAAAGGTGTTTATTTAAAGATATAAAGGATAAATATATTAAACACTAGGCATCATTAACTCTGATGGGAAAACATTAGAACTGTTTCTTGGAGTGTGTTTTCTGGAATACTAACTCTACATGGGGGAATAAAAGGCTTCTGTAGTGCAGTGACTGGGGAACATGTTGCTCACAAGTAACCCACACCTGAGTCGTAATGAATATGAGTATGTCAAAGGTGTAAGTACTTTTTGACCTTTAGGTTCTAGGTAAAATACCTCCTTTTCAGAGAAACCTTCTCTGGCCATGTTACTGCATGGACATGCCCTTCTTTCTATTCTCTGTCACATTGCTGTTTCTTTCCTTTAGTTATAACCATTAATTAAAATAACGCCACTGAAATGCAGTAAAAATCTTCTGAAGAATTTTCCCCTTATATATTCTAGCTTTTGTCTAGACCATCATTCCATTGATTCAGTCTTCCTTGCTAAAGTTTTTCTTCTGAAGGAATTTTTGAAGAAGTTTGTCCTTAAAAAATCAATTTCTGTGGACATTGCAGCTAAGAGTCATGATTATATAATTTCAATTGTATGGATTGCTTGTTGAGAAGCATTGGCTCACGGTGGAATTTTGTGCCTCGGTTTTTCATAGTTGCAAAAAAGAGGCAGTTATCTTGTATCTCATTTTTCCTAGAAGTGTTTTGTGCACAATAGAATGCATTTTTATGAAATCCTTTGAGTTTCCCTGATGGAGCGAGTTTGACATTGGCAAGACAGTGCTTTGATTGCTATCGATGTCCAAAGGCCACTTTTCTTTTTCGTGGTTAAATTTATAAAGCTGTGAGTGTGGCCAAACAGCTAAGTTATCTCTTATCTTTCTTAGTGCTCCATGTGAAGATCTGTTTAAACCTGCACCTTTTCTTTTTCTTTTTTTTTCTTTTTTTTTTTTCCGGTGGGTGGGTGTTCAGGAGAGGTTTTCAGAATTGAAAGAATTTTTTTCCTCTTGTGATCACAAAATAACTGCTAAAGCCTTCATGCTTGAGCAGAACTCTGGTGTAGATAAAATGTATGTTTGCCCCTAATCAGCTGGGCTGAATTTCTGTGTTGCACTGCAGTGATCAGAACTGCATTCAGATTTCCTGATTGCTAACATTTCTACCAGCTACTCTTAGATCAAAATCTCTGTTTGTCCTGAGCTGATAATTACAGATTGGCTATGTAACCATTTTTCCATACTTCTTTTTACCCCAGGTTCTCATGAACATGGAAGACATAAAAATCCGTGAAATGCAGATTTTTGACTACAGGAAAAAAATCGCTGAATCAGAAACTAAATTAAAACAGCAACAGAACCTGTATGAAGCGGTGAGGTCAGACAGGAATCTGTATAGCAAAAATCTAGTTGAGGCTCAGGTAAAGAATATGTTTTTGTCTTTATGTTTTGACTCCTCCCCTTCCTGGGTTCAAAGCAGTTTCTGTTATCCTAATGGCAGGATTTAGAACAAGGGAGGCAATAAATCTCATGGAATTCACCTGAGAGAGAAGGATCAGTTTGTGCAGAACGATCAGATTATTTGAAATAGAAATGACACAACTTGATACAATGTGAAGATCATGGTCCTGCTTTTAATTATTATGTAGAATTGCCATTCTCTTGTTTCTAATTTTTCAAACTGCCAATAGCTACCATGGCTGAGAGGGGAGCAGCATTCTGTTGTCATTTAATTGCACATCTTTGCTTTGTAATCTCTTAGTTATGATGTTTGTTGTTGGGCCAATTCTTCCCTTGTAAAATGAAGAATAAAATGTGTGTGTTGTGTATATGTTTGTTGTATGTGTGTTGTATGTATGTGTTGTGTGTGTATGTGTGTGTGAACTGTTCATTATGCATACTTTGTATATATCTCATGAGAATATTTTGAGAGTTAATGCTACAAAGTACTTTCAGGTTGATGGACACAAGGTACAAAGGAACAGCAACCTGGTGGTGATTGTTCAGGAGACCATTGTTTTGAGAGAACCTCCCTTAAAAGCTCTTGACTATGTATTGAGCTTCTATACAGAGGGTGATGTCTATTTAATTCACTTTCAAACATTTCTCCTTTCATTTTGTTAGGATGAAATAACAGAAATGAAGAGAAAATTAAAGATTATGACCCATCAGGTAGATCAGCTGAAAGAAGAAATCTCAGCCAAAGAGTCAGCACTTGTGAAGTTACATCTGGAACAGCAGCGGATAGAAAAGGAGAAGGAAACTTTGAAGGTACAGATCTTATAATAAAAGTGATGGACCAATAGACTACCTCTTTGGCCCACTTGAGGCAGGCTCCATGCTCATTGAAGGCAACAAGGTGCAGGGAGAACAACCGAGGAACCAGGAGGATGAACTCTAACACCTTCAGGTCAGGCTTCTGTATGGGTAGTGCTCCCAGGTAGAGCAGAGGAGGAAGCCAGTGGAGATGCATAAGCACCCCTTTCACCTATACTGCTATTATCACATCAGTGGAAGAGAAACTAGCAGGTCAGCAGTGCCTAGGAAGTCCTGGAGCTTGCAGGCTTGCTACAATCCCTTTGCATTTATAACCTCAGTCCAACACCCATACCCAGCCCTCCCAAACTCTTCCCCGGACCTTCCATAAGGTGGTGCTGGCAAGACTTTGTCCCTCTGCTCCTAATAGTTGTTTGCTTTATGTGCACCTGACTTTTCTACCTGCATTAGCATTAGCCACTCCTCCAGAGCATCACCTCTGTCTTTATATATACTACTAAGACATATCCTTTTAAATCTACTAACTTCAAACATTATATGTCTACCAATATAACATAAAGACTTTCCCCAAGAATACAGACCAAATAATTATGCCCTTTCAAATCCATGAACCAAATATGTTTTAGTATACACATTCACTAAACCTAATGTATTTTCCTTTTCCTATCCAATCCAGTGGATTTCCCTTCTAATCCATTTGACCGAAGAATTAAAAAGGAACTGCTAAGAGTATGAAAGTATCACTTTCATTTGAAAATGTATATGCAGAATACTCATGGATGTCTATAAGCCACTTGCAAGAACTATCTATAGCAAATGAGAGACTGGGTGTCTTGGTTTCTGCACATATTTGTTTTCAAAGATAGTTTCTATATTGAAAATGTGTAGCTTTAATGCCAAATTTCCTTGATTCCAAGATGCCATAGATTGAACATACACTCTGAATTTCATAATGGGTTTTGTCAACTTAATGATGGGTCTTCATGTAAATAAGACTACTATATTAAATCAAGGCACGTTTGGTTTGAGAAAGATTAAAATATAACAAAACTGCCTTTACAAAAAGATATGATAATTGATATTTACCTAAGACTTGATCTTCCCACTCTAGATTATGATACAAAAGGAATAGGAGGAGGGACTTAAGATGGTGGAATAGTAAGGGGACCCTGAGCTTGCCTTGTCCCTCGAATACAGCTAGATCAACATGAAATCATTTTAAACAACTAGGATATCAGTCTGAGGATTATGAAA
This sequence comes from Acinonyx jubatus, assembly GCF_027475565.1. Classification (NCBI taxonomy): domain Eukaryota; kingdom Metazoa; phylum Chordata; class Mammalia; order Carnivora; family Felidae; genus Acinonyx; species Acinonyx jubatus. The sequence goes on from NC_069393.1 coordinate 61,005,129, forward strand.
ACAATCTGCACAATTGGAGGGAGAGAATGTGACAGAAGCAAGGATTGGAGCTGTGAACTGGGGGAGAGGAAAGCAGTGGTGCTGCGTAGGGAAGGGAACCCTTTGGCAGGGAGTGGTCAGGAAGAGAGAGAAAGAGTGGTGGGGATTGAATTAGTGTAGGATTTGTGGGAGATTCTGTGATGCAGGGATCCCCTGGGTTGCACTGGGAGAGATTGCCCCCCACTTCCTACTGTACATTTTGAAGAGGTTTTTTTTTTTTTGTTTTTTTTTTTTTTTGCCTTTCCAAGGACAAAGGCCCACCAGGGGCTGTTGAGTGGCCAATTCAACTTCAGGGAACAGAGGTGCCCTCAGATGGATGATATCCTGGTCCCAGCTTTTTGCTCTGTGCCACAATAGACTCCAGCCACTGGGTGTGCACTGTGTGACTACTTTTCTGGGACAGAACAGTGAAGGGCTTGCTGTGAGTCTCTCCTCCAGAGGAGGGGAGTGGTCTGAGTTTTGCTGGGCCTTTTAAGATTTGGTGTTTCGAAACCCAGCCATTGGCCAGAAATAAAACACAGAACTGTGGCACTGGGAAGACAGGTTAAGGATAGAGATCTGATGAAAGCCTGGGACATTTTTCTGTGAGTTCCTCCTGAACAGCAGAGGCTGTGGGTTCCCATCTCAGGGGAGGAGAGGATGGGATGATGCCATCTTCCACCCACACCCCTGCATACCAGCAGTATCAGACTTCAGAGCGAAACACAGCACCATCTAGTAGAGGCCAAAATTGCTTCCACCAAGCCCCGCCCACCTACACCTTCCAGGCATATCTCCACTAGGGCAAGTTGGCCTGAACCAGAGTAGCAGGACCCTTGTCCAGAAGACCAGCACAAATCCCTTCCACCTGCTTTGTCTACATTTTATAGTGTGCTGCAATGTTTCAGCTCTAAGGGGAAACTGGATCTAGCTTCATTTGGGTTTCTTTTTGTTTGTTCATTTTCTTTGCTTCTTTTTTTGTTTGTGTTGTTTTCTTTTTCTTTCTTGGGTACAGAAAGAGAAAATTTGTTGTTCTATTTTATTTTCTTTATTGTTAAACCTTTTTTGAATTTTTAATTTCTTTTTAAAAATATTTTTTCTTGGGGCACCTGGGTGGCTCAGTCGGTTGAGTGTCTGCTTCTCTGATGAACATGGATGCAAAAAGTTTCAACAAAATACTAGCAAATCAAATCCAACAATACATTAAAAGAATTATTCACTATGACCAAGTGGGATTTATTCCTGGATTGCAGGAGTGGTTCAATATCTGCAAATCAATCAATGTGATATACCACATTAATAAAAGAAAGGGTAAAAACCATATGATCATTTCTGTAGATGAAGAAAAAGCATTTGATAAAGTACAGCATCCTTTCTTGACAAAAACCTTCAAGAAAGTAGGGATAGAATGAACATACCTCAACGTCATAAAGGCCATATACTAAAAACCCACAGCTAATGTCATCCTCAGTGGGAAAAAAACTGAGAGTTTTCCCGTTAAGGTCAAGAACATGACAGGCATGTCCACTCTCACCACTATTGTTCAACATAGTACTGGAAGTCCTAGCCTCAGCAATCAGGCAACAAAAAGAAATAAAAGGCATCCAAATTGGCAAGGAAGACGTCAAACTTTCACTCTTTGCAGATGACATGATTCTCTATGTAGAAAACCCAAAAGATTCCACCAAAAAAATCGCTTGAACATGAATTCAGCAAAGTTGCAGGATATAAAATTAATGTACAGAAATCTGTTGCATTTCTATACACCAATAATGAAGCAACATAAAGAGAAATCAAGGAATTGATCCCATTTACAATTGCACTAAAAACCATAAGATACCTAGGAATAAACCTAACTAAAGAGGTAAAATATCTGTATGCTGAAAACTATAGAATGCTAATGGAAGAAATTGAAGAAGACACAAAGAAATGGAAGAACATTCCATGCTTTGGAAGACCAAACATTGTTAAAATGTCTATGCTACCCAAAGGAATCTACACATTCAAGGCAATCCCTATCAAAATGACACCAGCATTCTTCACAGAGGTAGAACAAACAATTCTAAAATGTTTATGGAACCAGAAAAGACCCTGAATACCCAAAATAATGTTGAAAAGAAAACCAAAGCTGGAGGCATCACAATTCCGGACTTCAAGCTGTTATTACAAAGCTGTAGTCATCAAGATGGTATGGTACTGGCACAAAAAGACACATAGATCAGTGGAACAGGATAGAGAACCCAGGAATGGACCCACAGATGTATGGCCAACTAATCTTCAACAAAGCATGAAAGAATATCCAATGGAAAAAAGTCTCTCAGCAAACAGTGTTGGGAAAACTGGACAGCGACTTGCAGAAGAATGAACCTGGACCACTTCTTTATACCATACATAAAAATAAATTCAAAATGGATGGAAGATGGAAGATGTAAGACAGGAAACCATTAAAATCCTAGAGGAGAAAACGGCAACGTCTTTGACCTCGACTGCAGCAACTTCTTACTAGACATGTCTCTGGATACAAGAAAAGCAAATATGAACTACTGGGATCTAGTCAAGATAAAAATCTTCTGCACAGCAAAGGAAACAATCAACAAAACTAAAAGGCAACCGACGGAATGGGAGAAGATATCTGCAAATGACATATCAGATAAAGGGTTAGTATCCAAAATCTATAAGGAACTTATCAAACCCAACACCCAAAAAACCAGAATAATCCGGTGAAGAAATGGGCAGAGGACATGAATAGACACTTTTCCAAAGAAGACATCCAGATGGCTAAGAGACACATGAAAAGATGCTCAACATCACTCATCATCAGGGAAATACAAACCAAAACCACAATGAAATACCACCTCACATCTGACAGAACGGCTAACATTAACAACTCAGGAAGCAACAGATGTTGATGAGGATGTGAAGAAAGGGGAACCCTTTTGCACTGTTGGTGGGAATGCAAACTGGTGCAGCCGCTCTGGAAAACAGTATGGAGGTTCCTCAAAAAGTTAAAAATAGAACTACTCATGACCCAGCAATTGCACTACTAGGTATTTATCCAAAAGATACAAAAATGCTGATTCCAAGGGGCACATGCACCCCAATGTTTATAGCAGCACTATCAGCAATAGCCAAATTATGGAAAGAGCCCAGATGTCCATCAACTAATGAATCGATAAGAAGATGTGAGATACATATACAATGGAAATTACTCGGCGGTCAAATAGAATGAAATTCTACCACTTGCAACAACATGGATGAAAGTAGAGTGTATTATGCTAAGTGAAATAAGTCAGTCAGAGAAAGACAAATATCATATGATTTCACTCATATGTAGAATTTAAGGAACAAAACATAGGGGCAGGGGAGGAAAAATAAAATAAGATAAAAATAGGGAGGCAAACCATGAGGGACTCTTCACTATAGAGTAAACACTGACGGTTGATGGAGGGGTGAGTTGAATCAGGGTGATGGGCGTTAAAAAGGGCACTTGCTGGGCTGAGAACTGGATGTTATAGATAAATGATCAATCACTAAATTCTACTCCTGAAACCAATACTATACTATAAGTTAACTAACTTGAATCCAAATAAAAAATAAATTAATTTAAAAAATTATAACAAATCTGCATTTAAATGCATTTCCCTATAAAGAAATATAAATATATATTTTTAAATTGGAAAATATCCTTCATCTTTGCTCCTGTTCTCCTTGTTCGAAGGAATAGTTTTGTAGATGGTAGCTTGTTTCATCCTGGAGCCTGTAGTGGGACGGGTTTATTAATCATTGAATGAATCGGAAGAATCTTTTTATAAACAGTGCTTCACCCATCGGCCTCATGGACCCATGTTAGCAAGGCTTCAGTGTAGCTCTATTTGGTACATCGTGACATTGATCCTCATCAAAAGATTATGACCCTATGAGTGGGGTCCAAGGTGGAGCTAAACTGCCTTCTATAAAATTCTGCTTTAGATAAAGCAATGTCCTATGCAAAAGATCAATTGTTCCTTATTCCCTAGAGTTTGACTTGGTTATTATTTGTTTCAATTATGCCCTCCATCATCACACATGTACAGCTCCAAAGAAGCGTCATAATAAAATGAAGGGCAATAGAGCTGGTATTTGGTCCTGTACCAGCACAGCTGGCAGCTGGCGAACATGAAAGATGATTAAAGGGCTTCTACCCTAGAGAGTCTGCTCTAAACGGGGAATCCCAAGTCTGGATAGCTTTGGACCATTGATTATAGAAAGGTGATTGGTTGCTTTGGACTTCCTATGAAACCAGGGTGACTTTTTTTCCCTGGCATTTGCCATTGAGGCAAGAATGAGGAACAGAAAAAGGATGTGTGCTTAATCTATTTGAGGTTATCCAATGGTGCCTCGGCTGGATAATTTTGGCCTATCATTAGGCCTGCTTGACATCCTTTAGAAAAATACGACAGCTCAAATGTGGAGTTTCAGCCTCTTGCCTTTTTAGCCTCATATTTGAATCACGTTTCACACAGGTCTCTGGATTTCATGCATCTGAAGTTCGCAAACCAAAACCCTGGAGGGAAGGGCAGATTTTCTAGTACCTTTGCTCCAAGAGACATTTAGCCTATTATTGTTGGGCTCTACAAAGCTTCGTGGGCACCTAATTCCTCCTGGAAGGGAAGCCCCAGCCTGTGTTTTAGACCATGATACGCCTTTTGACAGGACAACCCAATTTACTACTTCTCCAAGATGACAAAGAGTTGTCCATAATGGATCACCCTTGTCCCTGTTCATCCCCCCTCAAAAGAAACATCTTGCTCCTTCCATATTTCTTTTCCTTTTTCAGTTGCTCCCAGGTCTTACTGACTTCTCAGGATTCTAGACATTGTCAGCACATTATGGTTATGACAGAATGTCAATAGTCCTCTGAGACATTGCTGCATGTGCGTTCATCTGCCCATTCTGTCCCAGTCTTGTTTCATCAGTGCTGACGGAGCCATCTCATTTGGAGTGTCCTAACAAGCCCCTGATTCTGCCTCGTCACCTTCAAATCATCCCACATCAGTCTGACAGCACTTTGATTCCTGGTGAATAATTCAGCAGCAGGTTCTCTATGTCCAGAGCCCAGCATCACATTAGCAACTGGCTTCAGGGCACCTTATCCTTTTACTTAGTGGACTTTCTAGGGTGACCTGGATGGGAGCTGCCACAGAGACAGAGAGGGGGAGGGAAAGAAAGCCTAATTATTCTCACGACTAGAAAACTTTAGGTGGTCCTATTAGTCTTAGATGTAAACAGATGATTTCTGTGAAGCCCAGTGAATGTTGGGATCATGTACGAATGGGTGAAACACCTGTGAGTATGGTTCTTGAGATATGATTTATACCTGCAGCCAAATTGGATGATATATATTCCGTAAACACCTATCACAAAACCGTATGATTGTGGAGGCAGTGACTAAAGGGTGTGTCCCATCATTGCATTACAATTACAACTTCATACCACTGGTAACACTTTCAGAGACGTGGATACCTCAGGTGCCACCTAGAACATTGCTTGATGGGCTTTTGGGAGCCCAGCAATTGTTACCATCTTTCCTGGGTGAGACAGCTCAGATTTATAGCTGCTAAATGCATTAGGCTCAAGGTGTTTTGTTGATGTTAACATTTGCTGCCATAGTCTAATGCCACATCTTGTTTACAGCCCATAAATTTATGACATAAGGAGACCACTCAGAATTTTGATATATTATGGGAAAAAAAACACACAGCAATGCCAAACGCGTGAACGGTTTTACATTTCAGACAGATACTTTTACACACCGTTGATTGCATTTTAATATAACAGGGGTTTCATTTTGTTCTGCTGATGGATTCCGATCAGCTCTTGGCACTTAGGACCAGGGAAGTGAATGTTGCACATCTGGGAAAATAAAAGTTTTATTAAAGAAAACATGAGCCAAACAGGTATTTATGGCTGCCTTCACTGTCACCTTAACTGATTAAAGAAAGAGAGAGGCTGGTTCTTTGCTTTCTTTCCCAACAGGATTGCCAAAGTGGTAAGTATTAGACCAGATCTTTTCTCAATAAGTATTTGCTTTTGCTTATCTCTGTGCCAAAAACATATTGTGAATGAACAAACGAAATGTCATAAAAGAAACCTTTGGTTTCACAGTAGCCGGATGCCTTTAGTTTGTGACATTACACGTCTATTACTAGGTGCGCAGTATCTTCTACTGTTTGGATAAGCTTGAGGTATGGAGTTAATGACTCTTAGCCTCCGTGAGTCCAACCTAACTAGGGTTGGGTTGGGTCACAGGCATTTGCAAATATGGGGCTTTCTGTCATCCCAGTGAACTTTCTGGATGGGTGGAGGTGGTAGTGGTGGTGGTGGTGGTGGGGCTCCCAATACTTCCTTGAAGGACAAACTTATTACTTTCTCACTGTCATTTGCCCACCAGCAAACCATGGAAAAGTTGGAGCCTTACTATCATCTTGTCATCCCCCTTGTGTTTCCAGGCATGCGTAATAACAGAGCTCTATTCTTATTTGTTACTTTTTGTGCTGAGCCCGTCTGTGATAAAAACCTGTCCTTCCCATGTGGAAGTGGAACCTCTCAAAGACATACTTTTGTTTCCTTTAATATGAATCCCTCTGTGGCTCCCCATTGTAGACTCTGTCCAGTGTGTGGCACACAAAACCTTTCCCAGTCTGGTTCAGCTTTACCTCCTGCTGTTCCCTACCTAACACTAATCCAGCCACACTGGATGTTGGCTGTGTGGTGAACACACCAGGTACTTTACAATTTGCATGCTTGGCTGTTTAATGCCTTCCCCCAACACAAGTCTCTGCATTTAGGAACTTACCTGTCAGTTGCCAAGGCTCCAACTGGTTCTTCCCTCTAACCCCTGGGCAGGCAGGAATTAGAAACTCCCATGTCCTTTTTCTCTCAGTAGATAGCATTTGCACATTGTGATGTGGTTTTATTTGTCATTTCTAACAGATGATGAATCTTTCAAGTTTTATTCTTGTATTTCACTTACAACAATTGGGTGGTGATAGCAGTGGGGGTACAGGGTTTGGAATCAGAAAATCTGGGTTGGAATCCAAACTCTGCTACTTACTAGCTGTGTGACCATGTGCAAGTTAATTTGCTTTTCTTTGTCTCTTATGGATCACATTTGTTTTTTTTTAATGTTTATTTATTTTTGAGACAGAGAGAGAGCATGAACGGGGGAGGGGCAGAGAGAGAGGGAGACACAGAATCGGAAGCAGGCTCCAGGCTCTGAACCGTCAGCCCAGAGCCTGACGCGGGGCTTGAACTCACGGACCGTGAGATCATGACCTGAGCTGAGGTCGGACGCTTAACCAACTGAGCCACTCAGACGCCCTTTTTTATTTTTATTTTTTAACGTTTATTTATTTTTGAGACAGAGAGTCTTACGGATCACATTTGTAAACTGGGGATAAGAGTAGCTATGCAAGATGCCTGGTATCAAAATGCCTGAGATATTGTAGGTCACAAACATATTTGTGGAATTGGAGTGAATGTGTCCTTTGATGAGAGGTATTTTCTTTTTGAAACTGACTAGTCCACGGCACCCTGTCTCCACCACTCTTATGATTTCCATGTGACCTCAAGAGCCTCAAGATCTGAGCTTTCCCCGGAAGTCTCCCTGACAACCATAGTCCTCTAATCTCCTATAACATCCATTCACTGTCTGTGTGCTAATAAAGATACTGAAAAATCGCTGCCTGGACTTGTTAATGTTCATATAATACTTGTATATCTTCTCATCTAGATTGGAAGCATCTTAGGGATAGGATCTATGTATCTTTTTGCACCATGACATCTCTTCTGTTCCATCAAGACATTTTATAAGACAGACACTTTGTTGTTATCTTTGTTAATTTAATTTTTGCTTGCAGTAGGCTTTATCTTTACAGTTGATATGCCCGTGGTGTTCGGACCATTACAGGAGCTGATGCATGCAAAGACCCTCCCTCACCCCTCCGTACCCCTACATCCTCCTCTGCACCATTCTTTGTGAATTCTCACCTTGTTTAGCTGGTGAGAGAAGTGCTGCTGAATACCAATGAAGCCTCTGCTACACATATATAGAAAAATGATGGAAATCCCTCAAGGGCACAACTCATAGAATAAACATGACCACTGTAATGTTCACTGCTGTTTCTTTACAGGCCTGTGTGTGTGTGTGTGTGTGTGTGTGTGAAGCTTGTTTTGCTTGTGAGAGTGATCAGGCCATATTAAGCAAAACATGAGAGGAAAGTATAAGAAGAACAACTCTACATCTGATCCTGGGCCCTGCAGTCCAGGCTGGTATTGCCACAGAGTGAACTTTGTCTGTACCTTTTGCTCTTTGTCAGGCCGAGCTGCAGAAGCTCAGACAACAAGCTCTGGAGACCAAGCACTTCATTGAAAAGCAGGAAGTGGAGGAGAGAAAGCTCCTGAGGATCATCGCTGAGGCCGATGGGGAGAGGCTGAGACAGAAGAAGGAATTAGACCAGGTAGGAACATCTCCTCACCAGACCTCATCAGCAAGCACAACTGTGTGATTCAGCTTTTCATGAATCCTCATTCTTTATGCTCTTACATTCTATTTATTGGAAGAACAGCAGCAGCAGAAGATCCGTCTTCTGTTGATTAATTATGAAATATTTGTTCATTATTCAAGTCATATTTATGAGCATTTACTGTCCTCCAGGCACTGGGGATACACTGACCAACAAGAAAATAAGGTCCTTATTCTCAGGGAGTTTACATTCTAGTATAATATAAATGCTCACATATAATTGTAATTAAAAGTGGCATAATTCCAGGGCTAGAAACTCAAATGCATAATTAGGGGGTTAGAAACTTACAACTGTCAGGGGCACCTGGGTGGCTTAGTCAGTTAACCATCTGACTCTTGATTTTGACTTGGTCATGATCTCACAGTTTGTGAGATAGGGCCCTGGGTTGGGCTTTGCACTGACAACTCTGAGAAGTCTGCTTGGGATTCTCTCTCTGCCTCTCTGTCTCTGCCCCTCCCCAACTCATTCTTTCTCTCTCTCAAAATAAATAAACAGAAAAAAAAAAAAAGAAAGAAAGAAACTTAAATAAGCTTTCAGAGATTTGGGAGAGTGAAAAAAGAAGTTGACCGGTGTAAGACAGTAAGGAGTGGTGGAAACTGGTAAGAGCTAGCCCATCATTAAGTCATTCAAATTTTAACATTTATAGGGGCGCCTGGGTGGCTCAGTCAGTTAAGCATCTGACTCTTGATTTTGGCTCAGGTATCGATCTCATGGTTTGTGAGTTTGAGCCCTGAGTTGGGCTCTTCACTGACAATGCAGAGCCTGTTTGGGATTCTCTTTATCCCTCTCTTTCTGCCCCTCCCCCATTCATGTGTGCACACGCGCGTTCTCTCTCTCTCTGTCAACATAAACAAATACACTTAAAAATTTAATATTTATAAAATAATGGGTTGGGAAAAAACCAAACTGATGGACCAAGAATTATTGGATGATGATGATGATGATGATGATGATTGATGATTTGTTGTACCCTTTCTCTTTCCAAAGGGACTGCAAATGCATGGAAGGAGCCCAGTGTTGACTGTCTAGCAGGGTCTTTCCAGTGCCCTGCCCACTGGGTACCTAGCATACAGGGGCATTTGAGACATCTTTGACAGAATGAAAGAGGCTGCCATAATGTAAAGTGAGACTTTTTGTTCCCTGACAGCTATGCCTTTCCTGATTTTTCTAGGTCATCAGCGAGAGAGATATTCTTGGGTCTCAGCTTGTCCGGCGCAATGACGAATTGGCTTTGCTCTATGAGAAGATCAAGATCCAACAGTCCGTGCTGAATAAAGGCGAGAGCCAGTACAACCAGAAGGTGGAGGACATGAGAATTCTCAAACTTGAGATTAAGAAACTTCGCCGGGAAAAGGGGATTCTTGCCAGGAGTGTGGCAAATGTTGATGAACTCAGGTAATAGAAGACCTTTCAGAGCTGAGGTCACAGTAGCCTGAGGGGAGCTGCTGAAATGACCTTATGTTCATGCTTGTGTGTCATGGAAAGTCTTTCTCAAGTTGTACAAAATAATTTTTTATATGATGAAATTATTAACGAATAATGAGAACAACTTTTCCGTAATTCAGAATCTATGTTGTGCCCATTCTGTGTCACAAAAGAATGGACTCATTTCCTCTCAGGGAAATATAAGTGAGGGAAAAAAGATTTTTTTAGAAATGTATTCTGGATTTAAAAAAAAGAAATTTGAAAACAGACCACAGACAAACTAGTTACAATGCAGAAAATAATTTCCCCCAATGAGCTGTTTAGACTTCCTTTAAGAAGGCAGTGTGCAAGCAATGGATCAGCAACATTTACATTCAGTCCTGGGAACATTTGCACATCTTTTTTCTTGGAATTATATACAGAATGAACAGAAGAGAAAAATTTAATTTTATCACGATTTGAAAAACTCTGTTTCCTTAGAAGGCAGCCAAATTTTATGTCTCACTCTTGATTTATCTTCCGCAGCTTTTACTTTAGCTTAGTGTGCCTTCTTCTTGCCTTAAATCTTACATTATACAAGATCTACTTCCCCTTTGGGAAAACATCACCATGTTTTATATAGGCAATTGCAGGAAACCAAATAAGAGGACTGGTGTTGTTTCAGTAGCTATCCTTATTCCCCCCAGACTTGTAGATGAACAGTATCCTTGACCACCTTGGGACAAGGACATGGTTTGCATCTGCTTCTTAAATGAATTAAGTTAGAAGATAGTTTTGATATTTAGATGCAGTGAATATATTCAGGAATAGCAAGAGAAGTTGCCACTATCCAGGATGGATCAGTACTTTTTATTTTTTTTTTTAGAGTCGCTCGTATTTCAGGTGATGAAAGTAGTACAAATTCATTGTAGAAAATGTGGGAAATGAAGAAAAAATATAAAGAAGGGATTAGAAAATCACTCATAAGTTTACTAACCAGAGATACCAACCGTTGACATTTCGAAGACAAATGGATTCATTCTAAGTAGCTATTGAATGGTCTTAAAGATCATCACTAAACTTGCCAGCCATGAGTTATTTTTGTTATATACACAAAGGACCAAATTCTACCCATTCCTTGTCAGTATGACTGGTTTGTTGGTAATAGATTTTATTTTTCTTTTCAATGGGAGGACAACTTAGGAAAGATATTGGAGGCAAGCAGGCATGAATTCTAATCTCAGATTTGCCACCCACAAGCTGTGTGACCTTGGGCAAATCATCACACTTCTCTGAGCTTTAGGCTTGTAGCTAAAATTAAATACAGAAACAAACACAATGTGCCTAGCACAGGGTCTAGTACAAAATAAGCTGTCAGTGACAGTAGCTAATACTCCTGCCCTCCTGTCTGACGGCGCTCTAGATAATCGAAGTGTTAAAAATATGCTTTTAATTCTAAGCAGCTTGTTCTGAGCTCCCTGTTGAGTGAACATCGTGCAGTAAATTCTAATGGTTTGTCTTGCTAATGAGGGGAAGTTGTATTATTGGTTTAAATGAAGCAATTAAGTAAAAGAGATGGCTTGGTATTAGTAATCTGCACACCCACAGCAGACGAGGACAGATAATAATATCCTTGTTGCCTGTATCAGTGTGAGTGTTTGCTTCTTCTCCGCCCCCCAGCAAAGCGTCTTGTTCAATAGGGTGGCAGCCAGCTCACGGGGTACTGCGAATGGCTATCGCACAGTACCTATTAGCTGGAGATTTCCGCAGTTTGGAGAAGTAGGTTTGAGCCAGAGCTAGCTCTTCAGGACCGTTGCAGCCATCTGTGTAGTTGTGGAACATGAAATAAAATATCACTCCCAACTCGGTGTTTCTCAATCCTGGCTGTACCTTAGAATTACCAGGAGGACTTTAAAACCTATGAAACCTGGGGCGCCTGGGTGGCTCAGTCGGTTAAGCGTCTGACTGGCTCAGGCCATGACCTCATGGTTCGTAGGTTTGAGCCCCGCGTCGGACTCTGTGTTGCCAGCTTGGAGCCTGCTTTGGATTCTGTGTCTCCCTCTCTATGCCCCTCTCCTGCTTGCACTCTGTCTCTGTCTCTCAAAAATAAATAAACACTAAAAAAATTAAAAAAAAACACAACAACAACTATGAAACCCAAGTAACATGCTAGATGAATTAAGGCAGAATTCCTGTGGGATTTGGTCTAGGCAAAGGTAGGTTGTAAGGCTCCCCCAGGTGATTCCAGGGTGCAGGCGGGTACAATGCACCGCCCTGATTGGTGTCAGGTTAACACTGGAGCCTCAGTGTCTTGCAGTCAGGTGCTGTATTTTGAAGCAGAACATAAAAGATATATTGTTCTTTATATGGAGATATTTAGAAGCATTGAAAGGTATATTAAAATTCTCATAATTTACTTCCTCCCTGTTCTTTCCATACACTTCTAAATTCCTTGGGTATTCAGAATCATGATTCTGAAGCTCTGGTCCTTTCATTAAAGAGAAAGCTGGAGTCTGCTCTCTGTAGGGATTGGTAACATCTGTGTCTGGCTCAGATTGGGGGCTGGTCTTGGTTCACAGAAGTCTCCCTCATTCCAACTTTTTATGTAAGATGTAGTGTGTAGATAGCCACATAAAGACATGATTTTCAAATGGGAGGAGAATTTCTCTGCAAAAGAAAGTTCATCTTTTTTAGGCAGGAGTTTTTTCACATGCAAAGAGAATTCTTGAAGGAGAGGACGCGATGCCGAGCCCTGGAGGAGGAACTGGAGAACCCCATGAACGTGCACAGATGGAGGAAGCTTCAGGTAACACCTGGCAGAGCTTTCCTCTCTTCCCCGAATCTCTTCTTCTGCCCTGCATGGTGTCCTAGCTAAAGCACAGTAAGAAGCTTGGTTTTATTTAATCCTATGCAAATTGTTACCTAACATGTAAGGTTGGATCGAATGTCAGTTGGGTTGTTCCGAACCCAGATAATTTATTTGGGTTTTGTTTAAAAAGTCTTGGACAAGGGGGTCTGTGTGGCTCAGTCAGTTGAACACTCAGCTCTTGATCCTGGGGGTTGTGGAATCCAGTGTTGTGTCAGCCTCTGCACTGAACATGGAGTCTGCTTAAGATTCTCTCTCTCCCCTTCTCCCTCTTTCCCCAACCCTATCTCAAAAAAAAAAAAAAAAAAAAAAGTCTTGGACAAAATCCCTTCTGTTTAAAGAAAACGCAGGGAAAGATGTGAACTTGCCTCACCAATTGACATTTTTCTTGTTAAAGTAGTTTTGGTCAACCAGTTATCCTGAGGCTGCCTGTCTTGGATTGGTAATTGCCTTTAGCTATATTGGCCACAAGCGTCTATGCTGTCTTTCAGTTGGTCTTTGCATTCTTTGATTTCCTGCAGGAAATAAGGCCTTTTTTTTTTTTTTTTTTTTTTTGAAGGACTAGCATTGTGTTAGCCAAACCCTTTCTCTTAGGATCTGGGGACATAGCCGAAGTCTCACTGTCAGGTGACGGATAACAAACCTCATATTTTATTTTATGATTTCCTGATAGATGTTCCCACCAGCCCTGCAGATAACAGTTAAAGACAAGCTCTGCTTTATTCAAGGAAAAGACGGCCATCTCTGATGGTTGTGCCCAGCCACGTGGGTGCCAGGAGGGGCTTGGGCTACACGAACAATTAGGGTTTTGGAAGGATACAAGTACACGATGTAAGAAAGAGCAATCAGCCAAGTCAGTTTTTGGTTTTCATTTCTATTTTTTTTTCCTTTTAATGAAGAAACCATTAAAGATAATGCATTATAAATTGTTAGGTAAACATGAGGCCTGAATTTTAACAACATCTAGTCTTGCCAGATGAATGTGTGCCAAATCTAGTCCCAGTTTGTGGATATCAGTTGGCACTGCTTAGTATTTCTTAAGCAAAGTCAAAGTCAGTGAAATGTTTTCTCCCCACCTCTTCTCGACCCTCATTTATTCCTCTTTAAATGCCAAGAGTGGTGTCATTTACTAAACTAACAATAATATGGATGTGTCTGGGGAAGTAGAGCTAAAGACTTAAAATTCATTTACTGTCACATTAGTTTATTCCATGTGTTTTCAAGCAGATCTTTAAAGTTTCCAATTCCATGTCAATTTCTATTTAAAAATTAGAAAATATTGGGGAGGCAGATGAAAATATTTAGCTGCTAGATTAATTCAAAATGTCAGTACAGTTGAAAGCAGAGCTTTGGCTCAAAGTCGAGAGGACAGATTATCAATTTATAATTGTAGAGTTTGTTCGAATTTGTACAATTCAAAGGTGCATCAAACCTTTACGGATTGAGAACCCCATTTGAGAGCTAAATGCCCTGGTCGTGTTTTGCAGCCAATGATTAGCAGAAGTCTACGTCCTAGAAACATTCCCCATCTTAGGCTATAATGGATCTTCTTGTTGGCAATTACCAAAGGAGAATCCTGAGTTTGAATACATTAGGGAACCCTGTCTCATTCATTTGGAAACAGAGGGCATAGGAAGAAAAGCCTCAGAACATAGTAATGAAGAACCACAGGCTTTAGAGCCAGGCATGTCTGGGCTTGAATCCAGCTCTGACCCTCACTGGTGTGGGTAAATGACTTAATCCTCTGAGCCTCAGTTCCCTTATCTGTAAAAGGGGAAGACTAATACTGTCTCTTAGGACTGTCATGTGCCTAAAATTTGATACTGTACAAAAAGCACTTAGCATGGTGTCTGGATGGTGGCAAAGAATCAGGTAAAATGCACGGTAGCTATCATTATTGTTATTATTAGTATTATCCCACTGGTGGAATAAACATTTTTGCTGTCCACTTATTGGCTAGCTAGAGCCAGTAGATAAGACATTAGCCAAGCTTCAATCTTTTTTGATGGCCGTTGCCATCTGTTATGCTTTCTTAGTTTTTTGGTTCTAATTCTCTCTGAGTTGGGTCTGCAGGTTTGCAATAAATTTTAACAAAACAATAATTACTTTACACAGGGACCTCAGTGCTTTGAACTAATGATAGCTCAGCTGCTTTATTTTGTTCCCTTTGAACAGGCCAGTGACCCCAGTACCTATGAGCTGATACAGAAAATTCATACCCTGCAGAAGCGTCTCATCAGCAAGACAGAGGAGGTGGTTGAAAAAGAGCTGCTCCTGCAGGTAGTACTTTCGTTTTCTGTACTCACTGAGCAAGCATGTTTTCTGGGCATCACCATCTCCAGGACTGTTTTTCGAATTAGCTAGCTGGCAGCATTGCATGCCCCATTTTTAACTGTAGATGGCAACAGTGACTCACACACAGAGAACAAACAACATGATTAATTGCTCTTTTATGCTGCCATCACTGATATTTCAAGAATTCTGGAAAATTAAGTTGGGTAATGTGAGCTTTTATCCCTCACTTCTCTACAGTTTTATTTGTCAGATTCTTTTAAATACTTTTCTTTATATCTTCATATAATGGAAAATGCTATGATTTTGATTTTGAAAATAAGCTTTCACATAGAGCGCAGATGATCTGTCCTCTTGAAGATTTGTGAGATGCACTGGAAGGAAAGACTTCTTTTTGTGAATTGTATGCAATCAGTTATTCTGGAGCAATCAGGAATGGTAGCATCCTTTCAGGCCTGTGTCTTTGCGAGAATAAGCCGTCACCACCATTATCACCACCATGCCAAATACCATGCGGTGGCTTTCCCTACTGGTCTCGGTTCCTTTTCACAGTTTGGGGGCGTGGGAGTGGGTCTTATCACCCCCAATCAGCAGATGAGGAAGCCGGGCTCCCAGAATTCAGTGTGGACAAGAATGTTAGCTCCGGTGTTTGGTGGACTGAGTTGAATCCTGTCTTTGCCAATTTGCAGCTGCATGAGGGTAACCTCTCTGCACCTGGGATTCTTAACCTGTATTATGGGACAATAACAGAACCTGTGGAAAGGGACGTTGTGAAGACGGAAAGAGCTTAGTATTCTGCTTGGCACATAATGTCTAATGGACATTGGCAATTATTCTTATTATTTCTAATTCCAAAGCCTGTAATCTTAACTGCTGGGTTACCATTAGTAAGAGCAGGAACTTCTGTACGTGAGCAAGGGGTGTTTGCCCCTTCTCTTTTACACTTTACCTTAAAAAAGACGTTTTCCCTGAAGTTGGGTATATGGTAAGTAGCTTTCCAGAACATAGCTATGCTGAGTGGCCCATGGGAGACAGTCCTCTTTTTTATAGATGAGACTTTGGAGTCAGAAAGATCTGGTCTTGAATCAGCTCCAGTGCTTTGTATCACATGACTTGGGAGACTTACATAAATTCTCCAAACCTCAGTTTCTCCATCTGTTAAATGGGGACAATAATACTGAATTTCATTATGGGAGGAAGATACTCTCATTAGAGTATACAACTTAGAAATCCTGTTGTGAGGGTAACCACTTAGTGCATGGGCACTGGGGTCTGGCAGGCAGTCCGGGCTCTAAGCTGTGACTCCACCAATGAAGCCACAGTCCCGTCCCAAGGCCACACAACTGGGAAGTGGCAAAGTGGGGACTCAAACTAGACAGTCACCTCCAGAGCCCACACTTTCTACCACTGCATTACTTTGCCTCTCTTATTACTGCCTTGTTGGCTTTAAAAAGATTTTGTGTTTGCCAAACCTCTGTGTTGTAAGCTTGTTTCGTATTTCATTGACTGCTCTAATTTTATTATTTCTTTCCTTCTATGGGCTTCGGATTTATTCTGTTCTTTTTCTACCTTCTGAAGACTGATGCTGAGCTCGCTAATGTTAAATCTACTTTTCTTTTAGAAGCATTTACAGCTATAATACATCTTCTAAATGATTTCTTGAGTTCCTCCCCACAGGTTTTGAGATACGGAATTTTCATTTTCATTTAGTTCTAAATATTTTCTGTTTTCAGAATTATTTCAGAATTATTTCTCCTTTGAGAGTAGTCTTAAAAAGTAGACACTATTCCTCCTGTGGTAATGAAAAGTACAACTTTAAATTTCCAGATATACATACAGTTAAGCTATCTTTTAGTTACTGATTTCTCACTTTTTTTGCATTGTGGTCTGTATTCTACTGATTCTTTGGAATTTGTTGAAACTTGCTTTTGTGATCAGCTAAGGTGGTCAGTTTTTGTAACTGAAGCCTGTGTGCTTGAAAGGGTGATGTACTCTCTAAAGGTTCAAGATTCAGGAGTCTCTATGATGTTTATCAGATCACCCTTCTTTTTATTTTTTTTATTTTTTAAATGTTTATTTATTTATTTTTGAGAGAGAGAGACAGAGCACGAGCAGGGGAGGAGCAGAGAGAGAGGGAGACACAGAATCCCAAACAGGCTCCAGGCTCTGAGCTGTCAGCAGAGAGCCTGACACGGGGCTCGAACTCACAAACCGTGAGATCATGACCTGAGCTGAAGCTGGATGCTCAACCAACTGAGCCACCCAGGCTCCCCAGATCAGCCTTCTTAATTGCATTGTCCAGATCTGTATCTTTCCTAATTTTTTTTGTTTGCATAATCAATGAAAGAAAGTTTAGAGATTTGTCTATTTCTCACTTTTTTTCTTTGCTTTAAGTATATTTTACATTATGTTCATAAGTTGAGTAAAAGGTTGCAATTGTTATTGCTCCCTGGTGAATTGTTCCTTTAATATTGTGCAAGAACCTTCCTCAATCCTTAATACTTTTACTTAAAGAATTGTCTGATATTAATTTAGCTCTACCTGGGGTGTTTGTGCATACGGTCTCTATACTTTTAAACTTTTGGTGTCTTTATATTTTAGGTGAGTCTCTTGTAATTAAAAAACATTTTTTTAAATGTTTATGTGTTTTTGAGAGAGAGAGAGCGCAAGAGAGCGAGTGGGAGTGGAGGAGGGGCAGAGAGAGAGGGAGACAAAGAATCTGAAGCAGGCTCCAGGCTCTGAACTGTCAGCACAGAGCCCGATGTGAGGCTTGAACCCATGAACTGTGAAATCATGACCTAAGCTGAAGTCCCGTGCTTAATTGACTGAGCTACCCAGGGGCCCCTCTTGTAATTAAAAAAATTCAATCTGATCTACAGTAAAACCTTGGAGCATAATTCGTTCTGGAAACATGCTTATAACCCAAAGCACTCGTATAGCAAAGCAAATTTCCCTATAAGAAATAATGGAAACACAGATGATTCATTCTACAACCCAAAAATATTCATATAAAAATGATTACAATACTGTAATATAATATAAAATAATAATGAAAATACATAATATAAAGAAAAATAAACAAATTAACCTGCACTTAACCTTGAAAGCCTTCGTGGCTGGTGTGAGGGAAACAAGAGAGAGGAGGGTTATTGTGTAGGACAACTTTCACTATCACTAACGGAATCACTGTTGGCTCAATGGAATCTTTTTCTGCATGGGGGCCATCGTATACACACTTAGACGAATGTCAACAATAGTACAGTATTAATAAACCCTTGTCATATACTGTATTTAACGTAACTGGCAATATGGCAGCAGAGGAAAGGGGCACTATGTGCTGGAAGCCTGACCTAGAATGAAGAAAGCATTCCTAAGCTTACTCTTGGATGGACAAGCAAAGGACTGTCCATAGGTGCTTTGAAGTGGCAAAAAATACACTCGTGCCAGTTGTGGGCACCTTCCAATATTTTGAAAAATCACTGATTTTGGAAAAACACCACAGCCTAAGACTGAGCATCTGAGTATGGGAGATGATCACCCACAATCCTGCAGAGAGAGAGAGAGAGAGAGAGAGAGAGAGAGAGAGAGAAAGAGCCATTGGCTCAGAAGAACCATTGTGATCATGTGACATTCAGTGTCACATACTGCTCACATTGCAAGACATCGCTTGTTTAGCAAGTTAAAATTAAAAAGTTTTAAATTTGCGGAATACTAGCAGAACAAGTTACAATCCAAAGTTTTACTATATTTGTCTTTTGATTGGTACATTTAATCCAGATAATTATTGATAATTTTAGGTTTATTTGTACCTACTTATTTTCTATTATTTACCCTGATTATTATTTTTTTGGTTTGAAAAAGGTCTGTTCCTGCTTTCTATTGGATTGAGTTTTCTTCATCCCCTCTTTTTTCCCTCTGCTGGTTACTTCTCTCTCCTCATTACTCCCTACTCTCCTTTTCCTGGTTTATCTATTTATTTTTTCTGAATTGCTGTCACCACTCAATGTAATTCTCATTTTCTGTTTTATGAATTTCCTCAAAAATTGAGCATGCGTAGTGGACGTCAAATCTAATCTACAGTTGATCCATATGCTTATTCCTAACAATACAAGGACCTGGAGTGCTTTAATGCTAAATACTCACTCCAGTTCTGCCAGCATTAGCCAGCATCATGATTTTATAGAGTCAATGAATACTTATTCAGATTTACCAAGGTGTTTACCAGTTTGGTTTTTTTAATTTTTAAAAAGTATTTATTTATTTTGAGAGAGGGGCGGGTGAGGAGGGGCAGAGCGAGAGGAAGCAAGAGAGAATCCCAAGCAGTGCAGAGCCCGATGTGGGGTTCGATCTCATGAACTGTGAAATCATGACCTGAACCAAAATCAAAAATCGGATGCTTAACTGACTGAGTCACCCACCCTTTTAAAAAAAAAATTTAAGTAAGCTCTTTGCCCAATACAGGGCTTAGACTCAGGACCCCAAGATTAAGAGCCACATGCCCTACTCACTGAGCCAGTCAGGCACCCCCTGTTCTTTTGTTTTCTATTTCTTCATATCCTCAGTTCCTTTCTTCAAGGTTCCATCTCCTTTTGGAGCCTTTCATAGTTATTTCAGTGGTAAATTCTTCAGAGGTGAACACTCTCCTTTGCTCATCTGAAAATGTTTTTATTTTGGCCATACTTATAACTGATGGAGTCAAAATTCTGTTTTCTGTGTGTACTTTGAAGCTGGACAGCCTTTGTGTTGGTTTCTAGCAATGGCATTGAGAAGTCTGCTATTAGTCTCATTATTCTCAATCCTCTTCAGGCATTTTGTCTTTGCTTCTGTTTGGTTGCTAGTGCTTCCCATTGTCTTTGGTGTCCTGGAGTTTTGCACAATGCATTTGGTATGAATTTGGTTTTGATGACAGTGCTTAGGACTTGCTCTATTTCCTGAATCTGAATCTGTCTTTGAATAGTGTCTCCTTTATCTTCTTTATTCACTCCTTCTGGAACTCTTACCACATATAGGTTGGGTTTTCTCATTCTTTCTTCCTTATCTACTGGCCTCTTTGATATTTTTCTTCTCTTTATCTCTTACGTTACTTTTTCTCAGCTTTATCTTATTATGCACTAAGGTGTGCTTCCCTGCTAATAGCCAATTGAACAAGACTTGTTTTAACTAAATTTATTTTTATTTTCTAGAGGTTTTTTTCCCATATGACTGGTCTTTGTTGATAGTGTCTTGATTTTTCTTATGTTTTTGTTCCTTCCTTTATGTCTTCAAATAATTTAAACATTTATTTTATAGTCTTTATCTGATTGTTCTATAATTTTAAGGCCTTGGAGATCTTTGCTATTGTGTATTATAACTGCTGACTTTCATTCATGATGGATCTTTTTCTCTTTGTGTTGTAATTTTGGATTGTGGACTCATTTTCAGAAAAGCTTTATAGGATTCAGGAATGGTTCAGGTTAAGGGTATGCCCTTTCATTTGTTTCTGCCAGGTACCCTAGGAGTGATGAGTTGCTTAAGATATATTTTTATGTTAAAATCTCACCTTGGAACTTCCTGGACTATTTGGTTCATGTATATTAGAACCCCAAACTCTTGTGATGGAAGAGCCATGGATATAAGTTCTCGAGACAGCCAACATTTTTTTCCCCGCTCAAAGCCCAGGAGAGATTGTTGGGTTCTTTGTGGTCTTACTGTGCCAGTGGGTGGATTTCTGTCTATTGTCTCTTTTAACTGAGGGTGTAATGCTGTTAAGTCCCTAACTTTATGTGGAGATGTCTCAGTACCAGTTACCCACTTCACACAGGCCTAGCACCACATCTTTTATACTTTTATGGCCATTAAAACCCAAGCCCGTTGTTCAGTGAGTCCAGCCGCTTGTCCCACTCAACCCCCAAGAGGTAGCTGCCCTTATATGCAGTTCACCCTCTGAATTTGACACCCGAGGATCAGACTACTTGTAAACTCCATTTGGTGATCAAAAAGAATGTGTTGTTTTACTCAGCAGGTCTAATGCTTTGTGGACTTTAGCTTTCAGTCTGCCATATTGTCATAAATAGAAGTTTCTTGTTTTCTCTAATCCCTAGTTTTTTAGCCATAAAATGGGGACTTTTACCCCATTTTATCCCAGTACTTACCCACAGAATTGAATGTGTTAAGTACATAAAAAGATTTGCCAGTATGCTTGGTTATCCTGAACAATGTTCTCATTAACATTATTATTGGTAGTAGTATTAGTACTATTAATATTATTAATCACAAAATAGTTTTTTACAGTTCTCCAAAGTTTAACATCCAGCCTCACTGCTTTTTATTCAGTTCCTCATTTAATCTTTCTTTTGGATGGTTGGGTTGCCCTGTGCCTGCTGCAAGTTTCCTTCTGGGGCTTGCACATCTCCAGACAACATGCTTTATTATCTTGGGGAAGCCCCAGGTGCTCCACCGGATTTGACAGTTGCTCAGTTTCATCTGTTTTATTAAATTATTTGAGAAATTCTCTGCACTTAGAACATTTTACAATTAGAAAGATTTTTGGTTGAATTCTTCTGAGTCTCAGAACATTTGTTAAATGACTATTTAATCTGTTGCATGGTGATGAAGGGACCCCATCATTTACCAGCAGCAGATAAGATAGAAGCCTACTTACCCCCAATAGACTGTGAGTTCTTTGAGGAAAGTCACTTGGTAATTTATCTCTTTAACCCCAATGCCTGATATGGTAGCAGGACACACAAGAAGTGCTCAATAATGACGGACATGCCTGCTGCCTGGGCAAGTCCTACTCAGCCTTTAGGCCTCAATTTAAATGGTGTTTCTTCAGGGGGGGCCCTCTTCCTAGATTATGTCTCCTGGTACAGGTTACCGTATTTTGACTTCTCTTTCATGCCCTCGTTACATTTGTAATTAACAAAATAATTATAATTTTGTGTTTAATGACTCCTGCTGGACCGTAAGATTCACAAAGGCAGTGCCTGTGTCTGTCTTGACGATCATTTCATTCCTAGTTCCTTGCCCACAGATAAATATTTGTTTAGTGACTGATTAAATGTTGGAAGAATGGTGGTCCTTCAGTAAGTGGTATGTCTTGTAGCCATTTAAGTTCTGTCTTTGAGCTCTGACAGGTTATAGGAATTATTCTTCTTATTTGCCTTTGCATTTTTGTTACTAACTTCTAACTTTGGAGGAGCCTAGTATTTACTCTGGGTTTATGGATCTATACACTTGATGCAAACTGTCAATGTCCTTTCTGTGTGCCAAGGCGTGCTGATTCATGGGGTGTGCTCGAAGTTCTCCCCTTGCTCAGGGTTAAGGTGAAAATGGTTCTTGAGCTTGACTTTACAGCTTCAGTGATAAGATGAAGAAGTATGTATTCTTTCCAGAATTGGAGTCCAAGATGTGAATGTGAGGAATTTCTTTTCTTTTGCCCACCAGTCTACTCTCCCCTTCAACGAAGCAAGGGCAATGCAAGCATACCTGAGATGTGCCGCCTCCTGGTGGCCTCTTCTTTCTGTTTTTAATGCATTTATTCCTCATTTATTCTGAATCCCTTGTGTTAATGACTTCTTTAAAAAACAAGAAAAGCATCTGGAGGCTTAGGCAGGCATCCATGTCATGAGTAACTGCTATCCATTACCCAAGTATTAGTGTATCATCATCACCACCATCATCATCATCAAGATGGGATTCCAATTAACGGTATACAGCATGACAGCATTACAGTAGGAAGCTCTAACCTCTTGCCAGAGGCACTTAAACACACAAGAAACATACACAGCATTTGGGACTTGTTTTTTCCAAGTGTTTAAAGATCGAGTAGCAAGCTCAAATATACCCACCCTTAGGACCAGTAACAAGAAAGAGCAAAGTAAAACTGTGTGTTGTGATCAGAAATGGCAACATGAAATGGACAAGGGCCTCAGAATCAGAGGCAAAAGGGAGTGGTGGGGACTGCAGTGCATGAGGGGCTGCGGGTGCCATCTCTAGGAAGCAGCCTCACCCCACCCTAGTTAGTTGCGCTCTCATGTCATCAGATCTTTAATTTTTCAAGAATAACTTGAAATGTAGATTTTTATGCTCCCTATACTGAGTTTCAAATATTGGAAACTTTAGAACATTGTATGGTCTTCCCAGAAATGCATCTGCCAACCACCCTTGACCCACAGGAGGCTGGTTTGCAACCTCTAGCTTCAAGGCCCAGGGGAGGTAGAGATTTAAAGGAACAGCAGCAGCACAATCAACTTGACTTGCTTCAGTATCTTTGATTTAGTCCTTTGTTATGATTCCCTGATGGAAGTACAGAGCATAAGAATCAAAAGGTAAAGCGGAGATGAGGAGGCAGGAGGAGAGTCTCCAGGTAGTTTGCAGTGATGGACAGTCAGAGGTGAATGAGGCTGGGTTTCTTCCAAGGAGGCAAGCAAAAAGGTGGAGAAACCTGGGGTGTGTTTGTGGGGCAGTCATGGGTGGGATTAATGAAGATGGACCTCCTTAAGATGTCTTTTCCCCTGCTGCTAATGTCTCTCAATTTTTTTTTTACAAGCTTTTCTAAAACAGAAAAGGTATTCTGTGAATTGTTAAAAAGACAAAGGGTTGCCTCCTGACCTCCCGATGCACAGGCGGCAGATGTATTTCTGGCATCCATTCAACTAACAGTTACTGAGAGCCGTCTACGTGCCAGGGCACCTGGGGTTCCAGGGTTCCTCTTTATCTTGGTCTTGGAAGACCCTGTGGCTCTGCAACCACAGTGCAGTGTGAAAAGGGCTGTGATTCTGTACAGGATGCTATGGGACTCTGGGAAAAAACCTTTGGTGTGGTCAGGGGTCTCAGTGTGGATTCCCCAAATCAGAGACTGAGACAGGGCTTGGGTTTCGGTAGTTTGGGAGGTTGTCTCAGGAAGTTGGAGTGAAGGAGCAGAACAGTGAGACTGGGAAGGAGGAAAAGCCAGTAAAGGGAGGGAGACAGCTGGCTGCCCTGTGGAGATCTCAGTTCCAGTGCCACTGGAATTTTTTTGAGGATCCACTGAAACCACTGCAGAATTGTCCTGCCAAAGGAGGGGAGGCTGGGACATTGTTCATTGACTCCCATTCCCCACTGGTTGAAAGTTGTCCCCAGGGTCATTGGGTTGCTTCTAAAGAAGATTGAGATACTTTAGTTGTATCCATGCCCACATCTGAGGAAGCCCTGGCCTGAGGCAGAAAAGCTGACTCCATGTGTACCTGAGGCTGAAGCTGCCAGACTATTCCAGGAAATGGTGGCCATATCAAGTGCGCCAGGAATGTCAGCCACAGCTGAAATTTCTAGATGGACTGACTGAGAGGATGAGACTCAGCACTGTTGAAGGAGATGAGGTTTCCCAACAGGTCATGAAGACCAGCAACCAGGAGACCCTCTTCCTCTCAGGCCCTTGCTCACTTAGTTTCTCACTTGAGTGATAAATTGCCAGTCCAACTTTAGAAAAGGCAGTGGGCATTTTCCTACCAAGTTTCCACTTGGCCTTCCCCCATTCCAGCCTCCTGGTATCTAGTTGATATCCAGTAACCAGATGCCATGGTCAGACTGTGGTTTGTTTAAAAGATGGCACCCCGAATTTGCTCTAATCACAATCATCTTTTACTGCATGAAGCCTGTGCACTGGGCCCTGTGCTTTACCCACACAAAGACCTCAGGGGTTATGGTGAGCACACAATGAATGATAGCTGGCTGGATGGGAGGGTGAAATGATGCACGATTCCCCTGAGGAGATGGTATAATTTGGGGGAAAGGAAACAAGCTTGACCCCACAACATTAACACTGAACTGTCATACCCATGGGAGCATACCACCTACCAGAGTGACAGACTAAATGACTCCAGTGAGAAAAGGACTCTGGTGAAGTTCAGGTTTATGCTGCTCAGGAAATCGCTATATGCATTCTTGATCGTTTCTTGTGCCTGGATGTCTAGGGAATGGGCATGTCCCTTAGATGAATAAATAACTGAACTGGAAATCACTGCTTCTTTGTTAGCATCTGGGTCCTGCCCTTTCAGGGTAAATTTTCTCCCTAATTTAATTTTATAACTGACTAGTTGCAGGTCTGGTTTACTTAACTATAAAATGGCTTGAGTGAGAGGAGGGTTTGAATGGATCAGCACAAGTCATTAGTTGTGCAGGGGAACAAACCTCTTATGGCACACTTTTAGATAAATCTTCATTTTTCCCAATCTTTTGATTATCTTACATTTATCGGATACTTACCATGCATTAGACATTCCTCTAAATGTTTTATATGTGGATTATTTAATTCATCTTCACAACCCTATGAGATGAGAGCCACCACTGTTCCCCTTTATAGGCAGGGAACATGAAGCACAGAAAAGCTGAGAGACTTTCCCCCAAGGCCACACATCTGGCACCTGGTGGAGTTATGAATCTAACTTTGGCAGTCTGGCTCCAAAGGCTCTTGACTGTGGAAAACCATGGCCATTGATTCATCTCATGTAGGCCACTTTGGTCATCAACAGGCAGAACTCAAGCTTCTCACTGTGTCTTGAGCCTGTCCACACTAAGCCTGGTTCCAGAACCTATGCCATTGGCATCACCTGAAAACTTTTTAGAAATGCAGAATCTCAGGACCTTCCCAGGCCTAATGAATCAGAATCTGCATTTAAACAAGTTACCCAGGGGTGCAGTATATGGGTTCAGTTGGAAGAGTCCTGGGGCTCTAAAAGATGGTCATCCTTTCTTTACTCCAAAGCAAGAGCTATGGTTCAAGAAGGAACATCACACCTCCTGGTTACTAGGCCTGCCGTCTTGCTAGTTGCCTGACCTTCCAACACTTCAGATCTTCTCTGAAGCCTGAAACACTTGTCTGACACTTGGAGCTCACCATCTTATCAGCATCCTTCAGTTATTGTGAAGATGAAGGGAAAGAATTGCATAAAGCCCTTACAGGAATGCCAGTGGCCATGAGAATTGGCCACTGCTCAAAAAAATATCATTATTTCTGGCTTAGAGCTTGAGAAACTACCTCATACTCTTGTCCTCAGCTCCTGAACTCCAGAGACTGAGATCTAGCAGGAAATGGACAGATGAGCGCATCCAGGGTTTGAGGCATGTTTTAGGGCCCCATAAACTCTCACAGGCTAGTGCTGTTGTTATGAAAAGTCTAGAATGTTTCTTTGTTGTTAGAGACATGAGAAACCTCTTTCCTGTTTGATGGTAGCCTGGATGGATTTGGCAGAAGCTGCCAAGAGTTTTGAAGAGTGGAGGGAAATGGCAGTCACAGCTCACATTTATAGCATACTGAGTACGTGCCCAGACGCCCTGTGCTAAAGCATTTTGCTTTCACTGTATCCACGGGAAACCCAGATGAGGCCAGTGCTGTTGTTTCTGTTTTACAGAGAAGAGAACTGAGGCTTCAAAACAAAACTTGCCCAAGAGTTTACAGCTAAGATATGCCAGAGCTACAGTTATAAAGCAGGGTTTGGTAAGTGATGACTCAACATGGCCCACACCAAGAATGGGCTTTATGTATTTAAGTGGTTAGAAAAAATGTAAAAGAATGATCATATCTCATGACATAAAAAGAAGATGAAATGTACCTCAAATTTCTGTGTCCACGAATCAAGTTTTATTGGCACACTGTCATACTCTCCCATTTATATATTGCCTATGCTCCTTTCATGAGACAGCAGTAGAGCCGAGTAGTTGTGACAGAGACCGTATGGCCCACAAAGTCTGCAAAGGTAACTATCTGGCCTTTTACAGAAAACACTCACCGACCCCACTCGTAGACCTTAGTCACTGGAAGCCAGACTGGAACCATTCACCACTGTTTTGTGGTGCCTCCCAGTAAAGCCACTGAACATTTCATTTCTATGACTACTTCCAACTTCCCTAATTCCAAAGGAATTGTTCAATTATTAAAGAACTGTTTTAAGATGTGGAAAGCAGAATTCCAATATTGCATCTCAGTTGCTGGGAGTGTAGCCTGTGCCAAACATCATTCTTGCCTGCTCCACTCACAGATAACTAAGTGGTCATCCTCCCCAAAGCTGGGCTGGAATTGTTGGAGATGCTCCCTCACCACAGAGATCGAGGGACAGAAAGTTACGGCGAAAGCTGCTGGCTAGAAACCCATCTGCAGGTTTTTGTTCTGTTCCAAAATCAAGGGGAAGAAGAACGAATTGAGAGGGGGAAATACCTTCAGCCTTCTTGCTGTCCTCAGCAAAGAGTATTGAAAGCATTGGGAATGGTTGAGGTTTCTTCCCCAGCATGCTCCTTGTGGGCAGCTTCTCCACTGCCACCTCGTCCTGTGAGTTCCTGGGGGATGTCTGCTTTCCTGCACCTGCTCCTTGAGTGTCAGGGAGGATGAAGCAGCAACTGGAGAGGGGTCGTTCAGAAAACAGAGTGCTAATGCTGGCCATAAACAAGACTTGTGTACATCCATGTGGCCTGCCTGTGGGGGGCTACGTGCCTGTCTGCATCTGGTTTGCGTAGTGTGAACACTGTAAGAGGGTGGGTTCCAGGACAGCTGGTTCATGATCTTACAGTACCCCAGCAACCACTAATGTCTGATGGGAGTGTTGTCAAAGTGCTTTCCGTGCATCGTCATATCTCACTGGTTCCCAAATGCTGATCTGGGGACTGCGGGGGATGTATATGTTCCCAAAGAAGTATTTCCTTGGTTTGTAACGTAATGAGCACAATGGCTGTGTAGCATAAGGTTCATTTTATTTTTTTTTTATTTTGGGGGACTGCAGTTTCCCCCCACTGTGTTCTTCTTCCTTACTTTTGGAGATGTAAAATGTTATTTATTTTTTGAAATGGCATTCTCTTTTATTTTTTGTGCATTCCTTTCCTTTATGAAGTGCTTGCTGAGAGCTCCTGACAATGTGCTGTCTGTTGAGAGCGTGGATCCTATTGCTAGATTACTACCATTTGAATCTTGTCTCTGCCATGAGATCTGAGCCCCTGGGTGGCTTACTTAACCTGTCTGTGGTAACTCGGTTTCCTCATTTGTTAAGTAGGGATAATCATAGCTATCTCATAGGGTTGTTGGAGAGATTATATTAATATATGTAAAGCATTTAGAAATGGACCCCGGACCAGAGCAAGCACTACATTATTATTATCTATTAGTCTTTTTCTATTTTGTGTTAAAACTTAGCAAAAGAAGAAATTACTAAGACTATGCTGGTGCTTTCAAGATCTCGGGGAGGAGTTATTCAAATCTAAGGAATCTAGAATGTAGGAGCCACTACTTTACTTTTCATCCTCACAACGGCCCCATTTAACAGGTGAAGGAGCTAACGTTCAGGGTGGTTTGTGTGCCTTTAGAAAATGTCTGCCGGCCTTGAGAAAGAGGGTGACTGTGGAGGGTGGTGCAGGACCCACTGGTCTCCTTTGCAGGAGCAGGCTTTTAATATGCAGATGTTGGGGCTTTTCTTAAGATTGTGTTCAGCTTCATTTAAAATGAATACGTTTCTCAACCTGTGTCCCTTCACACTTGCCTACATATACTTAATGTGCTCAATTATCACATACCTTCTTCTATTCCCTCTCACTAGTTCTCTATAAATGTGCTGGGAATAACTTCCTGAGGCGTTAGAGTCCTGCACACATTAGGAGTTCCTTAAAGAGAACTGGTAGGCTCCATTAGGCAGGCAGAGGTTAAAAACAAGTTTATACCTTCAGCCATGAGTACTCTAAACACTTGTAACTTCAGCTAACCCAGGGAGATACTCAGCTGACTGGTGTACTAGATCTTTGATTTGCTTAGCAAGGGTTTTGTTCATTTTACTTATTTGGAAACAAGTGTCTTTCAAAAGGGGTTATCTTGATGGACTCCCTTCTCCTCACTCTTGTTTTCCTCTCAATATTAAGAGTTAGGGTTGGGGCAGTTAAAATTGTCAGGAATCCCAAGAAACAGCAGGCCTGATTCCAGAGGTTTTGTTAACAAAGGACAGACAGGCGTTAAATGTGCAGCAGACAGTGAACCTCTTCCCTCTCCTCATGGGAACACTTTCCCTGCCCCCAAGAAGAAAGGATTTCTGCCCAGCTTTTCACCTATTTTCCAGCCCTTCCATGACTCCTTTTTCCTCCCCACCTGCATGCCCCCTGGAAAGGCAATCCTTGGGAATCAAATGGGAAAGGCAATCAAAGGGAATCATTGCTAACCTGATTAGCACATAATCACAAGAGGCTTGGGCCCCATATTGTGGGTGGGCCAGGCCCTTACATGTTACATAGCCCCTGCCGGTGTCCTGAAGCTCCCTTGCTCTCCTAGTCACTGGGTCAGAGGTCAGGGGGTGAGGGAAAGACCCACCACGTCCACTGTCCATTCAAACTCCTCTCTATCTTTGACTAGATCTGTTCTGCCTGGCCATCTGGGCTTTAAGGAAGGGAGAGTAAGTCTCTTGGTGCAGATAATTTCCCAGTCCAATGGACTAAAGAAGCCTTTAAATGGGGGATAGTTTGGGGGGTATCACCCATAAAAGCCTAGTGATTAAGAGCCATGACTGTTGAGCAAATCACATTTGAGTTCAAGCTCACTCCTAACACTGTGTGATCCCAAGCAAGTTACTTAACTTCACGGAGCTTCAGTTCTTGACTTGTAAAATATGGAAAATAGTAATACCTTTCATATGTGGTTTTGTGTAGATTAAATGAGATTGTCTTTACCAAGCTCACAGCTCAACACACGCACTTAATAAATGTTAGCTGTTATTGCCTTGACATCGCACTTTGGATGTAGACTTTAGAAGCATCTCCAAAACAAAGCTTATTTGTAAGTGGTTTAGTGTAGCAACTCAGCATTACATATCTAAACTCACTTTGTGGAATAGTTACTAGACTTCCATTCTTAGGGAAGCCTTTCCCTTTCACTTTATGTGTGGCTGGCCCATAAACTGGTGTGCTCATGGAATAGGTTCTGTGATGACCTTGGTATCAGTTAGCTTTTGCTGTGTAACAAACCAATCTAAAACTTAATAGCTTGAAACAATAATCATTTATTAGGCCACAATCCTATCAGTTGGCAATTTGGGCTGGGCTCAGCTAGCCAGTTCTTCTGTTGGGCTTGCCTGGCCTCACTCATGTTTCTGCAGGCAGCTGGCTGGTTGCTAGCAGCTGGTTGATCTAAGTGGCATCATTCACTTGTACAGTGTGGTTGATTCTGGCAATTGGCTGGGGTGATGGCAGCAAATGAACTACGTCTCCACTAGGCTGGCCCAGGTTGATTCTCATGCTGACAGTCTCAGCTTTTTAAGAACAGCAAGAAAGGATAAACCCCCGTGTGGGGTTGGAGCCTCCATTTGTGTCATACTTACTAATGTCCCATCGACCAAAGCAAGTCACATGGCCAAGGTAAATGTGGGAGAGGACCGTGTAGGCTCATGGATACATGCAGCCATTATTGCAAAAACATACCCCAATTTCTTACCTTTCATGAGTTCGAATGGAAATACTTTGCAGTTAGGCATTCAAGTGGTACAAGATTTCTTTTTTTAATCCTTTGTCAGATATGGTATTTTAATGTGTCTGGCATCTGGTTGCACTCCTTGGATTTTATTGCTGACATGTTTTTCTTTTCTTTAATCTTTTATTCCCTTTATTTGGGAAATTATAGTTTGCTGCAGGACATAGTTCTTTTTATAGGAGAAACAGCTGTGATGTCATAACCGAGCACATTTCCTTAGGGTTATGCATTTATCCCCATGCATTTGGAGAAATGATCCGCAATCCATTTGTTCATTTCTATTTTGGTGTCTGACTTCACATTGAGTCAGAGCAAATATAAGAGCCAAAAATATATTAGGTGATAAATTAATCTTTAAAGAATGTTATTTACTATTTTCTTTTGATTTCTAGTTATTGAGCTCTAATAGCTGAAGGAATATTAAAAAATAATTAATTTTCTTTCTTTTATAAAGGTCTGTTGGAAGTTTCACAAAACCAATTGAGAAGGAGAATAATATGAGTTTTTGATGTCAGAAACTATTCAATTTTTTTCATTAGAGGAGTGTTTAAGCAGGAAATTTTTTTTTAAGAAAACCAAATACAATAATATGACTAGTAACTGAAAATGGAAATAAATAGATTACTTAGGGTCCAAACAAAACATTTTCAATGAAGAATTTCTCAGTGGAACATTTAGATTCTTATTGAATCTGTACACAATTATATCTTACTCCCTAAACAAAACAGATTTTCAGTGATAAATGTTTTTGGACAGCAGCAAGATTCAATTCAGTTCATTGCAAGTTGCAGATTTATTTGTGAAATTAGAAGAAAATAGGTGTCAACTGGGGGGAGACCTATCTATCTTTAGCTGCTCTGTTGGTGTTTCACCCAGAAATACCTCAGAGATAGAGGTGCCTCTTGCAAGGATGAGAAAAATTGCAGCTGGAGCAGAAATTAATTTGTATTTATAGTCCAAACACCTACATGAATCCTTAATCTGCTTTTTTATGATTTTAGGGGAATTTATAGAATCGTTTAGATTGGAAGAAATCTCCAGTGGGTCATCAAGTTTCCTCTCCTTATAATGGCAGCACTGATTTTATTATCCTTAAAGCAGCCCTGATAGATGGGTGTCAAGTCTGGCTCATGTTTCATGCATTTAAAAATGTATATTCCCTAGCCTGAGCGTATTTAATGTGTAGGAGACAGACTGAGAGCTGCCTATATGCCCAGGAGACCTTTTCTGAGTTCCTGACACACAGCTTCCTCTGGAACAGATGCCAAATATGTAGCATATTAAGCATCATATTGATGCCATCAAACTAAGTTTGCTTTTGGCTTCTGACAATTGGAAATATTTTTCCCAGTGTGTATAGGGACCGAGTGTGCTATCTGTTCTGAGATGATAATAGAAGATCATTATCTCTTAAATCCTTTTGTCCTGAATATGTCCAAGGATCTACCATCCCCACCTGGTAGAGAGCCTGGTTGGAAGACCAATTATGAACCAAAAGTTATTTTGGGGTATCTCTAGTGTGTGCAGAAGTTTCTGAGACATAAAGGAATATAAGACATGGTCCTTACCTTCACTAAATTTATTTTCTGTTTCAGAAGGTTTCTGAGGTATATCTGGGAAAAAATGAGACTGGTCTCTATGAGCAGTGTATAAAAAAATCCAGACTATCACTTTGCGGTTCCACTTAGTGAACAATACCCAATTATGCATCATTACATTATACTGGCCACTGACAATAGTGAGGGTCCAATTATGCAGAAGAGACACTGTCTAGGAGAGAATATAATATGGTGTTTGTTGTTTAAAACAGCTGTAAGTGCCAAAGGGGTAAGAGTAGGGGAGATGAATAAGAACTGGCTTCCTCACTGACAAAGAAGATGTGATTGGGCTGGACTTTGATGTGTTAAAATTACTTATCCAGCCATTTCCTAAAAACATGTGTGGAAGAATGGTGTGGCAGTTGAGAGCTGAGATCTAGTTTTGAGTCCTGGTTTTCCCAATGTCCAACTTTGTGACTTTGAGCAAGCAACTCACCCTCTCAGAGCCCAACTGTAGAATTGTAGAATGGTCAGAGTAATAGTACCTGGCTCATAGGGCTGTTGTGAGGACTCAGTGAGATACGTCATTTAAACTGTCTAGGACAGAGCTAGTCACGCAGGGTCGTAAGAGCTAACTGCATGTGACGTTGATGGTATTCATATAGAAAAGGCTTGTGGAAGCACATGGATGGGGTAATGGAAAGTTTTCTTGAAGGGGGCATATTTGGAAACAAGTGAAAAGAACATTTTAGGCTGAGAGAAAATGAAGAGTCAAAAGTTCTGAGATGGGGTATGTTTGGGTGCGGAGACGGAGCTGGCCAGCAGGGACACACAGCTGGCTATTTGGTATTGGAGAATACCTTTAAATATGTTAAGTGGGGACCAATTACCTGGTCTTAGAGACCAAACATAGGCATTCAACTTGCTCTAGTAGATGGTATAGACTAATTGTGATAATGACCACAACTCCCATGGTAGAGGTCACAAGTTTTGAATGCCTATTGTGTCATTATGTGTCCAATCCTGTGATAGGTCTTTTATGTTATGTATTATTTTTAATTCTCATAGTAATTTTTTCCTGTTTATGTATTAGGCCTGTTTTACAAATGAGGAAACTGAGGCTCAGAATGATTAAGTAATATGGTCAAAGTCACAGAGATAATCAGTGGCAGAACTGGGTCTCAGACCCATGCAGTCTATGGTTAGAGGTGAATCTGTATTCTAACCTGGCTTTGTTAGCCTTCCAAGCCTATGTTCTGCAGGATATTAACTATCAGAGGAGTGGCACAGTAAATGTGACCAGGAAGAAAAAATGAAACAGACAAGCGGTCAGGGTCTGGGCTAAAGGAGCAGCCAAGAGACAGTTGCTATTTGGGCCCAAGTTCCTGAGGATATTGGTAAGAGACAGGCACTGGGGATGAGGAGAAAGGAGTAAATCCATGAGATCTTTAAAGAGACCAACTTAAAGGATTTGAGAATTGAATGTCTGTGAAGGTCAAGGGAGAAGAGTCAGAAGTGTTTTGCAGTTTTCATCCTGGTCAGTGATAACTCCCAGGGTGCTGCAGCTGACCCACTGCCTTGGGGCCCAGTAACTACACCATACCCTTCCTCTCGCTCCTGTTCCCCACCCCTGCAAGGTTGCCCAGGCTGAAACTTGGAACAGGAAGCTCTTTAAACATGGAACATAAGATGAAAATAAAACAAAAATAGGGAAGAAAACCCATGTCACATAAAGGCTGCAAATAGTTACTATCATAGAAAAACTAAAGACTTCAGTAATCTTTTAACACCATTTCACTCATCAAGGTGAGTGTACCTCTGGTAGGGATTAGACGTTAAGGCGAAAGAACTCTTTCCCCCATTATGTATTCCACTTGGTTACTGCTGCCATATTGGAAAACTGTTGATCTTTGCATGCTTATTTGTAACCAACCCATCCCACTACATTGCTTCTTAGTTAATTTTCTAGGGTTTCTCGTTATATAATCATGCCTTCTCTAGTAAATGATGGTTTTCCTCTTCCTTTCCAACAAGTATTCTATTTGTTTTTATTTTCTGACTCATCACTTTGTTTATAATATTAGTTATTTTAAGAAATTAGTTGCAATAGCAAAAATGATGTTGGGTTGTTGGGCACCTGAAGGAAGGGTGGATTGGAAATCAGAGAGGCTCAGATATAGTGAAAGTCCTGGAAGCTACTTCAGTAGAACCATAATTTGAAGATGCCCAAGGAGATGGAAATGAAAAAAAAGCTGAAATAGTCACAAGAGAAAAAAGACTTGCCATGTTATGGTGGGCGGAGCACAAGAGATGACTTTCAGACCTCAACTCCAAAGTCTGTGTTCTAGTTAGTAGTCACCAGGAACTTTGACTCTGTTGTTAATAGAGTTTGAAGTTTATTGTGATCAATTCGTCTGAAAAGAGGTGAGAAAATGGAAATTAATTAGAATTTTCAGTTTATAAACAGCTCCAGGAATGTAGATTTAAAAGAAATTAGCAGGTATTTTAATTTTGTTCAACATTGCCATGATCTGACTCTTAATCTAGCCCAAGGCAAAACATCACATAATAAATACAATTCAAAAATGTTTTTTCCAGTTGACAAAGCAATTTTACATATATCGTCTCATTTGGTATTCAATGTCTCTGAGATGGATGATGATGGAAGTATCCAACATTTGTCTTGCAAGTTACGTTTTGCAAAGTGCTTCCGCCTACATCGCTTCATTTAATGCTTACACTCTTTGGTTTTTAACATACACTAAAAAAGTTTGTCTAATTGTAGTTCTCCATGCACAGATTTTATTTTATTTTCTTTAAAAATGTTTATTTATTTGTTTTGAGGGGGGCAGGGGCAGAGAGAGAGGGAGAGAGAATCCCAAGCAAGCTCCTCGCTGTTAGTGCAGAGCCCAACGTGGAGCTTGAACTCACGAACTGTAAGATCGTGACTTGAGCGAAAATTAAGAGTTGGACGCTCAACCGGCTGAACCACCCAGGCACCCTTTCTTTTCTGTTTTGGAAAACAAAATTCCCCAGAGAATATCCATCCTTGCTTTGTCCATGCACTGAAACCCTCTTCATTTTTTAAAATCCTGTTCAGGTAGGACATTATTTTTTTCCCTCTCCTCACAAGAGACAGTTAAGAGACAGAGATGGAGTGGAGAGGAGCTGAGTGAAGCAGCTCAGGAAGGGAGCACCCAGCCCTGTGGCCCGTGTGGTGGGGGTGTATGTAGAGATGGCTGATGGGAAGTCCCCTTGGCAGCTCTGAGGGTTATGAGAACTTTGAAGTGATCTTATCGTATTTGGCTTTTCCTCAAAGTGAAGAGAGTGGCGAATGTGGCTGTGTGAGGGTGTGGAGTGTGCTGTTTAGAGGGTGACATTTCATAAGCAAATACTCCTACACACATTTAGAGGCTCCCCATTCTGCGGTGCCTGTCCATTCCCCTGATTTTATAAGGAAGTAAAAAGAAGCTCATTTGGCTGTTTGCAGGATCTTTTAGTGAAATGTGTCCAATTTTGCAGTGGAACTCAGAGGGCAGTCTCACAGAGGCCAAGGAAAGAGAATTTCATGGAGGGAGTAGGTTATCACTGTTAGCATCTGCCAGGAGAAGTGGAACTCGGGGAGGGATGTGGCCACAAGGAAGTCACTCACAAGTGCCCTTTGAGAGTCCAGTTCTGGGAGGTTGTTGGGCATGGAAACCTGACTGCCATGGGCTCAGAAGGGAAGAGATGGTGAGAGAATGGAGGCAGTAGACTTAGGTCATATGTATAAGACTTATGGCTCTGAAAGACTGGAGGAAAACGATTAAACATACACATAATATAAATATGTTTTTGTTATAAAAAATTCAAAGTATTTAGAAACATGGAATAAACTAGGCAAGACCTCTGTTCCTTTTAGTTGCAGCCCCACTCCCCGAGTGTAATGGGGTGAGAGGTGCTCTTCCAATCCTTAGTAAACATTTTAGAGATAGGGTGAAATTCATGTTGGTGTCAGGCATAAGCACAAAGAGGATGCACAGAAGGGAGAGGATGAGATTCAAGGTAGGCATGTGTGTTTGCGTGTGTGCAGAGTTATAGAGTGTGTGGATTTATACGCATGGGTATATGTCTACATACGTTTATTCACATGCACATACCAGGAGAGAAGATGAAGGCCACCAGCTCTTCATTTGATATGGACAGGAAGGAAAAAGATTTATGTAGCACTGGTGTCTTGTGATGAAGACTGGGGTCTCTTGAGATGCCTTCTGTCTGTTCAGATCAGGTCATCTGCTGAGTGTGAGTGTGACCATGGTGAAACTGTGGTCCAGAGAAGAGAGGTCTGAAGAAGCTGAGCCAGTGATATCTGGGTCTCCACAAGAAATTAAAATGAGAATTTCTTAAAAAAGTTTTTTTTTAAATGTTTATTTACTTTTTGAGAGACAGAGAGAGAGAGGAGTGTGCAAGCTGGGGAGGGGCAGAGAGAGAGGGAGTCACAGAATCCGAAGTAGGATGCAGGATCTGACCTGTCAGCACAGAGTCCAATGTGGGACTTGAACTCACAAACCGTGAGATCTTGACCTGAGCTGAAGTTGGAGGCTTAACTGACTGAGCCACCCAGGCACCCCCTAAAATGAGAATTTCTGAGAGGAGGGAAGGAATGAGTCAATGTGTCTAACTTGAACTTGTAATGTCCCTGCTCCATACTTCTGCATTGCCCTCCAGCAGCATTGGGTGTCCTGGAAGCTGAGAAATGGACAGCAGGAGAGAGGTAGCACTGGGATCGTGAGTCACAGGTGGATAGGAGGTCGGGGAAGAGGGTTGAAAGTGTTGTGGAGGGCACTCAGGAGTACTTGACTCTGGGATAAGGTAGGGGAAGCAGAACCATAAAGCCAGGAGGAGGCTAATGGGCTGAGCAGAGTGGAAGGGTTGAGTGATTGCAGGTCCCTGCAAGGGCAGAGTGAAGGAGGGGGAGAAATGGCAGGTTAGGAGCCAGCACTCAGAGAGGGGGGACATAGACTTAGAGCATTTTATTTTATTTTATTTTATTTTATTTTATTTTATTTTATTTTATTTTATTTTATTTTATTTTGTGTTTATTTTTGAGAATGAGAGAG
This sequence comes from Acinonyx jubatus, assembly GCF_027475565.1. Classification (NCBI taxonomy): domain Eukaryota; kingdom Metazoa; phylum Chordata; class Mammalia; order Carnivora; family Felidae; genus Acinonyx; species Acinonyx jubatus. Next base: position 61,042,358 of record NC_069393.1, read on the forward strand.
AGAGACAGAGTGCAAGCAGGGACAAGAGAGAGAGGGAAAGACAGAACCTGAAACAGGCACCAAGCTCTGAGCTGTCAGCACAGAGCCCCACGTGGGGCTTGAACTCCTGGAATGCGAGATCATGTCCTGAGCCAAAGTCAGAGGCTTGACTGACTGAGCCACCCAGGTGCCCCAAACTTAGCGCATTTTAAAGCTAGCTCTTGAATTAGTGACATTCGTATTAAACTGGTCATGGAATTTCAGGTAGACTATTTCAACCAGATAAAAGCCAAAAAAAAAAAAAAAAAAAAAAAAGAGTCAGTGCCTATTGTAATGTATCTGTCTCTATTTCTAAGACTTATAAAAAATTTCCTTGTTATTTATGGTCCCTTTGTAGGTGTCACTTCTGAAAATCAATATGTCTCCAAATGGCACCTATTTAGAGAAGACTTAATTCCTCTTTAATATAGACTATTACTGATGCTCTCTGACTTGTGAAATCCTTCCATTCAGTAATTTACTAAATTACTCTCCAGTAAAACACGACTCAAGGTACATTTTTGTACCTCCCCTCACTTTTGCTCTGTAAAATCTGATCTTTTAATCAGTTGAGTTCCCCATGTTGAATTCCAATGCTATGCGTAGACTTATAACTCCTGGCTTTGGCTGGTTTGGACAGGACACCAAATGCAAACGTCATTTTTTTTCCCCACCACATTTTCCTCTTCTGGCTACTAGAGAGGGTTCTGGCTTTGTACTTTCTTACTGGCAACCCCTCCTCCCCACTCAGGGGAAGGGGTCTTCCCTTCTCAGAACAGTTCTCGCTTTTGAGATACACGGTCATGGTAACAATGAAAGAAGGAATAGATGGGCAGCACATGAAAGAAGTTTTTCTAGGAATTTTGGAGTTGAGGATGTAAGAGTAGCTGTGGGGGTTTTAGTATTGATGTGGATAATACGCCTCCTTCCCAGTCACTGATACCAACAAAGTAGTGAAGTTAGTCTGAAATTACTTTTTGGTAGCTTTGTTTGACCATGATACTCCTCTGTGCCTGGGCCACATCTGGATCCTCCTGTCAATAGGTCTACACTAGAATCATCACTGTCCAGTCCAGAGTAGACTGAATTAAAAAGAAAGCAAGCCCAGGACTATGAATAACATGAGCTAATTCAGTGGTGTTCTATGGGGGAACAGAAACTTCATGAGACTGACAACAAAATGTCATTCCTTTCTGGTTGTTGTATTTCATGTAGTCTTCTCACCTTATGGTCTACTTCTGGAAGTGAATCTATTTTGTATTACAGAACTTAATACAAAATTTTCCACTTCCCTAAAGTTTTATTAAGTGCCTTATGGAACAATTTGTGTAAGGTCTAATTTTCCAAGTTGTCGGCTGTGCAACGTAATGACCTCATACTTTCTCATCTAGTTTCATACCGTTATTTATTTAAAGAGGTGGTTGGTTTGCATTCAGATTAGGCAAATGTGAAAACTGGACATGTGTTTTTTCTTCGACAATTTTAGATCTAAAGCAACACTGTTGTTCTATTTTAGTGCCATCCAATAAAAAAATAAATAAAAAGCTGTATCTGTAATTGTAAATTTTCTAGCTGTCACAATAACAAGGTAAAAAGAATTAAGTGAAATTAACTTTATTTATTTTTTTAATTTTTCTTTAACGTTTATTTATTTTTGAGACAGAGAGAGACAGAGCATGAACCGGGGAGGGTCAGAGAGAGAGGGAGACACAGAATGTGAAACAGGCTTCAGGCTCTGAGCAGTCAGTGCAGAGCCCGACGCGGGGCTTGAACTCACGGACCGCGAGATCATGACCTGAGCCGAAGTCGGACGCTTAACCGACTGAGCCACCCAGGCGCCCCAAGTGAAATTAACTTTAATAATATACATTGTTTAACCTGATTTATCCAAAATAGTTGTCATTTTCACATAAGATGAACTTTAAGTTAGTAAGATGATATTTCAGATTCTGTTTTTGTACTAAGTCTGTAATATCGGTATGTATTTTACACTTGGAACACATATCAGTTCAGACTATCTGCATTTCAAGGGCTTACTAGGCACATATGGCAATGGCTACAGTACTGACTGGCACAGATCTACTCTTTGGCCATGATTACTTGAATATCAGCTTGGCTACTAAATTCTCTCTGATTTGCTGAGTATGTTTATGTAATCTGAATGATGGCACTCATGGAAGTGACAGAATTATTTAGTTATTAAGAATCATTCATTCGTTCCTCTTTTCATTCATTTACTCATGCACTCATTCCTTTTCATTCACTTATTCATTAGCTTAGAGTTCTACTTCATACATCTGCTAAATTTTAAGACATATTGCAAATGTTATAGAAATAAAAGTGAATTTCTGTATATTCTTGAAGGGTGGAGAAAGCCCTCCCTTTTTCATTTGGGGAAAGATGATAATGCAGAAAAGTAAAGTCTAATAGGACAAATACACCTGATATTCATCCAGAATGGTGAATACTAATGTGTTGTCACATTTGTTTTAGAAGAAAAAAATTACTAGAGTACCTCTTTCGGTTTGGGTGGCCACGTTCAAAGTCCTCTTTATTTCCTGCCTTTCCTAGGGGCAACAATAACTATCATGAATTTGGTGTGTATTCCTTCTTATCCTTTTACTGCAAATTGTTGCATGTACAGACAACATAGAGACTACTTGGTGTACTTTACATTTACACACATGGTATTATAGTACATGCATTATTATTTTGTTCTTTTCTCCCCACACTCATGTATTATTATTTATTTTGTTCTTTTCTCCCCACACTTATCTATTTATTTTGAGAGAGAGAGAGAGAACGTGCATGAGTGGGGGGAGGGATAGAGAGAAAGAATACCAAGCAGGCTCTCTGCTGTCAGTGCAGAGCCTGATTTAGGGCTCAATCCCATGAACCGCAAGATTATGACCTGAGCTGAAATCAAGAGCCGGACGCTTAACTAACTGAGCCACCCAGGTGCCCATCAACATTATATTTTTGAGACTATCCATGATGATACACATAGATGCTGTGGATAATTCTATTGTATATTTCTACTGTATTTATCTATAATTTAAGTGATAGACATTTAGGTATTTCCCCCCCAAACTTTCACTATTGTAGAAGTATTTCAGTGGGCATTCCTGTACAAGTTTCCTTGTATACATATGTGAGCATGTTTCTAGGTTAGGTACCTAGAGGAAGGGTGAAGATTTTCTAGGTATAATATCAAAGGCAGAAATCACAAAGGAAGAGAGTGATAGCTTTGTCTGCATAAAATGTTGAGAGCATCAGGGTGCCTGGTTAGCTCAGTCAGTTAAGTGTCCGACTCTTGATCTGGGCTCAGGTCATGTTCTCATGGTTTGTGAATTTGAACCCCAGGTCATGCTCTGCACTGACAACATGGGGTCTGCTTGAAATTCCCTCTCCCTCTCTTTCTGCCCCTACCCCACTCTCTCTCTTTCTCTTCCTCTCTCTCTCTCTCTCTCTCTCTCTCAGAAAAAGTTGAAAGTATCATCAGTATAGTAGGAAGTACTTTAAAAATGGAAAGGCAAAAAAAAAATACTTGCAACAAATATGACAGAGAAAGGGTTAATTTCCTTAATATACAAAAAATTTTGTAAACCAACTTAAAAAAGATGATCACCCCTGTGAATAAACTGGTAGAGGTCATAAGTAAACAACTCACAAAGGAAAAATATGAACGGCTTATAAGCATATACAAATGTGATTCACGTTATTAGTAACCAAAGGAATGGAAACTAAAAGAATAATTATCCCTTTTTTTGGCCTATTGAATTGGCAAAGATGAAAACAAATGATGATACCCATCTGGTGAGAACATGGGGGCAGTAGGCACTTTTATATACTGTGGGTAGAGTTTGCATTGATGTCAACTTTCTAGAAGAGAGTTTGGTAGCAAATATTAAAGGCCTCCTAATGTGTAAACTTTGACTTGAAAATTCTACATTAGAAATTAATCCAGAAAAAACTCAGTTGTGCATAACTCTGCCATATTGAAGGTGCTTATTGTAGTGTTATTTATGCTATATATAAAGGTTTTTTTAAAAAATAATTTATTGTCAAGGTAGTTAACATACAGTGTACACAGTGTGCTTGTGGTTTTGGGGGTAGATTCCCATGATTCATTGCTTACCTACAACACCCAATGCTCATCCCAACAAGTGCCTCCTCAATGCCTATCACCCATTTTCCCCTCTCCCCTATCTCTCCCCTCCAACCAACCTTCAGTTTGTTCTCTGTATTTAAGAGTCTCTTACGGTTTGCCTCCCTCTCTGTTTGAAACTATTTTTTCCCCTTCCCTTCCCCCATGGTCTTCTGTTAAGTTTCTCAAGTTCCACATATGAATGAAAATGTATGATATTTGTCTTTCTCTGACTGACTTATTTCACTTAGCATAATACTCTCCAGTTTCATCTATGTTGTTGCAAATGGCAGGATTTCATCCTTTCTCATTGCCAAGTAGTATTCCATTTTATATACAAACCACATATTCTTTATCCATTCATCAGTCCATGGACATTTGGGCTCTGTCCATAATTTGGCAATTGTTCAAAGTGCTGCCGTAAACATAGGGGAACATGTGCCCCTATGAATCAGCACTCCTGTGGCCTTTGCATAAATTCCTAGTAGTGCTATTGCTGGGTTGTAGGGTAATTCTATTTTTAATTTTTTGAGGAACCTCCACTCTGTTTTCTAGAGTGGCTGCACTAGTTTGCATTCCCACCAACAGTGCAAGAGGATTCCTGTTTCTCCACATCCTCACCAACATCTGTTGTTTCCTGAGTTGTTCATTTTAGCCACTCTGACTGGTGTGAGGTGGTATCTCAATGTGGTTTTGACTTGTATTTCCTTAATGATGAGTGATGTTGAGCATATTTTCATGTGCCTGTTGGCCATTTGGATGTCTTCTTTAGAAAAGTATCTTTTCATATCTTCTGCCCATTTCTTCACTGGATTATTAGTTTTTTGGGTGTTGAGTTTGGTGAGTTCTTTATAGATTTTGGATACTAACCCTTTATCTGATATGTCATTTGCAAATATCTTCTCCCATTACATAACTTGCCTTTGTTGATTGTTTTGTTGATTGTTTCTTTTGTAGTGCAGAAGCTTTTTATCTTGATGAGGCCCCAATGGTTCATTTTTGCTGTTATTTCCCTTGCCTTTGGAGATGTGTCCAGTAAGAAGTTGCTGCAACTGAGGTCAAAGAGGTTGTTGTCTGTTTTCTCCTCTAGGGTTTTGATTGTTTCCTGTCTCACATTTAGGTCTTTCATCCAATTTGAGTTTATTTTTGTGTATGGTGTAAGAAAGTGGTCCAGTTTCATTCTTCTGCACATTGCTGTCCGGTTCTTCCAGTACCATTTGTTAAAGAGACTGTCTTTTTTCCATTGGATACTCTTTCCTGCTTTGTCAAAGATTAGTTGGCCATACATTTGTGGGTCCAATTCTGGGTTCTCTATTCTATTCCATTCGTCTATGTGTCTATTTTTGTGCCAGTACCGTACTATCTTGATGATTACAGCTTTGCAGTAAAAGCTAAAGTCTCGGATTATGATGACTCCCACTTTGGTTTTCTTTTTCAACATTACTTTGGCTATTTGGGGTCTTTTGTGGCTCCATACAAATTTTAGGGTTGTTTGTTCTAGCTTTGAGAAGAATGCGGTGCAATTTTGATTTGAATTGCATTTAATGTATAGACTTATTTGGGTAGTATTGACATTTTAACATTATTTATTCTTTCCATCCATGAGCATGGAATGGTTTTCCATTTCTTTATGTCTTCTTAAATTTCTTTCATAAGTTTTCTATAGTTTTCAGCACACAGATCTTTTACATCTTTGGTTAGGTTTATTCCTAGGTATTTTATGGTTCTTGGTACAATTGTAAATGGGATCAATTTCTTGACTTCTCTTTCTGTTGCTTCATTATTGGTGTATAGAAATGCAACCGATGTCTCTACATTGATTTTGTATCCTGCGACTTTGCTGAATTCATGTATCAGTTCTAGCAGCTTTTTGGTGGAGTCTTATGGGTTTTCTACATCATACATGTAGAGTATCATGTCATCTGTGAATAATGAAAGTTTGACTTCTTTGCCATTTGTATGGCTTTTATTTCATTTTGTTTTCTGATTGCTGATGCTAGGACTTCCAACACTATGGTAAACAACAGTGGTGAGAGTGGACATCCCTATAGTGTTTCTGATCTCAGGGGAAAAGCTCTCAGTTTTCCCCCATTGAGGATGATATTAGCTGTGGGCTTTTCATATATGGCTTTTATGATGTTAAGGTATGTTCCTTCTATCCTGACTTTCTTGAGGGTTTTTATTAAGAAAGGATGCTTTACTTTGTCAAATGCTTTTTCTACATCTATTGACAGGATCATATGGTTCTTATCCTTTCTTCTGTTAGTGTGATGTATCACACTGATTCATTTGTGAATATTGAACCAGCCTTACAGCCTAGGAATGAATCCCAGTTGATCATGGTGAATAATTCTTTTAATATATTGTTGAATTTGATTTGCTAGTATCTTGTTGAGAATTTTTGCATCCATATTCATCAGGGATATTGGCTTGTAATTCTCCTTTTTAGTGGGATCTCTGTTTTGGGAATCAAGGTAATGCTGGCTTCATAGTATGAGTCTGGAAGCTTTCCTTCCATTTCTATTTTTTGGATCAGCTTGAAGGATAGGTATTAACTCTGCTTTAAATGTCTGGTAGAATTCCCCTGGGAAGCCATCTGGCCCAGGACTCTTTTTTATTGGGAGGTTTTTTGATAACTGATTCAATTTCTTCACTGACTATGGGTCTTTTCAAATATTCTATTTCTTCCCGTTTGAGTTTTGGTAGTGTGTGGGTGTCTAGGAATTTGTCCATTTCTTCCAGGTTGTCCAGTTTGTTGGAATATAATTTTTCATAGCATTCTCTAATAATTGTATTTCGGTGGTGTTGGTTTTGATATGTCCTCTTTCATTCATGATTTTTTGTATTTGGGCGCTCTTTCTTCTTTTTGAGAAGTCTGGCTAGGGGTTTATCAATTTTGTTTATTTTTTCAAAAAACCAGCTCTTAGATTAATTGATCTGTTGTACTTGTTTTTTTTTATTTTGATTCTATATTGTTTATTTCTGTGATAATCCTTATTATTTCTTTTCTTCTGCTGGCTTTGGGGTTTCTTTGCTATTCTGTGTCTAGTTCCTTTGGGTGTGTGGTTAGGTTTTGTATTTGGGATTTTTCTTGTTTCTTGAGATAGGCCTGGATTGCAATGTATATTCCTTTTGGGACTGCCTTTGCTGCATCCCAAAGGGTTTGGACTGTCATGTTTTCATTTTCATTTGCTTCCATATCTTTTAAAATTTCTTCTTTAATTGCTCGATTGACCCATTCATTCTTTAGTAGGATGTTCTTTAACCTGCATGCATTTGGAGGCTTTCCAATTTTTTTCTTGTGATTGATTTCAAGTTTCATAGTACTGTAATATAAAAATATGTATGGTATAATATCAATTCTTTTATATTTATTGAGGGATGTTTTGCGACCCAGTATGTGATCTATATTGGAGAATGTTCCATGTACACTCAAGAAGAATGTGCATTTTGCTGCTTTTGGATTAAAAGTCCTGAATATACCTGTCAAGTCCATCTGGTCCAGTGTATCATTCAAGGTCATTGATTCTTTATTGGTTTTCTGCCTATATGATCTGTTCATTGTTGTAAGTGGAGTTTTAAAGTCCCCTGCAATTACCCTATTCTTATCAATAAGATTGCTTATGTTTGTGATTAATTTATTTATATATTTGGGTACTTTCAAGTTGGGGGCATAAACATTTACAATTTTTAGCTCTTCTTGATGGATAGACCCTGTAATTATGATATAATGCCCATCTTCATCTCTTGTTATGGCCTTCAGTAAAATCTAGTTTGTCTGATATAAGTATGGCTACTCTAGCTTTCTTTTGGCTTCCAGTAGCATGATGGATGGTTCTCCATCCCCTCACTTTCAATCTGAAGATGTCCTCAGGTCTAAAATGGGTCTCTTGTAGACAGCATATAGATGGTTGTTTTTCTTTTAATCCATTCTGATACCCTATGTCTTTTTATTGGAGCATTTAGTCCATTTACATTCAGAGTTATTATTGAAAGATATGGATTTAGTGGCATTGTGTTATCTATAGGTTTCATGCTTGTGGTAATGTCTCTGGTCCTTCCACTCACAGAGTTCCCCTTAGGATCTCTTGCAGGGCTGGTTTAGTGGTCATGAACTCCTTCAGTTTTTGTTTGTTTTGGAAAGCCTTTACCTCTCCTTCTATTCTGAATGACAGCCTTGCTGGATAAAGGATTCTTGGCTGCATATTTTTCCTATTCAGCACATTCAATATTTCCTGCCACTCCCTCTGGCCTGCCAAGTTTCAGTGGACAGGTCTGCTACTACCCTATGTGTCTACCCTTGTAGGTTAAAGCCTGTTTGTCACTAGCCATTTTCAGAATTCTCTCTTTATCTTTGTATTTTGCCAGTTTCAACTATGATATGCTGTGGAGAGGACCTATTCCTACTAAATCTTAAGGGAGTTCTCTGTGCTTCCTAGATTTGGATGTCTGCTTCCTTCCCCAGATTAGGGAAGTTCCCAGCTATAATTTGTTCAAGTAAACCCTTTGCCCCTTTCTCTCTGTCTTCTTCTTCTGGAACTCCTATGATTTAGTTCTTTAATTCTCCCCTCATGGTCTAGTATTTTCTTATCTCTCTTTTTCTCAGCTTTGTTATTTTTCATAATTTTATCTTCTGTTTCACTTATTTTCCCTTCCGCTTCCTCCACCCTTGCTGTCAGTGCATCTAGTTTATTTTGCATCTCATTACAACATTTCTTAATTTGTTGTGACTATTTTTTAGTTCCTTGATCTCTGAAGCAATAGATTCTCTTCTGTCTCCTATGCTTTTTTCAAGTGCAGCTATTAATCTTAGACTATTATTCTAAATTCTTGCTCAGATATATTGTTTATATCTGTTTTTAGCAATTCTCTAGCTGTCATTTCTTCCTGGAATTTCTTTTGAGGAGAAGTCTTCTGTTTCATCATTTTGGCTAGTTTTCTGTCCCTTATATGTTTTAATAGCTTGTTATGTGTCCTACACCTGCAAGCATTTCTTCTATATTAATAAGGGGTCATACGCTGTCCAGGGCCTGGCCTTTCAGGAGGTGTTTTTTGGAGGGTGTTACTTGCTCTCTGTTGTTGTGACTTTGGTTACTTTATCTCCCTACTGGTAGTGATGTTTTGGGCCTTCCACCAACATACCTGATGTTTAAAACCATCATTATCAGTCTCCAGTCTGGGACTTCATCTCTTTCTCCATGCACCTGACTCTAGCCTAAGCAGACCATCTCTGGTCCTGAAACACAACTGACAAGTCTAGCCTCCTTGTATTTTCTTGTGATGCCTCTGTAGCCAAAAAGTTCATTTGCTTTGAGTATGTAATTCCATCAGAGTATTTCTTGTTATAAAACTTAATTTGGCTTATTTAAAACTATGTACTACTCCAAAGAATTTTCCAATTTAGCAAGATTTCCCTGAACTACCTTTCATTGGCCCCTCTGCATGTGTTAATAACCTGATTGTGTAAGGTCCTTTCTTTATGCAACTGTCATTGTTGATGTATAGTTACACCACTGCTATATTATTTCCTGATCCATCACTACTTTGGCCATCCCTGTGGTTTGGCTGGTACTGAGAATGGTGGAGGCAGGGTGCTTTATAAGGGGTTGGAAGAAACCGAAAGTGTGCTGGTCCAGGCTTGGAGTTATACTGGCCTGGGTTACAATCCTGGCTCTGCAGTTTGTAGGTGTGTGAGCATGGACCAATTATTTAGCTTTGCTGAGCCTCAGTTTCCTTAATACATGTTTACCAAAGGACGTCTTGTTGACTCCTTAAAATGGAACTCACCATTTTCTTCCTGAACAGCCAGCTGCTTCCCTGGCTTGGGTATACACATTCATGGTGTGGCAGTATCTCCAGGCACCCAGAAGCTTGAAATGCCAGAGTCACTTCTGATTCCTCCACCTCTTGCCAGGTCAGTTGCTGAGTCAAATAAATTCCATCTCCCATGCTCTTGCATCTATTTCTAACCTTGTAAGTTTTCCCAAGCCACTCTTCTATTGTAGGTCCTCATTCTATTTTCTTAGACCAGCGTTCTCCAATGTAGAGTACTTAAGGCTATCTACTGAGCATTGGAAGAAAATATTAGAATACACACACACACACACACACATTTTAATATAATATAATATTATAATATAATATAATATATTTTAATATATTATATTATGTTGTATTATATTATTATATTATATATCATATTATATATTAATTATATTTTAATATTATTATATTATATATTTGAATATAATATTATATATATATTCTATTTTATACGTGTCTTATAAATTACTGTTATTAATATATTATCTACCACCAACACCTCCTTTGTTTCCTGCTGCCTATCATGTTGAAAACAAACTCAACTGTCTATCGTTCAAAATACATGTAGTCTTCTTTTCTACTCTAGTCAGATAGTCACTTACAACTTTTCTTGTATATACTGCAGACTTACTGGATGTTTTTATGCTCTCATCTCCTTACCTTTATACTTTTGTTTGTATTTTTCCCTTCTTTTACTTTCCACCTGCTCTAGGAAGCAGTGTGAATAAGCTTAAGAGCAAGAATGAAGATATATACACACATGCATACATATATACATACACACATATTTACACATATCTATCTATATCTATTTATGTATCTATATATGCACACATGGTGGTATAGATATATGCTTATCTCAATCTTTGAAATGTTCTATTTCATATAGGTTCAGATCTTGGTTCTGCCACTTTCTTGTTTTATTTAGGTAAGTCACTGACACTTCTGAGCCTCAACTTTCTCATCTGGAAAATAGGAATAATAGCAATCAGTTCTCATGTTTGTTGTGGTGAGTTATTGAAATACCACATTGAGCTGAGCACCTGGCCTGGTACATCCAATGTACCTGTTCAGTAGATAAGAGCTGCTGTGACTGCTTCTATTATTACTCTTTTCAGGTATTTTTTGGTCCAATTCTCCCAAATTGTGAGATTGTTCATGAAAGTGAATATTTTCATAATATGAATATAGTCATTAATGAGCTTGCCATTTATATGACTATCACCTACTCAGATATCCCTACCAGCATCATGTGACTAACTTGCTCATCTTGATATCATTGGTCTCTTTTTCAATAGGATTGCCCAATGTTATTTTTAAAAAATGTTTACTTATTTACATATTTTTGACAGAGAGAGAGAGAGAGAGAGAGACAGAGGGGGAGGGGAAAAGAGAAAGAGGGAGAGAATCTGAAGCAGGCTCCTCACTGTCAGCACAGAGCCTGATGTGGGGCTCGAACTCATGAATCATGAGATCATGACCTGAGTCGAAATCAAGAGTCTGACACTTAAACTGAGCCACCCAGGTGCCCCAAGATTGTCCAATGTTATTAACAGTCAACAAGAAATGCAAATACTATGCAGAGCAGTTGTAAGCTTTACAAAAGATGCCAGATCACTTGAAGTCAATGCAAGTGACTTAGAAAAATGCTGGAATCATATCAAAGGCAATGTTAAATCAGCATCTGGTAGGAAAAAAGAAAATTGAACAATTATAAGTGTAGGTACCTCAAAACAGAATGTTTTAAATATCAAAGGATTAAGAGGGGATTTGGGAGAAATTAATGAGGGCTTTGAATATTTCTGCTAAAGGAAGTCTTTTAAAAATAATTGGTCCTGAGTACTTAACTAAGATCCAAAAAGCATTAACCATAAAAGAAATTATGGATAAATCTTACTACATTAAAATTAAGAGCTCCTCAAAAGAAGTCATAAAGAAAGCAAGGCACAAACTTTATGTATCTTTACCCAGAATATATAAAGAATTACAAATCAATAAGAAAAAGGGAACAGTAGAAAAATAGGAAAATAGTGTATGCGAACAGGCCTTTCTCAGAAGGGGAAACACAAATGATGACTAAACTTGAAAAAAATGCTCAATCTTATTTTATAAGCAGGGAAATTAAATGTATTGCCACCTTGAGACATTGTTTTTCTATTTCTAGAGGGACAAATGTTAAGATGTTTGTATTACTTATCTATTGCTTCCTTATAAATTACCACCAATCTGGGAGCTTAATACACATTATTTCATTTCAGTGGATAGGAATCTAGGAATAGCTTGTTTGGGGCCTCTGATCAGGGATGCCTGGTGACATGAAGCAATGGTGAGGATGTAGAGCAGTGGAAACTGATCTTTGGAAAATCATTTTACATTCTCTTACAAAGCTGAACATGTATATATCTTCAAGGTGCAGCAATCCAACCTATAGTTCTGGATGCCAGGAAGACTTGTATTTGGGGACTTGGGAACACGTGTGAGAATGTTCATGGCAACACTGTTGATAAAAACAAAATCCTGGACACAACCCAAATGCCCACTGAAGGAGAATTGTGGAATTCTCACCCAACAGAATATCAGATGAAATACATGTACAGAAACCACAATGACATCAGTAATCTTAGACCCATCATGTTGGATAAAACAAGTACATCAAAGAAAACTAGGTGTGCTGGGACGTATTTTTATAAAGCTCAAAGCAAAGCAAAATTAAGTGATAGATGTATAATAAAACTATGTGAAAAAAGTCTAGGGAATGACAAAAACAATTCAGAAGGTGCTTATGTTGGCTGATGGTGGCAGTTGTGTAGGTACAGGGATGGGATGGAGAAGAGAGTACATTGATGATGTTCTATTTCATAAATTGGGTGATGGGTTCATCATGAGCATTCATTTTATTAATACGCTTTATAGTTATATATGCTATATGTTCTTTTGTTACATAATAAAAAAATTTTTAAATGTTGTACTGCAGAAGTCAGATATATGAGGGAAGTCAAATTGTACTATAATGTTGTTAGCTATGTGAAAGAAATCTAATAATTTTTTAAAAGTTTATGTGAGTAATCTCTATAACCAACATGGGGCTCGAACTTGTGAACTCAAGAATTGCATGCTCTTCTGACTGACCAGCCAGGTGCCCCCCAAAACCCAATAATTTTAATTGATCCAGTAAGTGTACATTGTTATAATTAAAATGCAAATTTTAGGGGTGCCTGGGTGGCTCAGTCAGTTGGGCATCCAACTTTGGCTCAGGTCATGATCTTGCAGTTGGTGGGTTCAAGCCCTGCATTGGGCTCTGTGATGACAGCTCAGAGCCTGGAGCCTGTTTCAAATTATGTATCCCCCACTCATGTTCTGTCTCTCTCTCTGTCAAAAATGGATAAACATTAAAATACAAATTTTTAAATTATAAGACAAAATACTAAGTAAAAAATTAAAGTTTATTTATTTTGAGAGAGAGAGATGGGGGGAGGGACAAAGATAGATAGATAGATAGATAGATAGATAGATAGATAGATAGATAATCCCAGCAGGCTCTGTACCATCAGTGCAGATCCTTATGTGGGACTTGAACCCACCAACTGTGAGATCATGACTTGAGCTGAAATCAAGAGTCAGGAATTTAACCAACTGAGCCAGTCAGGCACCCCTAAAGAAATTCTTAAAACGAATTTTAGATCATTTTTTTCAAGGAAAAAAATCTCAAACTTTTCCCCTTAGTATTTATTATGAAAATTGGTCACATTTTCAATGGATGGACTTTAAGTGGCTTTATCTATTAAATTTGTTCTTTGGTAGTGAGGCCCTTCTCTAATTCATGAATGTAAATATTATTTCTACAACTATTATTCCCACTAAGATCCATCTGAAATATTTCCCTCTCTACAGTCCACCAAATAAATATTATCTCTAGTTTTGAACTACCCACACACCACACTCTATTCCTAGCACCTCTTTGGGGACCTGGCAAAACTCTGTCTTATTTTGTGACTTAGTTATTCATTTTTCCTGTGCTGAAAAGTGAGCTCCTTGAAGTTTAGACCTTATGTATCTTTGTATGAAACTAGCAATCATATGCATAGTACTGGCACTAAATAAAAATTTAGCGAACTTGAATTTTTCTAGACGTGTTACACTATAGGGATTAAGAGAAGTCAATACCATCATTTCTTAATAAGTGCAAAATTTTCACATACATTACATTGTGAGGTAAGGTGAAGGGTAAAACAAGCCAGCATTCTTGCTGATGAAGTTCAGGCTGGTCTAGGCAATTATATACTCTGTCCAGGACTTCACAAACATATATTTGCATTTGAGAACAAAACCTGTTGCAAAGAAATCTTTCAAGAAAGTTTGTGTTGCTTATATCAGAAAGCCCCAGAAGCATTTTTCCTATTATTACCAAAATGGTGAAGGTTAGTGCATGCAGATTTCTCATATGCCTCATAAAACACTTAATCATCTAAATCTGGAGCCAAGAACCACTGCGTAACCAAGTAGTTTCCTGCTTATAAGGAACTCAGCTGTGTAATTCTGTTTCATCCCCAGATCCAGCATCTCCCATCCTGTCTAGGGGGCTTTGCCACTTCATGACATCATAAACAAGATAGGTCCAGAGTTCAGTTTAGCTGACACTTTTGTTATAAAGCTAATAAACAAGAAAGCCCCAAGGTATCAGCCATTGTTTTTTCCTTTCCTAAAGCTAGATAGAAATGTAATATGTATACAGAGTTTCTAATTTATTTTCCTACTAACAAAAAGAGGCATTTCTAGATAAATTAGGCAGTGTTCTGGAGTTGCCTTTATACAAAGAGGGAAACAGGTTTGCTTAAGATTTGAAATTTGGCGTTAGTCTTTTGTTAAACATTATGGATGTGGGTGGGAAGATGGAAAAAGAACTAAAGGCAAACAAACAGGCAAAAATAATGCATTATTTTAATTGTAGAAAAGAGTTATGTGTGCAATTAGAATTCTTGTGTTTAAGGAGGCTGTTTAAAAAGTCCACACATAGTTTAAGAGTTATGCTTGCATTTTCATGTGTCTGTGTGCACATGCACATACAAACAGAGCTTCAGAGTCAATTAATATGAATACATTTGCGAGCCTTATGAATTCAAAAAAGTATTTGAAACCACTTGCACTATCAGAAAGCCACTATAAACATTTTACTAAGAGATTGAGGTTGTATACCAAGTTAATACACAATATACATGATGAAAACATTTCAGTCAAAGGTATGTGGTTTATAGGACCAGCTAGCTCATTAAGGTGAATTATACAAGCTTAGCTACCTGGGAGTTGTTACCCACTGATCTAATTCAAGTAAAAGTTCTCAACATAAATATATCTCACCTCTGTTGATGTGTATTACTAAAATATGATGGATATAGTTTGCTGACAATATACTTTGCTGACAAGCAACAAAATTATTGAGCATCTAGAATGAGTAGAACACAATAGCAGGTATGAGGGACATATAGAAAGATCCATCATAGTTCTGACCTTAAAGGCTCATAATGCAACTGGAGAGAAAGAATGGATTCATATGGATTAAATACTGAAGTAATAGAACTGATATCTTGACATTTTGGAAAAGAGATTTTCTGTATATTCTCTGAAGTTGGTTCTCTCAGAAGTAGTGAGTGAGGCATTTAAAGAAAAAAGAATCAACTTCATCTTGAACCCATTGGGTGAGCTAGAGTGAAGACAAGGTGGTAGTGTCTCTTTCTTTGGAGTACATGGTATTCAAGCATCTCAGTGAGTGGCTTTCACCCTGGTGGGTATAGATAAGCATGTGACTTTGGATCAGGAGCAAAGCTGCCTGATTCACATGAATTAGCCAGTTCATGGGGTGAAGCGATTATTTGCAATGCTCGCCCAAACAAATTGATGAATCCAGGGTGAACAGAATCAATGCACTGGCATTTGCCAAGCACAGATTCAGATCAAAACAGAATAAATTAGTTCCTCTTAGTCAGTTATTGCCTCAAGTAGGCGAGCTGAGGAAAAAGAAGTGTTAAGGTGTACATTGAATGTGAACTACCTTCTGTTTTCAGCTGAAGATGCAGAGCCAAAGACAGGGAATGTAAACAGACAGTGAATATGAAATTGTAGCTCGGTAGGGAAAGGAGTTCTGTGAGCAACTCAATTTCTTCCTCTGAATTGTACCCAGAATAGCGCTGACTCCTATTTGCATAGACTGTTCAGAATGCAGACTTTTAATTCATTGTCAGATAAAATACAAAGACCTGAAGTCTGAGTGACTTCGTGTCTGGAGTTTCCAATCTGGGGTTACAGACTGTCACCATGTAATGACAGCATTATTTGAAGCTAATACTGTAATTAATTTCTTACCACTCTACTCAGCCAATATTAACAATGAACCATACTGTTATCTGGCACACCTTAGCGGAGAGTTCTTGTAGCAAAAGAATCCATAACCGTGTCTGACAGTCTGTCCAACTGGGAGAATTGGATGTCTAGCAAGGGAATATTTCAGGGATGGACATAATATGGTTTATGCTTGCAAGTTGTGCTCAGCCAGAGAGAAAGCTAGTCTCCTGATGTTAATAGTCTGGCTTTTTCCAGTATAGCTGTTCACAAAATAATTTAGAGAGTGAGGCATGCTACAAAGTAATATTGATGTACATTATGAACAAACTCTGTATGTATAAAGAAATGCCAACCTGAAGATGCAATCTTTTGTTGGTGGGGAAATAATAAACTATTTATGATTTTCTTATGACGTTTCACTGACATATGGTGCTTCTAACCCAGTGACAAATTAATTGACTTGGTTTAAAAAGAAATGGATGCAGCTTAACGAAGAAGGACAGGATATGTATCACAAGGCAGCTGGTTCTGCCACTGCTGGCTTATGGAGACAATATACATGGGACAGCTAATGAGTCTCTCTGTTGCATAAGATAGATTCTCTTTATAATAGAATTGCACGCTTTGTCTCTAAATGGGGTTATTATACACACCATTGCACAATGTTTGAAGAGCTTGGTTGGCCCTTGTAGAGGGTTAGGAGAGAAATAAATTGGAAAACAATCGTACTTAAGACCTTCAATCCATCAAACACTCCATATTTATCTAAATTACCAGCATGCTCTCCCAAAATACAAATCTGTATGATACACACAGCTAGAATGTTAATGCTGACCAGCCTTCACTCTGCTTTCATCAGTTAGGTTTTCCATTGTAAACACAGACCAAAATTCATGCACGTTGAAGCCTGGTAATGCATTTTAGCCAGTACCCCCCACTCCTTTTCCCTCTGCTCTTCCTAGTTCCACTCTCTTGGTCCCTGAAGTTTCATTTGGGATTCTCTCCACCCACCATGAACACACATGCATCACTTGGCCTGGGTTATTTAACTCTTAGAACTTTTCGACTTTGAATACGCCAACAGTTATAATGGTAATTCACTCTGCTTCTTCAGTTTTCTACACACTTAGGGGTTCTTACTGTTCAGTCACTGAGTTATTTCTTTAGAATAAATCCATTTCAATTCCTTTTGCAGCCTTGAAAAAAACCCCAGGAAGTGGTGGTAGGAGAAGGCAGGATAAATGGCAGCATCATTCACTCTGTATGTGAAGATTACACACCTATTAGAGGGTGTGGGCAGAGCCCATTCAGCTGGTGTAGGTCCAGAGAGCAGGGAGCTGAGTCAGGCTCTTACCTCTATGTGCTCTAACTTGGCTCTGAACCTGATTTCACCTTCTGGCTCCATTCGTCTACTGATAGTATCATGTAGCCCTTAGGAATTATGCAGCATGATTTCATCCAAATTCTTTCAGCGTTATAACATATCTTGAAGCCCCACAGGAGGTGTCACATGGAAAAAGTGATTCATGAGTATATCATGAGTAGATTTTTGATTTATCACACTTTGGTCTTAAGGATACACCGTTCATTCCTGTTGACCTTGGGATGCTCACTTAGGAGACTAGATAACAATATTTGCTTCTTCCAGCCTTTCTCCTCTGTGTCTCTGTCCTCCCTGCCAAGAGCAGTTGAAAAGTGTTACACCTGGGAAACATTCTAAGGTTCTTGGAGTAAGACTATCTTTTCAGTTTAAGATGCTATTATATCCCAAACCAGATTGCTTCCTCCTTGTCATTGTGGGGTTCTTTTCAAGTCTACCTGTAATTTGGTATAGAGGAAGGGGAGCTGAAACAAATGGACGAAACAGTTTCATGGGCTTCTCCACATATTTATTACCCTCTCCAAATTGAATCTTGAAGCCTTGTCAGAAGTGTTATTTTTCCAACAGAACACACATTAAGTGGCTATAACAAATAAACTCACCTCCTGACATCTTTCCCATTGCTTGCTACATCCATTTACTGGGAAGATTATATTGTAAGGTGTGATGGGAGGTGTTGTTCAACAAAGGAAAATCACCACTTTGTAATTCTATTTGTTCAAGTTTTTTTCTTTTGCGTGGGATTTTGGATTTACTTGTCATTTCTGGAATTATTTTTTAAATGGTGAGTATTATATTTCGATACATGTTTCTCCAGAATTGATTCCATCCAACTAATTCTTTTTTTTTTTAATGTTTATTTATTTGTTTATTTTTGAAGGAGAGAGAGACAGGGCATGAGTGGGGGAGGGGCAGAGAGAGAGGGAGACACAGAATCCAAAGCAGGCTCCAGGCTCTGAGCTGTTAGCACAGAGCCCAATGTGGGGCTCAAACTCACAAACTGTGAGATAATGACCTGAGCCAAAGTGGGATGCTTCACTGACTGAGCCACCCAGGTGCCCCACCATCCAACTAATTCTTTTTTTTTTTTTAATTTTTTTTTTCAACGTTTATTTATTTATTTGGGACAGAGAGAGACAGAGCATGAACGGGGGAGGGGCAGAGAGAGAGGGAGACACAGAATCGGAGACAGGCTCCAGGCTCTGAGCCATCAGCCCAGAGCCTGAGGCGGGGCTCGAACTCACGGACCGCGAGATCGTGACCTGGCTGAAGTCGGACGCTTAACCGACTGCGCCACCCAGGCGCCCCACCAACTAATTCTTAAGTCACATACGTTCTTTTGAAAGTAGAGTCATGTTTTTTTGTGAGCAAATTTCTATAATTTGGCCAGGGGGAAAGGAAAATCCAAAGCAAATGGTAACAATGAGTAGTTAATGAATTTTCTTTTACCGATTTTTTTTTAATGACTCTCATGTTCTCTGTCAAAAACAGATTATTTGATGGCAATGCTAAGAAGACTTACCTCCAGGTAGAAATTAGTTTCCATTTGCCTGGATGTGTCATTTATTGAGAGGGCTTTTACTTATATTTTTTTCCTTTAACACAATTACCTTAGGGAAATAAATATGTACAGAGACAAATGAGTAGACACACTAGTCTTTATCAATGTTTGTTCAAATTATTGCAGTTTAGAGAAATGGGAATCTGGAACTGAGATGCCTAGGAAATAAATCTTTCTTGTATGTAGTATCTTTAGTTCAAGAATCTGAAAACACATTACAAGCAATTAAACTTTAGGGTACAAATGGGAATTCTATATTGTTTGTTGGTTAAATTTAATTACAAAATTATGATTTGCTTTGGGTTCCTAGTAAGCCCGTTTTTTTCTACAAATGTGCACATCCTAGTTTTCATGGCTTTTTACCTATTCTCTCAAACCACTTCCAGGGTTCTGTTCTTCCGATGTTATATTGCTTAAAAGACTCAGTTTCCTTACTTCCTCCTTCTGATTTTTTTTCCAGCCTCTGTGACTTTTGCTCCCCAAATGTTCTTGCAACCTCTCTAAGGTCAGTGGTATCATCCTAACAGCCCTCCCCCAAGGCCCTTTTCAGTCCCTCTCAGGTTTCTTCTTTTAGCCCATCTGATATCATTGACCCATCAAATCATGCCTCCCTTTTTAAACGCTGCCATTTCTTGCTTGGGGGACATTTGGTTACTCTCCTTTGTTCCTTTTCTCTGTGTCTCTCTTCCTTACCTCCCCTGATATGCTGGATTTCCCAAAGACCTCAAGTTCCTGGCCACCCCAGAAGCCATCCTTGGTTGGTGGAGCTGCTCTCACGGCTGTAGCCATAACCCACCACCAGTTCCAATTTGCTCTTCAGTTCAAACTCTGGGACCTCATTTTCAACTCCTCTTGTTGATATCCCACTGTATCTCAAGCTCAATATATCCAGACCCCACTGATAATCAGGAGACAATGTGGGGACAATTCCCTCCCTCATTCCCCACTCCTTCTTTCCTAGCCTCCCTGCCTCCATCACCATCACCCTCCAGCCCCCAAAGTATCCATGTTAGAAGCCTTGGAGTCTTCTTGGCCCTGCTCCTTCCTTCCTCACTTGTCTGATTTTTCACCAAATCCCACCGATTCTACTTCGGGAATGTCTTCATATCTACTTCCTTTCCAACCTAGTTGCCTTAGGTCCATCTGTTTTCATCTTCTGCTTATCCTGGTACACTGAGCAGTCTCTTCACTTTGTTCTCTGCCTTCCTGCTGGAGCGCTTCCTCTGAAGACAAACCCAGGCATGGCTTATCCTTTCCCAGACCATACAGCCTGGAACGTACCTGAGCCCAGCCTATTCTCTCCACTACTTCCTCCTGTGCACCTACTGAACTAGACTCACTTCTCCCCTGTCCTAACTCTGGACTTTGGCCTAAAAAGCTTTTCTTTTCTCCCTTCACTTGGGGAAAACTACTACTCATTCTTCAAGCAACAAGTCAAATGACATTTTTGTGAAACCTTCCCCACTCCCTACTTTTACTGGCCACAGCACATGCCCCAATCTTGCATCATTGCCCTTGTCTCTTGGTCATGGGATCATAAGCTAGGTAGCAGAGACTTTCCCTTCCTCATTTGCCTTATTATTTGTATCCAAATGCTGGGCACATCCTAAGCCCTTGACCAGGGCTGGCTTGATGCTCTCTTGATAGAATGTATGGTGGATGTACTCGGTGGGGCACTCTGAAGTCACCTAGGTGGCCCCACGTTCTCCTGACCATGCTGGCAAAGGCTCCTTCCCTGTCTTGACGGGGCTGATTCTCTCCCTTATGGGTGTGCTCTCCACCAGGAAAAAGAGAAACTGTATGTGGAACTCAAGCACATCCTGGCACGGCAGCCCGGCCCCGAGGCTGCGGAACAGCTACAGATCTACCGTCACACGCTGCGGGAGAAGACCAAGCAGCTGAAAGTAAGTGGGAGCCTCAGTGCTTTCCTGGCCAGAGGACGGTCACCTCTGGGGACCCGACAAGCCCTCAGTACAAGGAGCCCAGCTCCCAAATGCCACACTCCACGGAGGTTGGCCTGTTTTTTTTTTTTTTTTTCTTTTAGAATTCCAGTCCCAGGAGGAGCAGGGCACATCTCAGAGCTACCCCCCCACCCAGCATGTAGACTAATAGACCTCACAATTCTCTGTTTCCTGAAAGGGGGTGGTGAGCAAGTAAGGAAAGAGCTGGAGAGAGGGTGATGGTGACAGAACGGAAATTCGGGGGATGGGGTGTGTAGGGACCACCTCAAGATGAGGTAGAGGATGTGGTTGGTGGGGAAGAGCAGAGGAAATATTTTAACACCATCATCCACCGAAGCAGACCACTGTGCCAAAGCAGGTTTTTGCAATTCCATTCCACCTGAAATAAATGTACAGAAAGCACGGGCTACTGCCCAGCCCCCAGGGCCCTCCTTCATGACCATCTCTCAAATAAGTTGCTATGAAAGGAAAGTAAAATCATTTTAGAATTCTGTTAGCATAATTTCCCTTCTCGGTGACTTAAGAATGTCAGCTGGGGAGATGGAATGTTTTATTACACGTGCTTTTTAAAAAGTTTTCTCAGAAACTGTGTGTTCCCATTATATTTGGAGCTTTACCTCCCAAACAAGTACTTAGATATTCTTGGCACGTCAGGGAAGTCTTATACACACGCATGCACAGAATGTAGCACACACCAGCTGAATTCTGGAACTTACCTGCGTGACAAGGGCGATGATCGTTGCCTTTCTGCCTGGGGTAAAATCGACTACTATAGTGCTAATCCCTTCACAAGTAGCACGTTTTACAAGCACATCCTTCTTCTTTAAAAAGGCAGATGAAACAGAAGTGTAATTAGAACATTAATTTTCAACTTCTCACTCACAGTATTTCACACGAGTATCCCGAGACGTAGTTTGAGTTTTGCATGAGGCATAATCTTTTGATCATTTTCACCCTTCTCAACAATTGAGTATTCCAAATAAAATAAAAGCTCATTTTCTCACAGGTCTGTCTTTATGCCACTGTCAGATAGCCACACTTAGCGCTGGGTAGCATTATATGACTCACAGGAGCTTTTTGGTATTTTTAACCATTTAACTCAGGAAATCTAGATTTTTTTTGCTCTGAGGAAATATGACCCCTGGTGGAAGAGGTTCAGAGGTGGTGGTACTGAGCCTGTCTGCTAGTTTGTCCTCATTATCTGGACTCTTTTAGGAAATGCTATTATTCATTGTTTGGAAACAGAACCTTGGTTCCTAATTGCTTAACTATTAGGCAGATTTTCTCCCAACATGAAAGTCTTACTCTTTAGCTCATGATAACATAATCAGAATCATTTTCATAGAGATTAAAGGAAAGAGTTCAGAGGCAGGTAAACACTCAAAGGACAAAGATCCTCCTTTTGTGCAAATTTTTAAAATAGTGAGCAAGAGGAAAAAATAGGTCTAAGTCTGTTGCACGCCCCTTAGAATGGTAACCTTCCTTTCTTCCGTTTGATTTCTGTGAGGTGTGCCCCTAGCTCGGGAATGCTTTACATATTCTGGTCAGGTGAGTAAATGCCCACCCTTCTTGCCCAGCCAAGACCAGCAGCATCTATTGAACACCACAGTGGAAGAGGCAGGTAATCAGGGTTCCTATTACACATTCCCTGGACTCTCTTGCGTTCATATCATAGCTCCCTGCTTATCAGGGGAAAGCGTTACTGTGCCTGGAGAAAGAAAGAACCTGTGAAGAGTCCCAAAGAGCACAGTAAAGAGGTGATAGACATTTAGCAGAACAGCAGCCTAGGAAAACACAGAAATTGAATGCCTACTTAGTGGTGGTGGTGGCAGGATGATTCCAGAATAATTTTTTACCATAATCCTCAAATGAATCACTGTCCCTAGTGATGACTTCTCTGAATGCTTTTTAAAAAGGCTTTAAAAGCAATTTTATCCTGTATGCCTGGGAGTTTTTCTGTCTCTACTCACCATATTCTTGAAACACATTACACCATTCATGTGTGAGCCTCGTTGAATGTGTCCTGATACTTCTTTTAAGCAGAGGTTTTGTTAAGTTTGTCACTGGATTATGAGACTTCAGACCTCAGTCGGATTTTTACCTCAGTGCAGATCTTGAGAGCTGGCGGAAGTGCGAGGATTAGCTGTTAGACTTGGGCATGGTTTTGTAACACTAGCCTCAGTGAGGTAAATGGCAGCAGATTAGGAAAAATGTTCAGGAAAGGATATTGTCTCACTGCATATCTTCTGTTAATGCTGCTGTCATTTGTCACATTAGGTTTTGTCTTCGGAGCTGAATATGTACGAATCACAGAGCCAAGAATATAAATATGAAATCGAGAAACTTACCAATGAACTGATGAACTTAAAGAAGAAATACCTAGCTCAGAAACGTAAAGAATACACTCAGAAGTAAGAATTAGTCAAATGTTATTCTAATTTTGTTGTGCCTATTACCTGCTAAGAAAATAATTGGCAGACGGTCATGGAGTCACAGAATCCACTGGTCTAAAGTCGGTCACAGGGTGAACAAATGACATTTTACAGGTCCCCCCCTGGTTTGTGTCAGGGCAAGATGCATGTCTCATTTGATACTGAGGCCTCTCCTTAGGACCCTAACAGGGATCCATTAATATCTGCTCACCGATGGACCTAACACGGAGCAGAGGAAATGTATGTAGTCTTCCCTGCCCCCAACCCCTCCCCCCCCCCCCCCACTGCCCCACTGTTCTTATGGTTTGGAGATAATTATGCCATGACAATGTTTGCAAATGAGGTTCACGGCCAGGCTTGTACAAACTAAAAGCATGTCCACACTTAAAACCACAGGTGATTTTGCTAAGGGGTTTAGGCTTGGTAAAGCTGTACTTTTCAATAATGCATTTTGTGCCATGGTAATGATGAGCCCACGAATAACTTTTACCTATGTTTTAGATAATCTAGCTCTGAACCATCTTTATGTCTAATAACTGACTTCAGTATCTGCTGGGGGTATTGACGTGAGCTCTTATTTTTCTAGGAGATGATCATGCGATCTCAGGTTAACATGTTGGGTTTCAGGATGCCTGCATGTGGAAGAGTAAATGTTCTTTTCACTTTGTTTTCATCATTTGCCTAATGCTAGGGTGAGAGAGTGGACTTGGATGAATCAACAGATTTGAACCTTGGTTTGGCTGAGTGGCATTACCCAATTCATCTAGTTAATTCTGTAGTACTCACATTGCGGGTTTAAGCCAAGTTTGGTGTTTCATTCACGTGGGCATTGCAGGGACATGGGGAAAGAGGTACATCCGCCTATGATTCATTAGTGGCAGCTATTTAAAGTAACTGGATGCAAATTGATTTGCCAGTAAAAATTTGCCCTTCTGGTAAATCAGAATATTCCCCTGTTCCACATTCAGATGCCAACTCCTTGGTAGAATAAAATCCTGCTAAAAATTTGAGCTAATTCCTATGGGTCTGTCTTAATGTAGGGTCTAGCAACTACCCGATACAGAATCACTGGTGGGATTTATTAAACATTCAGGTTCCCAGGCCCCATTTCCTGATGTTTGGATTCAGCAGGCTCTGGATGAGCCTTAGAAATGTGCAGTAACATCAGTCCTCAGGTGATGTCCATGCACATCTAAGCTGGAGAAGCACTGATATTAATGATGTGACTCAATGTTGGAGTGGAGACACTGGTTTTAATTTAGGACAGCAAGGTTGAGCTGGTAAGATGTCAACATGGCTAGTTCCTGTGTGAGGCATGCATCCAGTTCAGTGGTCTTCAAGCATTTCTAGTGCACACTCTTATCAGTAAAACACTTTTGGACTTGTAGCACCCCCCCCCCAATATATGCATATATATTAAATATATATTTATGTTAAGTTTTAAAACAAAATTTTATTTTAGAATAGTTTTATATCTCCAATATATTTTAATTTTTAATGTTTATTTATTTAATTTTGAGAGAGAGGCAGAGAGAGGGGAGACAGAGAATCCCAAGCAGGGCTTGGGACCCATGAACTGAGAGAGTATGACCTGAGCTGAAATCCAAGAATTGGACGCTTAGCCAACTGAGCCACGCAGGCACCCCTATTATTTTAATTTTTAAAAAGTGTTTATTTATTTACTTTAGAGAGAGAGAGGAGAGAGAGAGGGAGGGAGAAAGTGTGAGTGAGGGAGGGGCAGAGATAGAGGGAGAGAGAGAATCCCAAGCAGACTCCGCTCTGTCAACACAGAGCCTGACGTGGGGGACTCCGTCTCATGAACTGTGAGATCATGACCTGAGCTGAAGTCAAGAGTCAGACGCTTAACTGACTGAGCCACCCAGGAGTCCTTCATTTGTATATCACATGCAAAGTACTATTATGACATTGTGAGTAAATATTAGTAAACTGAGATTTTCTTTTTAATTTTTAAAGACAAAATATGGGCAGAATCTGAAATACCTTCTTGGCACTTCCCAGTGGATCATCTTACTCATTTTTGAGAGTACATGCATCTATTTTGGAGATCAGCAGTCTAGTATACACAGTTACAAATAGCTCACTTAGCTAAACAGTTAGTTATCTTTCTAGAGCTGACCAACTTCCCTACCTTGGTCCTGCAGTTTGGCCTAGTCACCTTTGACCTTATTGATCCCTTTCCACCCATAGTTTTCTGGACACTGACAGTGTGTTGAGCCCATGGAAATGCCATTCTGTTGGCTCAGTCCCTCCCATTGGCACATCTACTAAAATTGCATGGCCACCAGCCATAGGTCTTTTGTAGGTATTTAATTAAAAATGAACTACAGTTAAATCAAATTAAAAATTCAGTTCCTTAGTTGCACTAGTCACATTTCAACTGCAAAATAGCCACATGGAGGTAGTGGATGCCACATCAGGCTCTAGATAGAGAGTTTTTCCATCATGGTGGAAACTTCTATTGGGTAGCACAGCTGTAGAATCTTTGTCTTTACCTGTCTTCTCCTTTCCCTAAATTGCTCACTTGTAGCCATTCTGCCCTGGTTAGGGTGCCATTGGCAATTACATTTAGTTGGGGATCCATAAACTGGAAGTAGACAGAGAGAGGGGTTCATAGGAGAAGAGCAAAAGGATTCAAGGGCTGAATGAAAGTTTACTGAGGCAAGAACAAGAGTGCTGAGATGGTGTGGACTGGAAGGGAGAAGGCTGAGGGAGCCATTGTGGTGGTCTGTAAATGCATTACAAAGGCAATATAAAGGAGACATCATTCCCATCAGTCAGCTTAGAGCAAGCCAGAAGTATTATGCTTAAGTTAATTCAGAGAGGAAAACTTAGGTTATTTAAGGCAAGAGAGGGCTGGAGGAGGTGGTGCTTGCTGCATCTACCAGTAGTCAGGGGGTAGACAAGTTGCCAAGCACTTGAAGGAATCCTCTTAACTGGATCCATTCAAGGCTAAAGCTTTTGTCCTATTTATGGAGGATGGTTTTTTTTTTTTTATAATAATGAAATCAATTCTGCTAAGAAACTGCTGGATTGATTAGCCAATCTTCTTCAGGTTCTTTCCAAATGGAATAATTTAGAATAATCTCTGTGGACGTTCTCCCCACACTTGCTCTTTATAAAATAGCAACTCATGCCACTTTTGCATTTATGCCTTCTTTCATTTTTCTCAAACACCCTTTTCATCATGTTTCAATCCTGACCTGCACCCCCACCCACCTGCCTCTGACTCTCCTGTCCTGGAACCCCAGGCTGGTCTAGAGTTTGTAGAACTAGTCAGATTCTCTCCCAAAAGGAGATTCTCTCCTCTGAGGTAAATCACTTCCAGTTGTCAAATCTAATTGGTTTTGGTCTTAGTTATTAGCTTAACTTTTATTTTTAAAAAGGGGTTCCAAAGATGTTTTCTGTAAGACCCCTGAATTCACAATAGGGAATTTGTATAAATTTAAGGTACCTCTGCAGGAAACTTGAGTGTGTGTGTGTGTGTGTGTGTGTGTGTGTGTGTGTACACGTGTGAATGTGTGTGTATGTGTGTGTATTTAAAGGATATCTATGTAGAAGATACATTATAGATTTTAGGGCAGGACTCCCTTTATCTGTTGCCCAATGTACTATCTTATTTATCTTTCTCAGATTTTCTTGTATCTTAAACTATTTCTAATAATAACTTCTACTTGTCTAAAGTTATAGTAAAATTTGTATTTTATAAATGTCCAAGTTTGATGAAGATACCTTACGCGTGTGGTAAATATTTATGTTTCCACTGAAAATTTGAAATAGAAAAGTTGATAAATGATGAATTCGTCATTATAACTGAGCCAAGAGAAAGATTCTTCTGATGAATCTTTGGAACTAAACAGATGTTTTATAAAACAGGAAGATGATTACAAGTCGGAAGTCTCAAGTCCATAATTGAGTTATAATGAGGTCTTATGTCCACATTTAGATCAACATTAGGAGGGCACGTTTAATTGTGTCTTTCCCTAATTTTATGTGTTATCAGAGAACACCTAATTAGATTTAAACAACCACTTTGTCTAAAACTGGAAGCTTTAATCAAAGCAGATTTCAGTGGCTAACTCACCCAGGGAACTTAGAGAACACCAAACTTAGAAAGAGGAAAAAAGATGGTAAGGAAGTTAACTTTCACCTCCTCTCTTACAGAAATAAGGACAGAATATCCATGGATAACACCTTCTCAATGGCCAAGCCAACTGGCCCTCGTTTTACTGGGGGTGGATTTCCCCTCTATAGGCCATCCAAAGTGAAGTCCCAACCTGAAGCTCCTGCCTGGGTCCAGTAGAGCAGCTCATGAAATTCTCTTTGAAACGTTTTGGAGGAATCTTTTTCAAATCCCTTGGATCACAAATATTTAGAGAAATCAGTGTTCAAATTCCAGGATGGAAAGAAATGCAAAACCATCATCGTCATGTACATAAAAGAGTGGTGACATTCTGCTTGGTCCACATGGATATTAACAGATTGTAATTATATCATTCAATTAGGCTGACACATTGCATAAAGCAGATCTTTTGTTGATTGATTTGAAATGCACCCTATGTCTAGACACTCTGTATAGATGAAACTTTGGATCTGAATTTCTCTATTATAAACATTGCTGTATAGGTTTTACATTTAAAAAATATTTTTGAAATGCAGTGCATTTCAAAAATATTTTTTAATAAGAATCTATTTTAATTATTCCTCATTAACAAGTCATTGCATGAGGTGAGAAAAAAGGACAAACTCTCAAGTATTTAAAAAGTGTTTTGAGAATGATTTCTATGTGCAATTTCTTTTCAGGCCTGGGGTATGAAAATCTATTCCAAAGAGACATACTAATAAATACTTCATCATAAAAAATAAAAAAGAACCTTTGTAGAGATTTTGATCTTTGCTTTGGTAGAGTATGTAATTAAAGTTTAAAACTACTGTGAGAAATGTTTAACATAGGATTTGATTCAGAGGAACCAAGACTTTAAAATGAGGGGTTTGGGCTGGTATCCTCTGAAGACCTTGCGTTTCTTAGACCTCCTACTTGGAGAACAGAATTATATAGGACAGGGATCTGTTTGGCTTTCAGGCTGCATGCCAACATTTGGAGTCATTGAATCCATTGTGTTTTCTTTCTGTTGAAGCCTCAATTACTTGGACGTCAGTTCAAAGTCTCCTCATTAAGGGTGCTGATTCAGTAATATTATGTGAGGACATTGTGGTCATCCCCCTCACAAGAACTTGACCTCCGTGATCTTTGAAATTATAGAGAAGTAAGCAGATCAGGGTTAAGCAAGGACATTACAAGTGGATCATTCCATTTGTGCTATGGGACCAAGGTCCCCACTGCAGGGAGCAGGAAACTTAATGACTCCAGGATGCTTGTTCAGATTATACAGAGAGGTGGGATTTTAGAGGGATTGTCTACATGTCCTCAGTTCACGACCAGAAGCAGACCCAAGGCAGTTATGGCCATGAAGTGATTTATCATGAAGTGATCCCAGGAAATCCACTAATAGTGGGGAAGTGGGTCTGAGAAGGGAAGGGAATCAAGCTAGGTGCAATTTGAAGTCAGGTTCCATGGTGGGAGACTGGCTACATTTCACAGGGGGCTCTGGAGACAATGTAAAGAGATCTCAGAGTTGTCCCCTTCAGGGGAAGGCAGCTGAGTATTTATAACCCTTATGCTGTCAGTCTTTGGTCAAGGACTGCTTTGGAAGGGTTCTTCTGCCTGCAGCACAGCAGGGTCCAGCAGCCTGGGGGCAGCCCTGAGACAGAAAGGGCAGTTGCTGACTATCAGCAGTGAAAATGCTAAGGGCTGGGGGTGGGAAGTGGGAGTGGGTGAGGCAGTGCCATCCTCTCTTGCTTTTCCCACAAAAATGGCAGATGGAAATCACCCTCCACTGTAGACGGTGACTCTATGATGAGGTGTGGTCATCAACTCTTTGTGTACCATATAGGAGTGTGGAGGATGAGAATGTACCCCAGAGAATTTGCCAAGAGCACCTTAGACCTAAAGAATCATGGTGGGACCATTTCCATTTTTAAAATCACTGATGTTATCTTACCTCAGGGCCATATTTTGTTTAGACAAAAGACTTCTGCAGGTAAGGTAAAGCAAGGCAGTTATTACACATGTACAACACTGGAGATTTTCCAGTCCATTCAGGGACTTTTGAAATATATCTATTGTCAACCTCCTACTGAGTCCTTGGGTGGCTATGAGAGGTTCACTTTTTTTTTTATAAAATTTTTTAAATATTTATTTATTTTTGAGAGAGAAAGAACACGAGTGGGGGAGTGGCAGAAAGAGAGGGAGACACAGAATCCAAAGCAGACTCCAAGCTCTGCGCTGTCAGTACAGAGCCTGACACAGGGCTCGAACTCACAAACCATGAGATCATGACCTGAGCTGAAGTTGGACGCTTAACCAACTGAGCCACCCTGGTGACCCTATGAGAAATTCACTTCCCTAGGGAAAAGGGATCTGTGATTCTTGATGTATCCTATTATGGTATAGATGGGTTCAAGTTCTGGCTCATCATAACAATAATTTGTTTTAAGGATTAAATTAATTAATGCATGGATAAGATTAGAACAATGTCAGGCACATAGTAACTGTTCAGTAAATATCTGCCATTATTATTATCACATGGTGATAACTTATGTTTTGAAATTAATAAGAATTGTCACATGATACTAATAATAACAGATAACACTATAATATTGGGATAAAGTTAGATTTGGTAATGTGATTTATAGTTGAATATCTTGTGGAAATGCCACATTGAGTACCTCATGAAAAGTTCTGTATATATATATATTTTTTTGTAACTGTGATTTGGGGACAGATCTTTCACCTTCAGAAGTCAGAGCTTCCAGAAGGAAAGACCCTGGTGGCCTCTAGCTGCCATCTTCTTGTTTTTCTCCATGGGGAGGAGAAGGGTGGTCAGCCTCTATGGATGACCGAGGTCCCATGAGCCAAGATGGCGTGTGCTCCAAGAGATGACACAGCAACTCTATAGGCTCCATAGGCTTATGTTCAAATGGAGGAGGAGTAAATTAAGACTTGAAAAGGTGGAAGATACTGCTGCTGCTTCTCATTTACTGCACACCCTGACAGCCCAGGGTATTATAAGCCATAACTACTTAGGTGCAGGTATTGCCAGCATAGCCACAGTACAAAAATGAGTCATTAAAAACACTGAGATTTGCAAATCATTAAAGATAACTGTGAACTCACAGTGGGCTGAGGTGCTTTTAAAATCACAAATTTGAACTGCATTGTAAAACAACATTAGGAGATTGTACAGTAGCATCATTTTATCCTGGGGTTTTCAGAGTTTCAGAAAGGAGTCATGTTGCTAAACCAGCTATTGACTCTCTACTGGGCTGATGGGGGAACTGGTAGGGTTTCTCTGTGGATAGAGAGAGACATGATAAAATGGACTCCCTGGTCATTATTTGCTGATCATAGCATCTCAACGACTGCTCTTATAGACAGGTTTTTATTGTGCTTACCTCTAAAGAAATTGCCCAGAGCAAAGGTTTGTTGCTGTGATAAGCCATAGAGATGGAGGTAGTTATGCTAAGAGAAGGCAGCAGCAACTCTCAAATCATGGGCTGTAATTTTGCTGTAAAAATTTATCCAGGGTTGATAATTATCGTTTGATCTCTTGGCTTGCTCAGCCAGATTCTGAAGGTTGACCTAGGCCAAGATACCCATAGGAAAACACTATATAATGAATTTTGAGCAATGTGGCATTTCAGAGCCTGGGCTATTTGAGGAAAGATACTAGGTCTCTTAGTAAACATAATCAATTATACGGAGATCTGGCTGGAATAGGATCAAAGGGAGGGCATTTTAAAATATTAAAATGGTAAAATAGTTTAAAAATATATGTCACTATTTTCTTTGTGGTGGATAAGAAGTATTTTTATGGCATTATCCATTTTTAACTCCTAATTCAATGCTGTTTTAGTATACCATTTCTCGTATCTATTATTTAAAAGTTCCATTAGGATTTTGAGACCCATTAGAATTTTATAACAGTGTTAAATGTGGTATCAACAGGGTACCATTTTTCTTTTTTATAAGGAAAGATAGATTTTTCCCCTTTATTTTAAAGTACCTGATTGAAAATATGGGTAGAAAATTAGAAGATACTAATGAGCAAAAAGAAGAAAAGAGCATCAATAATCCCACCATCTATTGATATCTGTTGTTTCCTGGGGCCAATGCTCCGCTCAGGGAGCATCATTTACATGGGTTGGCTGTTGCATTTGTTCATGCCCACCATTTGTTCTGATTGGTTGGTACTTATCATTCCCAACCATTAAATGTTTTGAATATTACCTCTGAAATACTACTATTTTAGGATCTTGAGTGTACCTTTCTGGACTTTTAAAATAAGTTACATAAATATATATTTTGTTTTTAAAACTGAAGATGTAATTGAGATATATAATTTACATATAATAAAAGCATTTGGTTCAAGTGTGAAGTTTAGTGGTTTTGACAAGTGCATATACCCATACAACTGCTGCCACAATCATCAGCTTCCAAGAATGCCCTTGTGTCCCTTCGCAGTCAATATTCACAGCTGCCATCCTGCCTAAGCAACAATGGATCTGTTTTTCGTCATTATATATTTGTTATATCTTTCTTAGAGTTTCATATAAATGGAATCATACACTATACACTCTTTTGTACCTGGCTTTTTTTCATGTGGTGTGTTTTTTGAGATTCAGCCATGTTGTTGTGTATATCAATAATTCATTCATTTTTATCATTGAGTAATATTCTCTTATATTGATATAATACAATTTGTCCATTGATTTACCTGTTGATGGCAATTCAGATTGTTTCTAGTGTTTAGTTATTATGAACCAAGTTGCTATGAACATTTATGTACAAGTCTTTACATGAAAAAATATTTTCATTTGCCTTGGGTAAATGTTGAGGAATGAAATTGCTGGATCAAAAGGTGAGTGTACATTTAACATGATAAGAAACTGCTGAACTGTTTTCCTAACTTGATTGGATCATTTTACATCCCTACTAATATTGTGTATCAACTGTAATTACTCTAATCCTTGTCAATATTCAGTATTGTCAGTAGTTTTGAGCCATTCTTTTGGATATGTAGTGATATCTTATTGCAGTTTAAATTTGTATTTCCTGATAATAATATTAAGCATTTTTCATGTGCTTTTGGTCATTCGTATGTGATGTATCTTCAATCATTTATTCACTTTTTATCATATTAGATTGTAGAAGTTTTTTGTATATTCTGGATACAAAACCTTATTCAGATATATGAATTATTAATATTTTCACTCAGCTTGTGACTTATCTTTCCACCTTCTTAACGGTGTATCTTGAGGAGCAGACATTTAAAATTTAATAAGATCCAACTTATTTTTATTTTCTTACGTGGTTTGTACTTTTCTTGTCCTAAGTAATTTGTGCCTATTCCAAGGTAGTAATGATTTTTTTAATCTGTTTTCCTCTAGAAGTTTTAGCTTTTATGTTTATATTTATAATCCATTTATAGTTAATTTTATGTATGGTGTGAGGTTAGAGTAGAAGTTCATCTTTCTTCCATATGGATATCCAGTTGGTCAGTACCATTTACTGAAAAGACTGTCATTTTCCCATTGAATTGCCTTGGCATACTTGTAGAAAACCAATTGACTATTCAACTAGTTCTATTTATGAACTCTCTGTTCTGTTCTGTAGTTCCATATCTATTTCTCTTGGTAACAATAGCTTTATAGTAAGTCTTAAAATTAGATGGTATAAAATCTTCAACTTTTTTCTTCTGTAGGATTATTTTTATTATTCTA
The DNA here is from genome assembly GCF_027475565.1 of Acinonyx jubatus. Taxonomy (NCBI): domain Eukaryota; kingdom Metazoa; phylum Chordata; class Mammalia; order Carnivora; family Felidae; genus Acinonyx; species Acinonyx jubatus. The sequence continues at coordinate 61,075,878 of NC_069393.1, forward strand.
GATCTTTTGCATATCTATATACAGCTTAGAATCAGCTTGTCAATTTCTACAACAAAGTCTGCTGGGAATTTGGTTGGAATTGCCCTGAATCTATAGATTGATTTGGGGAGAATTGTCATTTTAACAATATTCAGGCTTAATCCATGAATATAGTATATGTTCTCATTTATTTAGTTTTAATTTTCTTAATTTTTTCTTTAATTTTCTTTAATTTTTTGAAAGAGACAGAACTTAAGTGGGGGAGGGGCAGAGAGAGAGGGAGACAGAAATTTGAAGCAGACTCCCGGCTCCGAGCTGTCAGCACAGAGAACACACGATCATGACCTGAGCCAAAGTCGGATGCCCAACTGACTGAGCCACCCAGGTGCCCCTATGTAGATAGTTTTAAGTTTCTTTAAAAATAGATATTGCACATATTTTGTTAAATTTATGTCTAAGTGTTTTGATTTTCTGATGCTACTATAAATAGTATTTTAGTTTTTACTTTCCATTTGTCATTGATATGTAGAAATGCAACTGATTTTTCTGTAATTGTTTACATTCTAAGATGTTACTAAATTAATTTTTTTATAGCTTTTTGGGATTATGTAAGTTATTCTATGAACATAAACATATTTTCTACAAATAAGGACCGTTTCTCTTTGTTTCCAGTCAGTATTCTTTTTATTATTTGTTTCTTTGCTCATAATTGCCATACTTGTATTAGCCAGGACTTTTAGTACAATGTTAAGTTGAAATGGTGAGAGCAGTATGTTGTCTTGTTCTTGATGTTAGCTGTAGTATACTTCAACATGAAGTATACTGTTAGCTGTAGGATTTTCACAGATGCCTTTTATTGGGTTTATTTCTTGTTTGCTAAGAGGTTTTAATCAGGCATGTATATTGAATTTCATCAGCCCTTTTTTTGCATGTTGAGATGATCATGTTTTTTCCTCTGTTGTTAACATGGTAAATCACTTTGATTTTCTTTTTTTTTAATTTTTAAATCTTATTTAAATCCACATTAGTTAACATGTAGTATAGTAATGGTTTCAGGAGTAGAATTTAGTGATTCATCACTTACATGTAACACCCAGTGCTCATCCTAACAAGTATCCTCCTTAATGCCCGTCACCCATTTAGCCCATCCCCCTGCCCAACACCCCTCCAGAAGCCCTCAGTTCTCTGTATTTGAGTCTTTTATGGTTTGCCTCCCTCTCTCTTTTTATCTTGTTTTTCCTTCCCTTCCCCTGTGTTCATCTGTTTTTTTTCTTAAATTCCCCATATGAGTGAAATCATATGATATTTATCTTTCCATGACTGACTGACTTTGCTTAGTATAACACACTCTAGTTCCATCCATGTTGATGCAAATGGCAAGATTTAATTCTTTTTGATCACTGAGTAATATTCCATTGTGTGTATATACATCTTCGTTATCCATTCATCAGTCGATGGACATTTGGGCTCTTTCCATAACTTGGCTTTTGTTGATAAATCACTTTGATTTTCAAATGTTAAACCAATTTTGATTTTTTTGGGGGTAAACTGTACTTTGTCATATTATCATTTTTATGTATTTATATATTATTGAATTAGACTTACTAATATTTTGTTAAGGACTTTTTACAAATATGTTTATGAGTTTTATTGGGCTATAGTTTTCTTGTAATATCTCTCTCTGATTTTGGTATTAAGAGTTTGCTGGCCTCAAAAGCTGAATTGGGAAAGCTCCTTCTCCTCTACTTCCTGAAATACTATGTGTGGAATTGGTATTATTTCTTCCTTATATATTTGACATAATTTTCCAGTAAAGCCATCTGAAATTACAATTTTTCTTGTGTGGCAGTTTGAAATAGATATAAGGTTATTCAGTTTTTCTGTTTTATCTTGCGTCACTTTTTATACTTTGTGTCTTTCAAGGAATTTGTGTATTTCATATAAGTTTTTGAATTTATTGACATACAATTTTTCAGAATATTCTTTTACTACTCTTAACATGGCTAAGATCTGAACAAATGTTTCATTCTGGATTTTGGTAATTTGCATTTTCTCTCCTTTTTTCTTTAGAAGAGTCTAGAGTTTATCAACAAAATTTTATTGATATTTCCATAAAACCAGCTCTTTATTTCTTTAATTAGTCTCTATTGTCAGTTTTTTATTTCAATGACTTCTCTATACTTAGTATTTTCTTCTAGTTACTTTGGGTTTAATTTTCTCTTGTTCTTATAGCTTCTTAAGGTAATTGATTTTAGCCCTTTCCTTCTTTTTTTTTAAATAGCCTTTAAAGCTACACATTTTACTCTAAACTCTGTTTTAAGTGCATCCCACCCATTTTAATATGCTGTGTTTTCATTATTATTCAGTTTAATTAGTTGCTACCTTCTTTTATGACTATTTCTTTTACTCATGGGCTGTTTAGAATCATGTTTTTAAATTTACAAACATTTTAGTGCTTTTCCAGATAGCTTTTTGTTATTGATTTTTAATTTAATTCTGTTGTCATCAGAGAACACAACAAATATTTTATTTAATTTTAATTTAATTTTATTTTTATTTCATTTCACTTCATTTCATTTCATTTCCTTTCATTTCAGTATATTTAACATACAGTGTTACATTAGTTTCAGGTGTATAATATAGTGATTCAAAATTCCATACATCACCCAATGCTCCTCACAACAAGTGCACTCCTTAAACCCCATCATCTGTTTCACCCATCCCCCCACCTTCCTGTGGGCCAGAATATGGACTTAGTTTTTGTTCTTTGTGCACTTGAAAAGAATACGTATTTTCCTTCTCTTTGGTGGAGTATTGTATAAATGTCAATTAGGTCAAGTTAGGCACTAGTGTAAATTGTTGCTGATTTTCTTGTTTTATTGATTACTGTGAGGGGAGTGTCAAATCTCCAAATGTGATTGCGGGTTTGTCTGTCCTCTGTTAGTTTTTGCTGTGTGGATTTTGAAGATTTAAAATTAGTGTATAAATACTTAGAATTGTGTCTTCTTGAAATATTGACCTTTTTATTATGAAATATCTCTATTTCTGGGAATACTGCTTGTCTAGAAGTCTGCCTTGTCTAACATTAATATAGTCACTCCAGCCTTATTATTTGTAGAGTTTTCATATCTTTTTATATCCTTTTAAGTTTTCATTTATTTACTTTGAGAGAGGGGTTGGGGAGAGGCAGAGAGAGAGGGAGAGGGAGAGAATCCCAAGCAGGCTTTTCATTGTCAGTATGGAGCCTGATGTGGGGCTGAACTCACGAACTGTGAGATCATGACCTGAGCTGAAATCAAGAGTCAGACACTTAACAGCATGAGCCACCTAGGCACCCCTACTTTTAAGGTATTTGTATCCTTATATTAAAATATACTCACTGTGGATAGAATATACTGGGGTATTGCTTTCTTTTCAAGTTCAATGTGGCAGTATTGCTCTTTTTAAAATTTTTTTTAATGTTTATTTATTTTTGAGTGAGAGAGAGAGAGAGAGAGAGAGAGAGAGAGAGAGACAGACAGAGCATGAGTGGGGGAGGGGCAGAGAGAGAGGGAGACACAGAATCCGAAGCAGGCTCCAGGCTTCCAACTGCCAGCACAGATCCCAATGCGGGGCTCAAACCACCAACCGTGAGATCATGACCTGAGCCAAAGTCGGACACTTACCAGACTGAGCCACCCAGGAGCCCCAGCCTTGCCCTTTTAATTGGAGGAATTAGACCCATTACATTTAATGTAATTATCAATATTTTTAGGTCTACCATTTTACTGTTTGTCTTGTATTTGTTCCATCTTTTCACTGTTTCTCTTTTCCTGTTTGCTTTTGTACTGAATTTTCTTTTCAGCTTTATTGAGGTATAATTGACAAATAAAATTGTAAGATATTTAAAGTAAAATATACAGCATGATTATTTGATATATGTATACATTATGAAAGGATTCCCCCATTGAGTCAATTGACACATATCCATCATTTCATACATTTACCCTTTTGTAATTTTATTTAAGGTCTACTCTAAACAAATTTCAGTTATACAATGCAGTGTTATCAGTTACACTCACCATGTTATACATTAGACCTTATTCACCTTATAACTGCAAGTTTGTTCCCTTTTGCCAACTTATTCCTATGCTTGTTATATTGTTTTCTGGTTTATGCTATTATTATTAATTATTATTATTTTAAATTAGGCTTTACACACAGTGCAGACAGAGCACACAACCTGAACTCACAACCCTGAGATCAAGACCTGAGCTGAGATCAAGAGTCAGACATTTAACCAGCTGAGCCACTTAGGCACCCCTGGTTTCTATTATTTTTTTATTAGAAGACTGCAAATATTCTTATCTTTGTTCCCCTGAATGTAGTATGTCTTTTGCTTTATAAAATTTATCTTTATAATTGATGTGATTATAATGTGCTTTTTTGTGGTTTTCTTTATGTTTATCCTGCTTGTGGGGTATTGAGATTGTTGGATCTTGGTTATAGTTTTCATAAAATTAGGAAAAAATTTAGCCATTATTTCTTAGACTTTTTTTGTGCACACTATTTTTCTGGGATTGGTATTTTAAAAAAATATTTATTTTTGAGAGAGAGAGAGAGCATGCATGAAAATGGGGGTAGGGGCAGAGAGAGAGGGAGACAGAGGATCCAAAGTGGGCTCTGTGCTGACAGCAGAGAGCCCAATGTGGGGTTTGAACTCACAAACCATGAGATCATGACCTGAGCTGAAGTTGGACACTTAACCAAGTGAGCCACCCAGGCATCCAGATTACTATTATTTTTATGTTGGACAGTTTGATAGTGTTGAGTAGGCATTACATTTTCTATTTTTCCTCCTTTTTTGGTTATTCACTTTGGGTACTTTCTTTTGCAATGTCTTAAGGTTTTACTAATATTACTTATTATTTAAATTAAATATTACTTAATATTTCCTTGTGCAGTGCTAACTATGTTTAAACCACATTTACTAAATTTCTTATCTTAAATATTGTATATTTCAGCTTTAGCAGTTTCATTTGGTTATTTTTATATCTTCCCTCTCCTTTATTTTCATGCTTCCTTTACAAATATGAACATATTTACCATGGATATTTTTAAATTCCTATCTACTGTAATTTGTGGCTATTTATTTTTTTAACTTTATCTATTATTTTGAGAGAGAGAGGGAGAGAGCATGAGCAGGGAAGGGCAGAGAGAGAGGGAGAGAGAGAGAATCCCAAGCAGGCTCCATGTTTAGTGTACAGCCTGACATGGGGCTTGATCCTACACCGCAAGATCATGACCAGAGTTGAAATCAAGAGTCAGACGCTCAACCAGCTGAGCCACCCATGCTCCCCTGTAGCTATTTCTATTGACTAAATTTCCTTCTGGTTTGGGTCACATTTACGTGCATCTTTGCATATATGGCATATATTTTTAATTAGATGCTAAATATTGTGCATATTTCAACATTGAGTGTCTAGAGTTTGTTGTCCTCCTTTTGCTAGATAAATTGCTTGTGGATTACCTTAGATAGTTTTTCAAACAATTTTTTATTCTGACTTATTTTTAGACTTACAGAAAAGTCGGAGAATAGTGCAAAGAATTCATTGATATCACTCACCTAGATTATCCAATTTTTACCATTTTATTTGCTTTATTCATTTATTAATTTTTTTTCTGAACCAATGTCTCTTTATTCCTAAATATGTCAGAGTGTATTTCCTAAAGATGAAAAACTCTGTTAAATAACTCTAATAAAAATGAACCTCAAAAAATTAACACTGATATAACACTACTTTCTAATCTCTAGACTTTATGAAGATTTTACAAGTTGTCCCATTTATGTTCTTTATAGCAAATGAAAATTCAATACCACATCTCTTTAAATTACTTTTATATAGAAGAGATCTTTAGTCTTTCTTTGTATTTCATGGCACTGAAGGTTATTTTCAAACTCAAATTTCATTTTTTTTAGTGTTTTCTTATGGCTATTTATGTTATACACTTTTGACCAGAATATCACAGAAGTGATGTTGAGTTCTTCTCAATGCATCATATCAGGAGGCAGATGGTTGGTCTCATTACTGATCATGTTAAGTTTGACAGTTTGTTTAAGATGCCATCACCATATTTCTCCACTGTAAATTTAATTTGCAGCTCTGTGACTAATAAATATCTAGCAGGTAAATTTGAGACTGTGTTAATATTCTATTCCTCCTTATTGGTACCCACTAGTTTTAGCACCAGTGATGATTCTTTCCTTAATCAACAGCAATTATAACATTTTGCCAAATGGTGATATTTTCTCATTCCTTCTCCACTTATTAGCTTGCTTTTTACTGGTAGGAAGAATGTTTCCTTCCTTTCTTCTTCCCTTCCCTTCCCTTCTCTTCCCTTTTCTTCCTTCCTTCCTTCCTTCCTTCCTTCCTTCCTTCCTTCCTTCCTTCCTGTATTTAGATTTTCTAAACTATTTATACAAACAATATGATTGTAATAAACACGAGAATTTTTAAAAGGAACAAAAGCTTTCATAATATGAGTCCTTTGGAAAATCAACTATTTCCATTAAGATTTCTCATTTAATGAAACAATGACAAATGAAAGAATATTCAGTCAACAGTATGTTTTGAGTTTCTACTGTATATAACTTATTGTACTAAGTGCTTTAGGAAATGTAAAACTGTCCTTGTAAATTTTAGAACTTTTGGGTTTTCTCCTCTTCACTTCCAAATTCCTTTACATCCTGCTCCCCAGACCACTTATTCTTTTATTCTATCAAGCAAGAGAGTATGCCTCTACTTTTTCTTTAAGGCTGATTCCTCCATTTTTTTCCCACAACCTTGTACGCTTTTATGTCTTGTGGAATCTTGTAAGTAGACGAGATGGCATAGTGGTTAAAACCACACAGGTTTTGGAACCAGACAGACTTTTTAATTTGAATCCATATTCTTCCAAGTATAGCTTTTTGATCACAGGCAGGTTATGTAGCCTCCCCAGGCTTCAGAATCTCATTTGCAAAATGGGGATAATAACCCATCTCAGAATTGTTATGAGGATTACAGAAGACCACATGTGATATTTCCATAGTGCCTGGCACATAGTAAGTGCTCAATAAATGTCAGCTTTAATTATTATTATCTAAAAATTATCTCCTTGCTATTAATAATGGCCTAGAAAGTTTTAAAATATTGTTCTATGTGGTCAGGTGAATGGATAATAAACATCGTGAAAACTGCTTAACTGCTGTCTGAATGGGTATGGTCAAGAATCCTCCCTGGATTTTGAAGTCTTCTATTATGTTCTTTAAATAGGCATTAGAAGACTGAATGGCTATAAAAGTATATTGTGCCAATTCTGTCTCTTTCATTTAAGTGATTAGTCTTTCTCACACTTAATCTGAGACAGAATGCCAGGAAGTCTTTCCTCTAGTTCCATAATAACACTGTTCTTTTCTAGTTAAACAAAGACAATTTCTTTTTCTCCTTCCCATTGTGATGATGCATGGGAACTTATTACAATACAATAATTGTAATAGCTGCCATCACAAAGGCTTTTAATAACTCAGGCCACACCCCAGAGTGTGGCCTTAATAATGCTCAGGCCACACCCCAGAGTCTTTGGGAGAGGAACCCATATTCTCAAACCTGGTTGCACATGGGAATCACTTGGGGAACTTACAGAAATACTTCTATCTGGATGCTTCTCCAGAGACTCTGATTTCACTGGCTCAGGTGTAATGTGGACATAGAATTTTTTAAAGCTCCAAGGTGGTTCTGATGCACAGCCAGACTTGAGAACAGCTGATTTACACATAGTATCTCCTCCCTGAGGGAAGCCTCTCTTCAGATTCATGCAGCCTCTCTCATGAAAGAAGAAGCAGCCTGCTGGAATGTGGCACTTGATTTCAGAGGCAAGGCTTGAACTGGCAAGTTTGACTAATCCTATCATGCCCCACATTATGACATTGAGGTTTTCCTCCATCTCTGATGAAAGCACAAGCTCCTGGCCATCCCATTCTCATACTGCTCAAGTGACCCAATCCCCTATCCCTTCTCTCCTTTATTGTGCCCTCTAAACTCTGACCTATGATCTGCAAGCTTCCTACATCCTTAATCTTTTATTCTGAATGGAAATTCCCTTCTTCTTTCCCTTGTCCTGGCTCACCCTTGCCTCCTTTGCAGCCCTCTTAAGTAGAGACAATTTTCTTAAATCTCACGGAAGTCTGTGCTCTTCAGACTAAGGATATGGAGTAGGTGTCATATTTGCTCTGCATTTCTACTTTAATTCCGATTTTTTTCTCCTTAAAAATATCAGACTGTTTGAAGTTGGGCCATCATACTATATTACCCACCAACCCTTCAAATTCCATTCTCTACCTGTCCACCTTCTAGGCACTCTCCTTGTGCCCCAAAGGCCTTGACTCAAGTCTCATTGTGTGGTATTTTAGTGCCTACTCCTCTCATTGGTTCTGGTGACTTCCATAACCATGTGCATGATCCACACAGTGCCCTGGGCTCTCAGTTCCTTGAGTTCCTCACTTCCAGCAACTTTCCCTCCCTTCCACCTTGGGTCACTGTCCAATTATTTTATTTTATTTTAATTATTTTTAAAAAAGATTTTATTTTTTAATTTTATTTTCTGGGCAGAGAGTGAGAGCACATGCAAGAGGGGGAGGGGTGGAGAAGGAAAGAGAGAATTTTAAGCAGGCTCCACGCCTAGGGTGACTTGATCTCACGACTGTGAGATTGTAACCTGAGCTGAAGTCAAGAGTTGGACGCTTAACCAACTGAACCACCCTGGCACCCCTTGAAATCTTGATTTTAAATATTCTGTTCCCTGACAGCAGCTTCTTATTCTTCTTGATAATATGCTTTAGAATAGCCAATACAACAGTTTTCCAACATCATTGAACCCTTTCAAACTTAGACTCTACTGCTTTGTCACTATTCATCTCTTTTCTTCCTTTCCCTCCATATGTGTCTTAGATTTTATGGCCCACAGTTACCATTGTTTCCTTGCAAACACTTTCAGATCCCTTGACCCTCTCTCTCTGCTGCAATGGATTGGCAAGTATCCTAATGCAAGTGTCCACCCCCTGCCTCTTTTACCATCCATCCTCACCCTTTACCTTCTTACTTTAAACTCACGGATTGCTTCATACTTAAGTGAGACCATAGAATCTATGATCTTTCCACCAACAAACCTAGACATCTGCTTGGAGTTTTGCCTGTCTTCAAATCTCTCCTATTAAGAGGTGAGAAGTGTTTCCACTTTACCCAAGGCCAATCTCTCTTCTTGTGCTCTGGATCACATCTCCTTACTACCTCAAGGACTTGCTGTTTCAGGAAGTTTTATTACCTCTCTCCTGCATCATAGGTCTGTCCTACTCTGTAGGGTCATTCTTAATAACTTATGTTTACCAGCATGGCTCACCACAGAGGTGAAGTGCCCTTCTAATTCCTTCATACCAGCTGGTACATGATAGCCACAGGGCATCACAGGTAATGTTCATCTTTATCATTTGGTTACGGTAGTTTTTGCCAGGCTTTTCTGCTGTAAAATTACTATTTTTCCCTTTCCACACTCTACTTTGGAAGAGAGTCACTAATTGTAATGCAACCTCAACCTGTGAAGGGATTGGTAATAATTAAGTTCCACTAAGAAAGATACATTTATCCTAGGAAATTGAGGCACAGGGAGGTTAAATGAATGTCCTAAGGTCACACATGGATGGATGATGAATAATGTTGGCTAATTATTTAAATAACTTGCAGCCATCCAACCTGTACTTATGCAGACAGACTTGCATGAGGGATTAGTTCGGTTGAAAGGGTTTAAAAAAACCCAAAAACCTCCAGGTAATTGCAAATGAATACACTCAGTGAGACACTTAATCATTTTTGCAGGCCAATGTGTACAACAAAAATAAAAAGAGATACCAAACATTTGCTATTATCATCTGTGCCTCCATACCTCTAATTCAGAGAGGAGAACGTTTTAGAGAAGTGATCGCAACTTGTGTTCTGTGGTTTGGATCCAGCTTGCATAGGTGTTTTACTTGACCTGCATGGTATTTAAAATTACTTTCTCTGAGGGCACCTGGGTGGCTCGGTTGGTTAAGCGTCTAACTCTTGATTTCGGCTCAGGTCACCATCTCGTGGTTTGGGAGTTTGAGCCCTGCATCGGACTCTACATTGAGAGTGTAGAGCCTGCTTCAGATTCATTCTCTTTCTCTCTCTCTCTCCCTCCCTGCCTCTGTCAAAAAAATGATTTTCTTTCTTGGTTGTCAATTTACAAACATTGGGAAAACTGGGAAGTTTCCCACACAAATAAAGATCTCAAACTTCTCTTGGAAATTTGAAAGATATGGCAGCTATGTATCTTCATTTACTTATGACAGGGGTCCCTGTGGTGCCAAGCCACTGCCGGTCCTCTTGAATGATTCTCTCCAAGGGTCCCATGTAGCTATCTGGAGTGACTGGCTTTTGCAGCTGTCTGAGCCCAACACTCATGCTAAGAGAGACCAAATCATAGTCTCCAGTTGAGTGAAGGGTTACCAAGATAGAAGAGGACTTTACATATTCTGCAGAGCTCCTGAGAGGGGAACCAGAATCAACCACCCAAGCTGTAGGAGACAGCCTCCAGTTTCCTGCTTACAGCAGGATGGTCTGCAGATGTTTGCAGTCTGGCAAAGCAGCAGGTTTCCCCAAACATGCTGACTTTCTTTTCACCAGAAGTGTTTAAGCAAAGGGGAGAGGATCATGACTCAGGACTATAGAAGACAGGATTTGTGCACTGGAGAAAGTTTGGGACAGGCACACTGAAAGAAGCACTCACAACGGAAATATTATGCAGCCCTGTTTTCCTGAAGAATTAATAAACTTGATGGAACGGCAGTTCTACTCATGAAGAAGTATTGTACCTTGTAACTGATTATACAGGGCAGACTGCATTAATGCTCCCAATTATAAGACAAATGGGGTCACCTGCCTGGCTCAGTCAGTAGAGCACGTGACTCTTGATCTCAGGTCATGAATTCAAGCCCCACATTGAGCATAGAGCTTATTTTAAAAAATATGGGAAGCAAAGGCTACAGTGAGCTGACTCAAGTGTCTGAGCTACAGGGGATGGTGAACAGGACAGAGATGTAGGGAGAAAATTGGGCAGTGGTACAAGGTGAAGGGACTGGCGGAAGTTTGTGTTTTGTTGTACACGGAGAAAGAGGGTTGAGGATGTGATGGAATGATCTAGTTAAAGAAGCAGCATGCTTATCGCTAGGCAAACTGCATGCTGGATTTTATTTTCTGATTGAACAGCTTTGGCTTTCTTGAAATAAAGGGAAAGCCAGATGTAGTATAAATAATTTGTACAACCTCTTCTAAACACAGCCTGCCAAAGATAGTGTTTCAGTCTTTTTTTGTTGTAAGGTCTTATGCAGACTGATGGCAGAGCGGGTTTTGGTTTAGGTGGCTAAATACTGGGGTGCTCACTATCCAGTTTGTTACCATTACAGATCATTCCAGCTTTGCCTTGAGTTCTAGTCGCTTATATCTATGTTGTTCCAGAAAGTTATGTGGTTTGTTATAAGGCTGTGTATGTTTACAGATGTGAAGATTTGCCTGAGGAAGCATTTTGCCTCTGCGACTCTTCTCATCTATAAAGAAATCACTCAGAAATTAATTTCGGGCATGGTGTTACCAAATCAAGACAAGCGGAGCATACCTATCTATCAGGTGGGCTTGTTACCCTAACAGTGATATAGACATTCATCTCCTTGGCATCAGTAGTGTTTGAGATGGGAAAGAAATGCTTGTGGCAGCTAATTATACCTCCCTGTATTAATTACCATGTTAAGTGACAGTTTTGTTCACACATTGTTGTTTTGCTAAGGAAAAAGGAAAAGAACAATTCTGTGCCATTCTCCGAAGATTTAGAACAGGAATCTTGGCCCTCGTTCTTAACAGAATTCAGGTCGAAATAAGGAAAGAGAGAACTATTCCACTTGTGCTTGGTGGCTTAATAGGAAAAAAATTAATGACTTTCATCTTATTTTGGCTCAGACGCCTACCTGAGATATGATTTGAAATGAGTTTCCTATTCCTGACTCCCCTTGTTGAAGACCTGGGGATTTATCAATACCTCACAACAACAAAGAACATTGCTCAGTACAATTTGACACAGATGCTGCTTCCTGCTCCACGGAGCCACCACACATCTTCTTAACTTCTATAGATTTAAGCAGGATTTATACTTCATGAACCCAAGTGTGTATCCAAATCCTCTTGTTATTATAAAGAACAACAACAAAACAGCCATACTCTGAATAGCCAGTCTTGTTTTCTATAAACCTCTAAAGAAAGATTTGTACTCTCCCCAGTCTTAGCTTTAGAAGAAATAAACCCAGTCTGGACGGCACCCCTCCCAGAAAGCAGTATCTGAGAACAGACCCTCGGGCCCTGTAACTTTGCAGGCACTAATAGCAAGGACTCAGCAAAGTAGCTAAAGTGAATTTGTCACTAGTTCTTCTCCTTCTTTTTTTTTTAAAGTAGGCAGCAACTTATGTTTATGTTTGTCTTTCTGGAACATTGGCATGTCATGCTGTTATCTAGTCGGAGACCTTTTTATTATTTCTTTATGGGATTTATAACCAGTAGGTTTATTTGCCTCCTGACGTTTAGCATTGCATTTTAGAATTATGCCCACCTGACACTTCAGGAAATTTCCCCTGAAGAGGTTGTATTTAAGCCAGAAATGGCCAAGCTCATCCAGAACCCACTGCTCAGCTGCTACTTTCTATGAGTAGAAGAGGGACTCTAAGTTGAATTGATTTTATTTGTTCAGAGTTAACTCTCCCTTCTATTTTCCTTTTTCATTTGAGTTATTCTGACTTGGCATCCTTTTCCATTGCCTGCATATTAATATGTAGTCAATGCAGAAAATGTGGCACTTGAGCATTGCACGGGTTCTACATGTGATGCCCGTGGATGTGCAATGCTATGTGCAGATATAGTTGGGGGTTGCTGGGAAGGTCACACAGGTGTCATAGAAAGAAGTAGGGGACAGAGTCAAGACAGACTTGGATGAAACTCTGGTTGTTCCTGTTACTAGATTTATTCACTGGTTTCCCACCTTCAAAACCTTGTAGGTTTATTGTAAGGCACTTCTTGAAAAGAATGTATAAATCACAGGCGATGAATAGTAAATGTTAGTTGATTTCTGATTGATAGTTGCTTTCCTTGGAAATTTATCAGATTCAGAGTCCATGTGAATATTACATATGTAGCTTCGTGTTCAGTCATTCAATGGTTTCACCTCGGAGAAGCACAAACATCCTTTAAAAACTGTATTTCCTATTTGATCAGCAATCCTACTTCTACCAAGATGGATCCGGGTATAAGAGTTTAAAATACTTTTGATTGGCATATATGTGTATTTCCATACCTGTGTGACAAAGCACTCCATGAAAAGTACTGTACTATACGAAGGCACTTTGATTCTATTCAAAATAGTAAGATCTAAGCTGAAGCTATTTCAAAGGTCTGATAATTTCCACTTTTATTCTCAATGCTGGAATGACTCTTTATGGAGCCCCAGACTCCAGCTGGAACATTCCTGCTGCTGTTCACAGGAAGGGCACATTCCTTTCATGCTCAGAGTGGACAATCGCTGATTGCTTCAAAAGACTACCCCTCATGTAGATGATAGAAAATGTACAGTCCTTTACTTAGCTGCTAATGAGTCATGGCTTTGTGGCCGGCAGCAAATGTGGCTGGCCACTGGAGGGCTATTGTGAGGAGGCAAAAACTTTTATCCTCCAGGGTCTTGGGTGCTGCCTTCAAGTTTTGTCAAGAAGAAGCTGGGTGTTGGGTTAGCATCTTGTGAGCAGTCCGAGACTCAGGAAACACTTGAATTAGCATGACTGAGTACTATCATTATGGAAAGATGTACTGAGTACTCTGGATGGTCTGTTCTCTCTTTTGTAGCAAAGTTGCCTTGGGAAACTAGTCTAAGTTCGAAATGGTTGCTTGGTGCATATAGAATCAGAAGAATGAGATTAAGAGGTTTTTAGCATTACTTTTTCCTTTTTATTTTTATTTACTTAAAAATTTTTTTTTAAATTTTTAACGTTTATTTTTGAGAGAGACAGAGACAGAGCACGAGTGGGGGAGGGGCAGAAGGAGAAAGACACAGAATCTGAAGCCAGCTCCAGGCTCTGAGCTGTCAGCACAGAACACGATGAGGGACTCGAACTCACAAACCGTGAGATCATGACCTGAGCTGAAGTCGGACGCTCAACCGACTGAGCCACCTAGGTGCCCCTATTAAAAAAAGAAAATTAATGTTTATTTAGTTTTGAGAGGGAAAGAGTGAGAGTGTGTGTGTGTGTGTGAGAGAGAGAGAGAGAGAGAGAGAGAGAGAGGCAGAACGCGAGTGGAGGAGGACTAGAGAGAGAGGGAGACACAGAATCTGAAGCAGGCTCTAGGCTCTGAGCTGTTAGCACAGAGCCTGATGTGGGGCTTGAACTCACAGACCGTGAGATCATGACCTGAGCTGAAGTCGGATGGTTAACTGACTGAGCCACTCAGTTGTCCCTACTTTTCCCTTTTTAAAATGATATGAGCAATACATTTTCATTATAGTAAGATTGGAAAACACAATACACAATAAAGAATACAAAACACAATATATATATTTTTTATATAATATAAAGAATACAAAACAATATATATATATATAAAGAACACAAGAATAAAATACACAATAAAGAATACAAAACACAATATATATATGTGTGTATATATATATGTGTGTGTGTGTATATATATATATATATATATAGAACACAAAACACAATAAAGAAAAAGAAGGAGCCACCCACACTACTTAGGGATAACCAATGTTAGCATTCTGTTGTACAGTCTTCCATTCTTTCTTGTGCATCCTTATTGAGTTTTGTACAATATAGGACTTGAGGGTAATTCATCATTTTGGAGAGACTTAGATGCCTGAAATAGCAATTATTTATTTTTATTTTTTTTAATTTTATTTTGAGCAGGGGCAAGAAGTAAAAGATCTTATTCCTGTAAAACCAACTCTTTTGCCAGATAAATGGATGGATGGGTGAGAGAAACGAGGGATGAATAATCAGTGGAATATTTGGAATGAAGAACACCTTTCACTAACTGGTAGAGTGCTTTTTTTTTTAATTTAAAAAAGTATTTATTTATTTATTTATAAAGTTTATTTCTTTTTTAAATTTTTTATTTAATTTATTTTTTAAATTTACATCCTAATTAGTTAGCATATAGTGCAACAATGATTTCAGGAGTAGATTCCTTGATGCTCCTTACCCATTTAACCCGTTCCCCCCTTCCACAACCCCTCCAGCAACCCTCTGTTTGTTCTCCGTATTTAAGAGTCTCTTATGTTTTGTCCCCCTCCTTGTTTTTATATTATTTTTGCTTCCCTTCCCTTCTGTTCAACTGTTTTGTCTCTTACAGTCCTCATATGAGTGAAGTCATACGATATTTGTCTTTCTCTGACTGACTAATTTCGCTTAGCATAATACCCTCTAGTTGCATCCTCGTAGTTGCAAATAGCAAGATTTCATTCTTTTTGATTGCCGAGTAATACCCCATTGTGTATATGTATATATATATATTATATATATATATAATATATATATATATAATATATATATATATATATACCACATCTTCTTTATCCATTCATCCATTGGTGGACATTTGGACTCTTTCCATACTTTGATTATTGTTGATAGTGCTGCTATAAACTTGGGGTGCATGTGCCTATTCAAAACAGCATACTTATATCCCTTAGATAGATACCTAGTAGTGCAGTTGCTGGGTCATAGGGTAGTTCTATTTTTAATTTTTTTGAGGACACTCCATACCGTTTTCCAGAGTAGCTGCACCAGTTTGCATTCCTACCAGTAGTGCAAAAGAGATCCTCTTTCTCTGCATCCTCACCAACATCTGTCATTGCCTGAGTTGTTAATGTTAGCCATTCTGACAGGTGTGAGGTGGTATCTCATTGTGGTTTTGGTTTGTATTTCCCAGATGATGAGTGATGTTGAGCATTTTTTCATGTGTCAGTTGGCCATCTCTATGTCTTCTTTGGAAAAGTGTCTATTCATGCCTTTGGCCCATTTCTTCACTGGATTATTTGTTTTTTGGGTGTTGAGTTTGATAAGTTCTTTATAGATTTTGGATACTACCCCTTTATCTGATATGTCATTTGCAAATATCTTCTCCCATTCTGTCGGTTGCCTTTAGGTTTTGCTGATTGCTTCCTTTGCTGTGTGGAAGCTTTTTATTTTGATGAAGTCCCAATAGTTCACTTTTGCTTTTGTTTCCCTTGCCTCTGGAGATGCGTTGAGTAAGAAGTTGCTGCGGCCAAGGTCAAAGAGGTTGTTGCCTGCTTTCTCCTTGAGGATTTTGATGGCTTCCTGTCTGACATTTAGGTCTTTCATCCATTTTGAGTTTGTTTCGGTGTAAGAAAGTGGTCCAGGTTCATTTTTCTACATGTCACTGTCCAGTTTTCCCAGCACCCCTTGATAAAGAGACTGTCTTTATTCCATTGGTTATTCTTTACTGCTTTGTCAAAGATTAGTTGGCCATACATTTGTGAGTCCATTTCTGGGTTCTCTATTCTGTTCCATTGATCTGAGTGTCTGTTCTTGTGCCAGTACCATACTGTTTTGATGATTACAGCTTTGTAATACAGATTGAAGTCTGGGATTGTGATGTCTCCTGCTTTGGTTTTCTTTTTCAAGATTGCTTTGGCTATCCAGGGTCTTTTCTGGCTCCATACAAATTTTAGGGTTGTTTGTTTGTTTGTTCTAGCTCTGTGAAGAATGCTGGTGTTACTTTGATAGAGATTCCATTGAATATGTAGATTGCTTTAGGTAGTATTGACATTTTAACAATATTTGTTCTTCCTATCCAGGAGCATGGAATCTTTTTCCATTTTTTGGTGTCTTCTTCAATTTCTTTCATAAGCTTTCTGTAGTTTTCAGTGTATAGATTTTTCACCTCTTTGGTTAGATTTATTCCTAGGTATTTTATGGTTTTTGGTGCAATTGTAAATGGTGTCGATTCCTTGATTTCTCTTTCTATTGCTTCATTATTGGTGAATAGGAATGCAACTGATCTCTGTGCATTGATTTTATATACTGCCACTTTGCTGAATTCATTGATCAGTTCTAGCAGTTTTTTGGTGGAATCTTTTGGGTTTTCCATATAGAGTATCATGTCATCTGTAAAGAGTGAAAGTTTGACCTCCTCCTGGCCGATTTGGATGCCTTTTATTGCTTTGTGTTGTCTGATTGCTGAGGCTAAGACTTCCAATAGCATGTTGAATAACAGTGGTGAGAGTGGACATCCCTGTCTTGTTCCTGACCTTAGGGGGAAAGCTCTCAGTTTTTCCCCATTGAGGATAATATTAATGGTGGGTCGTTCACATATGGTTTTTATGATCTTGAGGTATGATCCTTCTATTCCTACTTTCTTAAGGGTTTTTATTAAGAAAGATGCTGTATTTGGTCAAAGGCTTTCTCAGCATCTATTGAGATGGTCATGTGGTTCTTGTCCCTTCTTTTATTGATGTGATGAATCACATTGATTGTTTTGTGGATATTGAACCAGCCCTGCATCCCAGGTATAAATCCCACTTGGCCGTGGTGAATAATTTTTTTTAATGTATTGTTGGATCCAGTTGGCTAATATCTTGTTGAGGATTTTTGCATCCATGTTCATCAGGGAAATTGGTCTATAGTTCTCCTTTTTAGTAGGGTCTTTGTCTGGTTTTAGAATCAAGGTAATATTAGCTTCATAGAAAGAATTTGGAAGTTTTCATTCCATTTCTATTTTTTGGAACAGCTTCAAGAGAATAGGTGTTAACTTTTACTTAAATGTTTGGTAGAATTCCCCTGGAAAGCCATCTGGCCCTGGACTCTTGTTTTTTGGGAGATTTTTGATTACTAATTTGATTTCTTTACTAGTTATGTGTCTGTTCAAATTTTCTCTTTCTTCCTGTTTCAGTCGTGGTAGTTTATCTGTTTCTAGGAATTTATCCATTTCTTCCAGATTGCCCATTTATTGGTGTATAATTGCTCATACTATTCTCTTATTATTGTTTTTATTTCTGCTGTGTTGGTTGTGATCTCTCCTCTTTCATTCTTCATTTTATTTATTTGGGTCCTTTCCTTTTTCTTTTTGATCAAACTGGCTGGTGGTTTATCAATTTTGTTAATTCTTTCAAAGAACCAGCTTCTGGTTTCATTGCTCTCTTCTGCTGGGTTTTGTTTTGTTTTGTTTTGTTTTTGTTTTTGTTTTTTTTTTTTTGTTTCAATACCATTGATTTCTGCTCTTTATTATTTCCTGTCTTCTGCTGGATTTGGGTTTACTTGCTGTTCTTTTTCCAGCTCTTTAAGGTGTAAGGTTAGGTTATGTATTTGAGACCTTTCTTCCTTCTTTAGGAAGGCCTGGATTGCTATATACCTCCCTCTTATAACTGCCTTTGCTGCATCCCAGAGGTTTTCATGTTATCATTTTCATTGGCTTCCATATACGTTTTAAGTTCTTCTTTAACTTCTTGAGAAGCCAATTCATTCTTTAGTAAGATGTTCTTTAGTCTCCAAATATGTGTTATGTTTCTAATTTTTTTCTTGTGGTTGATTTTGAGTTTCATAGCGTTGTGGTCTGAAAATATGCATGGCATGATCTCAGTCTTTTTGTACTTATTGAGGGCTGATTTGTGTCCCAGCATGTGATCTATTCTGGAGACCGTTCCATGTGCACTGGAGAAGAATGTATATTCTGCCGCTATAGGATGAAATGTTCTGAATATATCTGTTAAGTCCATCTGGCTCAGTGTGTCATTCAAAGCCACTGTTTCCTTGTTGATTTTCTGTTTAGATGATGTGTCCATTGTTGTAAGTGTGGTGTTGAAGTCCCCTGCTATTAATTATGGTATTATTATCAATGAGTTTATGTTTGTGATTAATTGATTTATATATTTGGATGCTCCACATTTGGAGCATAAATGTGTACAATTGTTAGGTTTTCTTGGTGGATAGACCCTTAATTATGATGTAATGCCCTTCTTCATCTCTTGTTACAGTCTTTATTTTATAGTCTAGATTGTCTGATATAAATATGGCTACTCCGGCTTTCTTTTGTCAACCATTAGCATGATAGATGGTTCTTCATCCCCTTACTTTCAGTCTGAAGTTGTCTTTAGGTCTAAAGTGGGTCTCTTGTAAACAGCATATAGATGGATCTTGTTTTCTTATCCATTCTGTTACCCTGTGTCTTTTGATTAGAACATTTAGTCCATTGATGTTTAGAGTGAGTGCTGACAGATATGAGTTTATTACCTTTATGTTTCTTGTAGAGTTGGAGTTTCTGGTGGTGTTCTCTGGTCCTTTCTAGTCTTTGTTGCTTTTGGTCTTTTTTTTTCTTCATCTTTTCTCCCCTCAGAGATTCCCCCTTAAAATTTATTGCAAGGCTGGTTTAGCGGTCACAAACTCCTGTGGTTATTGTTTGTCTGGGAAACTTTTAATCTTTCCTTCTATTTTGAATGACAGCCTTGCTGGATAAAGAATTCTTGGGTGCATGTTTTTCCAATTCAGCACATGGAATATGTCCTGCCCCTCCTTCCTGGCCTGCCAAGTTTCTGTGGATAGGTCTGCTGCAAACCTGATCTGTCCTCTCTTGTAGGTCAAGGACTTTTTTCCCTTGTTGCTTTCATGATTCT
This sequence comes from Acinonyx jubatus, assembly GCF_027475565.1. Classification (NCBI taxonomy): domain Eukaryota; kingdom Metazoa; phylum Chordata; class Mammalia; order Carnivora; family Felidae; genus Acinonyx; species Acinonyx jubatus. The sequence continues at coordinate 61,095,621 of NC_069393.1, forward strand.
TTCCTTACCTGAGTATTTTGTGAATTTGACTATGATATACCTGTTGATGGTCAGTTTTTGTTGAATCTTATGGGAGTCCTCTGTGCTTCTTGGATTTTGATGTCTGTGTCTTTCCCCAGGTTAGGAAAGTTTTCTGCTATGATTTGCTCACATAACCCTTCTACCCCTTTTACTCTCTCTCCATCTTCTGGGACCCGTATGATTTTGATGTTGTTTCTTTTTAATGAGTCACTGATTTCTCTAATTCTTTTTTTTTTAAATTTTTTAAATATTTATTACTGAGAGAGAGAGAGAGAGAGACAGAGGATGAGCATGGGAGGGGGCAAGAGAGGAAGAGACACAGAATCTGAAGCAGGCTTCAGGGTCTGAACTCTCGGCACAGAGCCCGATGTGGGGCTCAGACTCACAAACTGCGAGATTGTGACCTGAGCCAAAGTTGGACGCTTAACTGACTAAGCCACCCAGGTGCCCAGATTTCTCTAATTCTTAAATTGTGCTCTTTTGCCTTAGTCTCCCTCTTTTTTTCTGCTTCATTATTCTCCATAAATTTGTTCTCTATATCGCTGATTCACAGCTCATTCATCCTTGCCACCGTGGCATCCATTCGAGATTGCAGCTCAGTTATAGCATTTTTTATTTCATCCTGACTAGCTTTTCTTCTTTTATCTCCATAAAGAGGGATTCTAATCTATCTTCGACCCCAGATAGTATTCTTATTTGGTAGAGTGCATTTTTAAGTTGGGTAATTGTCTTTGGGTGGGTACAATTTTGTCTGCCAGTATCCTGCCCTTGGGGGAGCCTCTTTTCTCCCTACTTGGTATGATCTGGTTGATTGTCAAACATGTTGTTATGCCCTGTCTCTAGACCTCCTAGCCACAGGGCTGAGCATGTGACCCAATCTGAGAAATCATATTCTTGCAACCCTGTGGATATAGTGATTGGTCCAGGGGTGGGCATGTGATCCAAACAGGGCTAATGAGAGGTTTTGTGTTTGTTTTGTTTTATTTTGGTTTTCCTGGAATTGATATGTGAATATTAGGAGAAAAAGTCTCTTTATGGTGAAGTAACTCACTGGGGAAAATGGGCGATAAGGCTGCCTCATGTCTTCTTGCCTGCCATGTGGCAGGCAGCCTGTCTGAGAGCAGGGACCAGCAGTGCAGATATAGACAGAGAAAGGTGATAGGTAGATAGATAGATAGATAGATAGATAGACAGACAGATATAGATAGATGATAGATAAATGAGAGAGAGAATAATGAGAACTTTCTGTCATCAGTGAGTTGAATTTCTTTGAGCCCTTGGATCCAGCCAACCTTAAAATTCCATTATTTAAGCTAAATAATTTTTACTTTTACTTAAGATAGTTTTTAGTTAGTTTTGGTTAAATATAACCAAGAGCCAAGACTAACATACTTCTTCAGCTCCTTGGGGATGGTGGCCTTATCTCTGAGCACACTGCCTGTCATACACCTGCCCAGATCACTGAGTTATCTTTTCTTTCTTGTGTTCAGGGTATAGTTTTTCTGCCTTGAAAACTTCAGCTTCCAACTCTGCATCCACGGTGATGATGGGCCAATCTCTTCTGGGGAAAAGAGGAGCCCAAAGCATCCTTTTGGTAATCCACATGAGGTGGAGCCTGTGATTTCTCTGACAGCTGATGGGGTCAGATGGGCAGGGCAGGCCCAGTTTTGATTAATATGCCTATAAAATGGGATTCTGGGACTGACCTCCACTCAACTCAAGCAACACAAAGATAATTGACCTTTGGAAACTGCCTTTGTCAGTCTTTTTATTATTTTTATTGGAAAGTCCTGCAAACCAATTACATCTCACAATGGGCCTTTTATGGTGCTATTAGTTTAATGCAGCTTTCAGAGAAATTAGTCCTCAGGGAGCCTGAAATTCTAGGGGAAAAAAAAGCCCTCCATGAACTTATTTGACTTTTGGATTAGCAGGAAAGATGGATTGGTGGCATGATATCCCCTACAGTAACTTTTGACATTTTGAGCCAACTGACCAAGGTACCAAATTCCCATTTGGGACCCCTGGCAACTGCCCCAAGCAAAAGGAAAAAATAAATTTAAAAGAGACAAGCTAGCTCTTTAAATACTTCAGTCTACAAATCAAAGAAGGTTTATTCCCCCTCAGTCTGAGGTTAAGGAAGAATAAAGTGAGAAAGTTGAAATAGAGTTTCTGCTCAGAGGTCTGGGTTTTTCCAAACGTGCACTTACAGATGTCTGTCTCAGATCCTCACGTTGGCTTCTGCCCCTCTTTGCCCTGGCCACAGTTATTTGCAGAATGACAGTTCTGGGGCCACTGTCACAGGGTCAGGCTGTAGATCTGGGCTGAAGGAAAGGAGAAGCCATCTCAGTAGGATCACCTCGCCCTGGCCTGGGGATCAAGTGCTTGGGGGAAGCAGACCCTGAAGAGCAGAGTGGGAGAAGAGAGAGAGACCTAGAAGGTGACAGAGGACCAGGGACTGGCAGGGTGTCCTTCCATTGCTCAGAGTCTGATCTGCAGGTTGGGTGGCCAGCTCATCCCTAGGACAGGGAAGGGGCATGGGAGCAGGTCCTTGAGGGCCAGAGGACCTCCCCATCAATCCAGCCCTCCCTGCGGAGACTCTGCCCCTGCCTGTCTCTGTGTCAGATGGTCCTTACCCAGGCTGCACGCAGGAGCGCACAACCCTTCTGTCCCCTATAGCTGAAGGACTTGCCCTGTGTTCTTGTTCTCTTTCCCTCCCAGTTACTACTTATTCTGGCTCTGACCTTGTCACGTGCTGAGGCCCACCCAACCAGGCCTCTTTTCTGCAAGCCCCTGCGATCCTCTGCCTGCAGGCTCCCTCTGGCTGTAGAAGCCCGCTTAGCCTGAGCAGGTGGGGCAGTGCACATGCTGGGCGCTACCTCACTTGGGAGCAGCCCCCAACTATTCATGTGAAGGTGTTGCTGGACAAATAACCTAGTTTCCTAACCCCTGAGGTGGGACCGCTCTGAGATGTGCCCCACATCTTCTCCTGGGATTCCTGGTACAACAAGTCCCAACTGCCCCAAATGGTAAACTTCTTTTTTTAATGTTTATTTCTGAGAGAGAGAGAGAGAGAGAGAGAGTGAATGGGGGAGGATCTGAGAGAGGGAGACACAGAATCTGAAACAGGCTCCAGGTTCTAAGCTGTCAATACAGAGCCCGATGTGGGGCTCGAACTTATGAACCATGAGATCATGACCTGAGCTGAAGTCAGACGCTTAATCGATGGAGCCACCCAGGCATCCCCCAAATGGTAAACTTCTTATTAACACCTTCTTATTTGCTTCCTTCCTCTCCTTATCTCAGCCCCCACCCTACTACTGCTGATTCTCAGAGCCACTCCCCAAAAAATTCTCACACCCAGCCTTGTCTCAGAGCCTACAACTGGGGCTTGCACCCTAAACCAGACCTCCTGCCTCATTTCCTGTCTGCTCTGACTCTTACCTTGGGTCCAAGATCTGGCGTGGCTTGTCCCATGGTGTCATGGGCTTTTCTTGCTCCCTTACTTACCTGGAATTCATTTGACTTCACAGGTCGTATCTGTCCTAGGCACCTCTGCTCCATGACCTGGCTCGACTACCAGGATGCTCCCCTGTTCCATTTGGCTGGTATTTCTCCTGGTTTTGACCCAGTCCTTGAGTGGAAAGAATGGAATCTCGTTTTTAGGGGAGAAAAGAATAGAAAGAAAGAAATCCCGAAAGGGCCACACCTCGGGTATGAAATGTGGAGAATGCGTCTCTGGGAGAAGAACCGGGTGGATGGGGAGCTGCGTTCACCACCCACTGGGCGTGTCAGTCTCTGGTCCCAAAACTTGAAATGGCAGGTGGATCGGCTTTAGTAGAAGTGGGACTGTGCCCTCCCTTTCCTTTCCCGTAACTGCTTCCTTTGGAAGCAGCAGCATCTTGCTTGCAAAGCGGCAAGTCCTGGCTGCAACCACTGCTTGTGTGTGACGTTGGGCGAGTCATTTAAGCTCACCATAGCTCCGTGTCTTCCTGAAAAATGAGGTTCCTCAGGCACACCTCATAGGGTAGTTGCAAGGAGTAAATAAGAAAATGTGATGAAGTGCTTAGCAGGTTGCCTGGCACGTAGTGAGAGCTCCGTAAGTGCTAGCTGTTCATATTAACCTGGCCGGTACTGCCTGGTTTCGTTCATTATCTTTTGATGTTTTATCTCCTGGCAGGAGGGAGGCATGTGGTAGCTTCTTTCTTCCTCTTGGTGGCTAACATATGTGCATATAGTAAATGTGTAAAAAGATGCATGGGTGGGGACCAGGTAGGGTAACATCCGAAACCCTCTGATCCTTGCCTTTTTCTCCTAACCTCTCATGCTTCATCCACTGCAGAAACTTCCAGTTACATAGAAGACACGCTGGTCTTGGAGGCTTGTTAGAGTACCCGCCTCTGCCATGGGGCCACCTGGGGGTTAGGGAACGTGGAGAAGCAGTTCTAGCTGGGACTAGGGGTTCGGTTCCGTCCCTGGGCTCCTAAGGATGCAGCCGGGCTGTGGCGACACTGTTCCGTTAGCAGCTCCTCTTTACCATGCCTGAAACCTAAAGGCAGCGCAGGGGCTGGTCCCCCGGGGGAGAGGCCAGTGCAGCGGGCGGTATTTCGCAGTCTGAGGTGCAAAAGTATTTAGGCTGAACGAGTCACTTAAATAATGGCGTTATCTGCTGCTTCCCCTTCAGTGTTCCGGACAGATAAAGATAAAATAGCCGAGGTAATTGTGGAGATGGAGTGTCGCTGGCAAATGATCTAAGCACAAAGACCATTTCCAGAGACAGATGGAGTGGAGGCTCCGGTAATTTTTCTTGAATCATGTTTAAAGTGGCACAGTCTGAAAACCAATTCAGCAGGAGGGCTGCTCAGGGGGCCCCCGGGGCCACCTGAACTTTGAAAATATTAAAGTCCAGGGAAGTTGACCAGTCACACACACACACACACACACACACACACAAAACACACTTTCCCCAAGTAGCCTGGTGTAGAGGCTGCGGGTGAGGGCAGCTGGATGGTCACCCTGGAGAGTGCCACCCACACAGCACCAGGTGCCAGGTGCCGAAGTGTTAATTACCGCTGAATCTGCAACTCTTGCTGCTCTCTGGGCTTGGCTGGCTTCCAGGGAGAGGAGAAACCACTGGGAAGAGATGGGTGGGGTGAGCTGAGCGCCTTGGGAGACTTCCTCCTTCGTGATTCGGTTTGCTCGGAGGCGTCGGGGCAATGGATTCTAGGAACCGGGCACTGAATTTGAACGTGTGGGCAGCGTCCTTGGGCCCAATGCCAGCCCCGGGATGGGGAGGGAGCAGAGTCCCTCGACTCGCTCTCACCCTGCTAATGAAGGAAGTAATGGGCTCTGAAGGTAAAATCACAACTTCTTATGGAGCACTCTGCAGCCATTCAAAACCATGTTGTAGAAAACTAACGACTCGGAGGAAGGTTCGTGATATATTGCTAAGGGAAAAAAGTAGACCACAAAACAGCACGCAGGTGTGCTCTAGGTATTTGTTTTAAAAATTACAGATAGGCACACATATGCAAAGAAAGATGACTGAAGAGACAGCTGAGGTATTATGTTATTTAAATTTGTTTGTTTGCCTTTTGAGTCTTTCTACATTTTCCGATTTTTCTACAATGGGCATGTGTTTCTCCTGTAATCAGCAAAAGAGATACTAAAATCATGTATTACTCTCGTGTAGTATTTATAGTTTTCAAAGTTTTTTTTTGCGTACGCACTTTCATTGGATCCTCATAACAGTTCTGTGAATTCGGTGGAACAGTTTATTTCTGTTTTACGGATGAGGAAACTGAGGCTCAGAGCAAATCGAGGGCTTGAATAATGCATTGTCCAGCACGTAAGTCACTGAACCAGGGTTTGAACCCTGATCTCTTGTATTCTGGCTGTCGAGTTCTTTCCGCTACATATTAGGAATTTGGACACAGGACCATCAGCAGTATCTGCCACCTCATAATTGAGATGCTAGGTCATGTCACATCCCCAAGAATGTCCTGCTCCCCTAGATAAGACCAGCTTCCTTTGTTATGTGTTCTCAGATCTGGCTTCATTTTTTTCTATACCGTCCAATAAGGTAGCTACTAGCCACCTACGGTTATTTCAATTTGAATTTAAGATAATAAAAACTGAATAAAATGAAACACTTGGTTTTTCAGTCACGTTAGGGACGTCCTAAGTGCACACTAGCCTATGTGGCTATGCTGTATTTACATATGTCCATCAACACAGGAAGGTCTGGCAGGGCTCTTCTGGACTGTTTATCTCCCTTCATGGTTACACATTGGTTTGTTCAGTTATTTTTTGATTCTTGTCTGGTCCCCGCACTACACTGAAGTCCATGAGGGCAAGGGTCACCACTGATTTGCTTTCCTCTGAATTCACAATGCCCAGGCCAGTCTTGACATAAAGAAGTTGCTTAATAAACGTCTGTTGAATGCCCCCCACTGCTTTAGGATGAAGTACAGACATGCCTTACCCTGGCTTCTCAGGCCCTGTGTAAAGCGGTATGTTCTCCCTCACCAAACTCTCTCCAAACCTTCACCTTCTTGTCTCCAACCATCCGGTTGCCCCAGATCTCTCTCTGTTCCTTGGATGTCCCATTCCGTCTGGTCACTGAGTCGTCACAACACTGTTTCCTCTGCCTACAGTCTTCCCACACCACCCCCCTCCACTTCTCCTGGATGACTCTTTGTCATCCTTCGTGTCTAAGGGTTAAAGATTGAATGTCTCTTCCTCCAGGAAGCCTTCCAGATGCTCCGCCTGTGTATATTCATAGCACCCTGACACCCCCCCCCCCCCCCCGCCCAACTCCCACTTAGCATGCTGTAGTGTAATAGTCTCTTAAGGTCTTTATCTCTCCAGCTAGATTGTTAGCTCTATGGGACAGAGGCTGTGTCTTTTTTACTCTGCATCATATCCTCTTGTGCCTAGATCAGTGCCTGGCACAAAGTAATTATTTGATCAACAAATGCTTATTAGCAACCCATGGTGCCAGGAGCATGTCGGACACTGGACTTACGTTAGTGGACAAAAGGGACATAGTTCTGACCTTGAAGGTTTCCCCAGTCTTTAGAACCCTGCAAATGTGTATTGAATGAGTAAAAGACCGAGGCTGTGTTTGATGAGACTGGCCTAAGGCTCCAGCTGCAGGGACAGTGTGCCAGGCCAGGGCTCTTTGATGGGGAGGTTCTGGCTGTGGGCATTTTCCCAGGGCCTGTCTTGGGTTTCAGGTGAGGTGTGGGGGTTTGAGAAGGATGCCCTCAAACTCGCTCCTCTGTGTTGCTCTCTTGTCTCTCCATCTCTCTCCCATTCTCTTTCTCTCTCTCTGCATTTCTGGAGCTTCTACTTTGTTTTAAATCTGTGTTAAAGTACTCTTAGCACCCCACCCCCTAGGCTATTAAAACTGCCTGGGCTTGGTTGCTTTTTCAAATCATCCCAGGTCTTTTCTCTTGCTTGGTGAAACAAAAACAAAATTATTCTAGTGGAACATTTTACGTTAGATGCAATCTAAGAAAACAGCTTACAGAACGGAGGGCTCATTTGGAAGTGACCAGGGCTTAGAGGGGCAGGTGGGGAGGGGGAAGCAGACAGCATATTCTCCGCAGGGCGGTGGGGGGGTGGGATCTAAGGGTAGAAATGTCTCCAGGAGCTGGGGTGGCACCGGCATAAGTCACAACACAAATTGATGACCCTTTTTAGTGGTTTTAGCCCCCTGGGATAGAATTTTTATTTTAGTCCAGAATTATGCAGCTCTTTAGCCAGAAGCCTCTCTCCCTATCTCCTTTTATCTTCCCATCCCTCCTGCTTTTAGTGTTTCTCCCTCTACTTCAAGTTTTTACTGCATGCCTGGCCCCAGCCAGGGCCTCCACGTCCTCTGACACCCACCCACCATGCGACTTTGGGTGGTAAATGAACAGCCCCAGCAGGAGACAGAGACTTCTAGCTCTTCTCCTTCTTCCTGCTGAGGCCCGGGGGCTGGGAGTTTTCAGCTCAGCCTGGTTTTTTTTTTTAAGTGTTTATATAAATTCCAGTTAGTTAACATACAGTGTAGTATTGGTTTCAGGTGTGCAATATAGTGATTCCACACTTCCATAACAACACCGGGTGCCCATCACAAGTGCCCTCGTTAAACCCTTCACCTATTTCACCCATCCCCCTGCCTCCCCTCTGGTCACCATCGCTTTGTTCTCTATAGTTATGAGTCTTGGTTTGTCTCTCTTTTGTTTCCTTTTGCTCATTTGTTTTGTTACTTAAATTCCCCATAGGAGGGAAATCATGATATTTATCTTTCTCTGACTGACTTATTTAGCTTAGCAAAAAATGTCACTGCAAATGGCAAGATTTCGTTCTTTTTTTTTTTTTGGCTGAGTAATATTCCATTGTATATATATATGCCACATCTTTATCTGTTCACCAGTTGAGAGATACCTGGGCTGCTTCCATAGTTTGGCTGTTGTAGATAATGGTGCTGTAAATATCGAGGTGCACGTATCCCTTTGAATTAGTGTTTTTGTGTTCTTTGGGTAAATACCTAGTAGTGCAATTGCTGGGTCGTAGGGTAGTTCTATTTTTAACTTTCTGAGGCCCCTCCATACTGTTTCCCAGAGTGGCTGCACCAGTTGGCATTCCCACAAGGAGCTCAGCCTGTTTCTGGTGGACTAGCTCTGAACTATGGCCCAGGCGCCTGGGGTCATCAGGCAGCTCTACTCCCAACTGAGCCAGACGGTCATGACTCTGCGTTATGACAAAGTCATGCCAAAGCGAATCTCTGAGTCCCGCTCCTCCAACAGATCCCGAGAACACCAAGAGGAGTCCCCATCATACCCTCGCTTATCTCTTTTCTTTCAGCCAGACCCCCCCCCTGAGAGCGCCCACCCCATCCATTTCAAAACCACCATTTCCCCTCCCAGGTCCCCCTGTCATCACCTGACCAAAAACAAGAGGCCCCACTCATTTTCACTACTGCACCCAAGCCACGACGCCCATAGCACCCCCCTCAACTCCTTATCATCTTTTACCGTGGCCTTCCCATGCCGCTCAGACTCCGTGGGCCCCCCTGCCCTTATTTGTCCCTTCTCCCCGACTTATCCGCCTCCACCTGCCAGGGCGTCAAATGAATGCCATGGCCTCGATGTTGCACCCCACCCCCGGCCCACGCCCCCTCCAGTGCCCCGCAATCCGGAAATAGGTCACCCACTTCCTGCTTGACTGGAGATCCATGCATCACCTCTCAAAACTGACCGAGGCCGAGGCTCCAGAGTGCCAGCGACCCCAGATCCAGTACGCAACCACAGTCAGTGTGCCCCATGGCACTGATTCTCAAGAAGGCACTTAGAATTCTCGCCTATTAACCTCTACCTCCAACCTCCCTTACCCTCACACTCTTACCTGGCCAACACTCTTTCCCTGGCTAAGCGTCATGACATTCAGCCAGGTCACTGATCTCGCGAGTCGATGAATCAGTGCGAGACCGCACCACAGGCACGTCTGGCCCATGGCTCGGCCCCTGGAGCCTCACGTCTCGACATAACACGATTCTGGAGTACCCTCCCTCTCTCTCTGCCATCCCGTCCCAATGCTCAGTCTCTCTCTGTCCCACAAATACCAACATACCCCCCCAACTATTTTTAAATCTAAACCCTGAGTGGCGTCAGACAAAGCTTCACTGTTGTGACCTGAGTCAGGTATTCTTTTTTTTTTATTTTTTTGTTTTTTTTTTTTTACGCTTATTTATTTAGATTTCTCGAGACGATACAGACTGCACAAGCAAAGTGGGGGAGGGGCGTGAGAGAAGGAGACAGACAGACTCCAAGCAAAGCACCAAGACATCTCTAGCCCACACATCCAGCCCCCAGTGTACTACCCTCCTCTCTCAAGCGAGCGCTCATACTCCCTCCATGCCCACGTCCATCCCACCCCTCATACTCTCCCCTCGGCCCCTCATAGTGTTAATCCACCCCCCCATATGGTCACACCCATCAGACCTGCGCCGACCCCCGCGTCAGACAGGTCCCTAACCCGACGAGTCTACCCCCCCATGGGTCCCCCATCGCACACTCGCACCGGACATCCCCTATATCGCACCGACAGCAGCACTTCCCCTAGGACTGCCATCGACTGCCGAATCTGGGGGTTGGCAGTGGACAGAGTGGTAGAGATAAAACATGCAAAGTGCTGAGATGGTCACTGATGAACATCAGCCCGCTCCCCAGCACTTGCTAGCACTTATTTATTTATTTTGAGAGAGACAGAGACAGCAAGAGTTGGGGAGGGGAGAAGAGAGAGAGAGAGAGAAGTCCCAAGCAGGCTCTGTGCTGTCAGCGTAGAGCTGGATGCGGGGCTTAAACTCGCAAACGGTGAGATCATGACCTGAGCTAGGGAGCGGGCTGTTGTTCATCAGTGACCATCTCAGCACTTTGCACCCTTTATCTCTACCACTCTGTCCACTGCCAACCACCACCCCACCACCCCCACCCAGATTGGTAGACGTGCCTAGAGGAGAGACTGCACTTGGTCCACCTAAGGATAGCTTGATCTCGGGGCTCCCGGGGGGCTCAGTCGGTTTCCTGCTGCTTTCCTTGAACAGCTTCCTTATAAAGGGAAAGAAATTGTACCAGGAGAATGCTGCGGAGTTTCTGTTTTAAGAGTGGAGGGCTAAGATTCATACTGGTGGAACTTTCTCTCCTATGCAGACAGCAAGGGCTGAGGAAGGATCTTGCTGTAGGAACTGACAGAATCCCAAGTCCAGTTGAATAATAATAATAAAAAAAAAACCCTGCCACTGAATGCTTACTGTGTGCCAGGCATTACATGTCAGGCCATCTGATCCTCAAAATGACCATATGGGGTGATTTATCTTTTTTTTTTTAATGGATGAAGAAATTGAAGCTCAGAGAGGTTAAGTAACTTGCCCAAGGATGCTCAGTAAGTGGATTTCTCTAACACTGTGCTTTCCTTTCCAAAGAGTTACCCCCTAAGGCACATGCATACATGCACATAAGCACCCTGACTCTATAGAAAGATACATAAGATTTAGAAATTTATCCCCAGTCTCCTATTAAAAAAGTGACTTTCATATCTTGCACAGTTTTTCATTAGTGAAAACTGCCTTTGGATGAGCTCACCTTTCCCATGAACTTCAGTTTATTGGCTTGGCAAAGGTGTCAGTGAAGGTTTGGTTGTGGTTTATTTCCCAGCTCTTGGAAAAGTGCTCGGCCCGGGAAACAACCCAGCCTGTCTCTGTGGCAGCCAGCAAGCTTGCAGCAGGAGAGAAGCAAGCACTGAACAAAAGTCGGCTCCTTTTCCTTTCTTCCTGTTCCCTTTGGCCCTAAGCCAGGCTTTCTGCTCTCACTCCTGTCCCTTCCCTCCAGGATGGAATAGGACTGGCCCACTGCACCTGCCCTTCCCCTCCACCCCACCCCCCACCCTGCTCTCTGTCCCTTCTTCAACTTCGGCCACAGGGTCAGGTGCATGCTGGGAACTTCACACCCACTTGCCTGGGAGTTTGGTTAGAGTCAGTGTATGATCTGAAACTCAGAAGAGAATATCTTTTATATTTCTGTGAGTGAGGTACATTTTTTTTAAAGCAAAATCAATTTATCTTACAGATCATATATTTGCTAGGAACATAAGTCCCTGCAGTTGGCGTAAGAAAGGGTAAGAATAAGTCTACGGGCCTGCTGGAATCCAAGTAAAATCTGGACAATGAGGCCACAGGAGAGGTGGGACCAGGCTGCTCCCAGGCCAACGGTAGCAGCAGCGTGCCCTGACCTTGCATTAGTGCTTCGCCATTAGTGTGATTCAGCTAAGCTCCACTCTGACCTACTCTCATCGGTGGCTCCATCTCAAAGTTTCCATTTCAAATTCCCAGAAGTGGCAAAACAAAGGGCATCACATGGGCAAGATGGCCATTACTGATTGAATCAGCCATGGACAGGGTGCTCCCAAAATGTTTTGTGCCCCCTATCATTTTACTGCAATATTATTATTACAGCTAAGATTAGATCAGAATGCCCAGAAGGGGTGAAGTCATCCCTTTTAATACTCATCCTCAAATGCCTGTGCTGTACATTTTTAAAATTAAAAAAACATTTAATTAAAAAAAAATCACAATATGTACTTGCTGGTACTAAAGCCAAGTGATCCTTCCTCCATGGGGTAAAAAAATGAACACGGGAGGAAATCAGAGGGCAGGAAGTCAGATTTCTAACCTGTCAAGAACAGATGATATCAGGGGTTAGATGTCCACTCAGATCCTGGACTGTCCTAATTTTTTTGGGGGGGGAGAAAATGATAACAATGTACAGTGAGGGACATTTCTGCAGCCAGTCACTGAAACTGGAATAGTAATATCCCCATTCTGAAGGAGCAAGAACATCCAGGAAAGCAACTGGCACATAACAGATGTTCAGTAAATGGGAACTGTGACCATCAACTCCTGGAGGCAGAGCCCAGCATTTACATAGGACTGAATGCAAAATAAAGTTGTTAATGGAATAACTGATAACCCATCGTGGCCCACTGAGAGCAGAAAGTGGCTTGCATGGAATGGACTTGGTGAATAACAGAGAGACAGTCTGGATTGGCAGAAAGTTGGAAAGGAATGACCATGGTAGCTCTTCAAAAACACTAGTGAGAGACGTATAATGGATATGCTAAGGAAGGAGAGAAAATGGAATCATATGAAATGCTCAATTCAAACCACAAGAGACAGAAAAAGAGTGGAAGATAAAAAGAGGAACAAAGAACAAGGGGAACAAATAGGAGACAGTAACAGATGCGATAAATATTAATCCACCTATGTCAATAATCACTTTGGACATCAGTGGGCTCAAAGAACCAATGAAAAGACAGAGATTATTGCAGTAATGCAAAATCAAGACCCAACTATTTGTTGTCTACAAGAAACTTACTTTAGATATAAAGATGCATATTGATTAAAAATGGATAGAGGAGGGGCACCTGGGCAGCTCAGCCTGTTAAGTGTCAGACCCTTGATTGCAGCTCAGGTCATGATCTCATGCTTTGAGAGATTGAGCCCCGTGTCTGGCTCTGCACTGGTAGCATGGAGCCTGCTTGGGTTCTCTCTCTCCCTGTCTCTCTGCTCCTCCCCTGCTCACATGCACACGCACGCACCCTCTCTCTCTCAAGATAAATAAATTTTAAAAAATGGATAGAGGAAAATACACCATGCTAACAATAATCAAAAGAAAGCAAGAAAAGCTACATTAATCTCAGAGCAGATTTCAAACTAAGGTTACCCAGGATAGTGATGGGTAATGATGATGGTGAGTTCGAAAACTGTCAATGTGTCTCCAAATGCAGAACTTCAGAAAAGCCTTCTCAAAAAATCCAAAATGGCCATTTTACAAAAATCTGAAATCACAGAGAGCATCCCCAGGAGGCCATCAGGCCAAGTTTTCCGTCTCTTGGGGCGATAGGGCAGATGGGTGTGGGGACTGAGCAGGCTGGACAAGGCTCCATGGAAGGCTCAGGGGTATTCCAGACCAGGAGGATCATATCCTTCTGGGCATCTGCCCACTCTCCTGGGATCTTGGAGAAGACAGACTCCTTCAGGAAGACATGCTTCTGGGAACCTCCTTTCCCTGGTCGAGAAGGGCTGTAGGGGCAGGGTTAGGGGCTGAGCCCAAGGTTCTGCTTTGTTTGCAGGGAGTCACAGGTGGGCCTGAAGGGGACAGGGGCCAAGTCTAGCTCTTCTGACCCAGGGGTTTCTGTAGCACAGGGCAGGGGTCGGGGGAGAGGGCATCCCATTCCTGATCGCTCCTGTACATGAATGGCCTTTTCAACCGGTGCAAGGAAGGATAAGCATAGCTCCTTTGGGGACAGAGCTACCCTCAAACCTCAGCTCTACCTCTGAATTATCTATATGACCTTGTGCATGTTCTCCTCCGAGTCTGTTTTCCTCATGTGTAAAATGGAAATAGTAACATAAGGTTGGGGTACTTGGTAAGTGCACGGCAAACACCTGCCATTGTTATTAACCACTAAACCTCACCAGAGCAGAAACCACGTCTCTTTCCTCAGCTGATCTCTCTAGGGCAGCTTGGCTCTGCATGGGCTCTCTGGCTTGATGGGCTGAAGGACGTCCACATGTTGGTCTCCAGACCTCAAATATATTCACTCAGCTCTGCTCGCCGGTGAGCTCACCCATCAAGCTTCTAGTGTCATGATGAGGAACTCAGATTCTAGAGTTGGAATGTCTGGATCTTAATCCCAGTTCTGCTACTCAATAGCTGTATGACCTGAGGCATATTATTTAATCTCTTTGTGCTTCTGTTCCTTCATCAGTTAAAAAAAAAAAACAATAGCAACATTCTCACTTTTTAGCATTCTTGCCAGGAGTGAATGAATTCATACGTGTAAGATACTGAGAAAGGTATCTGGTGCTTTGAGATCTGCTCATCTCCTCCCAAGGACCGAGGTAGGTTGGGTGCTGAGGGGGCAGCTGGGGAGTAAGGGCCTTTCTCTGGAGCCTGCTTCCCTTCAGACCCTTCAGTTGATCGAGGGTCCCAGCTATAGGTCAGAGTCCTAGAAGAGGTGGCTGGCTCTTGGGGCTCAGGTGGAGCACAGAGAGGGTGGAGAGGGTGTGGACTGCCCTTCACCGGCCCAGTGGGTGTTTGCTCAGCCTTCCAATTTCCCATCCAGATTCCCTTCCAGAATCCCGTCCAGATTCCCATCCAGGTGCGAGGGGAGCACAGTTGGCTAATTAAGCTGAAAGCAGCACGAAGGTGCCAGGGAAGAAGTGAAGACATCTGTTCCCCTCTGATCATCAACTGGTTCCTTCTTTATAAGAATGGGCCCCTCCTCCCAGCTGAAGACCAGTGGGAGGGACATAGGGAGGGCAGTCAGGGAAACAATGATGAGAGATTTTTTCCTGTGAGTGCTTTCCAGGGCCGGGCTTTTACCTAATGTTGACCTTTGGTGGAGTTGCTCCCATTTCCAATTGAAGATAGCATACAGACCTGATTTCCTTTGACCTCAGTTGACACGATTTGCTCTATCCCTCCTCCTCCCCTGCCTTCATTTGTTTTTATCATGTAAGGAGAGCTGCTTCTACTGCCCCATCCAATGGGGAACTCAAGGCCATGGTCTGAATTATTAAGGGTGATAAGCGATATAAAATTTGGACAAAATCCCTCCTGTACTTGGGTAACTGAAGCCAGCATAGTTCATTCTGATGAAAGCATCACTCAGCTCCTCTCAGGGACAGCTGATGTAAAAACCCAAGTAAGTTCGAAGTCATTTGTTTCTTTGGTCTGTAGTGAAGTCAGAGATGG
This sequence comes from Acinonyx jubatus, assembly GCF_027475565.1. Taxonomy (NCBI): domain Eukaryota; kingdom Metazoa; phylum Chordata; class Mammalia; order Carnivora; family Felidae; genus Acinonyx; species Acinonyx jubatus. The sequence goes on from NC_069393.1 coordinate 61,110,947, forward strand.
GACACAGGTTCATCAACCTTCAGGGAGTCCCCAGCCCCCTTCCGGCACCCCCCCTGAGGACAGAAAGAGGAGGCGAGAGGAAAAGTAACTGAGGCGCCTATATTGAATGCTTATTCGGTACCATTCAGGGAGCAGTGAGTTCTCTATCTTCCTGTTTGTATTATTGTTCATAATAGAAGTTAATATTGACAGGGTGTTGTTCTAAGTTCCTTTTCTTTCGCTTATGTTTATATCCTCTGCAGTGCACAGGATAATGGACTCAGAGTCGTGTCCTGAACTCAGGTCTCTGATCCAAGCCCATGTCATTATCACCTGCTATACTGTGTTTGCTGTTTTATGTATTTTAAACAGGTTAGTTGTCCTAGACCTCATACTGAAGGCTGTCACCCCCATCTTCATTTACAGGCTAGGAAACTCGGTAAGGCCCAGGAAGGTGAACTCTATCAGTAGCAGGTAGAGAATACAGTTACTGCAGGCTCCTGCTGCTGTTACTAAGGTGATATCCATACTCACTGAAGACTGGGAATTTGCTTTAGTTTCAGCTACTCAGTGAAAGCACCATTGTGACTGTTTGGTTCACTGTTGTGTCCTCAGTGCCAAAAGCAGTTGCTTGGCTGAACAACTACCTGTGGAATAGGTGAACTCCACAACCGCCTCCTTTCTGCTTCTCCTTGCACAGATTGTAATCTGTGGGCAGAGCTGTTCAGGCAGGAAGGCTCTGTGTCCTCCAAGATTCTCCTCACGGGGCAGCTTCCAGACCTGCCTTTCACTGCCTATGAATTTTAGCTGTCAGAAATACATGGAAACCACTATAATTTTTTTTTAATTTGGTTTTGAGAGAGAGAGAGAGTGTGTGTGTGTGTGTGCTTGCGTGAGCATGAGCGGGGGAGGGGCAGAGAGAGAGGGAGACAGAGTCTGAAGCAGGCTCCAGGCTCTGAGCTGTCAGCACAGAGCCCAGTGTCAAGTTCAAACTCACGAACCTTGACATCATGACCTGAGCTGAAGTCAGACACTTAACTGATTGAGCCACCCAGGCGCCCCAGAAACCACTATAATTTAACGTTTCCACCAGGGTCCAGAAACTGTGCGAATATATCAAATTGAAATCAGTTTTCCACCACTGGTAGGCTTCTGTGATGTCCTCAGTCACAACACATCAAAAGAAAGGTGTATTATATGAAATGAAAAAGAAACATTTTGTTCTCTGAATCACTGGTGTCCACCACACCCTACCTGTAGGAAAAGGGACATTGTTGTTTGTTTCAGGGGTCCCTGATGCTCTGTTTGTGGCTGTTTGGACATTGGGGGACCTGCTCCAGTTCTTTGTTTCCAACAGCCATCTCTCTCTGCCTGCCGGCGTATTCTCTGTGCTCTTGGCAAATCTGGGAAATCACTGAGGAGCTTAAATGCTCTCCTTGTGGCCTGAGCAGGGTATTAGGTTCTTTCAGCTGTCTTCTTGAATGGGGTGGTGGAATCAGACACTCTTGGTTTATACTTCTAGCTCAGTCACAGCTAGGTGAGCTTGGGCAAGTCATTAAGCCATTATTATTTAAAACTGAGAAGAAGATCCTGAAATCTAACCCTTAGGATTGCTAGATAAAGACAAAGAGAAAATCGGGGCCCCTGGGTGGCTCAGTCAGACAAGCAGATGAGCGTTTGACGTTGCCTCAGGTCATGATCTCACCGGTCATGGGTTTGAGCCCCATGTCAGGCTCTGTGCTGACAGCTCAGAGCCTGGAGCCTGCTTCGGATTCTGTGTCTCCCTCTCTTGCTGCCCCTCCCCTGCTGTCTCTCTCTCTCTCTCTCTCCCTCTCTCTGTCTCTCTCTCTCTCTCTCTGTCTCTCTCTGAAAAATAAACATTAAAAAAAAAGACAGAGTAAAAATATATTCTGCTTTTCCACGGCTGAACTCCAACTGTAGCAGATACTGAGCATGTACCTGGAGCTGGGGGATGGTGTTTGCGAGTGTAGTTCTAATCCTAAAGCCTTGTGCTCTATTTTGAACATTCCTGCAGAGTTTGCATCGTATACCTTAATATGCCCATGCTCGGTTTGATATAAAACGGTGCTCTCTGCTCCCACATCTCTGGATAGAGAATCACCATTTCAGGATGGTAGCGTATCCTGTGCCTCCTGCAACACTCAAGGACCTTTGGTATCATCTGCCTGTCCCCACTCTGCTTCCATTTCAAGGGCATGACCACAGGGCCTGGTGCCTTAGCAAGACGTCTTTATTTTTCAGTTCTTTTTTAAATCACATAGTTCAAGTTTTTAAATATTTACTTTTGAGAGAGAGAGAGAGAGAGAGAGAGCAAGTGGCAGATGGGCAGAGAGAGAGGATCCAAGGGAGGTTCTGCACTGTGCGTGCAGAGGCCACAACGTCGGGCTCGAACTCACAAACTGTGAGATCATGAGCTGAGCCAAAGTCAAGAGCCAGAGGTTTAGCCCCGATTGAGCCACCCAGGCGCCCCTAATTCAAGTTTTTTAATTGTGCTTCTTTTTTTTTAATTGAAGTACAGTCGACCCACAATGTTGCATTAGTTGCAGGTGTGCAACATAATGATTAGACAGTTCCGTATGTTATGCCATGTAGCTGAGTACCATGTGGCTGCCATCCGTCACCATACGGCGCTATCGCAAGACATTTGACCGTGTTCCCCATGCTGCACCTTTCATCCCCCTGGCGTATTCATTCCATAGCCGAGAGCCTGCGCCTCCCATTTGCCTTCACTCCCTTTTGCCCATCCCTCCACCCCCTCCCCACTGGCAACCACCAGTGTGCTCTCTGTACGTATGGGTCTGTTTCTGGGTAAGGCCTCTTTAATGTGGCTTGAAAATAGTCTCTGGAATAAAGGCTGAAGAGGTCAGTAGATCAAGGGCTCTTTGGAGAACACCTGTTTGCCCCCAGACCTGCTGCCCCTCTGTTTTGCTGTGGTTCTACCCCCACCCCTCGGGGCCAGGCACTGGCTGCTTATTGAGTTTGTCAGCATTTCCCCCATGGTTCTCAGACTGACTAATTAGCCTACCCTGCCTGATTGCTGAAGCCACAGGGCACTGCCAGGGCAGCACTTTTCCACATGGCATCTGCTAAGAGAATGCAGGGCTGAGCCTTTAACCCTATCCCGTCTACGTTGTGTGGGTACTTATGAGCTCGCATGGAGATGGATATGGGGGTCTACCCCCATGAGCTTGAGGGCTAGGGGTTGTGAGTTCTGCTCTAAGAACCGGTAGATCTTTCTCTGGATGGTCAGAGATTGTCAGAACATGGGACAGATCGAAGGTAGAAATTCTCACCATTATTGAGGATAATTTAGGGGAAGAGTGGAATCAGGTAACTGAAACTATTATCCTCATTTTGATGCAAATTTTACAATCTTTTTTCATTTTTAATTTTTTTTAATTTTTAATTTTTTAATTTTTAATTTAATTTAATTTAATTTTTTGCCATCTGGCTTGGCCTTTTGGTTTGAAAGAGATCTGGATCAGTAAAAAAAAAAAAAAAAGGTCAGGCTGAGGATCACATAGTTCTTTCTTCCTCTCTCTTAGATTTACTATATGTTTCCTCAGGCTGTTGCAGCCTGAGATTAAAGGTGGGTCATGTCACCAGTAATCTCCTATGCTTTCTTAGCTCATGCTCCTTCTTGGGAATGCAGGACCCTGATCCTTGCCATAGCCCCTCAAGCATTCGTGCATGTACCCAGGGAGTTTCCCGTGAAGCCCATGGGCAAATCTGGTCAGCTGCTACAGGTTTCTGCTGGGCACTGCTGTCCATGGGCCAGCTGTGCATTTCTACCTGTGCTGGACATTGCCACGGCCACAGGGCACTGTGCCTTCTCTCCACCTCCACCACCTTCTGCCACAGAGCACCACAGTCTCTCTCCGTGAACACCTGCCTTCCCACTGAGGCACCACTGATACCCTGGAACTTTTGAGGTGCTAACACATTGCAGTTAGCGGCACAGCTAGAGGGAATAGCTGTCTTTGTGCTTCCTCAAGCCTCCCCACCTTCAGTTGCAGGCAGAAGGTTCTTTCATTTTTTATTTAAGGTCCTCTTTCCCTGGGGGAACAGGATAGTGTGAGGTTAGAATCTGGGTAATGGGTTCAAACTGATTAGGGTTTGAAGCCTGGTTCTCCTGCTCAGTAGTTGTCTGTGCTAGAGAAAGTTCTTTGCTTCTTTGAACTTTAACATGTTTATTTGTGAAATAGAACTAAAACAGCAGTACCCAATTCAGGTTTAGAGGCTAAATGAGCTAATGCATGCAAAACTACACTTATGTTGTAATGCTCTATAATGTTAGCTGATATTAATTAGCTAATAGGGCCCAAGTGATACCGCACAGGACAGGGCCAAGTGACAGATTCTGCACTATCCACAGAACCATGCCTCCTCTCTCACCTTGAGGACGCGACATTGGGTCCAACTTTTCCTCATCTCCTTCTTTCCTTAGGAATTTCACTGCTGGAAGCTCCTCAGTCCTTATAACAATTTCCTAAAGGGGATCACCAATTCATCAGACATTCTAAAACATGTTTGAGTCCCACAGGTGATACAGCTTAGGCTCAACATAGGTCCACACTCCCTTATCGTCTGATTGTATCTATCTATGCATTTAAGCAAATGGGTATTTATATGTTGCCATTGGCTGTATTTATGTGTGTGTGTACAGCAAATTGCTACACACACACACACACACACACACACACTTAATTACAGCTACTCAGTTCTTTGATGTTATGGCTTGAAAATCTCCCCTGTGAGCAGAATTGTTTACTAGGCTCTGCTCTATGAGAAGAGGGCAGTGATGAATTTGGTTCCCCTATGCTCAAGAAGACTTATCTGAATGGGACATCAGAAGACATGGACTTGCCTCATGGAAGGCCTCATCTGATAACAAAGGCATGATATTGCATCTTGGAAGACAGAAGTTTTCCAGAGCAACCTGCAAGAGCCACTGTGAATACACTGATGTTCTCTGAAAGCAGGAGTCTCCAGCAGACCCACTTGGCTCCAACTTTCCTGGCAATGAGTACAGGCTCTTTCCTTCCATCCCTCACCTCCTCTTTCATATGACAGAACGTTCTACCATCTAAATGTCCTGTGTTGCTATTGAAGGAAATCTTCTCAGGTTAATAATAAACCCAGATGGGTTTGGGGTATGGGATTTGGGTATCTCTTGGGGTTACTTGTGTTTTGGAATCTTCAGCAGTGCTTGGGTATGGGAAGTAAACTCTCCCTTGAATCTCTCCTTATACCTTCTGCTCATCCTTGCCTGAATTTCAGGTGCTATTCTACCTGCAGAGGCTGACAGTTCTAAGTGAAGTCTGATCTGAGTGAGGACTGGTCCAGAGAAGTGATCATGTCTTCTATAACACATTTCCCAGCCCCTTTTCCACACCTGATTGGTGATGTATGGCTGCTTGATACTCCCCTATAGACATTCTAGATCTGATGGGCTATGGCATGTACCCAATTCTCTTGATATTACATGTCCTTCTACTCCTTCTCTGCTACTCAGAGAAGCACATGGGTAGATGTTATGAAGGATCCTTGGGAAAATCCTATAAAGGATTTGAAATCCTTGGGAACGGCCATGTGATGGATTTTCCCCCTTTCTAAAGGGTACAGAATATACTAATAAATTATTGCCATTGTTCTTAAACAAGGTAGGCCAAGGCCACTGCATCCTATAAGTTATGTGCCTATCTTCTTTGAGGGAGAATATAGAACTTGTACACATCCTGTGCGTGGGGCTTGATATTTAGGCAAATTTTTACACAAATACACACATGAGCATGCACACCCATCTTCAAATAGATAAGAAAAAGTGGCTCCTTTGTGCTTTTTAAATAAAGCATAATGTTGTCATGTAACTTTGCTATGGGCTTGAATTTCATCTGGGGGCCCATAATCTTTTCCCAGGGTCCCCAAATCAACAGGAGTTGGGCATTTGACTATTGTATGAATCAGACTGTGATAAGACATTAGGGATGGTACGCATTCCACATCTAAAGTTAGAATCAAACCTTAAAAACTGCTTGCCAAAATGTGTACAGGTTCTTCTGAGCGCGAAATGCTACACTCGTGGACCCTCACCTCGCCCCACTGCAGGGCACTCCTGGCCTCTGCCCGTGAGCTCTTCCTTCTTTGCTCCCTTTGTGCTGGTGTCCCCAGGGTTCTGGTTCTTTCACCCTATTATCCGACACCCTCATCTCATTGTTCAATCAGGTTCGAGCTCTTCAAATGCTGGAGCAGGTAGCCGTGGCCTTAAATTTCTGCTCCACCAATTCCTGGCTCTATGACCTGGCTGTTTAAATTCTCCGAACTTCAGTTTCCTGATCTGTAAAACTGGAATAGTAATGCCTTCTTTATGGGCTAAGGATAAAATGGTACTATAGGGTACTTAACACAGAGTCTAGTATATGACATGGGTTTAGTAAATACTAGTTATTTTTAGTGTTGTTTTAAATATTTAACATCCATTCATTCATCTGTCATTATCCTCTGTGGCTGTACATCCCTGTTTGCTGACACGGAGTAGGAGCACAGCATGTGTGAGCAGAATGACTCAAGTCAAAGTGAATGAATTCCTCCTTAGGCCATGGGACATCGTAGGAGTCAGCGCTCTCCCTGCTTAGGGCGAAGGCAGGACCCAGGAGAACTTGGAGAGTTGAAGAAGGAGCTGGGATTTGGGGAGCAGGCATCAGGTGGGACTTGCTATCCGGAGTCTGTGCTCATCGGGATCCTTGGCTCCATTCTGAGTCTCGCCTTGACTACTGTTCAGATCATGGATGACCCCTCATGTCCATGCATGGCATGGAGAGGGTCTGGGTCACCTCTGCAGGCCTCTGTGCCTGTGGGGGCTGCTGCCACACAACCTGGAGCATAGGTGTTGGAAGACAGAGACCATGGCCCTGAACATTTCACCTTCTTATTCTTGTGGAAAACCACAGATGGGTGTGGGACATGCCCAGCTCTCTGCTCCTTCCTTGTGACCTGACCCACAGCACCTGTTCCAGATGCAATCCTGCTCTCCTCCAGAACAGTCTTCCCTTGGCAGCTCAACACCTCTAATGTCAGCCCACCCTTTTCTTTCTTTCTTTGCTAATGATTTTTGTAGTTAATGAGATCCCTCTTCCCCCCCCCCCCCCCGTTCTCTACTTACATGACTCTGCCATCAACTTTAGTAACCATCCATCTATCTATTTATACACCACTGGGCTTCTCAGCTCTTCCTCCCCCAATTCTTCCATGACCCCTGTATTTTTTTCACAACTGCAGCAAACAAGGTATGTCTCAGAGAAGATGGTTATTTCTCTAACAAGGAGTCTCAGTACGTGAAGAGACACTGCTGTCGAATGTGAATAATTAACAAAAACTTTGTTGAAATCCTTGGCCTTAAGACGGAGTGTTTGGCAGCTCAGTTAATGCCCATCTGGAGGCATCTAATATTCTATGGAGTTTTCTCACTATTAAAATGGAACCTAATAATAATGATGCCTGCAAGGAATAGTCCCTCCCTGTCAATCATATCGATCACAGAACTCTGCATCTCCATCGATTGATTAAGTCCGTCTTGAACATTTGTTGAACTCAGTGTTGTGCTGTTTGCTCCTGGGAAGTGGCTGGGGGAGCTTTAGAAGAAGAGATTCTTGAGCCTCGCTCCAGGACCTCTGGGCATCCGAAACTCTCCACCAGACTCTCCAGTGCAGTCAAGCTTGAGAACGGGGGAGAGCAGGTGCTCGTCACCCCCCGGAAGCTCAGCAGTGTGTTCAGAGGTAGCTGCCGTGTGCCTGTGCAGGGTCTGGCATTCTTGCAGCCATGTTAGCTCACCTCCTCGGTTCTTTGCTTTAATTTCTTGTTTCTTAAATTCTAAGCATAGATGCTGATTCCAAGACTCAGAATCAAAGTTAGACAGCCTGCAGGTGCAGGGTTAATCTCCGATAGGAAGCTCTCTGGTTACAAAACCCACACCTTTTGCACCCACCTTATCAGGTGATTTATGCTAGGAAAAGACACAAGACCATGCATAATTTAGTGCTGACTCCTTGACTCAGTAGGTCCAGTAGGCATGTAGAAGGGAGAGGGCGAGATGTGCGGCATTTGGAAAACTCAGCCATTATTCTGTTGAGGAGGTTAAAGTGGGACCTTGACAGATCCCCTTGGTGAGCTTGGAAAGTGAAAGCAGACAATGCTTCCTCCATTACTGGGCAAAATGAGAGCATTTCCTATGTTTGACTTGCATTTTCATTATAAGCAGGTGTGTGTTGGGGGAAGGAGGTCGATGGAGTTGACAGTTCACTTCCCAGGCTGGGCCTCTGGAATTTGTGACCCTCTAGAGGGTCCTTTGCATCTCCTACTTTGCAGGCTTAGAACTTCAGCTTTTTCCATTGGCTTGGCACTGACTGAGGTTCTGGGGGAATGGATTTGTGGTGGTCAAACAGGACTCTGCTCCCAGAAGAATGCACCTGTAGTGGAGTGTGGAATGTCTGTGTGGAAATTTACAACAGAACCCTCCCCAGCCACATGTATCTGCCGGGGAGATTGCCTCTTGGGGGTTGGGGGGTGGAGGTGAAGGGTGGTGCTTGAGAAAGCCCCCGTTGTAGCTCAGAATATTGCCTCAGAGCCCAGAAGAGAAGCAAAGGAGTTTGGATATTCACCAGGACTATTGTTTCCTGTTTATCCTGAAGATCTTTTTGCCTTATTCAGAAATGTTTGTTATTAGAATCAGACCACCCGATTCAGTTAGGCAGGGATACCTCAAAACATTCTCTCTTTTGTCTTTCTTCATTCTATCCAATACATTATGACAACTGTATCAAGGTAGTTTGTAATTAATCAGATACAACTTATTGATCATGTTTATGTCCTTTTTTAAATGTTTATATTTGAGAGAGAGAGAGAGAGAGAGAGAGAGAGACAGACAGAGTGTGAGTGGGGGAGGGGCAGAGAGAGAGGGAGACACAGAATTCGAAGCCGGCTCCAGGCTCTGAGCTGTTAGCACGGCACCCAACGTGGGACTCGAGCCCACGAACAGGGAGATCATGACCTGAGCCGAAGTGGGATGTTTAACCAACTGAGCCACCCAGGGGCCCCTGATCATATTTATCTCCTTGATGGGTCCTTACTTTTTATTGTGGTAAAATACACATAACAGAAAACTTCCATTTCAACCACACTCAAGGGTACCACCCAGAGTACATTTACATTGCTCTGCATTTATCTCCCGAACGTTCCCATCTTCCCAGACTGAAACTGCACGAAACTCTGACTGCCCATTTGCCCTTTCCTGCCCCTTGTGTCCTTCAGGACACTCGAGTCACCCTGGGAAAGAACTCCTCAGGGGCATAGAAGTCTGACCTAGGATCGTGTTGAAACAGAGGCGTGGAGCTCCCCTTCGTAGACCCTGAGTGCGCAGGAGTGGAGGGAGGCCTGGGAGTCCGAGCTGCTGTGATGATGGGCCAGGGGGGCCGCGGATCTTAGAGCCCACCTCCACTGAGACTCCTTGACTGATCAGTAGTGAAGCGATGCTCCCGGGCTAATAGATTCAGAAGATGTGTAATTTCTCCTTTTCTCCAGACACTCCCCGGCTTCTTTCTGGACATGTAAGGAACACCACTTTCTGGGCCTTTGAAATATTTATCCTCTCCTCTCTGCTTCCTTTACAATCTCTCTGCCGCAAGGCTGCTTTTTTGCCAGCCCCTTGAGGGCTGTCGTAGGGACAGTTTAAAATGATTTATGTATTTCCATTGACTAAAAATTGGGACAGTTCCAGAAAAACCTGAGCTTCTTATGTGCATGTGTGTGTATATAGATGTTCACATTTATATTTCTACTGTGTGAAGTGAGTGGTTCTCAAAGTGTGGTGCCTGGGTCAGCAGCACAGTATCGTCTGGGTACTTGTTAGCTGCTAGAAGCAGAATTTGGGGGACCTCATTCCTGACCTACTGAAAATCTGGGATGAGCCCCAGAAATCTGTGATGTAGCAAATCCTCCAAATGCTTCTGTTGTGTAGCAAGGTGTGAGAACCGCTACTTTAAATACGTTGCCGGATTTAACTTTCACAAAGTGCTGAGAGAATCCCTAAAAAGAGAAGACAAGGGAACTTAGAAAAGTTAAAGCTCAGGGGATGGACCAGGTTCCCCCCCACCCATACCATTGTCAAGCTGATCTAGTGGCCTCCCAAGGTCCTGGTGGACGGCCCTCTTGTGCCCTTCTTTGCTTTTTTGCAGCCAGTTGCTGCCTGTAGAGAAAGGTTCCTCAGGCCTTTGCAAACACAGACAGGGAGGGACGAACCAAGAGGCCAGATCATGCAAACGGGAGTCAGGGGCTTGGTGTCAGGGGGCCATTTGTGTAACAGGCAGCAAGGAAGCATCTTTATGCACTGTCTCCCTTTGTCCCGTATGTAGCCAGCTTGCCCACCCTGGAGGGGACCCTTGACTTCCTCTGGCATCAGCAGCTGGCTGCGCTCTGCAGGAGGTGGCAGACGAAGGTCTGTTTGGGAAGTGTCATTACTGTGAGTGGGCGAGCTCCGAGCATGGCGTGGCGGAGGGGAGCGCAGAAGGCCAGCTGTTGGCTCTGGGACTTTGCGGAGACTGGTGCCGGTGCCATTTGGTCTCGGCTGCTGCGTGCTGTGACCCCAGGGAAACTCCGCGGCTGCTGCTTGCAAGCCAGCTGTTTATGGCGCCTCCGAACAGGCATAAAATTCCTCACTAACTGTTTTCCTTTATTCTTTAAAGTTTGCTCGGATTAGCGTGAAGTTTGTTAATGGAAAATCAACATGTCTTTTTGACTCTGGCTCTGGCAGAGTCAGAGGCTTCTGGGCACTGGATTACCATCTTACATTTTTCTCCTGGTCCAGCCTGAGGTGCAGATGTAGGCGGTGGTGAATTCATGCAGCCAGTATTGGGAGCTGTTGCTCTGTAGGTGGTGGGGGTACGGCAACGAGCAGACAGCCCCTTCCCTCACCAGCTTACCTTTTAGAGGCGGCAGACAGAGACTTTTTGGTTCTTTGTGATAATGGTATGAAGAAGTGAAACTGAGCGATGTGGTATCAGGTTCCAGCCGCTGCATAAGACACCATCCTAAAACTCAGTGGTTTAGAACACCACCGATTCAGGGGCGCCTGGGCGGCTCAGTCGGTTAAGCGGCCAACTTGGGCTCGGGTCATGATCTCACGGTTCGTGGGTTCGAGCCCCGCATCAGGCTCTGTGCTGACAGCTTGGAGCCTGGAGCCTGCTTCGGATTCTGTGTCTCCCTCTGTCTCTGCCCCTCCCCTGCTCATGCTCTGTCTCTCTCTTAAAAAATGAATGAAATGAAAACATTAAAAAATTAAAAAAAAAGAAAACCACCTATTCAATTTGTTTACAATTCTACAATCAGGGCTGGACTCAACAGGATGAACTTTTTTGCAGATCTTGCTGAGGGTCCCCTGTGTGGCTGCATTTGGTTGGTGGCTGGCAGGGTCTGGGATCAGCCAGGTCCGCCGGGCCCCTCTTTCTGTCTCCGTCCTCCTCTCCCTCTCCATGTAGTCTTGGGGCCTCTCACTCTTTATATGGCTCTGCACTTACTCTCTCCAGGAAGGGAGGTGGACACCTTAAATCGGGCCCCGGGCTTCCACAAACACAGAAGTGGAAGCTGCCAGTACTTCCTAAGGCATGGCCTTACCCCTGCCATATTCTAAGGTTAAAACAGGTCCCAGGAGCAGCCTAGAACCAAGGAGATAAGACTGTGTGAGGCAGAAAGATGTAGAGGCATGACGGATTGGGGGTCACCATTTAAAGGGCCATCCCAGGTACACTAGACTAGGTGGTGGCTAGACTAATGAGGCAAGGTGTGTGTGTTAGGTGGGCTGGTTGGGGAAGGTGTCTCTGAAGAAATGACATCTGAGCCGAGGCCTGGCTGACTATGGAGCCAGCTAGGGGAAGATCTGGGGGACGAGCCTTCTATTCAGGACAGTATGGCTTTCTCTACCATAATGTCCTCCTTACTTCCTGCTTCCCAGGCTGGAGCTGGATGTAGACCCCCTGTTTGATAGGGACAGGGGAAACAGGAAACTGGATGGAAGGAAACCACGTGCCTCTGGCTCAGGAGCCAGTCAGCAGTCAGCAGGGAGGGACCAGGAGAAGAGCTTGGGGACATTTTCCCAGACTGCTTCATGGGCACCTCTGAAGGACAGATGCTGAGCCACTGGCCCTTTACAGAGAATGAATGGAATATGGGGCTTCACCTCTACAGAGGTTCCCTGTATCCTCGTGGTGGCACCACTGCTTGGTTTACTTCTTGAGAAGGGACACCTATGTGGAAGTTTCAGGAGTTGTCAATGTCAAGTGTCTTAAGTATCTGAAAACAAACCTTAGGATTTTTTTTTTTTGTAATAATACAAATAGAATCAACAAGGATTGAACCAGTCATTTCTCAGAATGTGGTCGGCAGACCAACTGCTCCAGCATCACTGGTGAGCTTGCTAAAATGCAGATTCTCAGTCCCAGGCCCAGATGGGCTGACAGGAATCTGTGAGAGATGGCCCCAGGAATGGACATTTTATAGGTGCTCCCCAAAGATTCATGTGTTCATGAAAGCTCAAGAAGCACTACCTTAAAACTTCTGTGGCCCCAGAATGAGGTTACAAGTGAATTGCTTGGAAATGAAGTATAGAATCATTCTTTGAGGTCCAGCTCAAATATCCCCTCCTCCAAGAAGCCTACTGGATTCCCTTGGGATGAACCTGGTCCCGTATGTTTGGGGGCACTTAGTATACATCGTTAAGATGATCTGGTTACAAATCCTTTGCTTTTGGCAAACTGCGCACTCCTGATGGTGGGAACAAATTTTATTTGGGTTTCTGTCCTTAGTGCTTGGCACAGTGTGTGGCACACAGTAGGTAGAGTAAGTGCTTGAATGAGTAAATGAATGGAGGGAGCCCTAAGGAAAACCTGGTTCAATCCTCTCCTCTTACAAGTACCTAAGAAGTGAGGCAACTGGCTCCAAGCCACAAGGCCAGTAGTGCAGGGTGAGGACTAGTGCTTAGGCTTCCAGACTTCTCATCAGGTGCCCAGTTCTCCCACCCAGGCCGGCTTCTTCCTTCAGGTGACAGACATATCGGTTCCACTTAGAAATTAAATCCTGGGGGCACCTGGGTGGCTCAGTTGGTTGAGCGTCCAGTTCGTGAGTTTGAGCCCTGCATCAGGCTCACTGCTGGCAGCGCAGAGCCTGCTTTGGATCCTCTGTCCCCCTTTCTCTCTGCCCCTCCCCCACTGGCACACACATGCTCTCTCAAAAATAAATAAAAACATTAAAAAAAAAAGAAATTAAATCCTGACAGTTGCCCCACCCTTCTCACAATCTCGCTGTACATTGTGGAAGGGAAGTCACATGTGATCCAGATTCCTCTGTGCTATCCCCACTCAAGCCCAACCTGGGGACAGGGGCAGGACTTTTGCTACAAGGGCTCTGAGGAGCACCCCCAGACCTGGCCCCCAACATCAAGAGGACACAGGTTTCCTTTGCTCCCCTCCACTTTCCTTCAGTTCACAGTCCGCAAACCCCATTTGGTGTGAGCCCATGTGGGCCTCTTCCAGATGAATGTAAATGACTGCTTAGGGTGCCTCCCCCTTCATTGTGGACAGCAAAGGGCTCAGGGTGGGATTTGCATATTGCTAATTACAGTTGATTCCAACTCCAGAGAAAATCATTGATCCATTTATAACTTACAGTAATTTGGAAAGCAATTACCTTCTGGCATCTCCTTTCTTGCTAAAAATGTGTCATTATTTTTTTTTCCTATGCTTTTTTGAAAGACAAATGATCTGGGCATTATCCACAAAGGACCAGGCTCTCTGTGTGCCTGAAAGAGGCAAATATGTAAAATCCTGAAGGGTTAGAACTGCAAACAAAGAATCTAAATCTTGTCCAGTGGCCATGCACAGTAGGTGTGCAATCAGGAGTTGGCTGAATTGGAAACGTCTTTGTGTGGCATATGTAATTAATAGAGGTGTTGTGGGCATCTGCTAAATCTAGGACATTTCTCCTCTCCTGTGTGGTGTAGTGATGGTGAGTTCAGCCTCTGGAAGCAGGCTGTCCAAGTCAGAATCTGGGATCTCCCCTTTACTAGCTTTGTGACTTTAGACAGATAGGCCTTTTTGTACCCAGTGTTTCTCATCTGTGAAATGAAAAGGCCAGCAGTGCCTCCTTCCCTAGATTTGATACAAAGATTAAATGAGATGATGTGGGCAGAGTATGCCTAGCAAATGGTGAATGTTAATTAATGTTAGCCGTTCCTTTTCCTTGGTTCTAGGAGTTTTTTGTTGAGATTCATCAACTTCTTCCAAACTCCTATTAATGTTGACATTTTGACCTCTTCCTATAAATCACAAGTATTCTCAACAGCATCTAGAATGGTAAATCCTTTCCAGAAGGTTTTCAATTGACTTTGCCCAGAGCCATCAGGGGAGTCATTATATATGGCAGCTACGCCTTACAAAATATATTTCCTAAATAATAAAACTTGAAAGTACAAATGACTACTTGATCCATGGGCTACAGAATGGATGTTGTGTTAGTGGGCATGAAAAACAACATTAATTTTGTTGTGTATCTCAATCAGAGTTCTTGGGTGACCAGGTGCATTGTCAATGAACAGTAATACTTTGAAACAAATCTTCTTTTCTGAGCAGTAGTTCGCAACAGTAGACTTAAAGTATTCTGCAAACCATATTGTAAACAGATATGCTGTCATCCAAGCTTTGTTTTTCCATTTATAGTGCATGGGCAAAGTAGATGTCGCATAATTCTTTTGGGCCCTAGGATTTTTGGAATGGTTGACGAACATTGGCCTCAACTTAAAGTCAGCAGCTGCATTAGCCCTTAATAGAGTCCGTCTGTCCTTTGGAGCTTTGAAGCCAGGCATTGATTGCTCTCCAGTTATGAAAATCCTAGATGACATCTTCTCTAATACAAGACAGTTTCATCTACACTGAAAATCTGTTTAGTGTATCCGCCTTCATGAAGTATCTCAGCTAGATCTTGAGAACTTGCTGCAGATTCTACATTAGCACTCGCTGCTTCACCTTACACTTTTTTGTTGTGGAGACGGCTTCTTTCCTCAAACCTCATGAACCAACCTCTGCTACTTTCACACATTTCTTCTGAAGCTTCCTCACCTCTCTCAGCATTCATAGAACTGAAGAGAGTTAGGACCTTTCTCTGGATGAGGCTTTGGTTTAAGCGAATGTTGCGGTCAGTTTGATTTTTTATCCAGACCACTCAAACTTTGTCTATATCAGTAATAAGGCTGTTTCACTTTCTTACCATTTGCGTGTTCATGGGGATAGCACTTGTAATTTCCTTCAAGAACTTTTCCTTTGCATTCATGACTTGGCTAACTGTTTGGCACAAGAGGCCTGGCTTCCAGTTGATCTCAGCTTTCGACATGCCATCCTCACTGAGCCTAATCATTTCTAGCTTTTGATTTAAAGCGAGAGACTGGCGACGCTTCCTTTCACCTGAACACTTAGAGGGCCTTGAAGGGCTATTAATTGTCCTAATTTCAATATTGTTGTGTCTCAGGGAAGAGGGAGGCCTCAGGAGAGGGAGAGACAGGGGAATGGCTGGAGCCAGACCACACACTTTTATCAATCAAGATCTCCATCTTGCGTGGGTGCGGTTCATGGTGCCCCAGGAAGAATTACAACAGTAACAGCAGAAATCGCTGATCTCATATCACCATGACCAATATAACAATGAGGAAATGTTTGAAATATTTCAGGACACAGAGACACAAAGTGAGCGGACGCTTTTGGGAAAGTGGCGCCGATGGAGGACACATCCTCTATGCAGGATTGCCGCACACCTTCATTTTGCAAAAAGTGCAGCATCTGTGAAGTGCAGTAAAGGAAAGTGCAATACAACAAGGCACACTTGTGGCACAGACAGCGTTCTGTACGGTCTGCGGTCTCAGACGCCCACTGGGCGTCTTGGGAGGTATCCTCTATGGATAAGGGAGGGGGGCTGCTCTAGATTCTGAATGAACTGGAAATAGAGCTTTCTATTAGAGCTCTTTCTAGCTAGGAGCTGCGGCAAGAGAAGGTATAATGCAAAGAAACCGTCTCGGTTTCTCCGGGCTTGGTGCTGTGCTCAATTGTCTTTAATTTTCTTGTCAGAGCAGACAGTTGAAATATCCTATCTCATTCTCCCACTGCCAGCATCGCCTTCAGAGCCCTGGCCTGCTACACTTGTGTGGTAGTTAAATACGTTTTAGCTGGTGCTCTTTTGTTTCTTTTCATAAAAGAACCAAGCAAAGAGTAAACAAGTTGTTTCTTCTTTTTTTTTTTTTCCATTTAAGTAAATATCTCTCTTTCATTTCTGAAAAGCTCCTCGCTCTGGTGGGTTTGCATCCTTACATTAATCCTATCAGCTCTTGATTCATGGATCTTTGGAAGAGGCATTAGAAAATAATCTCTGCCTCTTCCACTCTGCCCGAACCCTCGGCTGGTACAACTAGAAGCCATTTCTGCATAAAAATGCAATCATCCTTTGGTCACACATGTAGCTGGGAGAATGTTTGCTTGTTAAAATGTAATTGGTTAATTTGTATTATGCAGTTTCCATTTCTTTCTCTGTTGACAAACGGCAGTTTGGTTTATAACGGCGCTGCCCCAAACATGGAAATGTTCTGTGTCTGCACTAATACGGCAGCTGCTGGCCACAGGTGAGCACTTGAAATCGGGCTTGTGCGACTGAAGAGCTGAATTTTAAACTTTATTTAATTTTAATTAAATTAAAATTAGAAAAAGCCACCTGTGGATACAGGTCACCACTGTGGACGGTGACGGTGTATGAGCAAGATCACTCCTGATTAGAAGGGAATGAGCCCCAGACGCTGCCCTGCAGAACCCCTGAACACGGTTTACACGTGTCCACTGGGGGTGGGGGGGGGGAGAATGGAGGTCATTGGCATCTCTAAAGGCCTCCCTGAACTGCTTCAGACCCCTTCTTCCACCAAAGGTATGCACTGCTCTCTGTGGTCTCTGAGCACATCTGGCCGGGGGGGGGGGCAAAAACATCTGGAGGTGAGTGGTAGGTCCCCTGAGCCACAGGTGGGGGGCGTTAGAGCTGGCAGTTCAAATCCCTGGGATCGCAGGATATTTGA
This sequence comes from Acinonyx jubatus, assembly GCF_027475565.1. Classification (NCBI taxonomy): domain Eukaryota; kingdom Metazoa; phylum Chordata; class Mammalia; order Carnivora; family Felidae; genus Acinonyx; species Acinonyx jubatus. The sequence goes on from NC_069393.1 coordinate 61,128,093, forward strand.
GCACCTTCCTTAGCCGCTCAGGGTTCTTCCTCTGGGGCACAGTCCCGTTGATGAGTTGTGTGGAAAGTAACAGACTAAAGGGGCTTTGCCCTCCAGCTTGACGTTCTTACATAACCAAAGAGCTGGTTACAGAGGCAGGGTACAACCAGGAAAACAGACGTCACTGTGAATTTTCACAATGCCGGACATTTAACACAATGTGATGGAGAAGCTTAAAGCCCAAAGGGATAGTGAGGCAACTCAGAGCTTAGCAACAGAAGGAAGTAGTTGTCCCTTTCTAGGCTGGAGAGTCAGAGGGAAGGAGTGGTGTTAGCAGAGCCCAGGAGTGTTATCCAGTGGAAACTGGAGCCATGGAGCAGGTGTTTCTGATGGGAGCAGGAGTCAGTTAGGCATCTGTTGCCATAGACACTTCCGGGGAGAGAGAAGGAGGGGGAAAGATACTCTGATTTCTCCCTTTTTCCCACCCTCCAGTCTCCTACTGATGCTTCTGGTTGAGCCAACCCAGCCAGAAGCCAGCTGATGAGGAGCCTGGGAGCAGCTCCTCCAAGGTCTCCTGTTACAGATAACAGAGCAGGGGAGGGGCGAGGACTGGGCTGGGAGTCTGTGTGTGTGTGTGTGTGTGTGTGTGTTTAAAATATAAGCCTCTACCGTTTCCCCAGTACACAGTTACAGGGAGGCGAGAATAATCCAGGTCTGTTTCCCTTGCTCTGTGCCCAGTCTTCCCCCTTCCCCAGCGCCACCTGCCTCCACCCCAGTGCCCAGGTCAGAGCACACATGAAGCGAGAGTCTGTGGTGTTGATGGAGTAGACCTCTTAGAAAGGATGCTGTGGAGTGGGGTGAACTACTTGTGGTGGTGATGGTTTGAACCGAAATATTTTATTCTTGTGCATCATTATTTTATTTGATTTAAATTTTTTTTGTTTATTTATTTTTGAGAGACAGAGAGAGAGAGAGACAAAGTGCAAATGGGAGAGGGATAAAGAGAGAGGGAGGAGACACAGAATCCAAAGCAGGCTCCAGACTCTAAGCTGTCAGCACAGGGCCTGACACGGGGCTCCAACTCACGAACTGTGAGATCATGACCTGAGCCAAAGTGGGACGCCCAACCGACTAAGCCACCCAGGCACCACTGAACTGATTTATTTTTTAAGTGACTGCCAACCTGGAGATTCTGTGATTCAGTTTTAAAAATCTGTGTAGTAGAATGTCCTCATAATTTAAAACAAAACAAAGAAGAGCGTCTGAGTAGGATTGCTGTGGCTGGCCTTTTCCCTTACGATGTGGAAGGGCAGAAGTTCAGGAAGACCTGTGCTAAGGGCTGGGTTGTTTCTGAGATCCCGGTCCTGGAGAAGAGATGACAGGACTGGGCTTTGAAGAATTAAGCTAGGAGGACCTGGAGGGAAAAGACAAAGGCAGCGCTGTCCCCCCCAGACCCTGGTCCCACTGTGCCCATACCACAGGGTTCTGATGCAGGCAGGCCTACCCCTGGGGGACCCCATCATGTCTGAAGAGCCCTGGACTGTTGGAGTTGGAAAGGCCCTCAGCGGTCTGCTGGTCCAGCCCTATCATTGCACAAGCAGGAAACTGAGGCTGACTGAGCTGACCCAGCCACCTGATGGCCAAGCCAGGACCAGAGCCGAGCACGTAGTAGCAGGAGGAGGACAGGGAATGTGCTGTGGAGGAGAAGCTGCCATTCTGGAAGGTCTGGACCACCCCTCTCTGTTAGTCTGGACAGACACTTTTAAGGGATTTTTTAAAACGCAGTTTAAGTTTCTTTTTATATATTTTGAGAGAGAGAGAGAGAGCAAGCAGGGGTGGGGGGGAGGGGGGAGAGGGAGGGAGACAGAATCCCAAGCAGGCTCTGCACCATCAGCACAGAGTCCAATGTGGGCCTCGAACTCACGAACACGAGATCATGACCTAAGTTGAAGTCAAGAGTCAGATGCTTAACGGACTGAGCCACCTAGGTGCCCTTGGACAGACACCTTTAGATGCCCTTGCTTATTTTGACCTTATTTGTTGGTGATTTGCCATGATTTGGACACAGAGCGCACAGGCCTTGTTGAGAAACAGATTGAAATAAGTAACACAGGTTGGTAGGTCACTGGCACAAGAAGAATGTACTGGCTTAAAGTGGATTCAGAGCCAGACTGCTCTGCCTCGGGTAAAATCTAACTCCACTGATGACTAGCCCTATGACCTTGAGTCAGTCCCATTATCTCCCTGTGCTCCACTTTGCTCATCTATACAATGGGGATTATAGCGACTCTAACTATCTGCTACTTAGGGTTGTTTTGAGGATTATATGAGATTGTGCACACCACCTGGCCTATTATGAGTATTTCATGCTTTCAGTAGGAACTAGTAGGATTACACATTAAGTATTATGAGTGACTTATTATTTGTACCAGTCGGCTAATTGTGAACTTGCAATAATTTGCTGCATTTAATGGATCAGCCTTAGCTGGTTTCCTTGCGGAAAATATATATTATGTAAGGTGCAAAACTGGGCCACTTACCATCTCCTCCCATCTCCATAGCTTCCTGAAGTCCTGAGGTGTTTTAAACAATTATCAGGCATTTATTAAGCACCTACTACTTGCTTGGCTCTGTGTGAAGAATCTATCCATGAAGTAAGAGAAAGAAAAGACTTGATTCTTGTCTTTAAGGAACCTGCGCTTACTGGGGCCCCAAATGTCTCACTGCCAGGTGAACAGGTATTACCCTGGGGGATATATGTGTCAGTGCTTCAGGATGGGTGGGGTTGGGGACTCAAATTCTTCCATTAACTTTTAAAAAATAATCTGATTTTAGAACAGTTTTAGATTAAAAAAAAATACAACAATCGCAAAGATACTAAGAATGAGACCCCACACAGTTTTCCTGTTGTTACATCTTAACATTAGTATGGTGCGTTTGTCCTAAGCAATGAACCAGCATTTGTACATTATTAATAACTAAAGCCCATACTTGGTTCAGATTTCCTTATTTTTTACCTCGTGTCCTTTTGATGAGCCAGGATCCCATTCAGGACACCTCATCCCATGTAGTCATCTTGACTCCTTAGCTTCTCTTGGTTGTGACAGTTTTTCAGACTTTCGTTGTTTTTGATGACTTTGACAGTTTTGAGGGGTACCATCTAGGTGCTTTGTAGAATGTGCTTTGGGGGGAAACTCATGAAAGGTGCTCTTCTCTGGTGGGCTGAGGTTGAAATATGGCTGGGAGGGGGGTGCCTGGGTGACTCAGTTGGTTAAGCGTCTGACCCTTGATCTCAGCTCAGGTCATGATCTCATGGTTCATGGGATCGAGCCCCACATTGAGTTCTGCGCTGATAGCATGGAGCCTGCTTGGGATTCTCTCTCTCTCCCTCTCTCTCTGCCCCTCTCCCATGTGCTCTTTTCCTCTCTTTCACAATAAATATTAAAAAAAAGAAATATGAGTGGAGGGAAGAGACAGTTTCACCTTCCCCACAGAGTAAATAGAAGGTTTCAAAGGCCAGAGAAGGGAACTGATGGAGGAGGGCTGAGGAGTCAGCCCTGGAGGGTGAGTTGTGGGTTGAGCAGAGCTAAGGCTGTGGAAGGAAAACTCTAAAGGGATTTCTTCAAAGACAAAGCCTGTTTCCTACATGATCCTGGTAACCACATTCCTGGGCATGTGGTGGCATTGGACTGCCTCACACTGAACTTGGCAGAAGTGTTTGTGTCTCCAGGGTGGGCAGGAGAGGAGGTCACCGGCTGGGGCTCAATGCAGGCTGCACCAGGCCTGGTATGACCTGTTGGGGGCTCCGGCAGAGCTCAGGGGAACAGGCTACTGAGTGCCTGCCAGTCAACGGCATTAATTAGGAGGCTGACAGAACTGGCAGAAATGCTTGGGACATGGCACTAATGTTTTAAAAAATGTTTATTTTTGAGAGAGAGAGAGAAAGCACAGGGGAGGAACAGAGAGAGAAGGAGATAGAGAATCAAAAGTAGGCTCTGCACTGACAGCAGAGAGCCGGATGTGGGGCTTGAACTCACGAGCTGTGAGATCATGACCTGAGCTGAAATCCAATGCTTAACTGACTGAGCCACCCAGGTGCCCCCACACGGATTTACTTTTATATTATTTAGTTACACAACACAAGCAAGTGAGAAAACTATCCAACCTTCCCTTTGAGAATTTGGGTGTGGCCTGGCTAAAATAACAGCCTGTGGAGGAGGAAAGGAGGTAAATATTCAGGGTAAACTTGAAGGGACTAGGCGGCCAGAGAAATCTCCCCAGAATAAGGTCATTCTGTCCATGCATCCATGTGTCTAAGCATGCATCCAGTCATCATTCCAGCCATCCATTCATTCTCCATCCATTCATCTTCCAGTATCCATTCACCCATCCATTCACCCATCCATCCACCCATCATCCATCCATCATCCCCTGTATGTGTAGGCAATGGCAGGCTACATCCTCAGTATACATTGAGCAAGTCCTTACCTGGCCAGTCCAGTGGACTGACTTTTCTGATCCACAAGCCCCTTCTGTCTCCACAGTCACCTGGCTAACACCTCTTTCTTGAGTTCCCACCCTGTGCCAGTCCTGTAGCAGATCCCAGAGGGCATCAACAGTAAGTATTAAGGCAGCTGTACCTCAACACACTATGCCTATAATTGGGGAGACAGCACCTCCACTCTGAAAACAATATGCAAACACAGCACATAAAAATATTTGATGGCATAGTAGAGGTTTGCACACAGTAAACAGTACTAGCAGGCTGTAGGAGGTAGAGGGGTAGACAGCTCAGATTTCAATGGAGAAGTGAGCTTTGAAAGATTCAGAGTGGAATAAGTGAGATATAAGAAGGAAGAGAAATAATGTTACTTAAATATCTGCTGCGGTTGTTAATATCCCCATTTTACAAATAAGGACGTGGAGGCACACAGAGCTTAAACACCATGCCTAATGCCACAGGGGGCTGGTTTTAAACCCAGATACCCAGACCACAGAGCTCCTTTCCCCCCCCATTATTCTGCCTCTCTGTCAAGGGTGCCTGGTAGGGTCTTGCCATTACCCCTGGCAATTCCCACCCTTTTTGTGAACATTGAAAGGCCCTACAGCCATGCATCAGGTGATGAATAAATGTTGTCCCCCTGTGAACTAAGTTGCAATTTCTGAGTTGTTTTTGGTCTGACCAATCTCTAGCATCCATTTCCCAATACTTCCCCCCTTTTGTAGCAAAGAAAAAATGAGGTGGGGTGGAAATGTTTGGGGTATTATTATTTCTCTTGCTATCTGAGAAAAAACAGGGTCATTTAAGTACAAGATTGTCATCCTGAGTCCACTGTGGGATCCGTGAAAGCTCTTCTAAGATGTCTGCCATGACACAGTTGCCCTGGTTTCATAGGTAGGTAAACTAATTCTTCTAAAAGTTATTTTGCTGGCTGTTGGCCTGAGCCCAGATTTTCTCTCTGTCTGGTCCCTCCTGGCCAAGTCCCTGCCGACAGGGGTCTCTGAGGAATTCCATGTGGCCCCAGAGTGGTATAAGTGGCCCTGCCAGGTGATGCCACCCTGGGGCCAGGAACCCCTTGAGATGCCTCTGGACTTTCTCTGGCCTCCAGGGCAAGCCCAATCTGACCCCAGAGAGGAGCGAGTGTCTCCACTACATATGTGACTTAAAATAATGGCAGTCGTCTTAGAAGAGGCAAATCACTAGGAAGGGTTTTCCACAGGTCAGCAGGTTTGGGACTCAGATACATTAATATGGAAAATTGCTTTTCCTTCCGAGTGGGGGACAGGGGGTGGGTGGGGTACAAGGGCCCAGGCTTCCTGGATTGAGCGGTGGAACAGGTGGGGAGGCCTGGGCTCAGCGCCCGAGGCCAACTTGGAGCCCTGAAGCCCGTCATAACTCAACATGGAGACCCCACTATTCCTCATTAACTCACTGGAGGGGGCCTCCTCTTACTTGGCTCTCAGGATGCCTTCTCTGCTGAACTTACCCTCCTCTCTCTGCCTTTGCTTGGGTTGGTCCCTTCTGCTATGGCCGTTCTGTCCTGCCAGCTCACCCTGTCCCAGGTGTCCATCCGGGAACCCATATCTTCTTCGCTGAATGTCTATACCTCCTGCTACATTCCTCAGTGATGGACATTCGCAGCATGCTACTTAGTGGGTTTGGTGGCTGCCCTGTCTTTTAACTAGTTTGTCCTTCCCTGAGGAGAAGGAACGTGTCCTATGGGCTAAGGGCATGGGCTGTGGGGTTAAACAGACCTGCCTTGGGCTTCTAGGACAGTTCTTTCTGCCTTGAGGAGATATTCAGTGAGCACAAAGCAAGGGCTTTGGATTCTGATTTTGGATAGCTCTGAGTTTAAATCTCGGTTCTGTCACTTTCCACTTCAGGAACGTGGAGGGGGCAGTTAGCCTCTCTAAGGCTCCTTTTCCTTCCATATAATGGGAATAACTATAGTGATTATCTAATCAGGTAGCTATGAGGAGCTGAATTAAGTAATACAGCACCTGGCACAGAGTATGAGGCTTAGGAGGAAAGGGGAGATGGTCTCTGATCACCAGGGTCCTTCCTGCCTGCCCTGGGGGCTGGCACGGTGCTGCTCAAACCGATCAGTACCACTGACTAATGCACCCACACACCTGGGTAAAGGAATCTCCCCTCTTGAAAGAACAGAGTCTGGTTCTTCCAGGGCCATCTCTGGGTGGAGAGTCTTTGTGTGGGATGGGGCTGCTGGGCCTCCCACTCCCACAGCTGCCTTTTGTCTTCCAAATTCTCCTTCCTGGTTTCTGCACAGTAGAGGCACTCGGATTTTCACATTATACCTTACTAAGTTCTCAGGCATGTCAACAAGACCTCAGGGAACAGAGTAGTGATAAGAAAGAGCAAAAGGTTTGAGGTCGGGGGCCTTCAGCACTTTGTATGCTGGCTAGAGTCCTTTTCCTAGTGGGTCTCATGTTTGGAAACTGTGTGGAGAGGCTGAGGGTCCGGCCCCAACTATCCCAGTGTGGAAGCCAGGCTCGGCCCCATGGAAGCTGTATGAGCTTGAGCAAGGTGCCACGTGTTGTCACACGTGTGTGATCACAACTACAAGCACAGTGCCGGCTTAACATGGTGCCCGGCCAAAGGGCGCCACAGATAGGAATGCATCTGTTGTCCTTAACAAGTGCGATCTGGTTACTCCCTTCACTATGGCTCCCCAGACCGGGACCTCTTTAGTTAGCTCCCACTTTACCTCACCAAGGAACCCCACCCAAAGCCAGGTGCGCCTCATGAGCTTGGAGTGCAAAAACCCAGGTCCCCTGCTCTGTAACTGGCAGCAGGTGAGCCTTCCTCACGATGAGCCCCCTCAAGCACCCACCGTGGGTTCATTCCGAGGGAGGGGCAGGGGCGTGGGAGAAGGGGAAGAAAGACAGGTGCAAGATCATTCCATCAGAATGCCAACAGCTTGGCCTGCCATCTGGTAGCCCAAACAACACCCCTTATTGAAGAAATGCATTAGTTTCTGGGCTTTCTGGAAGAAAGGAGACTCCACAGGCTGTGGCCACAGGAACGAGGTGCTCCTTTGCCCCAGTGTGTGCACAGCCACACCCCTCTGAGTGGGTGTTTGTCCCCACAGCTCCACGTGGTCAGCGCTGCCGTCCTTCCCGGTTTTCAGGTGAGGGAGCTGAAGCTCAGGGAGATTAAGCACCTGGCCAGGGTCATCCAAGCAGCCAACGGCAGAGGCAGGATTTGGGCCCAGGCAGCGGGACCCTCCACCACAGTGTTCCGCGGCTCTGCTTTCGGGACGGTCACCCACGCCCTTGTTTTTCAGGAAGGGAAATCATAGTTCGGAGAGGCAAAGACACCTTTCCAAGGACACTGGTTGCCCGTCTGTAGCCTGGCCGGCTTCTGGTTCAGAATCAGAACGCTCTGCTGGAGTCCACGAGCCCCCGGGGAGATGGAGTGGGGTCCATCGGCCCGGCTCCGGGCTGGCCTCGCGCGGGGCCTGCAGGCAGACAGCGACCCTGGAGGCCCAGGCTGCCGCGGCTGAAGACGAAGGGGACGGGGCGTGGGGCCAGCACGGAGCCCGGGCGTCCCGCCAGAGCTGCCAACACCCAGTAGCATTTTGTCGTCCGCTCCGTTTGCCTGATTTAATACCACCTTCAATAATAATGGGGCCGGGGGAAGGGGGGAGCTGGTGAGGAAGAAACAACCCAGCCAAGAGTCTGTGTAACAATCTCATCAAACCTGGCATTTTCTCTTTGCTGTTAGGGAAGCAATTTCTCCTCTGATGTAAACATTTTTTTTTTTTTTTTTTTTTTTTTTAATGATGATTCTGGGCTGAGTGGCACCAGGGGCCGCTGCTCGGAGCTTTCCTCCAGCTCCCTCTGGTCCTCAGATGCCAGCAGAATGGGGCCTGTAACCATGGCAATTCTCTAATGTTCTCCTTCCATAAACCATAAACATAGGGGGCAGTCTCCAACACGGCTTCTTCAAGGAGAAAACAAAGCTTTCCCTGACTGGGGCAGGGCAGGGGGGCCGGGAGAGGGGCGGAGAGGAGATGTAGAGACTTAACATTTTTTTTTCTCGTCATAGAGATGAATTGCCTCAAAATTGGCTCAGTCCGATCTGTGGTTTCAGTAATTAAACGAGACACAGGCCAGGCCAGGCGCAAAACGTGTGTGTGCTCCTTAAACATTCGTTAAAGGCATGAAGGGATGGAGGTGGGGAGAGGGGTGTGCAGGGGGGTGTGTGTGGAAGGATTTGGGGAGCAGTGAGGAATGTTGGGCATATTGTCTCACATTATGAAAGGATGTAAAATGAGGCTGACCTAACAGATTCCTTGCAAGAGCTAGGTGATGTATGGATTGTCCTATCTGGAGGCTGTGTGATGCCTCACCTTCCTTGTGTCCCCAGTGCTGGGCACGTGGTCTCTGGGAGGTCAGCATCAGTAAGTGTTTGCTGAAGAAATGAAAGAAGGAGTGGACCAAGTTTTTAACTTCTTGAGGGTGTTCCTAATTGTATTGAGGATGTAAATATAATGAAAGGTATGAATTCTTACTCCAAAATGATAGTCATGAAAACACACATCTTATATGTCATTTCACAGTGCTCACAGACTCACTCATGGCCATCCTGAGACTCCACAGGAAGAATTCCTGGCCATGTTAACCTCTAGGTGTCCTTGGGCATTTGTTAGTTTGGACCATCAGTGAGAGAAGGGTCTACTGGGCCAACTTGATTTCCCCAATGTAACATAGAACAGGTGGATCTGAAGAGGCAATATTACTTTTAATTTCTAAGTTTTAGGAAGATAAACAGGGTTCACCCAAATGCTTTGGAGCCCAGGGGCCTTAAGAGAAATTCCACTCCAGACACCTGCATGCAGAGAGAGAGAATTCCTCTCCCAGGAAAGGTCTCAGAGTGCGGAAGTCTTTCTTGACCAGAAGTCTCTCGACATTTCTCTTGTCCTCAAGATTGCCACATTTTCTCTCTCCTTGCTTTGCATGGTTTGGTGTTACAAATTGGTCCTGTTGTTTCCCACGATCACAAGCCATGCACCTGTCTACCTCTGTTCTGAGGTGAGAACCGCCCAATCTGAAGGCAGAGAGCTATGGCTTGTTCACCTTGGGGTCCCCTTGGGCTTCACAATGTGGGGATCCTGATACAGGCTTCTGGTTTAGGTGAGCTCTTGAATCCTCTACAGCACTATCATGCTGGGAATCCAGCACCCTCTGTGTCTTTAGTATCCAGGATTATGAAAGCAGTTTACAATACGAAAGAATACAACGTCATACATCACCACTGATCTTGAATTTCTTGCCCTTGGCTTGAAAGCCAAGGATTCTTTCCTTTTTTACCCATCAAAAGCATTCTTGTACCTAAAATGTTCCCTCCCTCGCGAAGTATTCCTCCATTGGCACCAGCAGAATGTGTTACTTCCTCCCCTGTTCCCAAGCTCTTTGCTTCACATTCAAATGTCACCTTTTTAGGGACTCTTGTGTTTCCTTTATTGTAAATTCCTGGAGGGTGGAGACTGGATCCAATTCAACTTGGTATCCCATAGTGCTTTGCATGTAGCAGAAACTCAGCAAATGAGGGACTTGGTGAACAGCAAGAAAGCAGATAGTTTTTTATTATGAAGGGTGGACTTACCCCTCTCTAGATCCATGCCTGTGCTGTGTCACTTTGCTGTTCCTTTCACAAAGGTGGATAGCACGTCCTTGCCCTTTGACATGAGGTCTGGCCATTGGACGTGCTTTGCCAGGGGGATGCCAACAGACATGAAGGAAGTGGAGGCTTGAGACGTGCTGGTGCAGTACTGTTGCCCTCTTGTGCTTTTATCATCACCCGACTCACCCCTGGCCCCAAGATGAGGATGAGAAACACACGGAGCAGAGCTGCCGGGCCAATCTGCAAACCTGTGAGTGAAAAATAAGTGCTTACTGTTGTGATTTGGAGGGTGTTTGCCATGCAGCAATAGCTTTTAAATACCACTGTTGACCTAAAATGTGGGCTAAGAAACATAGAAGGCCTTGAGGTGTTAGTTGTTTTTAAGGGATGGCATCTACTTTTTAGGAAAAAAGGGAACATGGGGGAGTGACTTGAAGAACTGGTTGGTTGTTTTCCCGATGGAAGACTGAAGGGAGGAGGAGGAGGTGTTGAATTCCCCCCCCCCCCAGCATCTTCCTGTCTAAGCGAAGCCTGTTGCTGTTAAAACCTGAACGATGACAGCTTTGGTGGGTGGAAAAAAAAGAAACGGGGCTTCTTTGAGAAGCGACCCATTCTCCCATGGTGACAAAAGGCGTTGTTTACCATTGCTGACTTCTGTGAGTAACTCTGCAGCCTAAAATAATGTCTATGTGTGTGCACGAGGGTGTGTGGATTTCAGACAAAGTCTGGCTTTAGATGCCTTTTAGAAAATTGGACTTCTCCGTCATTCTGCCATGGGGTTCCCTGGCTGGCTCATTGCATTACTGGTGGCATAAGGGATGGGACACGGGAGGTGAGGGACCCTAATTCGGTTTCCACCCTTGCCTGTGGCTTGAGGGTTTTCACACAGTGTGCTTTCTTCAAAATCTGGAGCTTCTGAAGCATAAGTGCAGCCAAATTTCTCACCCACTTCCAAGCTACGGCAGGTCTCCAGGGAACTGGATCCTGGTGTTGGAGACAGGGATTGGGGCACAAAAGTCATCCTGCAGAGCTTTGTGGTAACCCACAGCTGGGACAGCAGTTTTCACTTAATAAACCTCTACTATGTGCCAAGTATTGCCGGGCACCCAAGCAACCTTTTGCTCCCTGCTCTCTTGGAGATTAGGATCCAGAGGGAAGACAGACATTGATAAATATTCATACAAATAAATGTGAGTCTGTAAATGTGACAGGTGCTACACAGGGGAGCTACTTGGGCTATGAGAGCTAATAATAGAAGTATTTGGCTTTGGAACATCAGAGCTGGGAGATGATTTCTGAAGCAGTTTAAAAATCTTTGTATCACCAAGGCCCTAGCTACTCCACATGAAGCCTTTGTGCAAATTTGGAAAAGCTGTCCCAGCTCCCAGAAGCCCTTGCGTGATCAGTGACCTGCAGAAGTGTGCACGGTGGTCCTGCCACTCAGCTCCACAGCCTTCTGTTTGTCCTCAACCCACAGCCGTGCTCCCACAGCTTGGAGATGCGGGTCTGGGCCTGCCTCCCTATTGCATGGCCAGGGCGTGCTGAGCCCCGTGTGTTAGGCACCTGTGGTGGAGTTCTATCCCAAGTGCAGGGAATAAAAGTTAACATTGTAAGAGCATCATCTTCTCTGGTACAGAACTTGAAGCTTTTCCATTCTGACTATAACAGATCCAGCCTTCTGATGAGTGGAAAACATACTTTGCATTGTCTGATCCAGGCTATTGCTCATTTCTCTTATTCTGGCCCTGTCCAAATGGATGCTGGGAAGTATGGGGAGCTCCCTCAAAACATCAGGGTACAGGAGTTTTCAGACCTGCATGGTTTCTGCAGTGATGCCACTTCCCCGTCTGATCATGGCTCACCTTGCTGGCACTCCAGGAGGGGGAGGGCAGAGGCCAGTAGAGTTCCCGGGCTCTGGAGTCAGTAGGCATCCTGACTCGGCCTCCCCTTAGCTCTTCCTCCCAGGGGCATCCTGTGTCTATGCCGTGTCCTCAACCTGGTGCCGGCCCAGCTGGCCCATTCCCAGCCTTTGCAGCCTTTCACCTCTGCCTCAGTGGGCCCCACAGAAGGCCAACTAATCCTTGAGTTGGAGTCCATACCACATGCAAATTGAGAGAGGAGGCTTGGGAAAGGCAGCACACAGCACGGGTTCCCTCAGCTCAGAGAGAATGAGCCTGCATTCCACAGGGTTCCCTGCACAGTGCTCTCTTACCAGCATCCCCAACACAAGCCCGCTCTGTCCGTGGCATTGCTTTCAAGGTCCTAACGTGGTTTGTGTCTAACTTGCAATGGTCTCATGAGCTGGCTTGCTGCTTCTAATCTCCTCCTCCTAACCCAGTCCTCTGCTCTGCTGTTGCTTTCCTTATCATAAAACAAAGCTCTGGTTATAACATCTCCTGCTCAAAAACTTTCAGCAATTAAGATGAATTGGTCCCAATTAAGCCCAAACTCTTCAACATGGCAGCTAAGACGGTCTTCACCCCCCAACTCACCCCACCGACTTTGCCTCAGTTCACTGGCCCTGCAGTCGTGGTGCCAGACCCCTGAGCCCCTGTTACTCCCTGAACACACTGGAAGCTTTCATACTGCTGTGCTTTTGCTCTCCCTGTTTCTCTCACTTAGGGTTCCCTTTCTTGGTGCTGGCTGGAGACCTTCTTCTTTCCATTCACAGCCTGATTCAAATGTTGTCTTTACTAGGAAGACTTCTGTAAATACCCCGATGGGAATAAGCATGTTGTTTCTTTGTTGTAGCCGATACCACTGCATTTATTTGCTGGGATGCTTTTCTTTCTACGTTGAAAACCTTGATTCCTTGAGGTCTAGGAAAGGCTGTTGGTCATTTGTATTAATGTGCTTGGTGATTTGTAGTGTCTTTCTACAGGGGGTCCTCCATAAATATTTATTGCTGTCAAATCCATAGGCAAGAGAAGGTATTGTCCTTGCCCTGGAGGTACTGATTGTTTGGATGAGGAAACAACATAGGAACATAAAATGTCATGAAAACAATGCTGAAAATGAGTCAGCAGTGGTGGGAATGTAAAACGGTATAGCCACTATGGAGAACAGTCTGGCAATTCCTCAAAAATTAAACATAGAATTATCATATGGGCGTATATCCAAAGGAACTGAAAGCAGAGACTTGAACTATGTCCTATACCCATGTCCACAGCAGCATGACTCATAATAACCAAAAGGTGGAAGCCAGCCAGCCAGGTGTCCATCTGTGGATGAATGCAAAACCAAAATGGGGTATACACTTACAGTAGAATATAGTCAGTCTTTGAAAAGAAGGAAACTCTGATATGCACTGCGAGCTATACGTATCTTGAAGACTTTGTGCTAAGTGACATAAGTTAGTCACAAAAGGAGAATATTCTTTGATTCCACTTATATGAGGTACCTGGAGTTGTCAAACTAATAGAAACAGAAAGTAGGTTGGTGGTCTCCAGGGGCTGGAGGGAGGAGAAATGGGGAGGGGCTAGAGGAGCGTTAGTGGGGCTAGTGTTTAATGGGGCCAGAGTGTCAGTTTGGGAAGAGGAAAAAGTTCTGGAGATGGATGGTGGTGATGGTTACACAACAATGTAGATGTACTTAATGCCGCTAACTGTACACTTAGAAGTGGTTAAATAGGTACATTTTATGTTATGCACAATAAAAAAAGGAAACAACAAGAGAAAGAATCAGCAAGTACAAATAATGGTATAAACTGGTTGCAGACTCAATCGTCTTTTGTTGTGAGTGCTGAGGTGGGTTTCAAAGGCAGAGGGTGGGGGTTCTAGCAGACATGTTATGAGCTTTTGGGGGGAAGTGGGTGAGAGGGTCTTCTGGAGTCATGCCTGCCCTGGCAGAAGGTTCCCTATCTGATTCCCAGAGGCTGACCACTAAGGAACCCTCAGCTCAACTCCTCTGTCTTCCAGGTGGGTCTGGCCAATGGGAGGTGTGCGCAGGTGGTAGGCGGGCAAGAGAAGAATGAGGTCAGGGATCCTCTTCCTGCCTGTTTGGCAATGGCTCTGGTCCTCTCCCGCCACCACATCTCATACTAAGCAGCAATGGGAGGAAGAGAGGGAAAAGGAAGGCTTACTGGAAGTTTCCCACACTCTTCTGCTATATTTCCTGTGGTAAGAGCCCAACTGCCTGAGGAGACCAGCTGCATAAGTAGTCTTTACTCTTGGAGACAGAGTGTGGGAATAAATTCCAGGGTTCTGTTTCTAAAGAAGAAGGGTGAATGGATACAGGAGGTGCACTGGCTGCCTCTGCTGTGGGGCCGATTAAAGACCCTTTGGGACTGGGGTGAATGAGTCACCTGTGCCTTCTTTCTTCTCCCAGTATCAGGTGTCTAGACATCGGTCTTTGGCTGACTTGGCCCCTTCTCTGTGTTGAGTGTAGAGCAAGGGGCCATGTGCCCAGTGTCACAGGGAGATGGCAAAGAACCAGAGCAGAACCAAGCACAGCCGTCTTAGGTCAGGAAGCTAAAAGTGCTATTTCAAACTTGCTCCTCCCACCTGTCCTCTTAGTTATGATGGGATATAGATTGCTAAAGTAATGGGAAGGTGAGGGAGGGGGTTGTGGGTGCTTTCACCTACACATAAAACTTTGTAAAAGTTTTCTCTAAGGAGTTGGACTTAGGATAAAGCAAAGCCTGCCCCCAGATGTCACAGGGCTTGAAAAGATCTCCCAGGTTTCTGTCCACCAAACAGGTCTTGCAAGAAGCCAGTGCTGTAAACTGGGGAGTCCAGCAACATTCCAGGAGGAGGGATGATTCTGCACAAATCTTAAAGCACTGGAATGGGCTGAGAAAGCTCTCCAGCTTTGGACTTGAGAGTGGGGGCAAGAAGAGGGACGGTCAGGTATATGACCCAGGAAATGGCCCTGTCCCCTCAGTGCAAATGGACAGTGGTGGTGTGGAGCCCAGGCTTTGGCATTTCCTGGGGTTGGATCCTTGCACTATCACTTTTTTGTTGTATGACCTTGGAAGAATTCCTTTCATTTTCTGAGCCTCTGCTTCCTTACCTGTACAATGTGGACCAGCTCCTGTGAGGATTCAGGAGGGAATGCATACAGCATGCTTAGTCCAGGGTCGGGCACATGGCATGAGTTCCAATGGTGGTTACCTTAACTGGCATTTCCAGGTAATGAGTTTCTGGGTACCTCAGGGTGGAGAGAGTTACTGTCTTTGTTTTGGAAATTAAGAAGCAGCCCAGGAGTGAGGAAAGTGTGGGAGTGGAGGAGGGGAGCTGTGGCAAAAGCAGGTAAGGAGCCCCAGCTTCTTTGCTCCTGAATTATTCATGGAAACAGGCTTTGAATAATTGGAAGCCATTTTTCATTATCATTATTACCCAGAGAAATGACTCTGTAGCTAAATTCTCAGGCAGGGAAGTACACTTGATTCCGTTTAGATTGCTTTCTTAAAAACTGCTCAGGGATAGCCCCAAACCACCACCTCATTTTGGGAGGTGTGAATGCAAGGACGAATAATCCCACCTTGTCAATTACTTCCCAAAGTGACAGAGGAGAGGAGAGACGGAGGGAGGATGGAGGGGAAAGTGGGAGGGAAAAGGGCTGTGGGGCTCTAGAAGGACCTTGGGCCTCACAGATGTGGGGTCAGCCTGGACAGAGGAGTAGTTCATGTCTTGCCATCCATCCCAATCCCCACTCCGATATTTTGTCCCCATCCAGGCACAGGGTACTGAAAAAGGGTCACTCTGTGCCACCACTGGACCACCTTGGGCAAGCCCCATTCCTGCCTCCATGCCTCAGTTTCTCTTTCTGAGAAACAAGACAGAGACTGTGTCTTTTGCAGAATTATTATGAGGGCTGAATGAGATGATGGACATGATTTGCCCAGCACTGTGCATGACCTCAAGGAAACTTAAGAATTGTTAGAAAACCTGTCCCCCAGCTGTTACCTCCTTTAGAGATCCAGTCCTAGGGGTTAAGCATTGCCCCTTTTCAAAATATAGAGACAGATGCCCCTGTAAGGTAAGATGTTATGCCTTTAATCATAATTAATTAGTTATCTCTGGGGCTGGAAGGGGGCCACTGGTTCTTCTGTGTGTTGTGAGTGGGCAGTAGAGAAGGCGAGGGTAGGGAGGCAAGGGGTGTTGAGGAAAGGAGGAGAAAGTCACTTCAAATGGAAGCAGGGATACACCTGAAGTTTGACAGTTTTGGCAAAGGCCAGTCTGAAGATGCTCACGCATATGTCCACATGAGCACTCATGTACCCATGCATGTGATCAGGCACTTGCGTGCACACACACCCATGCACGCACATACTTGCCTGGTCTGGGTGTTTTATGAAGCCTTCTTGGACAACCCATCTCCACCCTGCGCTCCAGCCCAGCTGGCCCAGCTCAAGGCAGACATATTTGTATCTGACAGATGAGAGGTAGGCAGAGGTGTCTCATGTTGGTTTCTAGGGACCCTCCTCAAGGCAGCTGGCACATGGCCTTGGTTGTAATTCAATTGTCTGGGAGGTTTGTTAGGAATTACTTCTGTCTGTCTAATGAGTTAGTAGCTCTCAGGGCAAGGAATACCTCTGCTATGCCATGCCCCCTCTGTCCCACTCAGGGTCAAGCCCAGGGCTCTGGATGTCATCACTCTGCAAGACTCCACAGGTGGTTGATTGCTTGGCTGATGAAAGCAGATATCACCCACTGACATGTTTTGAACCTGGCTGAGCATTCATCCTGGGGACCCTCTGAGTGAAGAGAGCCCAGTGCTGAGAACAAATGGATCAAATTTGACAAAGAAAGAAAGCAGGGACCTGCCCACTCTCACTCCACTCCCACAAGGAGCCCTACCCTGGGGATCCCTTTCTATGCCAATTCTCTCCATTCCACTCCATGTGATAACTTCATTTCTAGGTTCTCTAGCCCTCCCCTCACCCCCCACTTCCCTACTAAGGAAGAAGGTGAAGAAACTGCCATGTACTGAGTAGCACAGGTGTCAGCCTCTTGATGTTGTTCCCAGAGGCCTTCAGAGGGCAAACCCTTAACCCAGCAGGACAGACATGGGAGGAGGCACTCAGCACCTGGAGGTCCTTTCCATGCAGGGGCTACATCTTCACACCAAAACAAGACCTTGGGAGGCTATGGTATGCATGTCTGGGGGCTTTTTGATCCAGGCAAAGGTTGTCACACTTTCCCCTCCCCTCCCCCTGGGTATGACAGCCCCGAGTTTGAATCCCGGCTCTGTCGCTTCTGACCTGTGGCACAACCTCCATGGTGGTGCATTCTGGCCATTTGTGAAACCAGGATCCTAGGAAAGACTTACTCCTAGATGATCCTTCTCGCCAAGTGAGTCCTTTCCTCTGCCACTCTCTAGCACTAGCCTAGCCTCTTTGTGGGCACCCGTGCATGGCCAGATAGGATGCTTGGCAAGTGTAAATGCATTGTCTAATTAAACTTCTCATAACTCATGGCAGAGGTGACAGATTGTCCTGTTTTTTTTTTCTGTCTTCTATAGAACATCTGATTTTTATCTGGGCATAATGCCAACCAAATAAAGATCGTATTTCCCAGCCTTCTGTGTGGATAGGTATGACCATATGACAAAGTTCTGGTCAATGAGATATAAATCAAAGTGCTGTTTGTCATTGTAGAAGCACCTTCATTAAGGAAGTGGGCACATGCTCATTGTCCCTTCTTTTTTCTTTCCCTTTCTTGCTGCCTGGAAGACATAGATGTGATGGCTGGAGCGCTAGCTGCCACATTGTGCCATGAGGATGAGGACCACACTCTAGGGATGGTGGAGCAGTAAGATGGAAGGAGCTTTAGTTTCTGAGGATTTTATGGGGTAGAACCAGCATACCAGCCTTATGACTTTTATATAAGGGAGAAATAAACTCTTATTTAAGCCATCTCATCTCATCTTAGTCTCATAACTGAACCTAGTAAAAACCAGTCCATTAAGAAACTCAACACATTCTTACCCTAGCTACATATCTTAATCACCTGGAAGATAGTAAAAAAGAAAATCCCCATCCCAGACCAAAAGACCTGGAGCTTCTGGAGGTAGGGTCCGGGCAGAAGTAAGTTTCACAATTCCCCAGCCAATTCTAATATGTAGCCAAGGTTGAAAATCACTGGTCTCCATCCAGTGTTGCAGACTATGAGTATGGAATTCTCTCTTATCCAGCAAGACAGAGGATGCAGAAATGAATATGGGAGAGGCTAATGTCTGGGAGGAGACAAGAGCCCCCAATAGGACTTTAGTCTCCATATTTATTGAGTGCTCAAGATCTTACACACGTGGTGAACGTAAAGAAAACAATCAGACAGTAATCATTAACTTGTGTGTGTGTAAGAAGCAAAGGGTCTGGGGGGCAAGTGGTGTTTGTGATCAAAGTACAATACTACATTGGCACCATAAGGAAAGTAACAAGTTACTCATGACCCCATTACAATATCTCACTAGCTAACCTTGGGCGCTTTTGCCCCGTGGTGGTGGCTTTCCACCCTAAGCTTTCTTAAGCCATTTTGTAAGTATAGGCATTCTTGAACTTATTTCCCCACAGGCAAGCAATGCATTTGTTCCAAATATCTGTTCCCACCTCCCCAAAGGGAGGGCAGGGGCACTTATGAGGAGCTACCTAATGCTATGCTGACATTGGAAGGGGTTTAGGATGGCCTTTCTAAAGTCATTTCTGTGCACCACTGAGAAGCTCTGTGAAAAGTGTTCTGTGGTCAAACAGGCCTGAGGAACACATTAGCATATTAAAGGCTCTGAGAAGTATAAAAGCAAAGAAACAGAATTAACTTTGTGAAATCCAGTGTTTTTCACACCTATTTCACAAAGTTCTCCCCTCTTTTTTTTTTCTTGCATAGTCTGTATTAAAATCCTACAAAAGGATTTTTGTATGTTGGCTTGGGCAAAGGCCAGAAATGTAGCAAAGATTAGCTTTGGGGGAACTTCTGGGATTTCCACAGTTGGGATTGTCCTAAGACTTCTACATTGGAATCTCTGGTTATAGACTTGAAAAGGTAGGTCTGGGTTCTAGGAAGTGAGGAGGGCGAAGGAAGGAACCTTCTTCCTAAGGGATAGGGTGGAAGAAGCTGTCTTAGAGGGTTTCCATGTATCCAAAGCCTGCTCTGGCCTTACAAGTGGAGGCTTAGGGCAGCGTGTCCATAGGTGGGTTTAGGGAGACCATAAATCCCATGAAATGATATAAGGGTTCACCTAATGAAGAGTAGAGCCCTTCAGAGGGCTCAAAAATTTAAGAACCACTGGCTCAGAGAAAGCCAAGCTTCAAAGAAATTCAGAAGGCTAAGCTAGTCAAATTCAGCGTGAGTTGCCAAGAGGCTGCTTGCTCTGAGGCTGCACTACAGAAGGGAAGTGAGTCCACGGAGGAGACAGGCCCCTGTACTTTGTTCTGGCTGAGCCAGTTCAGGGGTAACACTTTTGATTCTGGGAGTCCCCCACGAAGTAGGGAGGACAAACCATGGCTTCCCAAGCAGTGGGGAGCCAGGATGGTGGAGGTTGAAGGTCAGTTCAGGAATCTGGGAAGCTCTGGGCTTTGAGGTGTCTCTGAAGGACCCCACCCACATTCCCTCCACTTGCAGGGTAAGGCACAGATCCTTTGCATGACCAGAAAAACCCCACATTGTCTGGCACCTTCATCCCTTCCAGCCTCCTCGTGCTCCTCCTATCCCTGGCATCCTATGGTTTAACCACAGTAGTCTTCCTTCCAGTCCTATAAGGCACCTTGCTTCCTTCTGCCTTAGGGCCATGGCACAGACTGGAATACTCTCTTCTGACCCATCTTCTAGTGCAATCCTTCTCTTTCTGTTGGTCACAGCTCTTCTGTTGGTCTCAGGGGACCTCCCATGAGAAGTCTTTCTCAGGCTTTTGCATCACACAGTTCTGGTGGGAGGCATCATTTGGACAGTCTTTTACATGAGTGGCACCCCTTGGGGTACAATCCCATAGGAAGTGTGATAAATAAGGGCCCCTGAGCTGTGTACTGCTGCTTGCTTGCCCTTCCCAGACAGACCAGCTGCTCCTATTAAATGCCACTGTCGTGGCCGATGTCACAGGATTTTACAGCTATTTGAGTTAATATTCACTAAGGTCCATCTTTGCTACTAGATTCAAGCGCCATGAGGGCAGGACTAGGCTGATCTTGCCTTGGCACCTAGCCTAGTGTCTGGTGCAGAGTAAGTGCTGAGCAAAGGTTTGTTGGCTGATGAAATGAGTGAAATGACTGACAATGAGAAGAACCAGTCGTAATGCTCTGTGCCACGTGTATCCAGAAAGGCAGGCTTTGCCGACCTCCCCAGAGGCTTATTTCTTCCCTGCCTCTATTACTAAGGCATCTGATGTGCCTAGACTGTATATGTGTATGAGGGGATGTGGCGGTGGCGGGGGTGGGGGGGGGTGGAGAGGAGCAGTATGTGTGAATGTGAGTAAAGAAGGGCCAGTAGGAAAAGAAGTTAAAATATTAGTTAATCCAAGCCAAAAAGCCAGTCCTGTGCAATTTGTTCTTTTGCTTGCTTGTTCATTCATTTTTCAACTAATAAGTGCATACTGCCTGCCAGGACATATGCTGGGCAACGAGAGGGTTTCCAGTATGAACAAGACATTGTCCTGTCCTGGAGGAACTCATAACACAGTAAGAGAAAGGAAATATTTACAGCAGCAGCCATCCTAGCAATGCTAATACACCTGCTGGTTTTTAAACAGTCACTGTATGCCAGATATTGCCGTAGACACTTGAAGATATTGGCTCATTCAATTTTTTCAACTCTATGAGTTAGGAATACTATTCCTACGGATTGGGAAATCGAGGCACAGAGAGGTTAAGTTGTTTTCTCAGGGCCACACAGAAAACTTTATATTCAAAATTCTATGCCATGCTGTTGCAAAGATAAAGTAGAACAGGAGGAATGTCCACAAATGCACAAACAGTGCCACAGGAGTTTGGAGGCAGGGCTCCAGGTGAGCTCAGGAATGTGGGAAGGCTTTGTGGAAGAGTGGCATTTGAGCTTGAAAGTTAGGGAGGATCTGGAGAGCTTCTCAGTGGGGGATGGTTGCAGGGGGGAGGTGACCTGGTGAGGAGATGGGGTGGCGGGGGGGGGGGGGTGGGGAGCAAAGGCAGAGGAATGAAGAAGGGTGGAGGGATCTGGGGAAACAGAAGGCAGTTCAGTATGGCTGGAAGTGAGGGTGTGTGAGGAGGGCAGAGAAGGGTGAAGAAGAGGGACCAGTCTGGGTAGGATTTCAGGTGCCACTGAAGACGTCCCCTATGAGTAGGGGACAATGAGGACCCGGTCTGCCCCGGTGCTTGTGGTTCCTCTGGTGTGAGGAACAGGTTGGCAGCTCTAACTCAGCCAAGTGAGTAGAGGCCCTGGGAGTCCCAGGTAAAGCTGCTCAATGGGGGAGGAGGCAACACAGACTGCAGTGATGCTCCTAGGTTACCCCCAGGAAGCCCTTGACAAGGTTCTGCACTGCTCAGGGGCCCCACCCAGATGGCTGGCAAAGGTCACTCATCAAACTGAGCATTCCTCTGAGCCTGCTGGGCCAATCGCTGGCAGTGTGGGCAAATCCTGATAAGGGTCCTGGAGAATCCATACTTTCCCCTGCACAGAATTTACCCATGCCAAGAGAGTTTCTTACTTGCTTTGACCAAGAATTTCCAGTGTGCCTCCATTAGAGAGAGTGATAGATAGACGGGGAGGGGAGGGGGAGAGAGGAGGTTGTGAATGTATTTGCTGTGTGAGTGACTTCAGGAGAGGTCTAGGGAAGGAGGCTCGGTGGGGGCTGCTGAGAGCAGCTGAGAGAACATGTGAATTCTGTCATTGTAAGTGAAGATTAAACACTGGAGAGAATGGGGCTTTGCTGGCAGCCACTGGATTAACAGCTTGTAGATTTCAATAGTCAGTTAAAGCTGAGTTTATCACGCATGCCGCGAAACCTGGCTCTTTAAGATGAGCTATGCCGTTGTCGCTAGAAGTGGTTGAAAGTCAGAGGGAGGGCGATTTGCAGCCTGAAGACGCTGCCCCTCGGAGAGGAATCACAGCTCCTTTAGCAGCAGCCAGGGCGGAGAGATCCTGCTGATTTCCTGAAACCATGAATTTGAGATGCTACGCCCCAAGAAAAGGCAGATGCTGTCTATTTTCAGGATAATGACTGAGAGGAATCCGCTCAAGAAGCCACTGCAATGCCCCACGGCCAACTGAGTAAAGCTCTAAATCCTTGGCCCAGAAGCCTCACCCTTCTCCCCTGGGGGCATCCTGAGCCCGCGTAGAGTTCGACTTCCTGGGCGCCCTCACTGGCCTGTCCTCACAGGACCAACCCACTCCAATCCCGGCCTACAGTGCAGCCTTTCTGCCTCAAGCCCTTGTCCTTGCTTTCACCTGTCCGAACTCTTCCCGCTCACCAACTCCAAGTGGAACACAACGTTTGTGTACTCCTCCCGCGAAAGGTCTCTGATGCCCTACTCCTCCCCAGGTGCCAAGACATCCTCTGCTCCTGCAGGAATATCTCTCTGTGTCATGGCATGTGGGTGGTTGTAACAAGACTCTTACCAGGTTGTAAGCTTCAGAAGGCAGATGGCGCATTTGGGCTTCTCTGTGTCCAGTTGGCCAAGTACCTTGCCCGTGGCCACCACATCACATACTGTGTGTTCGTTCTTAGCTTTCCCATCACATTCTTTCACCCACAGTAGCCCCTCACTGATTCCCAATGTACCATGAACTTTCACATCTCCGGGGCCTTCATTCATTCATGTGTTCAACATAATTTTTGGAGTGCCTACTGCATGATGGACTATTCCATTTCAAAGACTCAGGGGTGAGCACATGACCCAGACCTAGCCCATCAGAGCATTCCATTCTCCTACTTACAGAGATAAGTTACATACAGATGGGCCGGTGCTACAAGTCACACCATTGAAATTCAAATCTAATACTTTTGTGGGTGCTCTTGGAGAAGCATGTACTCTCTTTTAAAGTTGCGTAATAACAGGTGTCAGCCTGGAGCTTCTGGAGGCCACTCATGAGCAGCGAAAATCAAGTCCCACCAAGAAAAGCAGATCTGAAAGGCAGAGAGCTGGAGACTTCTGGTGACATCCATTGAGTACCTAGATCCAGCTATGCCTGAAGTATTCCTAGACTTTTCCATTATAGGAGCCAACCAGTGCCCTCTCCTGCATCAGCCAGTTTAGTTCGGACTCTTCTACAACATGCAACCAGTGCTTTCATTAAAATAAAGGTAATATATCGGCATTCATGTGTTTGAAAAACGGTCCTTTTTTCTCCTGGTTGTTCTAAACCTGGGTATAGAATATCCTTTGCTTTCTTGCAGGCAGGAGTGCAGAGAGTGCTGGTGGAGGGGTTGTTTGCTTGTCTGTATCATGGTGCCTGGCCTCCAGCCCACACTTGGTTGGAGCCTTCTGCTTTGTCTGGAAGCGGGCCTGACATGGGTCCTTCTCACATCTCCTGGAGTGCATGAGATCAGAAGCACACAGAATGAATGATGGGCTCTGGACAGTGGAAGCAAGTGGATCCAGAGACCATCACTCGCTCTAGTTCAGCTTGATTAATAATTAGGTGTTAGTACACCACGGGATTTAAACATGAACAGTTTTTTTCTTTTTTCTTTTCTTTTTTGTACTGGGTATACATTTTTTGTCATTGCTGCTATTGTTTTTATACTGGGTTTTACTTTACTTTTCCATCCCTCTTCTGCCTCTTGAGATCCCGAGGTCCCATCATTGCCCCAGGGACTGAGATGTTCCCGCACACTTAACGAAGTCTGCAACCGGTGTATTTTTAGTCGGCTTGTTTGCATCTGTTCCCTCCCTGTTCCCTGTCTGATTGACACCCACTGGGTGAGAGGCACAGGAGCATAATTTTGCTATGGGAGCGATTTGGCTGAAGTGGCTTCACAGCACCCCTGTTTCTAGCCTGGGAGGGGGCATGGAGATTTCCATCTCTTTTAGCTCGCCTCAATTCTTTTGTTCAAATGGACTTCCAGGAGGTAAACTGGGCTGATTTGTCACCTGTCCATGGCTGGTGGATGAGAGAAACAAGAAGCATTGCTCTTAGAACTCCCGCTAGGTTCAGGATGGTCTGCTAGAGAGGGGTGTTTCCAAAGTGCCTGTGTCTCTGGCTTGAGAAGCTTCTCACAGCAGAGACAGGGTTTGAAGACAGCCCTTGCTCTCCATTGAAGCACCCCACAGCCCTTTGCTAGTGGCTGCTCAGGGTCCAGTCAGGAAACAGACGGCACAAGAAGGGCATTGAAGACAGCTTAGTGAAGGGACAGTTCACAAGGGCACAGGTTTGAAGGAACCAGCAGGGGAGGTAAAATGCCTTGGGACAAAGGACAGCAAGAAACTGTTCCCACATTTGTCTCTCTCCTGACATAAGACACAAAGCACATCCAGGGAAAGTGATGGGTGCAGAAGGGCTGGCCCACAGGACCTGTGGTTTCTAGTAGAGCAGTACAGCCATGGTTGAGCTGGGGCTGGGCTGTGACAGAGTTGGGGAGTGAAGGCCCTGTCTGCTCTGGTCTCCTGCTGGCTGAACCCAACTCAGTGGGGGAGGAAGTCTTATTGACGCAGTCCATGGATGTTAGTGTGCAGAAGCATCTCTTCCGCACTGAGCAAACTGGAAGGGGTGGAGAGTGGACCTGGAAGGAAAAACAGACAGCTCTCGAGTGCTATCTCCTGTGTCCTACAGGGCTTTCTGGATACAAGAAGCAGATCCACTCATGGTCAACCCCCCGGGAGAAGCCAGTGATGGGACGGAACCTCAAAGGTAGGAATGCACTGGGGTGTGGAGTTCATGAAGATCTCTTGTAAAGCTCCCTGGGGGAGACTGTGTGTGGATGCCACATGAAGCGGCAGCAAAGTCTAACACAGCTGAACTTTGTACTATTTGTAATGCTTACTGACCCTCCCCCCACCCAAAGTAGATTTTCATGAATGCTCATTTCAGCAAGCCAGACAGCACAGAGACCTGCAAAGGGAAAGTCTGACTCCTTCCTTCATCCCCCATCCCATCCCCTAAGCCAAGAAAACAAACATTAAGGGTTTCGTGTCTATCCTCTTCTCTATGCTCAACACATTTAAATGTTTACAAAATACCCAAGTACTTTTCTTCAAATGTGAGATCACAAAATGTGCATAGCCCTACAATCATTTTTTCCCCACTAAAACTGAAATGGATATCTTTGTAGATAAATCGATATATATAGTCCCAACTCATCTTTTTAAATCGCTTCCTAATATTTCATTATACCCATATATAAAGATTTTTCTAGAAAATTACACTTCTCTTTCAATTAGCTAACATAAAGTTCTTGGTGACCTAATGGGTCAAATCGCCATAAATAAGACTCGTTTTTGGTCTCCAAGTACTTCTAGTCTAGCTAGTGCTGATAAGAGTGGGCACAGGATGGAACTCAGTACAAGGGAGCCTTTACATGGCACACAGGTGGCACGGGCACTAGATGATTTAGAAGTTGAGTGGGCTGAAAAATCTTGGAAGGCTCCATGCAAAGGGAGGAGGTGATTTGGGCTGGACCGTGGAAGGGAGAGAGGTGCCATTGCTATGTTAAGCATGTGTAACAGCACTGATTAGTGATTAACAAAGTGTTACAAGGCAGAGGGTCTGCTGGGTCTATGCTGAGGTGAGACAGCAGTCATTTGTTAGTGACATCATTCGGATGCAAAGAGAGAGGAACTAATGTCATTTCAAGTTCTTGAAATCAATGGGTTTTTTCCAAGTAGGTTAATTATCCCTGTTGCCCATAATCCTTTCACACTCTCTATTTGTGTAACAAACTCTATTTTCATTGAAAGCTCATGTGTCAACTCAAGTCTTGTCTGTGTCTAAATGATCACAAATTTGAAATCAGGCATGTTTCTGTTAATGAGGTTTGACATGATGTGCATTAGCCCATGAATACCACTGGCCCCGCAGGTCTGTATCTCATCTCAAGGGCATCTCAGCACAGACTGAAATCAGTTCCCTGTGTAGCTCTCTGGGTAGTGTAGGAGAGTGGTGGTCAAGAGCAGGCTTCCCTCCTAGTGACACAGTGGGTTCCCTTGCCTTCAGCCTGGCTTCCCCCTGCCATCCCCTTACCTTGGCCTCCACCCCTCTTCTGCCCCCTCACCAGCATCTCCAAGGGCATTCCCTCTGCTTCCAGGTGGCCAGTCATTCTCTCTGGCTGCCCATCGGCAATACCCCCTTTCCAGGTATTTTCTTCTCCATACTTTCTCTTAGGTTTCTGACCAGCTCACGGAAGCCTCACCTCTTAGAGTCCTTATCTAAGGCAGCAACATTTTGATCCAGCCCTGGTTTATTTCTCAAGGTCTACAACCTGGGTCCTACTTTCTCTTCACACCCCTGGCTCCAGATCTGAATTCCTAGAACACTCCAGAATTCCCCACCTCCTTACCTCTCTGTATCTGTAACTCTTGACTCTTCCAAGATTTGTGGGCATAAAAATTCACCACCCATCTCCAGTGCAAAGTTACACTTTATGACTCTTCATTCAGAAGCCTTAGGAATCATTACAAGCCCTGATGAGGAATGAAAGAGACACAGAACTTGATGCAATCCCCTTTAAATGGGAAAAACTCCCAGTTATGAACCATGTGGGGGAGACAGATTCTTGCCTTAAAGAGATGGTGCCAGGAATTGCTTTTCCTCTCACGGCATTCTCCAAGCTGCTTGAAATATCTCCCCTCATTATTGGGAACCTATATAAAAGCCGGTAAACTTTTATTGCAGGCATATTATAGCTTTACTTCAAAACACTGCCTCCTCCCCCTACGCTTGGCAGCACTAAAGGATGGATTTCATAGGCAATTTGCAGCTGCCATTCAGGCACCATTTGAGCAAGCAGGGTGGCAGGGAATCACTCTGCAAGCCCCTCAGACAGACTCATCTGCCCCAGGCTCACTCACTCCGGAGTTCCCACTTGGCTGAGCCTTGCTGCATCCAGGGTCTTGCAGGAAGGTCGTGGTGCCACCTGCATGGAAGGAGAGAGTGTCCTCAGGGTGGGCGAATGATTCCTAGTGGTTCCCAATTTGGGTAGCTGCAAGGAGAAAACACTAGAGAGACTTAGAGACTTGCCAGAGTGGTCCCAGCTGAAATGGAAATTGTCAGGAGAAGCAGGGCCACTCTTTGGACTTGAGTCTCATGGGAACAAGTCCTCAGACCCCTGCTAAGTGACTCAGACACTAAGTATGATGACAGCCAGAGAGTTGGATGGGGAGCCCCAGCTCTGACATTCAACTCTTCTGTATTTTCCTTTTTTTTTTTCTTTTTTTGACTAGGCTCCACACCCAGCATGGGGCTTGAGCTCATGACCCTGAGATCAAGAATTGGAAGCTTTATCCACTGAGCCCACCAGGCACCCCTCAACTCTTCTGTGTTTTCATCCTGACTTTTCCATTTATGAGCTTCATGTACTCGGGCAAGGACTTCATTTCTCTGCTCCTTGGACTTCTCCTGTTTCAGGAGGAGTAATATGCCATTGGAGGGGAAGCTGAGGAGTGAGCACAATAACAGATCTCCCAGTGTTGGTCTGAACATGAAGTAGATGTGTGACTGCTGTGGGGCCTCTCCTTCTTGTACTGGAGTGAAGTTGCTTCTGGGCAGTCATAGTTTTCCCCTCTCCTTCAGTTCTCAGTGGACCACTCTTGTTAATTATTATTGGAAATACTTCCACCAGTTAAAGCACTATGACTCTTGCAAAGCCAATGCTAAGACACCACATGTCCATAGTTCTCTTTTCCATAAATGTTTTGGAACTGTTTAAAAAAATTTTTTATTGCCTTCTGTTGATAGTTTTTACACTCTCCATTTGTTGGCTTGGGCTACCTGAGCTCTCCCAAATGGATATCTGGAATAAAGGCCAAAGTTGAGGTTCAGGATAATGAAACGATGGTTCATACTTTTTAAACATCCCTTAGATACAACCAAATGGGGTTATGTATTTGGATATATAATAGTGAAGCATTGCCCAGTCCTGCCTAAAATGATTTGCAACTGACTCATTAAATCAGGGGTCAGTGAACAACAGCCTATGGGACAAATCCATTCCACCATCTGTTTTTATAAATAAAATTTTATTGGAACACAGCCGTACTCATTTGTTTATAATTGACTGTGCTTTTACACTATAGTGACAACACTGAGCAGACACCTTATAGCCTGCAAAGCCTAAAATCTTTATTTACAGAAAAATTTTGCCAACCCCTATCCTAGATCATCTGCTGATATGTTTCAAGACTCCTGCCTCAGCTCCAAGGGGACACTGAGGAATTAACTCCATGCAGTCCACTAGGTAAGCTCTCCAGCTGAGCCAGCCATTTACTGGGAAAACATTGCTTCTACCCAATACATATATGTGGCATGCATACCACATGACGTACATGTTGACTATGCATTTTAGGCAAATTGGACTTATCCTGACAAATTCTTTAAATCTCGAGATTCATTTCAGGGGTAAGGCCCATTCTGGAAGACCTACCTGCTGAAGGAAGACCCAGAAAGCAGTTAGCTCAGTGGCCAGCTGTCCTTGATGCTGATGTCAAGCACTGATTGAGTCCAATACCTTAATAAGTAGGATCTTAAGTTTATTAGGGACTTATTTGTCTTCAAAGGACTCTAAAATGTGTTTTCACTTGATTCTGCTATTGTTTCTGAGAGGTATGCAAAACAGAGTTTTGTGTATGCTAATGGTAGAACCTGGAAGAGTTTGGATTCTTTCTGCACCATGCCTTAGCTAAATTTTCACAATTAAATCTTCATTTTCAATCTCTCATTGAGCCTCATTCTGCCTTGCCTGCAGATCTTAACAGATAGGTTTTGGTATTCATCTTTTGGCTTTTACTTCAGCATTCATCTTGCCCAGACCTACACTTGACTCCTTGAACTCATTAAGTCCTGGGTCAGGCCCCTTCACTATCTCTCCCCCTCTCTGCGCCCTCCTCAAGAATTTGCCTTCTTGTGCTTTCTGCTCAAGTTCCTGCCATTAACTCAGTATCAGACAACTTGCCCCCTACTAATACATTCTCTGGACACTAATGAAAGCCTTCAGGTACTTGGTAAGTGTTCATCTTCTTAACCTAGTACTGAGGTTAATGATACTGACTTTCAAAGAGAAATGATGTGTTCTTTAAAATACCATGAAACTCTGCTCTTGACTAAAATACCATGAAACTCCACTCGTGACTTCTCATTTTGGAGGATACTTCAGGGTCTTTGCACTAAGGTAGATATGTCACTTTTTGTTTCTTTCACCCTCTGACCAAAGCCACAGCTTCATTCCCAGGACCCTTGGCTTACCCTGAGTTTGACTATAGCATGTGACATTTTGCTGCATGCAAGGGCCCTGGTGTGGACCAAGACAGTACATGATGATATGGCTTCATTTAATAGAAGCAATTGCACCCTAGTGGTGGAGTTATAGCTCCCTCATAGAGTAGCAATCGTTATTCAGCATAATAGATTGGGGTAGGCCTGGGAAAAGACAAGAAAACTAATAATCAGATCCAGTAACCAGAATCTTTCTTGAGTTACATTGCATTTTAGTAAATAAATGCAATGCATTTAGTTACATTGCAGTTTAGAAGTCAGAACATTGTTAGTGGTCACTTACTCCATGCTCCTTATTTTAACAGTGAGAGCTGAGATTTAGAGAGCAGAAGTAACTTGTCCAAGGTCTCCCTGGGAGGTACTGGCATCATTGATATTAGAACTCAGGTCTTCCAATTCATCCTGCACCAATAGTTTCCTAAGGGTTCAGAGGCAGTGTCTCAGGGACCCTTCAGGAGAGAAGGGGATGATGGGACCAATTTTGTCTGTTTGATTTATTTTGAGGAAAATATTTTGCTCCCTAAAACGATTTGAAAGTCACTGCAGAAAAATATGCTGACTCTTGGTCTGGGAGATTAAAAACCCTTAAAGGAAAACTGAAAAGTCATTATACAATTGGCTTCCATTTACTGAATGTCTATTGTGTTCCAGGTACTTGACACTCAGTGGCTCATTTAAGTTTAATAACATTCCCATGAGGCAAATATTATGATCCTATTTTAAGTGGGGAGTCTAAGTACTGTACAATTTAAGACTCTTGTATGAGATACACAGCAAATAAGTGGAGGAATTGGATTTCAGACTGAGGTCTTTCTGATTCTAAGATACATTCTTCCTCATTACCCCCAGCTTTCATGTCATCCAGCTTCTTCCACAGCCAGCTCCCAGGTGATATTCCAGCCTTCCTACGTGATCGCTGATTGCATGTCATGTTCCTCTAGTCTGAAGAAGACCCCTCATTTTGTTTCCTAGGCAGCATTTAAAAGCTGGACTGTGGCAGTTCCCCCTCTCAGCCCCACCCCCTCTATCCTCATCTCCCTCTTGAGTACAAGACTCTCCTGTTCTGTAGAAAAGAAAATGAGCAGCATGTGGAAGTGACACATTCATCAAGAATGTAGCTGATGCTAATAGAGGATATGAATGAGACACTATTTTGAGATAAGAATTCATTGTTTTTCTTCAAATATCACCGCTTCTTTCCCCTGAACAGTTTTGCATTTTTTGTAAAGTGTGGAGAGGGAATGAGTGTTTAAGAATGGGGAGACAGAGAGGCTTTTGTCTGCTCTCTGTGGGTAGGGTGAGGGCCTAGAGATCTGTCCCCTTCCCTATATACCAGTTCTTCTCTGAAGGTAGGTATGACTCTACTGAGGCCCTTCCCTAAGAATTGCTAGCCCTATTCTGGCTAGAGGTTTCAGGTGGTATTGATACTGGAATAGAGGCTCTTCAACCAGGCACATCTCCAGATGGCAAACAAGCCTTTGCTTCTGGGGAGAAGATCCAGCCATGAAGACCTACCTGTGGGAAAATAGGTTCTACTTACATAAATTGGCTAGAAAAACACTTAGAGTGGCAAGCCGCCACCACGGGGCAAAAGCGCCTGAGGTTAGCTAGCGAGATATTGCAATGGGATCATGAGTAATTTATTATATCACCTGCAGGACATTACTTTCCATTTGGTGCCAATGTACTATTGTACTTTGATAACAAAGACCACTTGCCGCCCAGAATCTTTGCTTCTTACACACACAAGTTAATGATTACTGTCTGATTGTTTTCTCCATGTTCACATGTATAAGATCTTGTTTTCTTCACATTCACCACATGGGCAATATCTTGTGCTTTCTTCACGTTCACCACGTGGGTACTACCTTGAGAGCTCAATAAATACAGAGATGAAACCCCTGTTTGGGGCTCGTGTCTCCTTCTGGACATCAGCCTCTCTTATATTCAATTCTGCGTTGGCTCTCTTGCTGGACAAGAGAGAACTCCAGACTCATAGTCTGTGACACCTACCCATTGTCAGAGGAGGAGGCAAAGGCTGCATTATAGCAGGAACCACACGGTTATGGTATCCATACAGATGGGGAACATGCACATAATCAAGGCTCATTGCTCCAGAGGCTCAGCATAAAGGCAAGATGGGGAATGAAGAACCCTCAAACTGTAGGCTCCTCTATCCTTCTGGTATCTATTGTCAGCCACCACCAAAAATTACCTGTGTGAAGTCACCCAGTAGAGGAGTTCTAAGCAAGAGATAGTAAAAAAGAATTGGGGGTCTGGTCCTAACTCAGCTGTAGGCTCACTTTGATCTAGGGCAAGAGCGGTCCTTCTACAGTCTTTTGCTTGTGAAAAAAAAAGGGAGTTGAGCCAGTTGGTCCTTTCCTGCTCATACTTCTTCACCATAAAAGTGACATCCATACCACTCAGGGGACAGAGCGGCTTATGCTGCCCTCTGGTATACTTGCTGTGTCTACTGTGATTGTCTTTGTTGTATGTGGCAAATGTATGTGCAGTTGCATGACATGATGAGGGCTGAGGGATGATGCCAGAACTTCAGGTGCCAAATGAGTGGGGAGAGATAGAAAATAAAATTCCATCTCTTCTTTCTGGACTCCTGATCCTGCCTTCAGTAGGATCTGAGATGTGGCTGAGAGGCAGCCTCCCACTGCCCCAGCCATACCTGTATCACTTTCTCTCCCCCAAAGCTTTCACCTTCACATGTGCTCTGCCCTAAACAAAGTAGGGCCAGCACTGTTAAGCCTTCCTTCTCCTCCTACTGTGTTCTCTTGCACAAAGGGGAAGCATGTTTTCCTTGGATAGAGGTGAGGAAATGGTGGAGATTTTGGCTGGTTGATGCTTAAGGAGTTCTCAGGGAGGGTCAGCTCATGGAGCTCACTTTGCCAATGGGGATTTTACCCTTAGTGGCAGAGGTGGCACTCGCAGTCTATAACCATAGGAGGACTACTTGTTGGTGGAATGATGAAGACAGAGATGTTCCTTTATGTTGTTACTCAAAGGAAAACTCCAAGTTCAGGAACAGGGAACTAACAAAATCATACATCTGCCTTGAAATTCCTTCTTGAATCTCCTTGTCCTCTGGTATTGCAGCAGGAGAGTTTTCCCCAAGTTGGGCATTCAGGTTCCTTTCTCTCCTTCTTTGTCTTAAAAGCACCTACCTACCTGATCTGGGACTGTTTCAGAAATTTCAGTGCTAATTCTTAGTCCCTTTTTTGTTGAGGCATTACTATCTTTCGGTTCCTTTTTAAAGAGCAGATGTTCTGTGCCTTTAAAAGAATATAGACATCTATAAGTTCTGTAACACCTCCATATGAATTAGATTATCAAATACTCTTCAGTTTGCTGAGAATAAACCCAGAGAGAATGGTGGATGTAAAGAGTGAAATGTCAGAGGGCACTGCTTTCTTTGAAGCATGAGATGCTGCCTTATGCAAGTCTAGTTGATGTCCATGGGAGGATCTGGGCAACCAGGGGCAGCATTCACAGAGTGGGCATTGAATGAGATGTATATAGTTGGGTGGGCTCTGGAAGGTACGTTAGGCAGGAGCCAAAAGCAGATACTTATTCCTAACATTTATCGAATATGTAGTACATTCCAGGAACTTACATATGCATTAGCTCTTTTATCCTTGGAGCATCTTGTGACATAGGTGTTATTATTATGAGCTTTCTTTTATTGACAGGGATCCTAAGGCATAGAGAAGTTAAATAAGTGTGCTTAAGGTCACACAACTAAGAAGTGCCAGAGTCAGGATCTGAAACAGATAGTATCACCCCTGTACCTGCTCGCTCTCTCTCTCTCTCTCTCTCTCTCTCCAGAGTTCACAAATACAAGACTGTGAAAGAATAAATACATGGAAAATATCTATGACTTTCATATTCTTTTTGAGTTTTTTTTATAAGACAGCAATGACAATATTTTATGCTGCACATTTCTTTACTCTCTACAAAGTACTTCCACGTACATTAATTTTGTGGGGCGGGTCTGCAGGCTGGTTGCTGCTGCATAAGAGGGAACATCTTGACTAAGGGGGAGCCTACCTTCCAGAGTGATTATTACCTCTGCCCCATAAAATTTTAGGCAGGCCTTCCACATCCTCTCTTCAAGCCTTAGTCTCTGCTTCTCCCCTTGGGATTCAGCCACGCATGCTGGATCACAGAGCATGGGGTTCTCTTCAGAATAAAGGAACCCCAGCTGGTTAGTAGCCAATGAGACTTGGGTGAATTTTGGGGCAATAGATTAAGTTTTCTTTGTTTTAAAAGTCATAGACCTGGTAATTGTAGGCACCAGCCTAAATTTCACTGAGTCAGTTTCAGGTGGTGGTGATGAAGAGGGGCAGACTGGAGCTGGACTCTGGTTTTACAGGTCTGGCTTCAGTCCTCCCTTGTTCATTCAATCACTTCTTTATTCATTCAAAAATATTTTGAGTGGTCATTCTGAGCCTAGTCCTGTGTGGATATGGTGGATATGTGGAGATGGGGCAGGGAAAGGAAACTGTCCCTGGCCTCAAGGAGTGCCCAAGCCCACTGGGTAGAGGACTCCCACTGGAAACACCTGCTCTACATAAGGTGGGCGAGAGGGTGATAGAGGGCTCCCAGAGGCAAGGGGAGGAGAGCTCCTTGACAGTGGCAGGGGCCCTTTCTGTCTGTTCAAACTCCAACCATCCTTTAGCACCCAGCCCTAAGGCCTCCTTCTCTCTGAAGCTTCTAGGCTTTTGTATTTACATGGGTCTCCCTCCCTTCTGGGACCAGACAGCATTTCTGTTCTCTTACACTGCTTGACATTGTTCTTTTCTTGAGTTTGCCTTGCAGTCCTCATCTGGACCATGGAAGACCATGCTGTTATTCTCATCTTCTGTCCACTATCCAACAGGACATTTCAAAATTCATTGTCAAGTAGAATCACCCGAGGAACTTGTTAAAATGTGGGTTTGGATCCAATAAGTCTTGTGTGGAGCTTGAGATTCTGTGTTTCTAACGAGTTCCCAGCTGATTCTGATGCTCTATGGACCTCACTTTCAGTTGCAAAGTTCCACGGTATTAGACCAAATACCTTTAGAGCTAACCTGTTGATTTACTGAACTGGCTAATGGACATATCACTTCCTTTCTCTGGCTCTCTTTTTCCTATATGCCAGATGAGGAAATTTGTTGACAAAAATTTTGCCAAGTTCGACAAGTGCTTGGTTTCAGTACTGCCATTTCTCTCTGCTCTCTTAGCTAGCATTGATCATTGAAGATGGTATTCTTTCTCAACATGTCCTGTTGAGAAAGATTTTCCCTAGGGAGTGACTTTTGATCCAACAAATTTGGCTTGAGGATGAATCTATTCACAAAACCCCCAATAAGATGTGCTTTCAGGTCTTTTCTCATGGAATGATTTGAGGTGTGTGGAGAAGCTGTCCTGACCATACAGAGATGGCTCAGGACCTGGCCCACCCTGAGAGATGAAGGCATTGCTGCTTTTGGGATCTCTCATGCTAGAAAAGCACCTCTGCACAGGTCTGGGAAGTGAGAGGAGGGTCAGCAAGACAGAGAATGGGTGCTGGAAGGGGATGATTAAGTCAGTGGTTCTCAACCATGACTGAACATTAGAATCACTAAGAAAGCCTTAACAAATAATGATGCTTGGAACCATTCCTACATATTATATTTAATCGGTCTGGGACATGACCTGGGCAGCAACATGGAAAAATCTCCCAGGTGAATCTAATGTACAATCAGGGCTGAGAACCACTGATTAAGCCCATATGGTTGTGCTCAGCAAGTGGCAAGAGATTGAGGAGCTGGGCTCAATCTTCACTCTGGGCTTGAGAGGAGCAGAGCCCTGACCTCCTTTCCCCAACTAGCCATTTCCAGAGCTGCTTTAAAATAAGCTCTTGGAAGGAGTTCTGGTTCAGCAGGCTTTCTGGTTAGTATGGATCCATCTCTAGAGGCCAACTCAAAGGTAAAGGATTTGAGGATTTTTTTTTCTTAAAATGGATCTATCCTCAAGAAAACATGGGGTAAGGTAATCCCTTCTGAGATGATTTTTTAAAATTTATTTTTGGAGCAGATGTTGTTATTATTGGCCCTGCTAATCTGGATGGGCTTTTCTTGTTGTCTAAGTGTTGTGGGGGGACCCCTTCTTCCTGGCTGGGGTGTGGTGCTGGGAGGCAGCTTTATTCCCATCATCCTCACGTCAGGGTTGCCCTTCTCTCATTTTCCTCCCTGATATGAATACCCATGTCCTCCCAATCCTGCAGAGCTGAGCTATCTGTTCAAGTGCAAGGATTGGATCCCACTAACGTGTCGGTGACTGAGCCCTACCCATACCCCAGCTCTCTTGGATTTGAAGAGGCTGCTTGCTGTCCTAGAATATCTTCAGTTTATAGAATTCCAGGCATTAGATGTAGAGAACTGAAGCACTTCCCCATTATCTTTGGGGGAGATTAGTTGGGCTTTTTAGAGGGGGAAGGGATGGTATTCTGTGCTCTTCCATGTCTCCCCTAATGATAAGAACAAGGCATTGTTTGGAACAAGCCAGATACCTGAAGAGCAGCCCACGCCTCTTGACTCTTAAAAAAAAAAAGACAAAAGGGGGTCTGCTTTAGGCTGCTTCAATGTATTTCTAATTATAGTGCCCATTTGTAACCAAGACTGTGGCCTTCCAAGAAGGCTTGATTACGGCATTCATAATTCATTGGCAGTCATTCTATTACCGATTCAATGATTTCTCCAGCCAGGGAGAGAATTTTGATCCTTTAAAAACTGATTTTTCACATTAGAATAGGAAAAGCAATTAGTTTTATTTTTAGCTCGGTTAAGCAAGAGCTCTAATGAAGCACAAAGGAGGTTTATTCCCTTCTTTCTCCTGTTATTTCCCCTGAGGTGCTTTCGGAGAATTCAACCCAGAAGTTTGCCTGCTGCTGCCACTGGGTCTTTGTGGGATGCCTCTGGCTGCTTGAGGAAACCTACAGATGAGGACTTTGTGAAGGTGGAGGGTGGTTTCCAGAACTTGGTACTAACCTTGTATTTCCTGAGGCCTAGACCCCTACTTCTACTTTCGTGAAGGTAAGGGGTGGAAATGTATGTGGGGGTGAGCTTGGCAGCCTTAGTCCCTAAATCCCACGTCTCCTATCTGGGGTTTGTGGCATGAACAGCTGAGAATAATAGTACTTGGCATTTCGGGGCCCTTGTTCCAACAGTATGAGCTCAACTTACCACGCCCCCAACTCCCCTGCACTGGCAAATAAAGGTTTACGCCTGGGCTGCAAGTAGGGCCACACACACATTTCTAATTCCTTCCCTTAACTCCCTTAACTTCCTTGGTCCTCTCCACCCCCTGGAGCTCCCTTTCCTCTAAATTCATGGGAGCCAGCTTCTGCCTGTCAGTGTAAATTCCTAGATGATGTTGGGCACATGGTGCTGTAACCTGGTCAGACTCTTTTACCCACTCAGACACCTACAGGGTCCAGGGAGGCAGCTTCCAAGAGGAAGCTGATGGTAGTGACAAGTGTGGTGACCTGCAGAGGCCAGATTCAGTCTAATGGACACAAACCACTTTTCAATTACAAAACACTATTTTCAGGTTGAGCTTCTGGTCTGGTGTTGTCAGATTTTCTAAGAGCAGCTGAGAATCCTGATTTTAAAATGTAAAATCTCCTTATTTTAAAACATTCAATGAATTTAATTTTCTTTATTTTTTTTAAAACATTTATTTATTTTTGAGACAGAGACAAAGCATGAACAGGGGAGGGTCAGAGAGAGAGGGAGACACAGAATCTGAAACAAGCTCCAGGCTCTGAGCTGTCAGCATAGAGCCCGACACGGGGCTCAAACTCACAGACCAAGAGATCATGACCTGAGCTGAAGTCGGCCACTTTACCGACTGAGCCACCCAAGTGCCCTGAATTTAATTTTCTTTAAAACCCTATGTGGGCCCCAAACACACAACTGGGGGCCACCATTTTGTTTCCTCAGCTTCAGGCTTTGAGAGCATAACTCACAGAACCTCTGTTTTAAAGCATCTTTGAGCTCCAGCTGCCTCTGGTATCCTGACAGATTGGGCAGAAAAGCCAATTCTGCATGCTCTTGTAGGGACTCCACAGTCATGCAGGGAGCTGAGGACAGAGCTAGCATTAGCTGGTGGTCTCAAGTCCAGATTCCCTTCTTCCAGTACCACACAAAATGCATGGTGATGTTCTCTGACGTGTGGTGTCAATTTTTGTAACATTTTTTATTCTTGTCCAATTTTAATAAAAAATGAGGAAAATGCTTTCTCCCCTGGAATGGATTAGAGAAAATAAGACTTTGCTTCTGTTGGTTTCTGTGCTATTTTTTTTTTTTTTTTGTGGGAAAGGTGCTATTGAAATTGAGCGCTGAAGAGGCACTATGGAAGTACCTACTGTGGACCAAAGACTGGGAAGCCACAGGGCAGAGTGAGCCTCCCATACCTTGTTCCTGCCCTTGGTAAGCTTCTAGTCACAGAACTTCGCCATACTCCTCACTGCATGTTTCCCAGTCCTTAGCACATAATGGGGACTTAATGAATTAAAGACCAGGCAACCCCTGTGAGACACAAAATGGAGGAAGGCAAAGCAGAATGTCCAACTGAAGTCGTCAAACTGTTTCATCTTGATTTGGGGATTTTATTTCTCATGAATCTGATCTTGCACATCCTAGCATTATTTTCTTTTGGTGAACGACAGCCTGTTGTGACAGACTAGTATTGTGAACTGATAAAGAATAATATACCATTATTTAAGTGATATTGCCCAGAAAACCTGAGATGGGGCTGGCGGAGGGACACAGCAATGGCAGAAAACAGGCAAAAATCCACGGTTAATTACATTCCTTCTGAATCCTCCTCTCCTTTTCCCTTTTCTTAGTTTATCCTGACTCCAGCCCCTAAGCTATTTCTAGGAAAAATGTAGCATTACTGTGTGTCTCCTCATCTCTAGGCCCTGAAAAATTGCCTGCCATTCTCAGGGAGAGAGTATACAAATTGGACTCCAGTGGTGGCCAGCACGGGTTGTTGGATGAGCCTCTGACAGGGGATATGAATCTTGGCTCCAGGTCCCTGTGAAGGATGGCGGGGCTGACAAGCCTACATCAAACACGCCTCTGTTCTGGGGGAGCCATCACTCACCTCTCTGAACTCTCGCGGCACATGCTAATGAGGGCCCAGCTCCTGTAACATCCCTGCCTGAAGGCTGGGGGTGGAGAGGGGGCTTGGCCTCTTGGTGGACCTAGAAAGGGCAGCCCTTGGAATTGTGAGAAAGGCAGCACCTCGCTGTATCCTTCCTACTTTTTAGTCAGTCTCCACCTATAGGGGCCTTTTTCCTCTCTACCTCCATTTCACCTTGGCCAGTTCATTTATCCTGCCTAGGGCATGGACTCCCTTCCCGAATAACTAACTTAATGCTCTTAAGAATTGTATGTGTTACTCATTCCTCTTGGTGGCTTTCTTGTTCACATGGAGACCCCAGACATAGGACAAATGCTTAACCTAAGGAACAAATGGCTGATTGTCACATTTCAGAGAACTGGTGGGAAATTATCTTGAGAGCCCTTGTGAACACAGAGGTTCCCTTTTTACTAACAGGTGGCCCTGTCAGCTGAGGGGCAACTGAACACACCCGGTGACCATGGTGATGATGGCAAATTAACATCTATTAAGTGCCTGCCAGGTGCTATTAACAGCATCACATCCGTAAACTCATTCCTTCTGTCAGCTCCATGGTGGACACAATGATTATTCAGAAACAAAAAAACCAGGGCTCAGAGAGGTTAAAAACTCACCCATGTAGCTAAGAGGCATTGCTGGAAGATGCTCCAGAAATGCTGCCTTTTCATAACAAAAATGTGGAGGCTTAGTTCACTCGGATGTCACTTCCTTTGTGAGGCATTCCCCAAATCCCACCCAATCCCCTAGTCATGTGGAGTTTAAGAGCAAGGGACTTAAGACTTGAGTTTGAATCCTGTCTTTGACAGGTACAAGCTATGTGATCTAAGGCAAATTCTGTAACTTTTCTAAGACTGCTTCCCACTTTATACAGGGGGATCAGGCTGACCAGACAGCTGTGAGGGTTAAATGGGAGGATGCAGGCAGAGCCCAGTCCCCACACCTGCTTCTGGTACAGGGTGGGCCCCAGACAACCCACCTCCCCCACTCCCAAATGTTTTATGCACATGTTCATCTTCCCCTTAAGACTGAGTATCTGGGGGCAAATTCCATATG
Source organism: Acinonyx jubatus (assembly GCF_027475565.1). Lineage (NCBI taxonomy): Eukaryota > Metazoa > Chordata > Mammalia > Carnivora > Felidae > Acinonyx > Acinonyx jubatus. Next base: position 61,167,786 of record NC_069393.1, read on the forward strand.
TTACTCATCTTTGAAAATAGGTCCCGTGGAACTTTGGATAGAGTTAATCAAATCAGGTGACTAGAATTGGGATAATAACAGCAACTAACACTTATTAAATCTGAGTCTTTCTAAGCACCCGGCCGCATAGGTATTCTCGTGCCTGTTTTGTAGTTGAAAGAATTGTGGCGTGGATGGTTAAGTCATTTACTTGGGATCCCACTATTGGCAAGTAAAGGAATTGGAGGTGGGTTCAGGTGGTCTAGATCCTGAGTCTGTGCTTTTAATCACTATCCCAGAGAGTGAGCCACTTATTCCACGTCATGCAGCTAATTTAGCAGTGGAGTCAGAGCCAGGGCTGGGGCTGAGCTCTGGGGACTGCCAGCCTAGGGCTCCTCACTGGAGGTGTGCCTTGTCATATGATGCTGTGATTAATTGTGAGGGAAGCTGTAGGAGGTTGACATTTCCCAGCCTCATCTGTGTTTCCTGCCCACACACTGGGCCCTGAATGTCAAAGCCCCCCACGCTGCTATGCTGGAGGGGAGGGGGAAGCCCACTTGCTATTATTAAGCAATTAAAAATATGGGCTAAGCAGATGTGGGACAACCACATTTCCCTGGTTATGTTGGGCAACAAGGTAGCTGGCTGTATCTCACATAGACATTTCAGGGACTAAATGAGAAACAGCCCTTCTCAGCTCTGAGGGGAGGTGGCTCTGAGCACTGTGCACTAAGTACCTTCCTACCTCAGAGACCCAAACAGCCTGGACACTATAAGGAGTGGGGACTAAAAGTTGTGCTCAGTGGCTTCTGAAACCCATGGTGATATCATTATATGCACAGAAGTGAGATGGAGGTGGAAAACTTTGTCTGGATCCTTGGGTCTATTCCCAAAACCAATGTAGTTCCTCAATCCACTCCCCTACAATTGTCCAGAACCTCAAAAGTCAAGTTCATGTCAGGTTGGACCCAAATCATTCCTTTTTTCTTTTTTCCCCATTTCCACCGATAAGGATGAGTCCAGGGTTTAATTTATTACAGGAAGAAATAGGGACTGAGGCTGTTGGTGCTGTGGTCTGAATGCTTCAAAATTCATATGTTGAAATCCTAATTCTGAGGTCATGGTATTAGGAGGTGGGGCTTTTAGGAAGTGATTAGATCATTAGGGCAGAGCCACATGAATGTGATTAGTGCCTTAATAAGAGACACCTGAGAAAGCTCCCTCACCGCACCCCCCCCCCCACACTTCTACCATGTGAGGTTACATGGCCAAGATGGCAGTTGATGAACCAGACAGAGAACCTGACAATGCAAGCACTTGGACTTCAGACTTGGCCTCCAGAATTGTGACAGACAAATTTCTGTGGCTTATAAGCTACCCAGTCTGGTATTTTTGTTCCAGTAGCCTAAAAACACTAAGACAGTGGTGAAAAGGCCTCCTTGCCATAGGACCTATAGAGGCCTCCTGCTGCATAGAATCTGGCACTTGGAAACAGGAAGAGAGGAGGGCTCCAGGATTCTTTCCTTTTCTCCTTTCAGACACCTCCATGTCCAACTAATAACTCAGTGTCCCTTCTCATTCCTTTAGAATGTCTCTCACGTCCCTGCTAACTTTTGCTCTTTGGGTGTCTGTAGGTGTGCACATATCGTGTGGGTCAAGATAAAACTAGCTTCTTGATGAGTCCTGGGTTGGTCTGGGCTCATCATGGAGAATTCACTTGTGCTGGCAGGATTGGAAGTGAGCCACTCCCTGTTGCTCCATGGTATGGGACACTCCAAAGGTTTCTAATCCATACTTACTGAATGAGCGACATGTGGTAGAGGAGGTCTTGTAAGTCCTTTGTTGTTTTGTTTTGTTTTGCTACCCACAATTGATAGTGACTTGACTTCCACTTCACAAATACTAATAAAATATTTAGTATTGTTTGATGGCATGAAAATTATGCAAGATAGATGGGAAATTACTTGTTTTAGTGCACATACACACACATACATACACTACACAGAACACCCCACTGCTGTCTAAGATGATGGCAGAAAATGTCAAGCAGAGTATGGAAAGGGGAGGGGGAAAATCTTCTGCAGCATTAACAACTGCCAGCCTAGGTAGGGCCCTAGCATGCAGAGAAGATTAATGGGTGGTCATGCAGACAGAGGTGAAAACAAGAGTAGAGAGTTTGGCCAATGAGACCAACCATCCAGGTTCCTGTATGTGGAAATAAAAATTTCAGCAAATTATTCAAGGTGGAATATCTTGGAATTCCAGGAAGAACTCACTGTCTGCTAGTCATCCAACTCTGAGTCCAGAAGCTACTTGGAGCTGTCTAGTTCTCCTTTTGCTTGGGGTCGGGTGCTCCTACCTCAGTGACTCTAAAGGAGCGAGGAGCTCTCTCTCCTTCCAGTTAAGTGGAAGTGGGGCGAACAGGGAACAACCACTTTTAAAAATCTTTTATTTTGAATTAATTTTACACTTACAGAATAAGTTGCAGAATAGTACAGAGTTTCCCTGTACCCTTTTTTGAGCTTCATCTAATGTTAAGAATTTCCATAACCAGAGAACAATGAACACGATGAGGAAATTAATGTTGGTCTGATACTATTAACTACAGGCTTTGGATGTTCTTCTACTTCTGCCCTTTGTCTGTCCCAGGACCCTCTCCAGCATCCCACATGGCATTTCATCTTCAGCCTCTAACAATTCCTTAGTCTGTCTTTGCCTTTTATGGCCTTGACCCTTTCAAAGAGTATAGCACTGAGGGCACAACTTCACTTCAGTGGAAAAATGCCACTTCTATGGTATTTTTGCCCCAAATGCGTAACCTCCGCCTGATAAGAGAAAACATCAGATGAACCCGTGTTGAGGGGCACTCAGTAAAATAGCTAGTCAATGGATGCTTTTTGAAAAAAAAGTCGAGCCTCTGCTTTTATATTCTGTTGGTCTCAAAATAGGGTTGGGGGACATTGCTCTCTGAAGTAGAAAAATAGGATACTCATTTGGAGTTTTAGCATGAAACCTTGTGAGGGAGCAGTGAGTCTTCTCTTGGGTGATAGGATAATCCTGGACAAATGGTTGAAGCCATGGATTCTTTCTTGGCTTTCTCCTGACAGTCAGATGCCTCCCAGATGTCTTGTGAAATGGTGATACCTCTCCCAAAGGATGGCTTCAGAACCCAGTGCGATCATGTGGAGGGGCTTACTGATTCTTAAGGGATGATGCATGTCGAGGGTCTTATCATCTCTAAACTTTAGTGGGGATGCAGCAAGGTGAGAAATGTGGAGGTGTGTCAGCCAATCAGCTCCCCCACCCTCCTTGTTAGCTGTAGTCTTTGTGGGGAAACCAGGAAGGAGAGAAGAGGAAATGTTCCAGATGTAAACCCTCAACTTCTTCTAAAAGGATGTAACCTTTATAAGAGGCCCCAATGAGGAGATTGTAGACTTTCATTCAATGAATATTTTTGATCATCTGTGTGCCGGGTAGGTATACTAGGTGCTGGGCATATGTGAATGAGCAGGACAGACTAAAATCTCTGCTCTGTGGAGGTAACATGATCATGGGGGAGGCAGACCATAAGCAAAATAAATAAGTAAATATTAGAAGGTGATGAAAATCCATCTTTGAATTAATAAAAGTCAAAACACTTTTGGATAAAATCCATGCTGGGAGGCAGATGGTCTCAGCTGACAAATGGGAATGGTCATAAAATAATGAATAGCTTATTTTAGGGGTGGGAGAATGGGTGTCGCCAAATGTCTCACCCACTTAAGCTTTCTTGCTTCCAGTTTCAAATCAAACTCTGAGTTTGTGTAATTAGACCATCCATGCAGCAGTGGAAGTGTCATTCCTTTGACCTGGGAAAATGCGTCCTAATCATTCCCTCTTGGCCACATCTCAGGGGGGAGAAGATGAAGGAATAAAAGCACCAGGAGTAATTTGTCCTTGGAATACTAATACCAGGATAATAGCTGAGAGATGGATTGCACGCATCAATTGGAAGATATTTGAATGAGCGTGAAGAAAGCAGTGAAAAGATACATACCGGTCTGTTAATCTGCTAATATCAGGACCCTGGTGTTTTTGGAAAGTGCAGGATGGCAGTGTTGGGGAGTGGGGTGGCTAGGGGGTAGGAATAGTGCAACCACCACCACTCAGTATAGCTGTCTGGTTTTGGTTTTAGCTTATCTTAACAAGTGAGTACTGCTTTTGTAGTTGAAAAAAAATCTAAGGGAACATTTAAACAAACAAATAAAAATGGTGAATGAAAGGTGAGGAAGATCTTATGGGACTTCTGAGCCCCCAAAGTTTATAGCTTTTCTTCAAATTATTCCTTCATCCAAGCAGACACTGTTCATGGTCTTTATGTGCCAGCCCGTGCTAAAGGTCACAGGGATGAGGGCACATAAAGATGAATGGATTTGATTTCTACTTTTGGTAGTTTTGTTTCATGTTTTTTTTTTTTTAAGTTTATTTGGAGGGAGGGAGGGGGAGGGGTGGAGAGAGAGAGAAAGAGATAGAGAAAGAGAGAGAGAGAGAGAAAATCCCAAGCAGACTCCTCATTGTCAGCACAGAGCCTGATGTGGGATTCGAACTCACTGTGAGATCATGACCCGAGCCGAAATCAAGAGTCAGATGCTTAATGTTAACTGACAGTCACCCAGGCACTCCTCAGTAGCTTTGTTTTTCAATAAACTGTTTTTATTGGCTTATCTGCACTATTCCCTCTTTAAATGAGGTGAAAGTCACATCACATAAAATTAACCATTCAAAAAATTTTTGATGTGTATTTATTTTTTAAGAGAGACAGAGACACAGAGTGTGAGTGGGGGAGGGGCAGAGAGAGAGAGGGAGACACAGAATCTGAAGCAGGCTTCAGGCTCCAAGCCATCAAGACAGAGCCCAATATGGGAGGCTTGAACTCACACACTGCGAGATCATGACCTGAGCCGAAGTCGGACGCTTAACTGACTGAACCACCCAGGCGCTCCTAAAATTAACCATTTTAAAGCAAATAATTCAGTGGCATTTAGTACATTTACAACGTTGTACAACCACCACCTCTAAAAATTTTTCGTCATCCCAAAAAGAAGGTAGTTACCTCTCATTCTCTTCTCCCCTCCAGCCCACGGCATCCACCAAGCTGCCTTCTGTTTCTGTGGATTAACTACCTCTTCTATTTCATATAAATGAAATTATACGATATGATTTTCTTTGTCTGGCTTCTTTCACTTAGCATACTACTTTCAAGATCCACCTTGATTGCACCATGTATCAGTACTCCATTCCCTTACATGGAATTCCTAATTTTCTATTTTATATATATATTTTAAGTCCATTTTATTATATACAATTTTTTGAATCCATTCATCCATGGAAGAACATTTGGAGCTCCATCTTTTGGATATTTTGCTGCTGTGAACATGTGTAAATATATTTGTTTCAATACCTATTTTCAATTATTTTGGAGATATACCTAGGATGGTATTTTTGGTAAATTTTGGTAATTTGGTTAATTGCTGGTAAATATTGTAGCTATAGTTAATGGTTTGAGGAACCACCACAGCAGCTGAATGTTTTACGTTACTACTAGCAATTTTCTGTTTTAGTTTTTTAATTAAAACATTTTATTTTATTTTATTATTTTTTAATATTTATTTTTGAGAGAGAGTGGGAGACAGAGAATGAGTGAGGGAAGGGCAGATGGAGAGGGAGACACAGAATCTGAAGCAGGCTCCAGGCTGTGAGCTGTCAACACAGAGTCCGACACAGGGCTTGAACCCATGAACCATGAGATCATGACCTTAGCCAAAGTTGGATGCTTAACCAACTGAGCCACCCAGGCACCCCTGTTTTTTTTTTAATAACCATCCTAAGTGAATACGAAATAGTATCTTGTGGCTTTTATTTGTATTTCTCTAAAGACTAATAATATTGATCATCCTTTCATGTGTGTGTTGGCCATTTGTAAATCTTCTTTAGAGAAGTGTCTGTTCAAGTCCTTTGCCAATGTTAAAATTGGGTTTCCTTTTTGTTATTGAGCTCAACAGTTCTTTGTGTCTTCTGGCCAGCAGACTGCTATCATATCTATGATTTGCAAATATTTTTTCCCATATGTAGATTGTCTTTATCTTGATAATGTTCTTTGAGGTACAAAGGTTTGTAATTTTGATGAAGTCTAATCTATTATTTTGTTGATCATGCTTTTGTTGTCATATCTAAGAATCCATTTCTAAATCCAAGGTCATAAAGTTTTGCTCCTAAATTTTCTTCTAAGAGTTTTAAATTTCTGGCTCAGTTCATTTTTCTTCATTCTTTCCCTCTCCCCTGTTTCCTAAGACTGTATAATTTCAATTGACTTTTCTTCAGGTTCACTGATTTTTCTTTTTTCCTGCTAAAATATGCTACTGAAACCCTCCAGTAAGTTTTTCATTTGTTATTTTTTCAGTTCCAGAATTTGTTTGGCTCTTTTTTATTACTTCTCTTAATTTATATTCTCTATTTGTTCATATGTTATTTTCCTGGTTTCCTTTAACTCTTTTAACATATTTAAGACGGTTGATTTAAAGTCTTTGTCTAGTAAGTCCAATGTCTATGCTTCCTTAGGAACAGTTTCTGTTAATTTTGTGTGTATATTTGTGTGAATGGACCATGTTTCTTTCTTAGCATGCCTCATAATTTTTTTGTTGAAAAATGGACATTGAACATTGTGATGTGGTAACTCTGTAAATCATATTCATCTTCTTCAGAGTTTATTTTTATTGCTTGCTGTAGACTTCAGTTATTTGCTTAGAAATTTTTCAGGGCACCTGGATGGCTCAGTTGGTTAAGCGTCCAACTTCCACTCAGGTCATGATCTCACAGTTCATGGGTTTGAGCCCCACATCAGGCTCTGTGCTGACAGCTCAGAGCCTGGAACCTGCTTTGGATTCTGTGTCTCCCTCGCTCTCTGCCCCTCCCCCACTCAAGCTCTGTCATTTGCTCTCTCTCTCAAAAATAAATAAACATTAAATTAAAAAACATTTTTCTAAACTATTTTTGCATTCTTTTTATGTGTGGTCTCTGAAGTTTCCTTTCCTTTTGTGTTCAGCTAATGTTTTATTTTTTTAATATATATTTTTAAGTTTACTTCTGGGAGAGAGAGAATGCACAACTGGGGGAAGGGCAGAGGGAGAGGGAGAGAGAGAATCCTAAGCAGGCTCCGTGCTGTTAGTACAGAGCCTAATGCGGGGCTTGAACTCATGAACCATGAGATCATGACCTGAGCCAAAATCAGGAATCAGATACTTAACTGACTAAGCCACCCAGGCGCCCCTCAGCTAGTGTTTTGACAAAGTTTTCCCTGAATCCCAAGCCAAAAGGAGAGCGAGAGAGAGAAGAGGAAAGGAGGGAGAGATAGAGAGGAAAAAGGAAAAAAAAACCTTGAAGAACCAAATACTAAAATTTGTATTTAGAACCAAAGACTAAAATTTCAGTCTATGGAGATTGGTTCTGTACAGGAGTGCTCCTTCAATGCTCAATTAGATCATTTAAACTTTTGCCTTAGCCTTCAATTTCTACCTGCACTGAGCTTAAGGATCAGCTACAGGTGAAAGTGTAAGGTCTTCTCAGGTCTTTTCTGGGCATGCATTCTACCCTGAGCATGTGTGTGGCTTTCTTAAATCCCCAGTATACATGGGGACTTTTGAATGCTCTAATTTCCCAAAGAAACTTCCTCCCCAGCTTTGGTTCCCAGGCTTTAGGCATGGTATTGTATGCCTCAATTATAATCTTTTGTCTTAGGTGGCTTTAGGTTTTTTAATTTGCCTCATGATATTTCTGGGGAATGCACACTGTCTTTTCCACCCTGAGTGAGTTCTGAGTTAGGCTAATGAAGGACATGCAGTTTGCAAAAAACCCTGCTGGTAGCTTCCTATAGGTTGCAACAGACAGACTTCCATGTGAACAAGTCTTGTTCCTCCCCTCCCTCAGAACCAGGGACCCCTTTGGGTAATATAGGCTAATGTCTTCAAGACCACTGTCAAGCTAAAGAGGGGCTGGGTCAAATGTAACTAAAAAGTCACAAAGCCTTCCTACCATTTTATTTATTTTATTTTATTTTGTTAATTTTTTTAAATATTTATTTATTTTTGAGACAGAGAGAGACAGAGCATGAACGGGGGAGGGTCAGAGAGAGAGGGAGACACAGAATCTGAAACAGGCTCCAGGCTCCAAGCTGTCAGCACAGAGCCCGATGCGGGGCTTGAACTCCCAGACCGCGAGATTGTGACCTGAGTGGAAGTTGGCCGCTTAACCGACTGAGCCACCCAGGCGCCCCGATTCCTCCCATTTTAAAGTTGACTTTTGTTGGTTCAGAATTCACTTGATTGCTATGAACTTTGGACTTCTTTCAAGTGTTCTGACAACGTTGATTCTGACAGCGTTTCCTTGATATTTTTTTATATTTCTGTGGAAGGATCAGTTCTTAGAGCTACCTATTCTACCATTTTGCTTCTTAGTAAACAAATTCGTAAGTATACAGCTAGATGATGTGTTGAATTTTCACAAGACATATATACCCCTATATTCACCCTTCAGATCTTTTTGTGTTTTAAAACATATCTGTGTATCCTCTCATTTCACAAATTATTTATGGTAACTTACAAAGATGTATATAGTGTCAATGAGAGCAAAAATAATTTTAAGTGAGGAAAGTGGGGAGAGAAGTAATGTAGAAGGAAAACAAAACCAGGAGTAAAATGATTATCCAAGTACACGGAATAATGTCTTACATACTTAGTAGAGGTGGGATAGAAATTTGTCCCTGAGTTTCCTAGTTGGTAATGCAGAAAGCAAAATATCATCACTTCTAGTTTTTGCATTGTCCAAAGGTAAAAGCCAACTAGTTGCTCAATAGATCTGCAGCTGTATCAGGTACTGAGGCTGGAAGAAATTTCTCCTGAAGTTACATTAAGAAGACTTTGATGGATTCAGTCAGATGTGTGACTTCTAATATCTCCTTTAGTAAATAAATCCCACGGCATGAATCCCAGGCCTTCCTATGTGTGAACAGCAAGGAATGCTAACACCACAGTGGCCCAAGTGAAGAGTAAGGACAGTAAGCCTATGAGGGGCCCAAATGCTGCTGATTGGGTGGGTGGGGGAGAGTGCTATGAAAATAAGGATAGTTGAATTAACTTCCCTACGCCTCAGTTTCCCTAGCTGTAAAATAATAATAATAGTATCCAAGGATAGACCATAAAAGGAGAAATTATATATGTGTCTGGTATGTAGTATGTACTTGCTAAATCTAGTAATGATTATTATAATTCTAAAGACTTGTTTTGAGACTACTGATGGCCCCTAGTTCCTTGGTTGAGTCACCCCATTTCTTTTTACCTTCTCCTCTATTTCTGAGTCCTGGACCATGCCACCAAGGCTTTCAAATGGTTAAACTATACTCAGAGCATTTGGATCCTCTGGACCTAAGGTGTGGTGAGGATATACAAGTCAGGATATTCCTAGTTATGGACCTCCCAGTCCTGCGATGGGTCAGTCTCAGGACTCAGTGAAGGCAATTGTAACTCTTGATGAGGAAGAGGAGGAGGTGACTATGTATCCCACCCCATCCTATATTCCAAGACCAGCTGCTTGAGGTATGTATCCCACCCTGTGTACAAATCAGGTTCAGAAAGGAACTCAATGACCATATCTCCTTGCCATGGATTGTAAGAATACAGTTGTTTATGTCAGCAGCACAGCCCATGGTTTCTCTCGGGTTGTGACAAATGCACATGGCATTTGTACTTTTTCCTTGGATGATGACCACGGCCCAGATGGGTGTGACTTCTATGGCTCTTGTGTGGTACTGCCTGAAGGGCAGCAAGGTGCCCTCAGACCTCTGTAGGATGAGCATCCATCTACAATTACAGCCAAGCCTCTGCTAGTGTCTCAGGAAGAAGCAACTCTTTATGGCTGGTCATGAGCCTTTAATATATTACCCTTAAATCATTTAAAACTGGACTAGCCCGAGCAGCAGTGAATATGCCAGTGCAGCTGGGAGCAATCTCGGCAGGCCCAGTGAAATGGCCGAGATGATCTAATAGATCTTGCTTCATCTCCAAAAGTCTATCACCCTGCCTCTCTCCTCCTTATTAAACCAAAGCTCCCCACTCACAGGAAATAAAACTGCTACCTGATATTTATATATCTTCAGAGAGTAGTGTAATTCAGAAACCAGGGAGAATGGTTTAAAACTATGTATTGAAAAGGAGACTGTTTCTTGCATGAAATAATCTTATTGGAAAAGTTACCTTATTTCTTCTACTGTACTTGGAAAATCTAGATCATTTGCAAAGCAAAGGGCAAAACAGAAATTGATTTTTGTTGGCATGAGGTTGGTTTTTGTACTTTGATTAGTGGCTTGAAGCTGATGAGTCATGTGATGGTTCTGGTATTTGGGGGGAGGGTATTCAGACTGAGATCATAATAGCTATTTCTAACCTTGACTTTGAGTGGAATATTGCGGGAAGTCTTATGTCACCCAAGAGCTCCAGCTACTTGTGACCTTATGATATCTTTTTGATTGGTCTTTTGTATCAAGCAGGCCCTTCCTATCCCTCACTGGACATTCCTAGACTATAAAGTTCTGAATGGAACTTTCAGGTAATGGAACTTACAGGTAAATTCTATACTCATTGTTCTAGCATTCATGTTCCTCCAAGATCTGACACAATTTGACTTTACTTCTGGACTGTTCTCTCTCCTGCATCCATGGTGTGAACCCTCTGCCACCTTTCAATCCCTCCAGCTACTCAGCACCATCTGCACATGTCCTGCCCACTCCAGAATTAGTGCTTTCCATTGCCCTGTCCCCTCTGTTAGAATGTCTATTCCTTTCCCAAGTATCCGTCCAAAGGTATTCTCAGAAGTTACGTCCCCCTTCTTGCCCACCTGTGGACGTTCTCAGTTCTCCATGAGCTCACTATCTTCTGAACTTGGTATATTTACTCTACCTGCCATCCATTCAACATGAATCTTGTACCTAGAAATCACTGCTGTTGATGGCATGTTCATTGACCTTATGAAAATTCAACTCTACCTGCAGGAGAGGGAAGGGGGAAAGAGATTTCATCTGCCCCCACCCCCCCCACCCCCCCGCCCCCACCCCCCACCATCAAATTCATATGTTGAAACCCTAATCTTCAGTACTGCAGAATGTGACTCTATTTGGAATGTTAAAAAGAAAACCACAGTCCCAGAATGGTGTCAGATAGGTTAAGGCCCCAAGTTAGCTAGTTAGTTAGTTGATACCTAACCTAACTGAACTTTCAACCATTCAGGAATGTAAAATTCAACCAGTCAACATGGAATTTCCTGGTCAATACTAGCAAGTTTATTGATAGACCCCTTCCACTCCCCTTATGAGGGCAACCTTGCCTAAACAATAAATGTCTTGCTAATAAATTCCTTTCTTCTTTTTCTTTTTTAAAAGTTTATTTATTTTGAGAGAGAGAGAGAGAGAGAGAGAGAGCGCAACATGAGCAGGGGAGGGGGCAGAGAGAGAGGAGAGAGAGAATCCCAAGGAGGCTCTGCACTGTGAGCACAGAGCCTGATGTGGGGCTCGATTTTGAGAACCATGAGACCATGGTTCCAATCAAAATAAAGAGATGTTTAACCAACTGAGCCACCCAGGCACTATGTTCCTTTTCTTTTCTTTTCTTTTCTTTTCTTTCCTTTTCTTTTCTTTTCTTTTAAAAAAAATTTTTTTTAATGTTTATTTATTTTTGAGACAGAGAGAGACAGAGCATGAACGGGGGAGGGTCACAGAGAGAGAGGGAGACACAGAATCTGAAACAGGCTCCAGGCTCTGAGCGGTCAGCACAGAGCCCGACGTGGGGTTCAAACCCACGGATCGTGAGATCATGACCTGAGCCGAAGTCGGACGCTCAACCGACCGAGCCACCCAGGTACCCCTCTTTTTTCTCTTCTCTTCTCTCCTCTCCTCTCCTCTCCTCTCCTCTCCTCTCCTCTCCTCTCCTCTCCTCTCCTCTCCTCTCCCTTCCCTTCCCTTCCCTTCCCTTCCCTTCCCTTCCCTTCCCTTCCCTTCCCTTCCCTTCCCTTCCCTTCCCTTCCCTTCCCTTTCTTTTCCTTTCCTTTCCTTTCCTTTCCTTTCCTTTCCTTTCCTTTCCTTTCCTTTCCTTTCCTTTCCTTTCCTTTCCTTTCCTTTCCTTTCCTTTCTTTTCTTTTCTCTTTTTTCTTTTCTTTCATGACCCCTCTCTGCTTTTAAAAACGTTTCCTTTGTTTAGCTCAGCAGAGCTCCTCTCTACTAGCTAATAAGATATTGCCGGATTCATGAATTGTTTAATAAAATCAATTAGATCTTCAAACTTACTTGGTTGGATTTTGCTTTTTAACATGAGATAGGGCCCTTAAAGGGATGATTAAGTTAAAATGAGGCTGCCAGGGTGGGCTGTAATCCAGTCTGACTGGTGTCTTTATAAGAGGACATTAAGATTCATAAAGGGACACCAGAGATGTGCACACACAGAAGAAAGACCATGTGAGGACACAGCAAGAAGGCAGACATCTGTAAATCAAGGAGACTGGCCTCAGGCTTCTGCCATCACCTTGATTTTGGACTTACAGCTTCCAAAATTTTGAGAAAATAAATTTCTTTTAAGCCACCCTATCCATGGCATTGTGTTATAACAACCTAAGCAGACTGATACACTCACTGTGAGAGTGCCCTGGAGGGAGTGTGAGGTCAGAGGTGTGAATCTGCTGTCCCCTGTCCTGGCTCAATTTCTCAAGCTTCCAAGAGTGAGCATCTCCTCGTGCTTGATGTAAAGCAAGTATTCAAAGTTATCTGTCTTTCCATCTCTCTATCTCTACAATCCCTCTCTCTTTAGCCATAACTTATCTAATTTCTCATAACATTTCCCCTAACCACAGGCAACTACATAATCCGGGGGTCCAAAGAATGTGTGATCTATTCCAAAACTGACTCGATTGGATTTACTGTCTTTCCAGCTCCTGGGAAACATGACCTTATTAAGATGGGGTGCACTGGCTGGAGGGGCTTCAGGGGAAACCTACAGGCTCAAATAAGCAGGAGGATAGTTTAGGCTGTGTTCTGACCTGCTTCTCTGTGGGTGGTGCCATGCATGGGGCACTGGAGGTGGAGGCCTGAAGACCGAGGTCTTGGCACATTCCATGCAGCAAACTGTTGTGTTATTCACTGAAGAACATTTATCAAAAGCTTTCTATGTGTAAGTCTCTGTAGTTCTCTGACTTTCCACTCCCTCTTCCACCAAAGAATGGGGTCCGTTTAAGAAATCTCTGAGACTCCTTCCCACAACACCTTCTGTGACCTTTTGCTTATTCTTCAGGAAGCAGGAAAAGCCTCATCAAGACAGTGATGTTTCAGATCGTGAGCTTGTAATGAATGAGATCTCTGAACAAAAATTCTGTAACAGAGGAGAATCTATCCTGGACTTCCTTCTCTCCTATCTCTTAAATGGAGGATGGCTTCTTTGGTGTTGGGGAATTTTATTACAAATAATTATTGAATGTTCTGTGTGTGGCAAGCACTTTTTGAGGACAGAGGAGGAGTGAGGATGAGGCTTAGGCAAGGGGAAGTCCAGGCTTTCAAAAAACATAGACTAGTTTCCTACGATCCCAGGGGACGAGCCCTCTGAAACTAAAAATTAGTGGTTCTAACTTATTTTCCATGTCAGGGCCAAGGGCAGGCCACCCCAAAATGTGCCACTTTGGTGTATTGATTATTTTAAATAAGTTACTTTTAATTTATTATTTTAGTAAAAGTTACAGTCTGTGCATGAAGGGTTCACAAACCTTCCTCAGTCCCCCTGGGAGCAGGAAATAAATCTCCCATGTGAAAGGGCCCCTTCTTGTAACAGGGGATAGATGTCCTTATCACCAGAGATGGGCAATTCAGGGCCCAGAAGACTATATAAACAACTCTTGTTACGTCCTACTAATTGACTACCTCAGCCCAAATTCTGTTTAAAATTTCTTACTAACTGAAGCTCCCAAACTTAAGCTTTCTTTATCATCAACTCCTCAAAGATTTATTGTCTCTTTGTCTACAAAGTATAACAACAGCCTGCCTGGGTCGCTCGTTTCGGTGTCCATGTCATTATTGGGCCTCCGTGTGCCTGTAAGAAAACTTTAGGATTCTTTGCCCTGTTCGTCTGCACTTGTAACTTTAATTCTTAGTCCAGCTGGAAGATCTTCAAGACTAGAGGAAGAATTTTTCCTTCCCTAGATCCACTACGGGCAAAAGCGCCTCTTGAAGGCCTCTGCCCTGTGCAGGACACCCCAGGATAGCAAGCTCAGAGTACCTGCTTGCATCTAGCTGATGCCATCAAGATAAATGCCAGTCTGCCTTCTGCCCTTTGAGCCAGCACTTCCCCTTTCTCTGGCCTGCCAGTCAGAGCTGCCTGCAGAGAGCCCTAACACATGGCCCTCTCCCCCGTGTTTCCATCTAGACACAAAGGGCCCTTCAGGCGACGCTCCTGTCCATCAGTGACAAGCAGTTGGTACCCTAGGTCTGGGGTGCGACTTCTGATCTCAGCTTGGGGCTTGTTGAGACCTGATGACTGCTGTTCTCACTGAGAGTCAGCAGGACACGGTCAAATCACTGTTTGAACGTGGCAAAGTGATGAATCATGCTCATATTTATTCCATGCTTTTGAACACAGCCGCCTAATGTTTAAGAGCATGCAAACATTAAATGAACAGAAGGTTTGGTGGCGAGTAGAAGAAATGGACACAGTCATGATTTGTTCCTTAATAGACAAACTTTATTTTATATGGCTCAGGTGTATAGCTTAAAATAACTCCTGACCTGTAGGTAAGATTTGGATAGTCTCAATTATGCTCCAAATTTGGGAAGCAGTGCCTTATGCTAATGTCAATTTTTGTAAGAGGGTGGTCTCCTTTTTGTAACAGATTGTCCGTTAAATTAATAGAAGCCCGAAGCCATAAGTTAAAAGTAAGAAAGTACAATGTAGCAGATTGAATTTAGGTTCATGCACTGTGTTCGAAATATATGAGTGGCTGTCTGAGACCTCATTTTAAATGAATGGTGGGCTCCTTATGCAGAATCCCCTTGGTTATCTGGCTATTTGCATTGGAAACCCGGTTTCCACTCAGTGCCATAGAAGGAGCATCTCCCCACCGCAGTCACTGTGACCATGGCTTGCTCTCTGGGCTTGCTTGAATGGGCAGGACCAGACTAGAGTCTGCTGATGCCATTACACCTGCGGGAACCTGGTCCTGAGTTGCTGCCCCCACCCAACCTGGATGACGCAGATCAAGCTTGGAGTCCCATTTCCTTCTGCCATCAACAAGAGAGGTGCCCAAGGAAGAGTGAAGGCTGGAACTCTTTATCAGGTCTGGGCTCTGGATTCTTTCTTCCTGGCCTAGGTCTAAGGTTGTGTGGAAGGCAACATTAAAGCCTGCTTTGCTTCATGCATAATTAGTGAGACCCTGCTCTCTGGGCAAAGGCCAGCTCATTCATAGTGGTTCTTAATGCTGGAGGCATGTTAGAACAAGTTGTCCCAGCTTGGAAAAACACTGATGCCCATGCGCTGACCTCTAGAGATTTTGATTTAATTGGTCTGGGAAGGCACCTGGATATTGGGGTGTGTGTGTATGTGTGAGTATGTGTGTGTGTGCGTGTGTGTGTGTGTGTGTGTGTGTGTGTGTGTGTGCGCGCGCACGCGCACTTCTTAGCTTATTCTAATATTCAGCCAGTGTTAAGAACTACTGGTTTGGAAGAAAAAGTTATCCATTTTCACTGTTAGAATTAGGAAGATTTTCTTTCATCAGACTAAGACAATGTGGTAGGCAGACAATGCAAAATTAGTTGTTCAGAGAGGGAATTAGAGACTCCGGGCATTCATGACAAAATTAGCCGTGTACCCTTTTCATTATACTCAAAATAGGAGATCCAAAAAAGCTATGAAAAGGCTCCTTAGGACTTGGATAGGACTAGAAAGTAGGCAGTTTCAAAGCTAGAGGCTATACATGTTGCAAATATTTCCTCAAATTATTCCATTCATGCATTCATTCACTCTTGCATGCACTGTCTACTTGGTAGGTGCTGGTTAGTGTCAAACACTTTAATAGGCTTTAGGCTGCAAAGATGAATAATATCTTTAAGATAAGAGCTCTAAAAGGGTTAGAAGCACAAGAGATTAGGGTTAATTTCCTTAATCATAGATATTTGGCTTTTCACCTGGCTTCCGTTGTTCCTCTGCAAATGCTGGAAGTCCACATTTGCCCTTGGGTTTTCCTGGGGGACATAATACCACCCCCCCTTCTCTGCTTCACCACTTGTGAAGTCTTGCCATCGGCATTTTCTCCAGGACATTTTTGTATGAGGATGAGTGGCATTTGGGCACTTCTTTGTCAGGCACACATTATCTTAAGTACATCCTTGTTCCCATCCTGCCTGATTCATTTGGTGATTACAGAAAGTTTATGTGAACATGCAAGTGTGCAGGGGCAGGAAGAGTGGTTTAGAATTTATCAAGATTGAGTACTAGAATATATAAATATATATAATATCTATATATATTTGTCTTTTTAAGCAACAAAAAAGTACAGATGGTCTCATGGCAGCTTCAACACCCTTAGTAGAACGTTGGGCAGGAGTTAATTACATCTATTTTACCAAACAGGAATCTGAGAGGTAGAGAAATTGACTGGCAAGCATCTATTTTCTTTTTTCTTTTTAAAGTTTATTCATTTTGAGAGAGAGAGAGAGAGAGAGAGAGAAAGCGGAGGAGAGGTAGAGAGAGAGAATCCCAAACAGGTGCCACACTGTCACGCAGCTGATGCAGGGCTCCATCTCACGAACTGTGATATCAAGACCTGAGCTGAAATCAAGAGTTGGATGCTTAACGACTGAGCCACCCAAGCATCCCTACTGGCAAGCATCTTATTCTGGATTCCTCCCGCTGTGAGTGGCGGACATGTATCTCTAGCATCGGTCCCTGGAAGTACTTCCCTCTCCAACTTCAGGCTCCCCTTTGCCTAGGCCCCAGCACAGCCCTCTCATCCACCTCCAAAACTACAAGAAAAGCCAGCATGCCTGTGGGCACTCCTCAGCCGGCTAACTGAACATGACCACAAGGGGGCACCAAAGAGTTTCCATTACTTCTTCATTCCTTACTTTTCTATGGGTTCTCCACCTCCCTCCCCCCCGACACCCCTCCCCCCCTTAGTGAATAGGAACACAAAAGAAAATAGTGTGAACTCAGAAGGGATGATGTTGGAAGGTAAAGCTTAAGCCCCAGCTAGAAAACTGTGATGATACAGCTGAGCTGCTGCCTCTAATTCTTACTTTGGTTGGAGAGGTGGGGGAATGTTACCGGGTCGGGTAGGGTTCTAGGACTGTCAGAACTACGGAGATGCCTTATGAATGTTTTAATTTCTCCTTAAGAAGCAAAGGAAGATGATGTCTATGAAGCAGACATTTGTTCAGTCAGTCATTCACTGAGTGTGGGTAGGACATTAGGTCTGAAAAGTTGGCTGCAGATTAGTAAGACCATGCGGATCATGGGAGGGAGTCTGGATTTTATTCCAAATGCTATGGGGGGGGGGGTCTTTGGAGACTTCCAAGTCAGGGAGTGCTGTGGCCCGTTATACCTCTGGCTGCTCTGCAAGGTACAGATGGTGGAGCATACCCCATGGACACATGGGGGAGGCTGTTGCATGGTCCAGAGACACCAGGGTGGCATTGATGAAGATGGAGAAAAGCAAATGGACCCAGGGTATCTTTTGGAGTTAGGACTGGTAGGATTTACTGGTGGTTTGCCACCTGAGGTGTGAGAAAGAAAGGTCTGGACCCTGGGTGGGTGCTGGAGAGATTTATCGGGGAAAATGGCTTTGGGAGAGCCAGGAAGAGAGGGACCTGTGTTCTCTTTGGCCATGGAGAATGTGTAATGTGACCATATTCTCATATGGAAATAGTCAGCAGGCAGTTGGATTTCCAAGTCCTGGGAGAGACACTTGATGAATGGGATAATTGGCATACTCACAATCAAGGGTTACGGCTAAATGCCTGGATGCCAGGTGGGGATCTTCACCAGTTAGGAGAAAGCAGGAGGCATATGGGTGGGATTCCAGAGTCGGCTGTCATGTTTCCTGATGAGAGGATTCAGGGTGGTGAGGGTGCAGGGGTGTGGGGTGGGATGTCAATAAAGGCAGGACAGACCTGATCAGAGAGACACATTAGTTGCTAAATCTCATTAAGGGTGACAATCAGGAGAATGAGTGAGGGGTTTTATTGAGAGGAAACACCTAGCTGGAAGAAGTGTTGACTTACAGAGAAGTCACCTCAGGAAGGAAAGCATAGCTATGTGGAATCTAGAGAAAGCTTCCTGGGTCCTTTCTGTTTGCAATGTCATAAGCTCCCTTCTCTGTCTTCTTCAAAGACTGGTCCTTATGGGGCAGAATAATACAGTGCGTGAGCACTTGATGGGGAGTGAGGAAGCCAAGGCTTGCACCTGCATCTGATTCATCTTGGACAGCCAACCAGACAGCTTCTGAAGGATGAGGGATCCTCTTTGCTGGCAGGGAAGCTCAGGGAGGTGCTAAAGAGCACGAACTTGCATGTACTTCAGAAGAACAGGACGTGAGAACATCTGAGGCTTGAAAGCAGGAAGCCTCAAGTCGTTTCTGGGCCTTGGGATTTTCAGAGTGGCTTCAGAAAACTGAGGTCCAGGACTGTTGTGTTCAGAGAAAAGTTCTGAAAAGAACATAGGGTAGCAGGGTTTCTGGGCACGAGCAAGTCAGAGCATCTTTAAACTGAGCTCTGCTAAGACTTATGCAATCAGTGGATAGCACACGTCCGCAGGCTGTCCTGGGCTCATCCTCTGTGTCCATTGCCCTGTCCTGAGTGGATTCCTTGTTGCTCTTCACTTCTGTGGAAACCTGCTACCCTCTGGCTTGGTCACCCATGTTGGTGGCTCCGGCCCAAGGCTGGCCTGACTGGAGCACAGGCAGTTCCAGTCTGCCCATCTTACATCCTCTCCTGGGGCTGTTGGGATTCTCACCTGTGTTCTTCCTTTGCCTTGTGTTAAATGTGCTGAGAGGCTATGGACAAACCATAGCCAGGAACCGTACTTTGTTTATTTTGAGAACACACTCAGTAGAATGCAGGCAAGGAGGAAAACCCCTCAGGAAATGGGAAATAGAGAACCAGGTGCAATTTCAGTGGCAGGCAAGAGGGACTGGGGTAGGTGGTCCCGAGAAGAAAGCAGAGCCACCAGCAGCTTCCAAAGAGGTGGATGAGCTGGTGTGTCTTCTGCAGGCATCTGGGAGGGCTGTCCCCTCCCTCCTTTCATGGTCACATATCGATGCAGGCTGGATTGCACTCACCTCAGTGGGACAGAGATGGAGAATGAAGAAGACGACGAGGCATTCTGTACCTGCCAGACGCCCTGGGGATTCTAGATAGCCATCCTGCAGCCCTGTCCAGCCGTTTGCCTCTCCCCAAATAACAGAGTGCACACATCACAGCAAAAGGCATTTTCCAGGGGAGTGTCATCTCCATTACAGCCAGCCAGGACCCGTTGTGTACCCAGGGAGGAAGCAAGATAGATTCCTATTCGGGGGAATGAGTGTGTGGGAGAGATGTGCTGTCAGGGCGAGGGAACTTTAGGTAGAACGGATGGTGTTGTCTTGGTAGCTTTCCCCTAGCTCAGTAACGGGATGGAGATGACTCCTAGGTCTGGGTTTCCTGGGAATCATCCTCCCACCCTGTGCCATTCATATTCATTGAGTTCCTTCTAATCGGTGTCACCTGGGGAAGGAAAAGTGGGCCCAGAGCAGGAAGGCAGATTTCCTTCTGGGCACCCCTGCCTTCAGGTGTCACAATCAGTTGTCCTGACCTTGAAACACAGAGCAGGGGGGTAAATGGAGGTAAACGAGCATATCAGGTGGCCTTCTGGATGGAAGGACGTGAGAGGAGGAGTCTAGAATGTTTGGCCCAGACCCTGACTCTGAGACATTTGGGAGATTTCAACCTTGTTGTGAATCACTGTCAACCAACCTTTCAGAACCTTGGTAACTTTCCTGTCTTGGTTATTTCTTTATTTTTATTGAAGTTTTCATTCACATACCATGAAATTCCCTCACTATGCATGTTCAGCGGGCTTTCGTAAGTGTAGAGTTGTACAACCATCACAGCGATCCCATTTTAGAACAAGATATGTTTTTATTATCCTGTTTCTCTGAATGATTCAGAGAGTTGGGAGCGGGTTGCAAAGTACGGGAGGAGGACGCCCAGCCAATCTTGGGAGGAGAGGACATGTTGGAGAGATGTTGGATTGGCTGAATGGCAAGTTTCCTTGGGGAGGGAATGATGACAAGAACGGGCAGTTCCTATGGTGTATGTACAGTGAGTCAGGGACCATGCTGGCTTTGTCACACGAATTATCACATTTGCTTCTAACAGGAGCCAGGGAGATGGGCAACCTTGTTATTTCCATTTTAAAGATGGAGGAACTAAAGATAACACAGGTTGAGTCTCTTGTACAAGGTCTCACTGCTAGAAAGTGGCCGAGGTGGGATTTGAACCCACACCTCTCTGCCTACAGAGTCTGCATGCCCAAACCATTAGGGGGCATCTGGAAGCCCTGGTCTAGAGCAAGGACCTCTTCATCTACAGTAGGATGACTTTAAATGCGACAGATTTGAAGGCATGCTGCAGACCTCTAATTGTATGACTCTTAACCGATTTGAGTTTATTAAAATGGAAAATGAATCCCTAGCCCTGATTGATTCTGATTCTCACCCAGCCCTGGGTTCGCTGTCCCTTTGGCTTTGACTCCATCTGGAGAAATAAGCACTAACTACTGAGTCTGTTTGCTCTCTGACGACCCTGCATCAAATATCCGGTGCCTTCCCCTATGCTGAGGAATAAAGGAACCTGCAAATACACGGCCATTTCACAAATAGCCTGCCTGCCACCACGGTAACGGTGTTTGATGGAGCCACTGCATTTTTGTCTCCCTTTCAAAATCAGTCTTTATGTTGTAGGCCTGAAAGCCAGGTGCCACTGTCTTCTGATGGTATGCCAGGGGTTAGAAACGGATGCTCCACACCACTTAACGTGTGAAATATGATTTCTCTGTCTGGGCATATAGGAAAAGAAAGAAACGCCCAACAACAACCCTCTGTTGAATTTTGAAATGTAAATGTTTGCTAATGCTTTGCTGAAGACAGCTTCACTTGGGCTGGGAGCTATGTGTAAAGAAACATTAAAATGCATCATTTGCTCAGGGCTGAAAGTCATCAGCTTGTGATATTAATGCCCTTTAAAAAATAATTTGTCGGCATGAAATCAGAGCATGCCTTGTGCAAAGGATTGGCTCTTGTCAATTTTCTCGTGGATCTACTGAGTTAGAATTGCATTTAGATCTTGCCAAAAATGAGGGGTTTCCCCCCTAATCTCTCCCTTCCTCCCTCCCTCCCTCCCTCTCTCCCTTCCTTCCTCCCTCCCTTCCTTCCTCCCTCCCTTCCTTCCTCCTTTCCTTCCTTCCTTCCTTCCTCCCTTCCTTCTTCCCTTCCTTCTTCCCTTCCTTCCTCCCTCCCTTCCTCCCTTCTTTCCTCCCTCCCTTCCTCCCTCCCTTCCTCCCTCCCTTCCTCCCTCCCTCCCTTCCTCCCTCCTTTCCTTCCTTCCTTCCTTCCTCCCTTCCTTCCTTCCTTCCTTCCTTCCTTCCTTCCTTCCTTCCCTCCCTCCCTCCCTCCCTCCCTTGCTAGAAAGAGAGGTAAGGGGGTTAACTTTGATTTCATGGAGTGTGAAGGGGCTCTGCCCTGTGGGCTGGAAACGTGCTGGTCAGCTGGAAGGTCATGGGTTATTATGCTGGCTGCTTCTCCACCCTCAGCCCATGGGCTCCCATCAGGGCTCGTCTGGGCAAATGCTGGGAAAAACAAAGGCTTAGGGGCACCTGTGAGAGTGCTCACAACAGATCACCTAAATTTATTAAAGCCACTTTAATCTCCAGTGACCAAAACCTTCCTCAAACTGGCTAATGCAACATAGCAAGAAATCTTGACATACACAGGGGAAGGGTTCACAGAGCCCAGGGATGGGAATGAGGTGGGGCTTTTGTCCACCTGGAAATGGAGGCTCCATGCTGCCGACACTCCTGTCTCCTGAGCATGCCATGTGGGTGGGATGCCCTGTCTCCTGGGCAAGTCCTGTGGTGGGCCATGGCCACTGGCCGCTCTTGGAATGGGGGCCAAGCGGGGAGGGGGATGGAAGGTGGCTGGAGGATAGCTGGAGAGGTTGGTTGCATGGAGCTCTGGCCAGGAGCTCTCTTCCAGCCTCATCTGGAGCCACCCCACTTTCTCTTGGGCTGTGTGGTGGAAGATTCCATTTGGAATAACGATTCTGTTGTGAAGAAAGAAATTGAAAATGACTGGGCTACATCATTCCTTGGCTTCCTCGTGTATTCTGCTGCTTAGAGAAATCTTCTGCCAGGAGAGTCCCAGTATGTGATTTATCACTCAAGGCATCTGTGCCTTCCTTTTGAATTCCTTTCTTCCTTTCAAAAAATCTTAAAAATTTTAAATAGCTTCTTTGAAATGTATGTGTACACACATGCATTTTATCAATCCATTCATTCAGCACATGTTTCTTGAGTGCCTACTAGGGCTTCTGGGATCTGGGGACAGAACAGTGAACGAAGTAGAGTCAACACATGGTCCCCATGAACTTCTATCCTGGCTGGGAAGGTGGTGGCGACTGCGTCTGCTTCTAGCGCTGCTGGTTTGCTGCTGCCCGTCCCGCTCTTCCCAGCTGTGCTAAGGGGCTGCATTTCTGGATTTCTTAGGTTCCCAGATCCTCTGTGAGGTCTGGGGTGGGTGTGTGTCACAGCTGAGTGTAGTAGCTCACACACAGGTCCAAGGCCTGGGGCAGCCTCAGAGCCTGGGGAGTGTGTAGGATGGTGTGGGCTCATGCGGAGGACATGCCACTGCCTGAAGCCGAGAACCCAGAGCAGGAAGTGATGGGCAGCCAGAACTCCAGAGTGGTTTCCATTGCGACAGCCCCAGAGCATTTCAGAGAAATTCTGGGGTTTGAAACGCCCTCTCTAAACCTCCGTTGGGAAATCCCAGGAGCACAGATAAGGGCAGTCGTGTGTCACCACTTCTGGCTCTGCCTCCTGGACACTTCTGTTCCTGAGCTTTGGAGGCTGGAGATCTTCTGTGGCTGGATGCTGGGTGAGGTGCATGGAATACAGAAAGGGGTGAGGAGAGCCTGTTACACTCCTGGGTCCGCCTCCTTTCCTAGGTACAGGGCAGGCAAGGAATTTAGCAGTATAGTGCAGGAGTTAAGAGTCAGTTTCTGGGAACAGACCAGGGTCCCAACTTGGATATGTGCTTTGCTTCCCTGGATTCGGCTGTTTTTGGAAAGGAGCCAGGTGACTGCGTCAGGGGGACACGAGAGAGGAAGAAGAAAAAACAGGCAGAGAGAGCAGAGCTGGATGGATGGGTCTCCTCCATGTAACAAAGCAGTTGTGTTCCACACAGCCATCTCTGTGATGCTGTCTCTTGTCTGGTTCCCCCCACCCCTCCCTGACTCAGAGCAACAGGCAGGCCGGGTGAGGGGTGGGGAGAAGTTGGATGTGGCTGGAGGTGAAATGAGGTGGAAAACTCTCTCCCTCTGCTGCCGTCTGATAGAACGCCCCGGCTTGTGCTGAGCTCCTTCAAGTGGTCAGTGCGTCTGGGATGATCCGCTGGTTACAGCTGATGACCACGTTGGCTGGAGGTACTCGGGAATGTGCCAATCCAAGTGGTAGAGACCCATCCCATTTTCCCTCTGGGAAAAGACAGTGAGAAGCCAGAGAAGAAAATCATGGAGGAGAGGGTGGGCAGGGGGTTCTGGGGAAGCAGCTCTTTATGAGAGTGAGTGAGGCTGTGAGCAGTCCTGGATGGCAGGTTCCATAGGTGATTTGTTCCCCTGGCTCTGGGCAGAGCGCCTTGCACAAGACAGTTGGATGGAGGGATAAATGGCCAAAGCTTGCAGGGGGCCCATTCAGGATCCTGATGCCTGCTTCGGTGCCCAACACCCTCTCCTCACACTCGTTGCGCCCCTGCTGAGCCCTGGCCCCGCCTGCTCCACCACCCCCAGGAAGATGTCCTGCTCAATGTGCTGCCTTTCTCAAGAGGGTCTGAGGTTTAAAAGGAAACGATGAAAGGGCAATGATTTATCCAGACTGGTAATTCCTTAATGCGATCTTCTCTTCCTGTTTCTTCAAGGCTTTATGTGGAATTATGTAAAACTTCTTATTAAATCCTTGGTCAAGCGAATTTGCCAAACCTTGGACATTGTAGCGTCATCTTGAAGGTTTAAAATGCACATTGACATATTCAAGGCTCTGAAAAGTCCTGTGGTTTAAAAACAAGCTGTTTTACTTTTTTAAAACAATAATTAACCTTACTGAGGTATGGTTTACAAACAATAGAATTCACTCATTTTAAGAGTGCAGTTCAATGAGTTTTGACCAATATATACAGTCAGGCAATTAACCTCACAATTAAGATATAGGATGTTTCTGGGCGCCTGGGTGGCTCAGTTGGTTAAGCGTTGGACTTTGGCTCAGGTCTTGATCTCACGGTTCGTGGGTTCGAGTTCCATGTCGGGCTCTGTGCTGACAGCTCGGAGTCTGGAGCCTGCTTCAGATTCTCTCTCTCTGCCCCTCCCCTGCTCGCACTCTGTCTCTCTCTCTCAAAAATAAACATTTAAAAAAATTTAAGAAAAAGATATAGGATGTTTCCCTCAGCCCCAAAAGATCTTTACAGCTATCCTTCTTCTCAAACTCCCCACCGTTGACAACACTGATCTGTTTTCCGTGGCTATATATAGTTTTGCCTTTTCTAGAATTTCGCATAAATGGAATCCTACAGCAAGTAATCTTTTGTGTCTCCGGTTTCTTTCCCTTACTTCATGTTTCCTGGGGTTCAGTCATGCTGTGTGTATTGGCAGTTGGTTCCTTATTATTAGGAAGTTGTAGTCCATTGTACGGATGCATCCTGTTTGTTAATCCACCTGCCAGCTGACGGATGTTAGGTGCTTAAGAATAAAACTGCTATGGATATTTGCGTGGAAGTGTTTATGTGGACACGTATTTCCATTTCTCTTGGGTAAACACCTGGGAGTGAACTTGTTTCTTTGTACTTGATAAAGGGGCATTTAAACTGAACACCCGTTAATAAATGTTCTGCAGAACAGTTTCAGAAACACAGCTCACGCTCACTCGAATGTGGGGCCTGTCAACACGATTGAGGCTGCCCGCCTCACGTCCACGGGCAGAGCCGAGGTTACTAGGGCCAGGGCCCCTGCTCGGCAGACAGGCTGGTGAATGGGTGACACCGGATTTGCCAGGCAGAGCTCGCCGGGCACAGGGCCCTTGAGCTACGCATGGTGAATGAGCCTCGGAAGTGTGGCATCTTCTCTCACGTGGTCGTAAACTCAGACCTTGACCATGTTCTCTGCTGTCTCCAATCTGCCTGCGGTGGGGAGACTGTGACTCTCCCCAGGGGCCAGGCTCTGTGTCTCGTCTCATCGGCTCTGAGAAAAGAGGGACAGGAGCTCAGCAGTTGCTGCCGTGCATGCCATCACCCTCACCAGCAGATAGTGGAGGGGAGGCTACTTGCAACTCGTGGAGCATATAAGACAAAAGCCAGCCAGAGGAACCCGCGAGGTGAATGATATCAGAATCAGGCATGTAAAGGAAACAGCATCTGTCCCCGCCGTGGCTGGCTGGAGCTGGGGTGCTGGGGAGCTGGCGGCTTCCCGGGGGCCGTTCGGGGAGGCACTTCTCACCCGGGAACAAGGGCGCTGACCCCTCAGCACGTGCTCCTATAGAGCTCACCTGAAGGGAAGAACTTTGGGAGCTCCCGGCTTGGGAGTCTGGGTGAGTCTCGATTTTAAATGTTTGATGAACGACTTCACTTCCTCTTGTTCACTGTCAGATTGTCTTGACAGGCTCTCGTGATTTTCCAAGTGTGTTGATCCGCCGAAGTTGGAAATTGCACATTGCCTATCCCACTTCATGCCTTTGGATGGGGCGTCGTATGTGGAAACGGCCTGGGACGAGCTTATCCGGGTTGCCAGCTTCTCTGAAGCAGGGGCTGAGGTGGCAGGAGGCACAGGGCATTTGCAGTCAGAACCAAGAATTTCAGAACTCCTTTTCGTCCCTTTAGCGCCACTCGGCGCTCAGGCCCACTACTATCTGGAAATATTCCCAAGGTATGCTGTGGTTTCGCAGAAGGAGCACAAGATTCTAGAATCAGACACACCCAGGTGCCAATACTGGCTGTGTTACTGACCAGCTAACCAGCTAAGGCCAGGGCCCTCTCTGGTGACTTAGTCTTCTTGTCTGTAAAATGAAATATCTGCTTTGATGGTGTTAAGAGGAGCCCACAAGACACAATGTCATCTTTGGATAGACTGACCACTGCCTGGCGCATATCAGGTGTATAATCAGTAGGAGTTCATGACCCTAAATTCTTGGACCCGCCCTACACATCCCTCCAGGCAACAGTGTGTGCCTCACCAAGATGGGGAGGAGGGAGGCGGGGAGGGCTGTACTGGGGGGAAAAGACGCTGTGGTGAGACACTCCTCTACCAGAACTACTCAGCATTCTAGAACCCTGAAACCCCAGGTCCAGAGCTTTCCTTAAGGGTATTTTATCCAGCTGTCCCCCCAATGCTGGAGATGGCTTTCCAAAGCCTGTGCTTAGTGGTCATCTGACTTCCCCTGGAACAGCTTCAAAATAACACAGTGGGTGAGGACATGGTCTCTGTCACTTCCTTTTTTTTTTAAAGTTTATTTATTTTGAAAGGGGGGGAGGGGTGAGTAGGGGGGGGAGAGAGAATCCCAAGCAGGCTCTGCTTTGTCAGCGCAGTGCCTAATGCAGGGCTCCATCTCACAAGCCGTGAGATCATGACCTGAGCCAAAATCAAAAGTCGGATCCTTTTTTATTTAAAAATTTTTTTTTCATGTTTATTTTTTTTGAGACAGAGAGACAGAGTGTGAGTGGAGGAGGGGCAGAGAGAGAGAGGGAGACACAGTATCTGAAGCAGGCACCAGGCTCCAATCTGTCAGCACAGAGCCTGACATGACTTGAACTGATGAACTGCGAGATCATGACCTGAGCCGAAGTCGGACGCTTAACCAACTGGGCCACCCATGTGCCCCTTTGTTACTTTTAATCCGCAACCTTGGGCTAGTTCCTTACCTCTCTCTGCCTCAGTTTCCTCATCTGTAAAGTGGGACACTAGTAAGATTAATAATAATCATAGTACTGATCTAGTAAGATTGTTGTATGGAGGACACAACAGAGGTAAAGTGCTTAAAACAGTCCTTGGCAAGAGAAACCACTCAGTAAATGCCAACTTTAAAAGCTTTCCATGGGGCACCTAGCTGGCTCAGTCAGTGGGGCATGCAACTCTTAATCTTGAAGCTGTGAGTTTGAGCCCAACTATGGGTGTAGAGATTACTTAAAAATAAAAAAGTCTTCTTAAAATTTATTGATTTAAGAGAGAATCTTAAACAGGCTCCATGCTCACTGTAGAGCCCAACATGGGGCTTGATTCTATGACCCTAGGATAATGACCTGAGCCAAAATCAAGAGTCAGATGTTTAACCAACTAAGCCACCTATGTGCCCCCTAAAATAAAGAAATCCTTAAAAAAAAAAAAACCAAAAGCTTTCCTTATTCTGCATAATCTTCTCGGTGATAAGGAACTTGCTATGGCCATTTGTACCCCATATCCTTCCTGGCACTTGGACAGTTTTGTGTCCAGCAAAGGGAGCTCTCCTGTCTTCATGAAATTTCCACTTGGGAGTCTATTTATTATCCTTCTTAGGCTTTCATTTGTTTTTATTTATTTTTTTCATAGAGCTATCATTTCTTCTCTGGGTCTTTTCCCCTGTTACCCTTAACACCTTTAAACCTAAATATCATTAGGTTGAATCATATGAAATTGTCACTTTGTATGTCAAAAGCTGCTGAATGCTGGGGATTTCATATGGTTCATCCTAATAGTGGGTTACCCAAACACCACCATCTTTGGGGCCCTACAACCACAGTCACCACCAGCATGCTGAACACCTGATGCTGGAGCCTGTCCCAGGTCTGGTGGGGGTTGCCCATGAGTCTGTCCTTCTAATAAGGTCTCCACTGAAGCAGTGGAAAGAATATTAGATTGGGAAATAGGACACAGGTCAGGGAGCATCCTATGTCTGGCTGACCATGCAAACTTGAGCAAGTCACTTTCTCTCTGTAGGTCTCTGCTGTCTTACTTCCATGATGGGAGCTTCCAGAAGGTGAGCTCTCAGATCACTTCCAACCCTGAACTCCTGTGGCTTATGAAATATTTATTAGGTGCCCCCTAGGAGCTGAAGGTCACCAAATAACATAGCTCAAACCTGCAAGGAGGTTACTTTAGTTGGGGAGATCCAATCCAGGGAACAAAGGGCTAATTGCAACTGTAAATCACTGCTATAAGTTCAGAGGAGGGGAAGGCATGGTGGATGGGGTAGGCTTCCTATTGGAAAGGGGGACTTTGGGGAGGGTCTTGGCTTTACCTTTTTAAGGTAAAGCTTGCCTTACCTTTATTTCTCTTTGATATTCCCAGCACACTGGCTCCTAAAATTTCAACAGTCTTGAGGTATTTATTTCATTCATTCATTTGCCCATCCATCCATCCATCTATCTATTCATTATATCCATAAACATATCTTGGGTGCTTACATACAGTAAACAAGATAAAATTAGTGTCTGCCCTTATGGAGGCTAACAATATAAAGGAGGGATCAGGTAAGAAACGAACACACAAATTAATCAAAATATGAGATGTAGTGTTTTGCAGAGAATTAACACAGGATGAGATAATAATGACTACATGGTTTCTTGGATTGAGACAGGGGTCGAAAAGGCCTCTCTGAGGACATGCAAGGTGAGATATAAAAGTCAAGGACCCAAACAGGACAAGATGAGGACAGAATACTTTAGGCAGAGGGAACTCTTGGTGCAAAGGATCTAAGGTGGGAATTAACAGGAACAAAAAAAAGGCACTGCAGGAGGAGTGAGGTGAAAGTTGGGAGTGTGGTACACGATATATCTGGTGAAGTAGGCAGGGGTCAGAATGTAAAGGGTTTTATAAACCAGGATAAGGATTTCATGCTTTATTCTAAGTGCAATAGGGAACCAGTGAATGGCTTTAAGCAGAGGAACATAATTTGACTTATGTTTTTGAGAGATCTCTCTGGCTTCAGAATGAAGAATGATTCTAAGGAAGCAGAGTGGAAACAGGATGCCTTCTGAGGTAATTGCAGTGGTCCAGATCAGCAATGATGATGGTGTAGATGATGGTTTGGACAAACAGTGTACAGATATTTAAATACCCAGGGCAGAGAGGGTGGGATAGGGAGACACAAGGAGGTAGGGCAAGTTCTCAATATTTAAAGCAATGTTTCTCAAACATCTTTTTCCTGCCCATGTAGGGAATGTTGTATACTTGTATCAAAAACAGTACATCTGGGGGCGCCTGGGTGGCTCAGTTGGTTAGGCGTCCGACTTCGGCTCAGGTCATGATCTTGCGGTTGTTGAGTTCGAGCCCCACGTCGGGCTTTGTGCTGACAGCTCAGAGCCTGGAGCCTGCTTTGGATTCTGTGTCTCCCCCTCTCTCTGCCTCTCCCATGCTCATGCTCTCTTTCTGTCTCTCAATAATAAATAAATGTTAAAAAATTTTTTAAAAACACAGTATATCTGGGGCTCCTGGCTAGCTCAATCAGTAGAGCATGCAACTCTTGATCTCAGGGTTTAAGTTCAAGCCCCACACCCGGCATGGAGCCTACTTAAACAAACATAAAAACAAACAAACAAAAAAAAAAAACACTGTGTCAATTCAGCAGTGATTCTCTACTGGGATTCCCATGGAATCCATAAGGAGCACATTGTTGTTGGAGGAACATGGTGGGACGCCTTACTCCAATATCTCACCAACTGCCACATGATTTTATGTCCTGATTATTACATAAATCTGAACTGTGAGGGAGGCCTAGGGTCACTGCCCAAGTGATGGATAACATTTATAAATACAACCCAGTGTGACCTGAAAGCTTGTTCCTGTTTTGACCCCCTAAGGGAATTTTGATTCCATGTGTATAAATAAAGTCATTTTAACTGGAATAACAAAAACAATAATTTGTGTCAAAAAATGATTTTATAGAGCAAACTCTATTAAGTACATTTAATTTCTTGATGATCTTCTGCTATGTGATGAATCTAAAAATTTCTAATCATTTTGGTTTTCATTTCCATTTTTATTATGAGGAATTCTATTCCATATACACCATACAATGAATATTTGATTTGTCACTCAGGGTTTTTATTTTTCATTTTTTGACCATTATAGCTTTTGCCACAATGACCAATTTAACCTTTTTCAGGTCCAGTTTTCTTAGGCTTAATTTTGCAAATCTAAATTTGGTCAAGGAGATAAGATTCTTTAGTTATATTCTAATTATAATGAATTTATTATGTACCGTTTTAGCCACTTTCAGCTCTATTTTCCATTCTGCATTTTCTACCAGAAATATTCATTATAAGTTGAGAAAAGCTGATAGTTGTATTTATATTCTAGCTAATACATGAGGATATTAAGAGCTATTATCTCAGGTATATTGGAATAGTTCTCAGATGTGGGAAGCCCACGGTGGTGAGTGTTCAGGCTCTGGAGTCAGGCTGCCTGGTTTCAAGTCCTGATTTTATCACCTTCAAGTTCTGGTGTTGGCCTCAGTTTCTTCACTGAAGAATGAGTGTCCTCTTCTAGGTGTTTGTGGCTGTGAGCTGTATGAGTCAATGAATGCACACCAAGCACCTATTACTCTGCGTCAATAAACGAACCTAATTTATTATTCTGATGAAGGCAGAATCCCGCCACTCATTAGGAAAGCCAGAGTGGGTGGAGTTTATGTCAGTGGCCCCATGTCCCCACTGCATTATCTTCTTCCATTTTACTATCTGCTTCTATCTGCCCAGAAGCCTCTTGGCTTCTCATCCCTGCTGTCTCAAGGTTCTCAAAATGTGATCCATAACTTGCAATAGAGCCAGTCTGGAAAGTTGTTAAAAGGCAGATTTCTACTGAACTAGAATCTTTTAGGGCAGGCCCTTGAGTCACTTTAACACACTCCTAGTCATGCACACGGGGGTATGAGAGACTTAGGTCTTTGGCCCCAGATGTTCTTCAAGGGTAGACGGTGATCTGCTCTGCCTGCCAGGCCGGGTGTCCAACAGGCAAGCTAACCCTGAGCTCTCCTCTGCCTAATATTTTTAGCAATAGCTTATAATTAGTGAGCACACAAGAAGGGCCAGGAGAACTCAGCCACCTTCCTGGGACTCCCAGGGTCTGAAAGCCATCGTCTGTGTCAGACTAATAGCCTTGACCCACCCATAATTTAAATCGAAGCTGAACAGAAGCAATTCTGTCATTTTTTGCTATCTAAGGCTAATGCCAGTAAAATGACCAATGAGTACTCTGGTTTCACGTCAACAGGTTACATGCAATGTAACAATGCAAAGCATATCAGTGTAAGCATATCCAGTATGGATGTGTCTGAGGTGCACAGTCTCAATTTCTATTTGTATTCAGGCAAAATTGACAGTACCTACAACAGATGACCCACGGAGGAAAATGTAGGTCAAGTCGGCAGGCAGGGAGAGAAAATGCTTGACATGCTGCTGTACTCTCCTCTGTCTCCATGTAAGGCTGAGGAGGCTAACCAACTGTTGTCCACTTCCTGTGAACCTGGGGGGACAGACAAAGCTGATACAGGACCTGTGATCAGGTCGTTTAAACATCTTCAGCAGTTGGTCAATAGCTGCTGCCTGGAGGGCTCACACTGAGCCAGTAGCCAAAGAGTTAACATCCAAACCAGCCTGGAACCTAGAAGAGCCCAGAGGGTTTAGGATTAGGGTTAGGTTGGTGGGCTGGTAGAACTTGCTCTAGCTCAGCAGGTGGTGGGTTGTTAAATCTTTTGAATATCACCCTGGGGAACAGTTTAAAAAGTTTTCTCAGTAAGATGCTCCAGGCAGTCATTACCAATTGATCAACGGGTAGTTTAGATTAAATTTATTTACCATCCATGCATTAAGGTCTTATGTCCCCCAAGGGTATTTGGTTTATTTGGTTTCAAACAATGTGCTCTGGGAGTTAAAGAGAAATGCTCCTAGGACTTGACCTCTAAGGCTGTTCCTTCCTTTACTGGACTTGGATAGAAGCAGGGGTTTCAAATCTCATGCCCTGACTAGCTCCCACCCTTGAACACAAGCTAGGGCACAAGGGACAGACAACAAAAAATACCTCAAGCCCTCAGTACTGAGAAGGCTTCCGGCAGAGCATCTATATTCAGGCTCAGCATCCTCCAGTGTAGAAGCTGGAGTTGCCAATGGTTTCTCTTCCACACATTTTCATTTTTGCCTGTAGATGGCCAAAGTCACTTAGCATCTAGACAGCATGACTCGTGCCATAAGTGAAAATAATTTTGCCATATGAATATGTTTTTCCTTTCTTATCAGTAGCAAAGTGACCCTGATTTTGGAACAATTATGGTCACACTACCACCAGTGACAACCTGGGCAAAAGTAGAATTGCTGTGAAATGGAGTTTTTGGGGAAATGGAGCAGAGAGGGAATAAGCATCTATGTATGGATTGGATGGTCCAGAGGGAGAACATGGCCATCCTCCGCAAGGGCTGGCGGCACTGTGGAGTGCTGGAAAAATTTCTCTCTCCCGGATCCCTTTGTTTGCTTATAGACTTTGCTTTTCAGACTTTCAGAGTTGCCATAACCCCCATTTTACCAGTGAGAGGACTGAGGTCCAAAAGAGTGGACTGGTGTTTCCGAGATCACGCCAGTAGCTGAAGACTGATGCAAAGTCAGTAGGGTCCTGACTGTACCTTCTATTCACTCGAGACAGCATGTCAATGTAATTTGCCCATTTCTTGATAACCCAGGGGTATCATCAAGCACATTAATTATCATATAATGTTGCAGTACAAGGCTGGCTGAGGTGTGTAGGTCTGTTTGCTCCCACACTCCATAGGCTCATTTAATGTTATTTTGGTGTTTGCTCCTGGTACTTCTCAGGTCTGTCTTCATCATTGTAAATCTCTTACTGTGCCTGCTTCAAACAAATCTTCTAAAATCTATTTCCCCACACACTGTAGACTGTGAAAGTACATTAGTAATTTAATTTTGCATAATTATTCTCCCCAAATGGCGGGTTGAATTCTCAGCAATGCAATCTTGTCTACTTCCTCCTCCTCTCCATTCCCTGGGTCCCCTGGACTCTCTAGGGCAAGGCACTGTTCCAGAAGGAAGCTGCCTAGCATCATGGGCCCAAATCCTGCAAGAAACAGTGTGACTGTGGGAAAGTTGCTTAGCCTCTTTGGGTTACCCCTAGTGTCTTTCAGGCAGAATGTGAGGCCTAAATGCCTGCATAGAGTTGTCTTTTAACAATGCCTAGTTTCCTCCCAGTACTATGAGACACATTCCACCTTTACCTTAGATTATGGCTGATTAAGGCCATGTCTGTGCTCTTTGGTAGGATCCAGAGTTCTTGAGGTGGTGACTGTGTTTCCTAATTCTGGGTCCACTGTGTCAAGTGTAGGCTTGCTACAGCTCTCCATTAATGCTTGCAGCATGGAGAATATTGTAAGTCAATACATTCTGGTTTGAGGCAGCTTGAAATGGCTGTGTTGTCACCCACAGGCTCAGGGACACATGCCTTTTCCTCTTCTCTGTATCCTAGGAGATGCAGTTACTGGACCTCATACATCCTCAATAAGTTATGACTCCTCTTTGCAAAGTGGCTCCATTGCAGAGAGTCCTTCTCCCAAGACAGAATCAGGTTCAGGGAGACACAGCTGCAAAGCCCAAGTGAAATGAGCTTGCCTGCTCCTTGCCCGTGGGCACAGAGTCTTCAAGGCAGCACCCCTTCCCCTCGGAGGCCATGATTTTGAGTGGCTCTGAGTTTCTTAGCCCTGGAGCAGTCTCCTGATTCCCTCGTATCAGGGTTTAGTCATCAGGTCCACCACTGTCCAAATGGCTGGTGATGTGGAGACAGAGCGGCTGGCAGAGAAAGATGAGGTGAGAGGAGCCTGGAGAATGGAGATGAGAAAGCAAACCAGGGGGAGCCCAGGGAGGAGAAACAGACGGGAACTTGGCTATGCTCCCTGTGCCCACTTCCTCACCATACTGCTCTTCCTGCCTACAAATCTCCCTTTGCAACTTGGCTCATTTCCTTGGGTCACTTGGGCTTTGATGCCCCTCAACAAATGGACCCCAACTAATTTCTTCTCTAAATAATCCATGGAAGTCACATAGTAGGTTTCTTGAGGGCATTTGTCTTCTTATCTTTCCCTCAACGCACAATACAGGGCAGGGCAAGTAAGAGATGCTGGAGGCATATTCGTTGTTGGTTTGATGAATAATGAGCCTGGGTAGCACTAGGCTGGGTACAGGGAGTGTGTTTGCCCCTGGAAATATCAACAATTTTCTGAACCTTTCATTCAGAAAGGTATCACTCTGCTCCCCCCATAGTGTGTGTGTGTGTGTGTGTGTGTGTGTGTGTCCATCCATCTGTCCTTGTCCATGAGCCGGGTCCTCTGTATGTGCCATAAACCCCATTTATGGTGTGTTCTGTAGTGTTTTTGCAAACACAAGAAAATCCATTTGAATCCAATATTCTTAGATTGCCTGGTTCATTTAGTAATTAGAATATATTACTTTTATAGATTATTTGAACCTTATACTTCCTTTCAGCCCTCTCTCAGCCTCCTCCAGACCACTGCTAGTGAGACATTTGGGTAAAGTTGTAAATGCATTCACTGTATCTTTCTACCTAAGTATTTGCAGCAGGTTTTATGAAGCTTGTAAATATGAACTGATTTTCTTTTACATATGTGAGTCAGCCTTATTTTGGTCTTAAGTGGACTTTATGAACCTGCACGGATTAGAATAAACACTGAAGCCAGCAGTCAGTTCTATATTTAGTTCTTAAACAGCTAGGATTTTCGTGTGTGTGTGTGTGTGTGTGTGTGTGTGTGTGTATGTGTGTGGGTATGTGTGCGTGCTGAATATAAAGAAAAAAATTATGAGTACTGACTGCTGCTGTGTGTGAAGCTGGCTGACTTAAAGATGGGCCTGGCAGGATTCCCGGGCAGGTAGAGCCAAGAGTCGACAGCTGAGGGACCTCTTTCTCTCCTGAAAGCCACTGTTCGGTTACCTGTAAATTGGGGGAGAATAAAACCTTCCCCTTGGGATGGTTGTGCAGATAAAAGGAAGCAGGGGATGTAAAAGGACCTAGCACATGGCTACTGTTTCAGTACTCAGTAAATACTCACTACTTCCAGAATCTCAACCTTGAATGAACTTTAAGTTTCTGAAGGGCAAATGTATGTGTCTTCTGCTGTGTCCCTGACAGTTCCTATGAAGTTCTGGGCCAAATAAATAATAATATAATATGGATTTATTACATTGGATGCAAGTGTCTGCCTGGGTCTTTATTTTTATCAGAGTCCTGCCAGAGGAAAGTTTTGACTCAAACAACGTTGTCTTGGGTCATTGTAAGTGATAGAGCGGCAAGGTGGGGGAGAGCCAAGGGGTGGTCAGGGCCTTTCCAGCTCCACTCTTTGGGTTTGAGTCTCAGCTCCAGCACTTTAAGAGCTGTGTGACTTTGCATGTGTCATTTAGCCTCTCTGTGACTCAATCTCTTTGCCTGTTAGAAGGACCCAAAAAGGGGCTTCTGGGTGATGCAATTGGTTAAGTGCCCAACTCTTGATTTCAGCCCAGGTCATGATTTCACAGTTTGTGAGTTGGAGCCCTATGTGGAGTTCTGTGCTGCTGGCACGGAACCTGCTTGGGATTCTCTCTCTCCCTCTCCCTTTCTGCCCCTCCCCTGCTTGTGCTCATTCTCTCTCTCTCTCTCTCTCTCAAAATAAATTAATTAATTAAAAAAAGGACACAATAATACTACTGTCCTAGTGATCATGTATGTATACATATAATATTAATACATGTAAAACTCTGAGTGTGCCTGGCACACACAGTGTTTGTCAGTATTATCATCATCTTCATTATTATTGTTAATAATAATATTAAAAGAGTTAAATGGTTAAAAGAGTGGATTTCGGTGGCAGGAAGATTTGGGTTTGGGTCTTGGCTCTGCCACTTATCAGCTCTGTGACCTTGGATAATTGTTCAACCTCCCTAAGCCCCTATGTCCTCCCCTTTTATCTGGGGGTTTCTTTTATGTCCTGGGGTTGTCACAAACATCAAACGAGACAAGACGTAATGCTTAGTTAGCACTGTGCCTGTCGTAGAGAAATCACCATCCATGTTTTCTATTTTATAATCTTGAGAACTACCCTGACTTAACACTATTCATTCAACAAATATTAGTAAAGATAGTGCTCAGTGTGGGCTTGGTACTGGAATAAAGCTCCTTCCCTAATGAGGAAGCATGCACATCTTTTCTGTTTTGGAGGAATATTTACTTCCTCTACCCTAGTTAGAATACTGGAATATTGTATAAAAAAACTAAGGTAGGGCTACTTGAATCCCCAAAGGGTGCCTTGGCTCAAAGAGTTGGGGTTCTCATGAGGAGACCCCAGTTACAAACCAGGTACACCCCCCGGGACCTGGGATGGGAACTGATGGCAAAAGTGGATGTGGGTACTTCTGGGGTGGCCACCCATCCTGGTCTCTGACTGCCTTCCCAATGTTCTTATTAACTGTGCTCTTTTTCACCTTAAAACCATCTCCCTTCTTGACCTCCTTAAGAAAAACACCTCCACGAGGCTCGGCTCTAAAGAATGTGCTCGGAAGTGCCCCTGGGTCAACCTCTGGCGTTTGGGAAGGATAGAAAAGACGAGGGGGCTTCTCTGGTGTGCTCAGAGAACACATCTTACCTCTCCTGGAAAAGTTGTGGATTTTTTTCTTTTTTCTCTCTGTTGCCAGGTCAGTGCACACTATAGGAACTTTGTCATCTTGCTAGGTTCTGCAAGGGAGTGGCTACTTGCCAGAGGGAGACAGTGCAGACAGGCCAAATTAAAATGGCAACCGAACAACAGAACTCCAGGAAAACAAACAAGCAACCAGCTTGGAGGAGGACACTTTGGGCCTCAGTTTGAATCCTGTTCTTTCTCAGTTGTTTGTTACTGTTGTCACTGGGAGAGGGGGAGGGTGGTTGGTGAACAGTGGGCCGTGGCCCCTGTGTCCTCACCCCTGTGTCCTAGCTCAGTGATTATGACAGCCTGGAGGGAGGAGATGGTACCCAGAGGGAGGAGGCATTGGCTAAATATTTTGGAACAGTCTTTACGAAGACTCTTATTAAAACATAATTAAGTAGAAAGCAAAATAGAGATGTCCCTGGATTTCTACAATGTTGATGTGCTACTTTTAGTACCACAACAAAAATACATTTTATAAAGAGTAATAAGACTCACAGTAAAGACTGAATAGTGATTACTGCATTTATTTAATCCTCACAACCTCTGACTTGGAGATGCTCTCATTGTTCCCAGTTTCCAGATGTGGCAACTGAGGCCGAGATGTTAAGTAAATTTCCCAAGGTCAAATGGCCAGCCAGTGACAGAGACTCTACCCAGGCAGCCAGGCTTCAGAGTCTAAGCTCTTAACCAAACTCTATATCACTTCCTGGGCTGAAAGTCAGCCTGGGATTAGGAAATTGGGGCACAGAAAGGTTAGATAACTTGCTGAAGTCACACAGCTAGGAAGTGAGAGCAGGACTCAAATTCACCTTTGACCAGCTCCAGAGAGAGTACCCTCCACTGTTAATAATGCTTTTCCTCTTTCGGAATTGGGTTCCTTAAAAGCATTGTCATGAAGATCAAATGAGACAGGGTAGGTGGGTGTGTTTAGACAACTGTAAAGCATCACACTGATTACCATTTGTCCACTAGGTCTGGGGACTAGAGGGCAAACAGGGAAAAACTCACCTTGTGTTCAGGGAGCCTCAGGCAGAGGCTGCCGAAAAGAGACCCACACATTTGCAGTGAGGAGGTCGAGCAGTATAGGTGTGAGGTATGAACAGATCTTAAGACCAGATGGGGTGGAAAAGCAGAGCATTTCTCTTCTGGTGCTGAGTGGTGAAGCCAACAGTCTGGCCCTTGTCACCTGGGTCCCTGGGTCAAGAACCTGATGCTAATTAAGCATCGTCATCAATGACAGCAATAAAACTGTTCTCTAAGAAGCCAAAGACATTCTGCCTCCTTCCTCCACCACACTTTTCCTTTCTCCAAGCTGCTTCCCAGCATTTCCCCGGGTTATTGGCTCTTTTCAGACATCCCTGCAGAGGGGTCCTAATTTGCATCTCCACATGGAAATCTTTACCTGGAGGTACAACACCTCCCTCTACAGCTGTGATCTACCTACAGAGCTGTGCCTGCCGGTGACTGAAAGTGGGGCAGTGACAGCAGCTTCTTCCCTCCCAATCTGTACCCCCACCCCAAATCCTGTCATCTGCTGAAGGGCCGGTTGTCTTCCTTGGGGGCACAGGTACCTGTCCATCTCTTCAAGTCCACTGAGGGCACTTCCTTTCATCTGCTCAGAATCTAACTTAAATGTGAATCCATCCAGCACAAACACCCAGCACTCAGAAGAGCTGTAACTTTGTTAAATTTTGCTCCTTCACAACAGTTGTCTTCTTTTCTGCTTGCTGATGTCCTGCCGAAGGAGTCTAAATGACAATGTTTGGAAAGATAGCAAAATTAAGCACATGGAAGTGATTTCTTTTTAATCCACCACACTGCAGGCTGGCCCCTCATTATTTGTGAATACGTATCAAGCCCAAACTTTGAAAATTTGATAATTGGTTTCTTACAGTTCCATTATTTCTCCTTTTCCTCCGAGTCTGATGTGTATGGAAAGTTTCTGAAGTATGCATCCGATAAATGAAACCTATATATAAAGATAGGCACAGTGAAATAAAGTAAAATAAGACCTTATTTATTTAGTGAATATTTATGACAGGTCTTTATTGTGTCAGGTACTGTATGAGGAGCTGGGGACATGGCGATGAACAAGGTCAGCATCTGTCCTCACGAACTTACTATCTAGTGGCACACAAGCCAATGAAAGAGCAAATAGACATTTTGCACATTGTGATAAATTCTTAGAGTGAAGCAAGTATGGGTATTGTGAAAGACAATCATGGAAGGGAAAACCCAGGAAGGGAGTGCTTTCTGATCACCCAACCCAAAGACCTCATTTTGCAGATGAGAAAAGTCAGGAATGAGTGATTTCCCACCCCCCCCCCCACCCTATACAAATATTTCTGGCAGACCCACAGCCAAGGGAGCTACTGCCTCTTGGATGGGGACTATTGGATCTGTGTGGGAAATGCTCCATCTTCTTATGGTGAATTTTCTAGGAGGATTTGTTTCAAAGACCTACGTGTATATACAGTTATTTCCGGGGAAATGCTAGAAGGCATTCTGGTATTCCTGTTTTGCACATTGATAAGGTCTGGATGCTGTGGAAGAATGAGTTCTTCCCTCTCCTCCCAGACACTAACTCAGAATTCTTGTAGTGAAGTTCATGCCCATGCACTGAGCAGAGGAGGTCCCTACACTCTGGACCTAAAGTCTGTTAGATCCAAAATCCAGGGGGCTCATGCCAAGAAGGAATTGGAGGGAAAAACAGGGCCCTCTCTTC
The DNA here is from genome assembly GCF_027475565.1 of Acinonyx jubatus. NCBI lineage: Eukaryota > Metazoa > Chordata > Mammalia > Carnivora > Felidae > Acinonyx > Acinonyx jubatus. Next base: position 61,207,530 of record NC_069393.1, read on the forward strand.
CTGCCTCTGGTCCCCTTTCCACATGGAAATTCCTGAGGGTAGAGCCCACTTTGGTTATCTTTGTGGTTTAGTCTTCCTTACAGCTAGCAGTTATCTAGCAGCTTGTTCCAGAGCCTGATGTATCATCCCTGAACTTGTCTCAGGGGCCACACATCCCTCCATCCTTTGCTGTTTGGTCACAGCACTTACCATAAAGGGCAAGGTATCTTCTCTTGGTCAAAAATCCTCAATCTTCTCCTGTTCAATACTGAGATCAAGTTGGATATAATAAGCATTCTGACTTTCCATTGCTCTGTAACAAACTATCCCCAGACACAGTAACTTAAAATAACTATTATTATCTCCCATGATTCTGGGATTGATGGGCTCGGTGGGGCAATTCTTCTTTGGCATCCCTCATTTGGTTGCAGTCAGAAGTTGTCCAAAGGCTTCTTCACTCACATGGCTGGTGCCTGGGCTGGGATGGCTGGATCCACTGGGGTCTGCTTAGACATCTCTCCCTTTGCGTGGCCTCTCCATATGGCTAGCTTGGGCATCCTCATGCCTGGTGGTCACAGTGTACTTCTCACAAGGCTACTGGCTTCCCCAGAAGACAGGAAGAGGAAGCTGCCAATCTCTTAAGGCCTGGGCCTAGAAACTGCCATAGTGTCACTTCTGCCATTTTCTATTGATCAAAGCAGTCACAGAGACCATCCACATTTAAAGAGAGGGGACATAGATTCCCATCTCTGAATGGTGTAAGAATTGAAGAATTTGCGGCCATCTTTAATCTGCCAGAAATCTACTGCCCTTTTTTTTTAATGTTTTATTTATTTTTGAGACAGAGAGAGAAAGAGCATGAGCAGGGGAGGGGCAGAGAGAGAGGGAGACACAGAATCCAAAGCAGGCTCCAGGCTCTGAGCTGTCAGCACAGAGCCTGATGCAGGGCTCGAACTCACGAACTGCGAGATCATGACCTGAGCCAAAGTCAGATGCTTAACCGACTGAGCCACCCAGGTGCCCCAATCTACTGCCCTTTCTATGTGAGAACACTAAACATTCATAAAGAAAGCAAATATGTCTCCATTAACTCTTTTTCTTTACAGGCCCTGCTTACAAGTTTCTCTAAGCTTCAGATCACCCTCCACCCTTCCCCACCCCTGTATGAGTCTAAATGGTCAAAGTGATTCTTTAAGACATGACATCCAGGACTTGATTCATTATCCCAGATATGGCTGTCCCAGTACAGAGCATAGTGAACTGATCAATATCTCTTTTTCTGGGAAACGTAATTCTATGTATGCAGCTTAAGACTGAATTCCTTTTTGTTTTTTATCAGCCGTTACATTTTTGATGCATATTGAACTGCAATGACATTTTTATTATAAAAAGTAATTGCAGCAAATGTATAAAATATGGAACAACACAAAGAAGAAAATAAGATTGTCTATATTCTCACCACTGAAAGTTAACTGCTGCTACCTTTTGAGTCTTTTTTTCTATTAATATCTATATGTGTGTGTGTATTTTCAGTAAACTGGTTTTTATCCACTTAGGAAAATGTTCTGGGGATTTTCTCCATGTCAGGAAATTCCTTCTTTATTATCATCTGTAGTGATGGCCACATAACTGTACTTTGTGGTCCAGTGAATCACCTGCATCTTTTTTTTTTTTTTTGAATGAATGAAATACAGTCAAACCAGGTCTTCTCCATTCTGTACTTGTGTAATTCTTGTTTGTTCGTTTGTTTTTAAACTTAAATGTAGGAGTACATTTTTATTAAATATTATCTTGTTTCTTTTAGGGTAGATTATTGTATCCTGTTACAATCTTTAAAGTCTTGATTTCACAGTCAATCTCTCCCAGGTTTATATGATTTTAAAATCAATAATATGAAAATTACTGATATATCATTTTAAATAGGATAAACCCTCATAACATTCCTTTGGGGGCCACTCTGTACGTTTCATTACTCCATTGATCAAATATTCTTTGGCTCTGATAATTAATAATTTTATCTGTACTATCAGAGATATATGGCTTGTTTCTTCATTTGAAAACAAGAATTTTTGAAAACAGGAAAAAAAAAGACTGCCAACCACTTTACCATTTGGATTAATTATGTCTGTTACATTTCCTTTTATGCCCATATTATCATTTTATTAAAGAAAGGAGATTGGAATGGTTTGGTGAAACTTGTTCTTTTTGAACCCATGCTATTGTTCTGGAGGAAAAGAAATTCATCAAATACTAAAATCCAATTCAAATCTCTTATCATTCATGAATATATAGGTGGTACATAAAGGTCTTCATCTTGAGATATCTCTTAATTTGGAGAGTAAAAATAATTTTTTTTTAGATTAAGTTTTTTTGTTATTGTTGTTTCTCTTTGTCATATACAATTGCTGATGGGGGAAGATGGGAGTAATTAGTTCTTTCAAAAAATATTTAATTGAAAAATGAACACATTTTTCTGTGTTCAAAAACCAACTATTTAATTTTCTAAGGATTAAACACAACTCATTAGACTTTAAATAATACAATCCATTTGTAAAAACAAAATCCAGATTATTTCCCAGTTCCCCACAGTCCTTCAGAGAGTAGCCCCAGTGGCTCAGCACTTTCATATTTAAGTCCTAGAGGCACACTTCACTGTGTCTCAGTTGGGAAAAGTGATTTGGACTCATGAAAGCAGTGATGAGCTTTTTTCTTTCTCCTCACTTATCTCTGATTTCTTAACCCTGAAAAAAAACATTTGTTCTACCCTCTCCATGCGAAGATTATTTTTCCTGAAATAATAGAGGCAAAAGAGAAGTGGAGTAGTTGTGCTTTCTATTTGCTATTCTCATTACATCTTCTGCTTCAAGTAATGGATCCATTTCCTTCCTTTCTAAAGTACCTGAGAGCCTGCTCATCTTAAGATTCTCCACACTGCCTAATGCAATGCTTTACTTGTTATAGGTATATTAGTCAGAACACTTTTGGTTGCGAGGGATACAAACCCAACTCAAACATCCTTATATCAAAAACCGTAAAATGTATGTAGACGATCCAACAGCTGACAAGCTTCAGATACAGCTAGATCAAAGATTCAAAATTTGCCATCAGGACCTAGATTCTATCTCTCCTCAGTGCGTTTCTCTCTGATTTTACTCTGAGGCAGTCTCCCTGCACATGGGATCCCAAGGTCTCTATCTTCACAGCTCTGAGCTGTGAGAAAAATGAAATACCTGTCTTGACTGCTCAAACAAGTCTCAGGGTAAGCTCTGTTTGACCTGTTTGGTTTGGATTAGGTCGTTCCTGAGCCAATCAATCACCATAGCCATGGCCATCTGAGGCTTCCATTGGCCTGAGCTCGCAGTCACATGATTACCCATTGTGTCTGGGATATAATCAGGTCTACCTAAGTGGCAGTGGGAGAGAGGACCACTGGTGCTTCCTCCAGAGACAAGTCTGAGTATCGGTATCAGGATAATTAAGGAAGGATGCTGGATGGGAAAAAAAACAACACATAATCATGACAAGTTTTTAATTAAATATTTTTTGAAGAAATTTATTAGTTCCATCATTCTCACCAGTGATTGACAAAGAGAAACAGCAATGACAAAAAACCTAGTCCTAAGAAATTTATTTTTAATCTCCAAAGTGAAAGATACCTCAGGATGAAGACTTTTAGGTCCAGCCTGTATATTCGTGAATGGTAAAGGATAGGAATTGGGTTTTATTATTTGACCAATTTCTTTTCCTCCAGAACATGTGAGTTTATTTTTCATTTTGTGAATTTCCTGGAAGCAAATGCAACACTTCCTATCATCTGCCCTTTAAACAAAAGATTTCTCACTTTCCACTAAAATAAAATGTATTACAATAGGACTACTATATACATTAGGAAATAAAGGCTCCTGAGTTGTGGCAGCCTCAGCAGACTTGGGATCTTAAGGATGACATCCCGCTAATGCATTGCTGCCCATCTCTCAGTGGTTTGATTCTGCCTTCCTAAAATGCAACCAAGAATAGGAATCTAGAGGCTGGTGCTTTGATGTTGAGATGACCTATTTTAAACAGCCAGTATCCAGTCAGAGGAACAGAGCACATGCTAGTAGTCCGATAGAAGGAATTTAATATGAAGAATTGATTATAAAGGCATTGGGATAACTCAAGAGCCAAATGAACCACAAGGCAACCCAGATATTAAGGAATCAGAAAGCCTCTACAAGCCCTAAGGTGCAGGGAATTAAGGGAGGAGATGGTGCTGTCAGATTCAGAATGCTGGGGCCATCTAGCAGGACTGAGAACACCAGGGGCTTCCAGGTAGGAACTAGATCTATGAAAAAGGCTGTGTGGTATAAGCTGGAACCACAGAGCAGTTGCCAATCAAAGCAGAAAGAAGGGGAGAACTACCTTCATTTCTCCCTATTTTGCCCTCCGATCTCCCAACATGGTCTTTCATTGGCTAAACCAGAAGGCAGCTAGCAAGGAAGTTGGGGAAGTGTAGTTTTCAGGACAAAGGAGAGGAATGTATCTGAAACCAAAGTGGCAAATGAGTGACACATTGTCTGTAGCAAACTGTGAAGACTGGGGCTGTTTTCACATGGAAAATTAACAGCTTTCTTATTAGTCCTTTTCTTTGTTGCAGTTAAGTGGGTTTGAAGCCTTTATGCTTTGAAGAAAAGGAAACTCCTATTTGCTGATTCTGACCATGGGTCTATTAGACTATGAGGGACCAAAGAGTTGGGGGCAGGGAGCAGGTAGCAGGAGTTTTACAGAGGAACAACTAAAAGAAAATGAGGTGATTCACTGGTGTGACGTATCTTGGAGAAGAAATGGGGAGAGTGGAGTTCTCTCCAAACTGGAAAGGTAGGGAGAGAAAGAGAGTACTGTGAATGGTTCCTTTATCAGATGAGTCCTGCTTGCTACTTACCAGCATTTCTGCCTGGAGACTAAAGAGCTGTGTTGTATATCTGTGCTGTTGGGGCCACAGAGTGCCTTACAAAAGGGCCTGAGCCCCAAGAATGGCATGAGATTAACAGAAGACAACCAAGAGGGAATATTTGGAGGGGTTGGAGTCATTCTCAGTAAACTCAAAGGCAGATCGTAGTAGCTGACTTTTCTATTATTCTGTTAAGGATTCCACTGGATTGGCCCCTCACCTAGGGTTACTGTATAGGGGAGCTGCTGGAGAATATCACGAAACATTGCTTTCCTTTTCACTCACCCTTTTTGGGCATAGATACCTGATGGGAAAGCCCAAGAAAATAAAGCTCAAAGCTATAGCTCTGAGTACTTAATTTGGGTACAGAGTTTGAACAGGGTGCATTTAGGTAGTAGGTGCAGATAACAACAGAGAACTGAATTGTCTGAATGTCTGTGGTTTTGGGTAGTGAGAGTTTGGACAGTGAGGGAATCCTGTATTTCAATATTTTAACAGTTGGCATAATCAAACTAGTGTGTTCTAATTGAATATCAGCCCTGGTCATAATCCTCCCTCCTCCAGGAAGCCTTGGGACATTATGGCCACCCATAGGCACTCTCCCAGATCCATAGCTGCTCTGCAAAGGCAGATGTGGTGGGGCTCCATACTGAGATTTCAATTCGTGCTTTATGTGGTAGTTACAAGCTACAATGTAGGTTCCAAAAACTTGTCCAAGAACATAGAACATAGACAAACCTTTGAACTCCTTTGCCTTAGGAACTTCTGTGTTGCCAGGCTACAGCAGAATTTTCCTTTGCTTCTGAAAGCCCAGGCTTTCTGAAAGGGAATGCCAGACCAGTTGTGTCTCATATAAGCACAGCCCTGGGCCAAAGTCAGTAAAGAGATGTGCCTAGTATAGTCTGAATAGTCGTAGTCAGTACAGAGTTTTAAGTTTGATTCTTGTCAAATTTTTTAAATGGAGAGATTCTACATGCGAACCCAGATTTCAGGCATTTCCCAGAAATTTGAGTGTTTAGTCAGTATTAGCTCCACATTTGCAGTGCCAGCAATGGCTCTGTCCTCTTTAGAAGGCACGCATTTCTGGTTAGCCATGGTCTCTGCCACTCCTTTTTGTGTTCCTGACCCAGACATGAGTCCTTTGCCATTTTGTCATCTTCCATCTGGCAGGTACCACTCATTTGCATTACCTGTTGAGTTTCTTAGGTAGTTGAGTTTCTGACTCCTGGGCTTTTGGAGTCAGGGCTTGTGGAAGGGAAGCAGAGTTGAGATCCCCTGAGCCTTGCAGAAGACTGGCTTCTCTGGGTTTTGTGAGGGGAAGACACTAACTCCCCATAGTAGGGCTGATGTGACATGGCTTGTGAATGTCTAGGAGACTGGAGACTGTGCCCTCCATCATGGTGTTGGAAGACCTCTGGGCTCAGGCTTGGATCTATCCCCTTAGGTCACTAGGCTAGCTTAGACAAGGATCACCCAGTTGTAATTGTGAGGACTGAAGACAAGGGGATTTTCCTCTGAAAATTTAAGATTTACAAGAACCCTGGGACTTCTGAACAGCACTTCAAGGAAGGCCCACAGGATTACAGAACTAAGTATCCTCTGGTGATACAGGAAAGAGTTCAGAACAGGGTATTGATTAAGAAACAAGACATCAACTGTTATATATTAGCCTTAGGGATGTTTGGCTGTATCTTCATGTCTCCCTGTATTGAAAGATGGGATGAATCCCATTCTTCTACCTGCAGGGCTGGATTTATGTGGTTTGCTTATGCGCTGTCACCAAGGAGCACTTTCTCTTTGTTTTGTCATTGTGAAGTTGCATGCCTGAAATGATCTGGCGATGATTTTTCAAAAAGCCCCAAGCACAGAGCTCAGTACTTTTTTTTTCTTAACAGCAGATGTTCTAATAGTCTGTCTCCTGTTGCACAGAGAAATACAAAGAAAATTATGGAGCCACCACATATATCTGAGTATCAACTGATGTTCCTGTGGGATATTGTGGAAACTTCTTAAGTGACTTCCCATATTTTACTTTCCCAGTACATTCCATATACTAGTCTCAGAGTTCTTTTCCCAGATCCTGAGATTAATCTGTTCATCCTCTTTTACAGCCCATCTCTGGACCCCTATACCTTCATTTAAAGCCCTCTGTCTTTGATATAGCTTTATAGAGCCCTCCTGCATTACCAGCTTCATCCCTCCACCATCACATGCTCCGCCCAACTTCCCCATCACTCCATTCCCTGCTTCTCTCTCTAGACCTCAGCTCAACCTTCCCCTTCAGCCTGAGGTGTCCTTTTCTTCACCTCTACTGGTTGAACTCCTGTCAAACTCCTATCTTCAAAGCCCACCTTGAATTCTGCCTCTCTCTCAAGTCATTTCTGTTATTTCTAGTAGGCATCACAATACTTTGGATCTCTATCCTAGCGCCTTCCCTAAACAACTATGTGTATGTCCTCCTCCTTCTGATCCCCTTTCCACCCCAGATCTGAGAACTCTTTAAGAGCAGCAGATTAGTACCTCTCAAGAGAATTATGACAAAAGGCAAAAGAGAAGAATCTTCTGATAACTCAATTATAAGATCAACTTAATGGTCCAGCAAAGTCATTTATAGAAACAACTTAAGTGGTCAAAATTATTCCTGGTTCAGAGCATAACTTGATTGAAGCTGTTTTTATTTTGTATTTTTGAGGGCGAGAGAGAGAGAAGAGAAGAGAGGAGAGGGGAAGGGAGGGGAGGGGAGGAGAGAGGAGGAGAGAGGAGGAGAGGAGAGGAGAGGAGACTAGAAGAGAGGAAGACAGAGACTCTTAAGCAGGCTCTACGACCAGCATGGATGATGCAGGGTACCATTTTACGACCTTGAGATCATGACCTGAGCTTAAATCAAGAGTTGGGATGCTTAACTGACTGAGATACCCAGGTGCCCTGAAGCTGTTTTTATATAGCATTAAACTGTAATCTGGGGCTGGTGGAGAGGTATGTGCACATGGGAGAATCCATTGTCTTATTATATCTTCCTCTGTGTGGTTTACATCATGAATTAGCATATTTGTTAAGGTTCTGAGAAGTTCTATAGTAATGAATCCATTTTCACTTTGTTGAATCTATTATCTATTGAATTTATATGACTCATGTTTTGCATACAACATGTGAAACATTATTTTTTCATAGAATATTATTACTATCTGCTGGACTAAAGAAATGATATACCACTCAGAAGGAGAACTGGTCTATATTGAATCTGGAAAACAAAAACAGAAGCACAAATGTTGTCAGTGTCTATCCAAGGGTATTTGGAGGAGATCTGGGCTGCTGTGTTCTGCAGGTGGTGGGTCCTTTCCAGGGAGATAACACCATGTGTTCCCTTGACCCGATACCACAGGATTATTTGAGTTGGACAACTAATTTCCCTTATTCTCAATCTATGCTCGCCAGAAAATCTGGTTATAGTTTAGTTTCCAAAGTAAATTTCTTACATGAAAAAAATAATCTGGCCCAAGGACAGAGCATGTAACCCCCTTGCAGTTCTGTTATGGTAGTAAATTGGCATTCTAGATTGGCCATCAGTCCCTTGTAACCTTGATTAGTGACAGTCCATCCCTGAGATAGTGATTCACTCTCTCTGGAATAGAACAAAATCACATTTCAGAACCTGCAAGGCTGTGGATGATATCCTAGTGCTGTGGTGAAGGACAACGTCAATACCTAGCACTTATGAGGCACCATTGCAGTTATCTGTTTCTGTGTAACAAATACACACTTAGTAGCTTAAATCAGAAACAATCATCATTTTTTTTTCCTGTGGATCAGGAATTTGGGAAGACTTAGCTGAACAGTTTTCGCTTAGATTGTGATCAGACAGTGACTACAATAGCTGGGACTTGACTGGAATCTCTCTGACTTCATGTAGACTCAGGACCTCTCCGTTTGTTCTCTCCATGTGAGCTGCTAGGAGCTTCCTCACAATATGGCATCCTCAGGGCTCCAAAAGCAAGATTCTCAGTGAACAAGGTGAAGCACTATCAACTTTTCTGATCTTGCCTCAGGAATCACATCAATGTCACTTACCTGCTATTTGTTACAGGAGAGTTACAGGCCCATCCAGATTCAGAGAGAAAATAGACTCCACCTGTTGCTGAGAGAATGGCACTGTTTTAAAGAGCATGTGGGATGGGGGTAATGTAGTTTTCTTTGGAAGATACAACCTGATGCAAGCACTTACTATATTCAGTGCCTTTGCTAAATCTCTCTTCCTCTCTCTCTCCCTCTCTCTGTCTTTCTCTCTCCCCCTCTCTCTCTCATGCACACACACACACACACACACATACATACACACCCTTTATTTGTTTCTCACAACAAATCTATGAGATCATTCTTATAATTCCCCATTTTTACAGAGGTTAAGTAATTTGTCCAGGGACTAATAGGTGGTTAGTTGTAGGGTTGGGTTTTGAAAACCAGTGTGTGCTCTTAAACAATATGCTCCACCGCCTGGTGAACCAAGGTAAATGCCACCTGGGAAGTTCCTGGCAGTCTGTCACCCAGCCTTCCTAGTGGCTCCCACCTCACTACGCATGCTAAGAGAACATTTCAAGGTGTTGATCAGAAAGCCCTCTTCCCTAAACCACCATATTCCTTGTGCCCTGAGGGTCTTTCCCTCATGGAACCCCTACCTGCTCCCCACCACCTCTGGTCATCCCTTAATGGAACCAGAAAACAAAGGCCATGTTATTAAGTTTTCAGGTTTTTGTTGATGGAAGAAAAATGTCCCAGTGCTACTGACGATGTTGGTGCTCTGCCCAGATCTCCCTGGAACTCTTCTCTCTATTTATGTTCCCTGTTAGTGTTCTTGAGCCTCTAACAGTCAGCACCTGTGCTTCTTTTCATAGACCTGCCCTTGTGCACCTGGAGCCTACTCTGCCCAGTTATATGAGGGGAGGAAAGAGAACTTATGTCTCCCCAAGTTGGTCCTTGGCCAATGCCTGAAGAGTTGGGAGAATGAGGGCCCAACCCTCTGTCCTCTGGTTGGGAGAGCCTTCAGGGGTAACTTACACTCCAGAGCACCCTGGAGGGATCAGGGTGGGACTTTTCATGAAATTGCACTCTTTGCTTCTTCCCATTCTTCTCCTGTTTTCCCCACTTCTCTGAAAACACCACCTTTGAAAACCACTCAGTCTGTTTCTGGGGAACCTGATGTCTCTAATGGGAAAGGAGAAGGGGAAGGAGTTAGAGAAACTTCTTCAGAACAAGTCCAGTCCTTTGCCAGATCAGAGAGCTACAGGGAGGTTGGACCAGCCTGGCCTGTTTCATTGTCCTTCAGAAAGTAGACCCTCCCACTGACCCAAATGACACCAGCTGTGCTGACAGCCACAAGCACAGTGTTCTGGACCAGGAGTCTCTCCTCAACACCCCTGTCTAACCTGCCTTCTCACATCCCACTCAATGGGACAAGCCCCCTAGAATGGAGCTTAAAGGGGTGATGGTAGTCTAAGGAAAAGCTTCTCCACCACTCTTTCCGTTATACCTGACCAGGGTGATACTTGATGGAACTGATGTGCCACTGATCCAGGGAGGGGTTGGAACCCACATAGAACTAAGAGTTAGACTTCTTGTGCCTAGCTCAGCTCCCAACTAGCTGTGTGCCCTGTTTTCTCCACCACAATGTAGTCTCTGAGATCCCTCCAGCTCTAAATGTCTGTGCTTTCACATGACATGTTCGATGCCTCCCAAAAGCTTATAATCTTGTTAGGAAAACATGACACAATTAGAGGACTGTACATGACAGGCTATAGTACAAATCTAAAATCAGTCCAATTAAGAGGGAAAAGGAATAGTGCAGAAAACAATCACAGTAGCTGATTAGGATGGGTGGATTTCTGTGGGACAGTCTTCAGGAAAGGGTTCAAGGAAGAATTTGAGAAAGGTCTTGGAGGTTGACTATTGCTTGGTTGAAGGAAGGTAAAAGCCACCATAGTCAAAGGCTTATAATTGTTACTTTTGTGTGTGAGGGAGAGGCAAAGGAACAAAATCCTGGTTATCATCTAATTGCTGTTCCAACTCGTAAGTGAATATAGCACATACTGCTCCAGTTATAATATACTAGTTATTTACAGGGCTGTATTTCTATTCTCCCTGGCTTAACACACATCACTGGAAATCTGACATTCAGAATTGGCTTTTCCAACCTCCTAAATTTTAATTAAAGTAATTATGTTACTAACAGAAGCTGTAATTTATCTTCTCCCTGTGTTTACAAAGAGGAAAAAAGGCAACTTTGGCCAAGCACATTTTCCCTGCATCATATTGCTGGTTTGGTGGTGGGGAAGGGGGGATGTCTTTGGTTTGGGGGGCGTCCAGAGGCCATACTGCTCACTGGTCTCTTCTCTCTGCAGTGCAGAGGGCCCTGTTCTAGTTCTTTTGGATAACTGCTACTGAAAACCTCAAAGTGGGCTGAGCTGTGTCATTCGGAAGCAGCATTTGGGCTAAAGAGCAAGTCCATGTTCTAGAAAAATCCTTTTGGCACAAGACACTCTGTGTGTGTGTGTGTGTGTGTGTATGTGTGTGCGTGCGCACGCTCACACGTGCATGTGTATTTTTGGCAATGGTGGGAATAAGGAGCTCAGTGATTTAGATGAGAACTTTCCATGCAATTAACTTGTTCCATACCAAAGCAGGTGCCGAAGTGAACCACTGGGCCAGTCTGCTCAGTAAATACCCATCCGTAGGTATAGAGCAATTCAATGGAAATAATTATACTGGGTCAATTAAGCAGAACTCACACCTCCTCCTGTTAGCCTGTTTGAATTTTTTATTTCCTTGAGTCAGGTTTGTTCAGGATTTAAACTGCTTTACCTCTGGAAAAGCAAGCCTCTAGGGAAACATCATTGATTTGTGCGATGGTGGTTGTTGCTAGAGAAGGTGGCACCGCTTCCCAAGCAAGAGCACTTGGTCTGGGCCTCAGGCAGGCTTGGGCTGGAGTGCTGGCTCCAAAACCTAGTGGCCCTATAACCTTAGGCAAATTATTTAACTTTCTGAACCTTAGTTTTCTCATTTTAAAAGTGAAGATGGGAAGACAGCTTATATTCCCATTCTTTCATGAGGATTAATTGAGAAAATGCTGGCAAAGCTCTAAAAAAAAGGTCCTGGGATATAATCAATGCTCCATAAGCAGCGACCATTGTTATTTTTGTTATCGACAGTAAAACTGGATATTATTATAACTGTGCCACCTATGATGACCCAATGGAAAGCTTTTATAAAGGGTGGCATGTGAGGAGATAATTGTGCTCAACTCCAAACATGCAGAATTTAGAAACACCAATATGTGAGGTTATAAAATGGAACAATTAGGTGGTGATGTAAGGGCTGGACAGAAGAAGGAACACCAGAATTCAATGAATTCTAAAGCCCCTTGGCTGCAATGAGGATCAGTCCATCTGTAGATTACCCATGGCATATCACAAAGGCTGGGAGGGAGGCTGAGAAACTAAGCATTGGGGACCACTGTCAGGTTGAAAATGAATCAGAAATGAAATGACATCACCTCTAAAATGATAAGGCAAATCAGTAAAAAAAATGCAATCTGACAAAAATTCTGTTCTTCACACAATGATAGTATTTATTGAGAGCTTACAGTTTGACAGAGGCATTAATGTGGATTCCTTATTTAATCTTTACCATAACCTATAAGGTTGGTTCTATGATTATCTCAGTTTTACAGACACATCACCCTTTAGGGATGTGCTTACTGCAGAAAATGAAAGGTCGCTTACTTCTTAAAGAGGTTCTTTTACAGCCTGGGAGAGTGTAGATGCACCAGAAGCTTACATGTGGGAGGGGCTTACTTAAACTCCAGACAATGTGGATGTACTTGTATTCGTACAATCATTAAACAAGTTATTATAGGCTCTACTACAAGGTGCTAGGAACTGAGTTTTGTGTTGAAGATATAATGATGAACAAAAGTAGGTGTGATCAGCTTCTGAGAAGATGGAGTAGATGAACTTTTCCTTACACTTCCTGCTGCTGTGTACAACAAATCTCCTTAAGCATTGTGTGTAGAGCAAACATAAGAAGACTCTGAAAGGTGGAAAGAAGATGGCAGGTCAGTAAGATATTTGGGGAACCAAGGAATGACACGTGAGTTCTCTGCTTTTGTTTTTGGTTCTTGGTTTTTGGGCTTTATTTGTTTGCTTGTTTGTTTGTTTTTACCTCATGAATCCCAGACTCAGAGATGAAGAAGCCAGCAACTTGGAAATACCCATGGGCACAGACAATGCAAATCCTGTTGTCCCTAGCCAAAGAACTAGAAAAGGGGCAGTTTGGCAAGATAGGAACTTTTAGACAATAACAACTTAACTCTAGCTAAACACTACAGAAAAATCTGTGGCCTCACATCCACCCAGTGCCCAGTGGTAATGAAGCCAGCCCCCTTCCCCATGCTTTTGTATCAGTGGAAGCCACATGGGAAATAGTAATGAAGCAAATTCCTATACCTTCCAGCCAGAGAGGTATCAGTGAAGGTTTGGGAGGAACAGGAAACTCCCACCTTTGCCCAGCCCTGTCCCCCAGGTGTCAATGGAGGCTAAGTAGGGAGTATGAATTTATACTCCTCCTGGCAGTACCAAGGTGGCACCCCCTCCTGTTCCTCTGTCAGGGCTATATCAGAAGCAAGTTAAGATCCAGAGTCCCAAAACATAATACCCACAATAAGAACCAGGAAGTCTCATACTGAATGTAAAAAGAAAATCTCATCTACTGATGCCAGCATAGAGATGACAGATAAGTTAGAATTATCTGATAAAGATTTTAAAGCTGTTATTATAAAAAAATACTTCAACAATCAATTAAAAACAAGCTGGAAACAAATGGAAGTATAGCAAGTTTCAGCAAGGAAATGAAAGATAAAAAGAAGAACCAAGTGGAAATTCTAGAATTGAAAAACATAATAACCAAGAATAAAAATCCCAAAGGATCAATTCAACAGCAGAATAAAGGGACAGAAAACAATAATTTAACTTGAAAGTACAAAAGTAGAAATCACCCAATCTGAACAACAGAAAATAGATTGAAAAAATAAGAAAGAACAAAGTCTCAGGGGTTTGTGGGACTATAACAAAAGATCTAACATTCATGTCCTGGGACTCAAAGAAGGAGAGGAGAAAAAAGACAAGGATAGAAAAGTGCTGAAGGAGATAATGGCTGAAAACTTCTCAAATTTGTCAAAAGACATACCTACATATCCAAGAAGCTGAGTGAGCCTCAAGCAGAAAGAAAGAAAGAAAGAAAGAAAGAAAGAAAGAAAGAAAGAAAGAAATCTACAGCAAGACGCATTACAATCAAACTTCTGAAAACTAGAGACAAAGAAAAATCTTGAAAGCAGCAAGAGAGAAATGACACACATTACCTAAAGGGAAAACAATTCAAATGACGATGTATTTCTCATCGGAAACTATGGAGGTCAGAAATAAGTGACACAACATTTTTCAAAATATTTTCAGCATTTCCAATGCTGAAAGTAAAGAAATATCAACTCAGAATCCCACAGCCAGTGAAAATATCCTTCAAGAATGAAGGGGAAATGAAGACATTCTCAGATGAAGAAAAACTAACAGGTCTTGTCACCAGCAGACCTACCCTAAATGAATGACTGACAACAGGAGGTAGCCTAAAAAAGAAAGGAAGGAAATGATAAAGGAAGGATCTTTGAAACATCAGGAATGAAGAAAGAATGTGGGAAGCTAAAATCTTGGTAAATAAAATTGACTTTCCTTTTTCTCTTGAGTTTTCTAAAAAATTTTAGTGGTTGAAGCAACAATTATAACACTGTTCCATATAGTTCTAAATGTGTGTATAGGAAATATTTAAGGCAATTATAAATAGGGGAAGGTAAAGGGACATAAAGAAAAAATAAGATTTTTATACTTCACTCACACTGGTAAAAAGGAAAACCTACAGGCTATGATAAATTGTGTATGTTTAATGCAATACCTAGAGCAAGCACTAAAAAAGTTGTACAGAGATATATTCAAAAATGTTATAGATGAAATCAAACTGGAACTTAAAAAATGTTCAAGTAACTCACAGGAAGGCAGGGAAAACCAGACAGATAAATTAAAAACAGAACAAACAGAAAACAAAAAATAAAATGGCAGGGTTAAGCACTAATATATCACTAATTACAGGACCTGTAAATGATTGAAATATACAAAAGAGAAGGCAGTTAGGCAGCGAGGATTAACAAACATGACCCAAATATATTCTGTCTACAAGAAGCATACTTAAAATATAACTATGAAAGGATGGAAAAGATATATCTTGAAAACATTAATCAAAAGAGAGCAGGACTAGCTATATTAATGTCAGATATAGTAAACTTCAGGACTAAGAAAATTATCAGAGACGGAGACATTATGTAATGACAAAAGGGTCAGTCTGTCAGGAAGATACAGCAATCTTAAATGTGTAAATATCAAACAATAAAGCTGCAAAATGTATGAAGCACAAACTGACAGAACTGAAGGGAGAAAGAGACATGTGCACAATTAGAATTAGAGAATTCAGCACTCATTTCAATTGTCCAATTGAAAGAACTAGATAGAAACTCAGCAAGAACATAGAAAAACTAAACAACATCATCAACCAATGAGATCTAGCCAATATTTATAGAACACTCCACAGTAGAATATACATTGTTTTCAAGTAAAAACAGAACATAGATAAGACAGGCCATATCCTGGGCTATAAAACAAACATTAATATTTTTTTTAAATATGAAATTTATTGTCAAGTTTGTTTCCATACAACACCCAGTGCTCATCCCAACAGGTGCCCTCCACAATGCCCATCACCCACCCTCCTCTCCCTTCCACCCCCCTTCAACCCTCAGTTTATTCTCAGTTTTTAAGAGTCTCTTATGGTTTGGCTCCCTCCCTCTCTAACTTTTTTTTTCCTTCCCCTCCCCCATGGTCTTCTGTTAAGTTTCTCAGGATCCACATAAGAGTGAAAACATATGGTATCTGTCTTTCTCTGTATGACTTGTTTCACTTAGCATAACACTCTCCAGTTCCATCCACATTGCTACAAAAGGCCATATTTCATTCTTTCTCATTGCCAAGTGGTATTCCATTGCGTATATAAACCACATCTTCTTTATCTGTTCATCAGTTGATGGATATTTAGGCTCTTTCCATAATTTGGCTATTGTTGAAAGTCCTGCTATAAACATTGCGGTACAAGTGCCCCTACACATTAGCACTCCTGTATCCTTTGGGTAAATTCCTAGCAGTGCTATTGCTGGGTCATAGGGTAGATCTATTTTTAATTTTTTGAGGAACCTCCACACTGTTTTCCAGAGCAGCTGCACCAGTTTGCATTCCCACCAACAGTGCAAGAGGGTTCCCGTTTCTCCACATCCTCTCCAGCATCTATAGTCTCCTGATTTGTTCATTTTGGCCACTTTGACTGCGTGAGGTGATATCTCAGTGTGGTTTTGATTTGTATTTCCCTGAAGAGGAGTGACGTTGAGCATCTTTTCATGTGCCTGTTGGCCATCTGGATGTCTTCTTTAGAGAAGTTTCTATTCATGTTTTCTGCGCATTTCTTCACTGGATTATTTGGTTTTTGGGTGTGGAGTTTGGTGAGTTCTTTATAGATTTTGGATACTAGCCCTTTGTCTGATATGTCATTTGCAAATATCTTTTCCCATTCTGTTGGTTGCCTTTTAGTTTTGTTGATTGTTTCCTTTGCTGTGCAGAAGCTTTTTATCTTGATGAGGTCCCAATAGTCCATTTTTGCTTTGAATTCCCTTGCCTTTGGAGATGTGTTAAGTAAGAAATTGCTGTAGCTGAGGTCAATGAGGTTAGACTAGCAGAATGGACTCTCTGGAGCCAAACATTAATATTTTTATAGTTTTATATTTTAATAAAATTATTTAATATTTTAATATTTTTTAAAAAATTGAAATCATATAGAATGTGTACTCTTACCATAATGGAATCACACTAGAAATCAGTAATAGAAAGGTAATAGAAAGATCTCCAAAAAACATGAAAATAAAAGATCATACTCCCAAATAATCCATGGATCAAATAAGATGTCTCAAGAGAAATAAAAAGAATAATGAACTTAATGAAAATAAAACCACAACATATCAAGATTTGTGGAATACAGCTAGAGTAATGCAGAGAGGGCAGTTTATAGCACCAAATGCACATATTAGAGAAGTAGAAAAGCCTCAAGTCAGTAATTTAACCTTCCACTTTAAGAACCTAGGAAAAGAAGAGCAAAATAAACCCAATGCAAGCAGAAAGAAGGGAATAATAAAGAAAATAGCAGAAGTCGTTGAGACTGAAAACAGAAGATGATAGAAGAAAATCAGTGAAACCAAGAGCTGTTTCTTTGAAAAGGGCAATAAAATTGACAAACTTCTAGGAAGACTGACACAGTAAAAAGAAAGAAGTTAGCAATATCAGAAAGGGAGAATATCACTACTGATTCTGCAAACATCAAAGGATAATAAAAAAATACTACTAACAATTCTATGCATACAAATTTGACAACTCAAAATGGAGCAAATTTTTGAGAGACACCAACCACCACAACTTATGAAATAGATTGTTTGAAAAACTCTGTAACTATTAAGGAAATTGAATTCATAATTTCAAAAACTCCCCCAAATAAATTTCCAGGCCCAGATGGTTTTACTGGAAAATTCTATCAGGTTTAAAGAATTAAAACCAATTCTACATACTCTTTTCCAAATAATAGAAGAGGAGGGAACACTTCCTAATTCATTTTATGAAGTTAATATTACCCTGATAACAAAAGCATACAGTCCAAAAACAAACAAACAAACAAAACAACAAACAAACCCACAGTCCAATATCATTCATAAATATAGACACAACAATGGGTAACAAAATATTAGCAAATAAAATCCAGCAACATATAAAATGAATTTTATACCATGAAAAAATGGGGTTTATTGCTGGGATGCAAAATTGGTTTAATGTAAGAACATCAATCCACATTAATAGGCTAAAGGAGAAAAATCAACTGATCGTATCAATTGATGCAGAAAAAGCATTTCAAATTTAATACCTATTTATGATAAAAACTCAGGATAATAAGAATAGAGGGAAACTTTATGGATAAAGAGTACTATAAAAAACCAGTAGAGAACGTCATACTTAATGGTGAAATACTGAATCTTTTCCTCCAAGATTAGCAACAAGGCAAGGATGTCCACTCTTATCATGTTTATTCAATACAGTTGAATTCAACTGGAAGTTCAAACCGGTGCAGTAAGGCAAGAAAAAAAAAATGGCACACGGACTGGAAAGGAAGAAACAAAACTGTTGCTGATTGCAAAAGACACAATTGTTTACATAGAAAATGCCAAGGAATTTACAAAAATAATCCTAGAGTAAATGAGTTCACCAAGGTCACAGGATACAAGGTAAACATAAAAAAAATCAACTGTATCTCTATGTGCTAGTAATTAATTCATGGATACCAAAATTTAAAATATAATACCATTTTTATTCACTCAAAAAATGAAATACTTATGTGAAAATCTAACAAAACATATATGGGAATTATGTGCTAAAAACTATAAAATACTGACAAAAAAATCAAAGACAATACAAATAATCAAAAGACCTACTGTGTTCATGGATTGGAAGACTCAACATAGTAAAAAGTCCTCCCCAAACTGATGTATGGGCTCAATATAATTTCTATGAAAATTGCAGCAAGATTTTTTAAATAGGGATAAGAGTATTCTAAAATTTATACCAAAAGGCAAAGCCTTCTTATCAAAAGTATTAAAATAGCTAAAACAATTTTGAAAAGAGGAATAAAGTAGAAGAAATCAATCTACCTGATTTCAAGACTTAATATATAACAACAATAATGAAATCTGTATGGTTTTGGCAGAGGAATAGGCACATTTGATGGATCACTGGCACAGAACAGAGAACTCAGACATAGACTAATAGACCCAACTTATTATTTTTTTTTTAAGTTTATTTATTTTGAGAGACAGAGAGAGTGAGCAGCGGAGGGGAAGAGAGAGAGGAGAAAGAGAATCCCAAGCAGGCTCTGCATTGTCAGCACAGGGCCTGATGTGGGGCTCAAACCCACGAACCCATGAGATCATGACCTGAGCTGAAATCAAGAGTCAGATGCTCAACTGACTGAGCCACCCAGGTGCCCCCCAAACTTATTTTTGATGAAGGCACAAAAGCAATTCAATGGAGAAAAGATAGTTTTTCAACAAATGGTGCTGGAGCAACTGGACATCTATAGACATAAAAGTGACCTTGTTTCATACTTTATACAAAAAATGAAATAAAAATGGATCATGGGGTAAGTGCAAAATGTAAACTATAACACTTATAAAAAAAGATCTTCGAGATTCAGGGCTAGGCAAAAAGTGTTAATGACACCCAAAACACGATTCATTAAAAAAATTGATAAACTGGACTTCATCACAATTTAAAAATTCTGCTCTGTGGGCAATCCTGTTAAGAGGATGCAAAGACATGCTACAGACTGAGAAAAGATATTTTGAAACCATATAGTCAACAAGAACCAGTATCTAGAATACAGAAAGAACTCTTAAAACTCAGCAGAGAAACAAACCAACCCAATGAGAAAATGGATCTAAGACTTGAAGAGATATTTCACCTAACTGGTTGGCAAATGTTCAGTTTCCAGTCATTCATACTCATAGTCTTTGGGACCCGGGTTGTTGGGTTTTGTGCACTATCTGATTGAAAGAGTGATGGTGTTGCTAGGATGAAACTCCTGAGACTTTTGATGAAATTGAGTCACAAAACCATAATCATTGAATTAAAAAAATGGAACATAGGTCCATGGAACAATCACAGGTGTAAATATCAGCATGAACATGCATCTTAAAACTGTCAAAATGACCTTGAAGAACAGGTACAGCTGAAAGCAATGAGTATTCAAAGAAAAAAATATTCGATATTTTATTCTGCCAGATGGCTTTCCTCTGGATACACTACTCATGGATGTTGAGCCAAGGGTGAAATCTAAGGGGAGCTGTTGCCAGAAGAAGCTGAGGCCAAGGAAGAGGAAGAGGAAGAGGAAGAGGAAGTGGTCCAGGTAGAGGAAGAGGGGGCCCTAGGCAATGTCTCTCAGGATTACTGTTTCAAAGTGATATGTGATTTGGGATATTCTTGTACAGGTTTTGTTTGTTTATGTCAGTTTTAAATAAACATAAATGTAGGAAAAATAGAAAAAAAAAGATGTTCAATGTCCTTAGCCATCAGGGAAATGCAAATTAAAGCCACAATGATATTTTATTATGTATCTACCAAATTGACTAAAATAAAAAAATATTGATAACACTAAATACTGGAGGGGATTCAGAGAAATTGGGTCATTCACACATTGCTGGTGGGAATGTAAAACAGTACAGCCACTTAAAAACAGTGTAGCAATTTGTTAAATACGAAATATGCAACTACTATGGAACCAAGCAATGGCACTCCTAGGCATTTATCCCAGGAAGATAAAAACTTACATTCACAGAAAAACCTGTATGTGTATGGAAGTTTTATTCATTATAGTCCCAAACTGGAAACAATTCAAATGTCTTTCAATGGGTTAAACAGACAGTGGTACATCCATTCTATGGAATATAACATAGCAATAAAAAAGAGTAACTGTTGATACAAGTTACAAGCTGGATGAATCTCCAGAGAATTAGGTTGAGTGAGAAAAGCCAATCCTGATGGGTTATATACTATATGATTCCACTTATAACATTCTTGAAATGATAAAGTTACAGTAATGGAGAACAGATTAGTGATTGCCAGGGGTTAAGGAGAGGTTGGAGACAGGATGAAAGTGGGTGTGGCTATAAAAATGACAACATGAAGATCCTTGAGGTGATGGAAATGTCCCGAAATGTGACTGTTTCAATGTCAACATACTGTTGATATGGTATTGTAATTCTGTAAGATGTTACCTTTGCCGGGGGGTTAGGGGGCAGGGGGCACGTACTGGGTAAAGGGTACATGGGATGTCTTTGTGTTATTTCTTTACAATTTTTTTAAAACTTTTTTTGAGAAAGAGAGAGACAGAGCACAAGTGGAGAATGGGGGAAAGAGAGGAGAGGGAGACACAGAATCTGAAGCAGGTCCCAGACTCCAAGCTGTCAACACAGACCCTGGTGTGGGGCTTGAACCACGAACAATGAGATACCTGAGCTGAGGTCTGATGCTTAACCGACTGAGCCACCTAGGCTCCCTTAAAAAAATTTTTTTTTAATGTTTATTTATTTTTGAGAGACAGAACACAAGCAGGGAATGGGCAGAGAGAGAGAGGGGGACAGAGGATCTGAAGAGGGCTCTGTGCTGACAGCAGAGAGCCCAATGCAGTGGTCCAACTCATGAACCATGAGATCATGGCCTGAGCCAAAGTCAGACACTTAGCTGACTGAGCCACCCAGGCGCCCCATCTTTGTGTTGTTACAACTGCATGTGAATCTACAATTACCTCAAAATGAAAAGTTTAATAAAAAATAGTTATGAACCCTTTGCTGCTAAGGTTTATAGTACTTTGGAGGAGTCGTTAATTAAATCTCTATATAAACACATAAAAATTCAACTGTAATAATGCTTTGAGGAAAAGATATTTAGTCTCAGGAGAACATGTAATAGGTAGGGTGTGACCATATAATTTATTGCTCAAACTGGGACACTTTGAGAGTGAAAGAAGGTGCTATTATTAATTAGGCTGAAAAAGGAGTCCTAAATTGGGGCACTGGTCACCCTAATAATGGGGCAGGGGTCCTGAGGTCGGGGGAGGCTCCCATAGGGAAATGAAGCTAGACCCAAGATCTGAAGAAAGATTGAGAATGAATCAGGCAGGTAGGGAGGGGAAAGGCAACACAGGCAAAAACCCCACAGCAGGAGAGAGCCTGTCCTTGAGGGCGCAGGAGCACCCAGGCTGCTCCCAGGAGCTCGGGGAAATCCCTGCATGGTTTTTGGTGGGAGAAGCCTCATCTGGGCTCTGGTTCCTGTGACCTGAGTAGCACTCTCCCTTCCTTCTGCCTTCCTGATGCTGAACTTGGGTGTAAACCACATGTTTTTTTTCAGGCTATATTTAGTTCCTTGCTTTGCTCTTCTTTGCTACGCTTGAACAATTTCCCAAGAACTTCCAGCTCTCTTAGGTCCCCCGTGATGCTCCTGATTTCTGAGTGTGGATCGGTGAAAGAGTCATGGTCCAAGTGCGGGGGTGGGAGGGCCACAGAGCATCCATGATACATCTTCTCCTCTGGCTGTAGCTAAATGGCCTCCGGCTCTTCTTGGGGGTGTCCATCTTGTCCTCAGCGGGATGCTTCTTCGGAGCTTCAACTCTGTCTTTACTTGGCTGCTCTTACCCATCTAGAAGCTAATCCTTGCCCCCTCTTCCTCCACCCAGGCTCCTCATTCTTGCTTGTCTTGTATCCAAACTTGGACTCAGGAAATCTGCACCCCCTCCCCGTCCACCAAGTTCTCTGAGCACCAGGGACTCCATCTATAAATACAGATACTGGCCTGGCCTGCCGACCTCTCAGGACTCTGGGAAGATTAAATGCACTTCTGCTTCCCCATCTGTAAAATGGAGATATCAGCAGTTCCTATCTCAAAGTTTGTTTTGTTTTGTTTTGTTTTTGTTCTTGTTTTTTAGGATCCAATGACATAATCTCTGAATAGTGCCTGGCATATAAGCACTGAATAAATCATTACTAGACCTCTTTACCTCTCCTCTCTAATCTCCCTCTACACCCACCCACCCCCTGCCACCAAATGTGCTCCATCTGCTCCATGATGCCTGGATTTCCTTCATGAGAAGTCAAAGCTTTTATTCCCCAAGGTGAGACTGCAGAATTAAAGAGTAAATCATCTCGAGGCAATGGCCTTGTTGGTTGACCTCAATGCTATGACTCTGAACAATTATGAAACACTCGTTTCCCTTGCTTCTGAGATACCACTATCTACGGGTTCCCCTTCTACTGCTCAAGCTGCCTCTTCCCAGGCTCATCAGTGTGTCCTCCTGGCCCACCCTCTTACCAACATTAAGGGTTTCAACTGAATTCTTTCATTTCCCACGTTGTCTTGAAAAGACCACCTTATCTCTAGGAATGTAGCATTGCTTTTAGAGTCGTCAGGGAGAAGAGTAAAACAAAAACCTGTTTCCTCCAACCTTCTTTCCCATTGCACCCACCTCATTAGGTCGATGCCTTTTGTTTTTGGAGACATGAGTAGGGGGCAGATGTTGACAATGTTGGTGATGGCTTTCAGCAGCTTAACGAGTGTGTTCTTTTCCTGGAGGTTATGTTTCTGTTGTTGACTTGTCTTCTTCAGCCTGAACTTGCTACTTGAACACAGGCCTGGAATTCATTGACCATAATTTTCTCTTCCTTTCTAGGGGTGTCATTTAAAGATAAGAATGTCAACAACTAAATCAGCAACCTCTACTCAACTGCTAGGCATGTTGCAGGAACCATGTGCCTGATCAGCTACCAGCGTCAGTCCTCATGGTGTGTCCTTGTGTGGGGAGACAGGTGGCACTGCAGAAAGAACACTGGCTTTAG
Organism: Acinonyx jubatus; assembly: GCF_027475565.1. NCBI lineage: Eukaryota > Metazoa > Chordata > Mammalia > Carnivora > Felidae > Acinonyx > Acinonyx jubatus. The sequence goes on from NC_069393.1 coordinate 61,231,055, forward strand.
AGCCAAGGAGACCTGAATGTAAATATTGCCTAAGGCCTGTTGTGTGATCTAGAGGAAGATGCTATAAACCGCTGTGTAAGAACTTAGCTCTAATGTCATACAGATCTGGATTCAAACCCTGAATTCTGTCCCTCACAAGCTGTGCAATCCAACCTCTCTGAATCAAGATTTCCTCAGCTATAAAATGGGCCAAAGTGCTGACCTCCACGGGACCATTAAGAAGAGTAAGAAACTTTACAGCCAAATTTACCTTTAGCAATTTATCTGTGCTACACTTCATTCAACTGCTTTTATGTGCATTAATTATTTAATCTTTACTATGACTCTGTATGGTACTTTCACCATCCCCATTTACAGATGAGGAATGGAACCACAGAGAGGTTAAGAATTTGTCCAAGGTCACACAGCTGGGGTTGGTATGGTAGGCATTTGGATACAGGTAATTTAGCTCCAACGTTTGGGTTCTTAATTGCTCTGCTAGAACGATGATGGATCATTACCACACATCGGGTCCCAAGTTAGTGCTCAGTGTGTGAACACTCATTAATGCCAATGGAATCGCTTTTATCATCACTGCTTCACCACATACATTTTCGTTTCTCAGTCTACCGATTGGAACCAAGGAAACCTACTCTGGCAGAAATAAGTAAAGCAATGGCATAGAAGACACAGAGTGGGACTTAAAGCCCTTATTAAATGTCAGTGTTCATGCTGTTCTTTTTTGCTCCTTCTTTCTTCTTCTGCTTTTCTTCACCATAACATCTTTGGTGACTTTATGACCAAGCTTCTTCTTCTTTTTGTTTTGTTTTGCTTTTATTTTTAACAATGGCCAAGCTTTGTAATGTCACTACGTGCAACTATGCTGGGCAGATGGTCACCTGTGATAGGGAAGAGCATCGAATCATAGAGCTTTTGCCTCTTTAGAAAGTATACATACGCTAAAAAGAACAGAGGACTAGAAGTGCAGCAGAAGGGTTATTATTTAAACTCATCTGTTTCACTCGTGATTGCACAGTTATTGAGGCTCAGTGCTATGTCACAGATGGGGCCAGGTGCTGAGGTTATAGCATGGAGCAAACCAGACGCTTCTTGCCTTCGTGGACACACGGTGGTAGGAAGTCCTGATTCTAGTGGTCTTCTGACTACTTTCATCTGCATTTCATGGGTTGTTTTATAATCATTTACCTCTGTAGAAATTCAGAGTTACAATGTGAACTGCTGTTTTGATGTTAATCGATTAATTAATTTCCTATTTAGTTCCAAAAAGGATGTGAAGTGGCTTATCAACACCGAACAGCTATTGTAAGACTGAAGAGTATCAAACAACAAAAACAAACAGTATTTAGTAAAAGGGGAGCAGAGGATAAAGATCTTGTTCTGAAGACAGTTGGAGCAAGTGAACCTGGTACTCAGCTTGACTGTTGAGACAAGAGGAAGACAAAGTGAGAAGACAAAGCCACTTTAAGAACGCCTTTAAAAAAGGATGTCAGTTTCACAGGAGAAAGCCACTTTTTCCGGCTCTAAGTTTTATGAGGAATATGTCTTTAGATCCTCATATGAGGAGTGCTGAACATGTTATAAAATATGAGAAACAGGCTTAATTGGAATGCTTCTCCATATGTGCTGGCCATGGGTGTTGATGGCAAGATCTATTAAAATATTAAGGGTTTGGGGTGGGGAGAGAAAGAAAGGGGGGGATAGAGAGGATATGAATAAGAATGCATTTTTGATGTCAGGAAGAATAGTGTCCCAAAGTGTTATTTCACCATGATGATTAAAAAAATAAAACGTGAGGGGTGCCTGGGTGGCTCAGTTGGTTGGGCGTCTGACTTCACCTCGGGTCATGATCTCACGGTTTGTGAGTTGGAGCCCTGGTCAGGCTCTGTGCTGACAGCTCAGAGCCTGGAACCTGCTTCGGATTCTGTGTTTCCCCCTCTCTCTGCCCCTCCCATGCTCACACTCTGTCTCTGTCTCTCAATAATAAACATTAAAATTTTTTTTAAAAAAAACGTGAAAGAAGTCACATTAGGGTGGCAGTCGTGTAATCTCATGGATAATTTACAGCATACAGTGTGCTTTTTCCATTGTTTGCAACAGGGACAGAAGCCTGGAGGGAAAATGCATTCTCAGTAGGGCCTTCTTTGCTCTCCCCATTGTACCTGGGTGAGGGCTAGTCTTGGCTCCCAACATGACTTTTCCAGCTGAACTGAGCATTATGCCAGCAAGGGAGATTGGAGTCCATCTAACCCTCACCTGTCTTTCCAATTCCAGATAGATTTTGGACAGCTCCCATCTTACAGCAGGAAGACAGAAATTTGGAGATGGTGATGATGGAGATGGTAGTGGTGACGATAATGGACAGTGTCAGGTAGTATGGTATAGTGGGGGCAGACTTCACGGGAGAACTGGCACTGAGAGCAGACCCTGATGGAAATTGTGGCAGATGGCAGATGAAGACTTAAGGAATATGGTAAGAAAGTTCAAGGAGGGAAGGCAGTACATGGAGCCTTCATACTATTTTGAGAAGTTTGGACTTTATGGACAATGGTTGGTGATGCAGAGTTTTGAGGAGGGCATTCCATGACCGATCTCCCTTATGTTTTAAAAGGCAACTATGGAACTGTGCTGTCTAAAACTGTAGCCACCAGCCACATGTGATTATGAGCCTTGAAATGTAGTCAGTCTGAGTTGAGATGTAAGTGTAAAATATACACTGGATCTTGAATACTTAGAGCAAAAATGTGTAAAAATACCTCAATAATTTTTATTTAATGAGCTAAAATGAAGATATTTTGCATATATTTAAGGAGGTATATTATTACAATTAATTTCATTAATTTCTTTTTGATTTTTCATGAGGCTACTAGAAAAATTTAAATTTATACTTTTATTGGACAGGCTGGTGTGGAGGCTGGGTTGGGGAAGGAAAGAACTGAAGACCAAGAGAAGATAGGAAGTTACAGCAAAACCCTAGACGAGGGAGGATGAGGGTCAGATCTAAGGCAGTGACTCTGGGAATAAACAGGAGACAACAGGTGAAAAAGGCTTTTAAAACAGGATTTGACAGGGCACCTGGGTGGCTCAGTTGGTTGAGCATCTAACTTCAGCTTGGGTCAGGAACTCCTGGTTAGTGGCTTGGTGGGTTCAAACCCTGTGTGGGCCTGCATGCTGGTGGTGCAGAACCTGCTTGGGATTCTCTCTTTCTCCTTTCTCTCTCTGCCCCTCCTCCCCTTGTGCTTTCTCTCTCTCTCTCAAAATAAACTAACTTAACAGAATTTAAAAGAGGACTTGACAATGATTTTTCTGGATGTGGGTATGAGAAAAAGGGAGGAGACAAGGTTGCCTGTTAAGTATCTAGTCTGGGTGACAGAGAGATGATAAGGAGGATGGTTTTTAGAACTTGATGCATATGGGTTTCAGTGTGGACCTCCACGTGTCTGGAGCAGTGGGGAACTCAGATGTGAAGCTCAAGAGAGATCAGAGTGGGCTTGTCGATTCAGGAGTCAACAAGCAAGAGGTGACAGCTGAGGCACAGAAATGGGTGAGAGGGTTTAGCTCACTCACATAGGGAGGGGGGAGTGAGCATGAAGCATAGAGAACGGGGTGTTGATGGAGGTTTAGGGCTCAGAATTTAATTTGTGGACAGGAGAAGAGAGGCTGATGAGCTTGACTGAGGCTGGTCAGGGAGGGCCCAGGAGACCCTGGTACCACATAGACCAAGGGAGATCTTTCCAGATGGAACACTACAAATGCAGGAAGTGGAAGCTGTTGACCAGGCTGTGTCAAGGAAGCCACCAGGAGGTGTTTGCTGGGAGTAAGCCTTTGATGAGTCACCTTAAGGCAAATGTCCGCTTGCAGAAAGTCCAGTAGAGAGCGGCAGGTGAGGAAGGGGACTACAGGTACAAGAGAAAACTGTGAAGAGGCTGAACTCTAGAAGGTTGGTGGGGACTGGGAGGCTGCAGAGGGAAAGTGGGCACAGGGCCGAGGACAAGGATTGTTAGGCAAAGGGTGAAGGAGGGAGAGCCTGAAGATAAAATGGGGGCCAATAACTGCTGGAGCAAGGCCAAGAGGATGAATGTGGGCAGGAGACGTGTGAAATTATCACATCTGCTAGAGCCTTTTATCCCTTTTTTTCCCCCAAACACTTAATAGCCACATCTCCCAGAGTCCCCCTCGAGGATCCGACCTTTCCACGGGCTACGTTCAGGTCAGGTCAGATGGGAGTGGGAGCAGGGAGTTTCCAGCATTGCTCTTGCAGACAACTGCCCCCCCCCCCCCCATGGAGTACTGCACGGGAACTTTGGGGATTGGACAGCATACCTCCCCCTGTGGGTCTGGACTTGGGAGGCCTACCCCCAGCTCCCCCCCCGCCCCGCCCCCGGGCTCTGTGAACGTCCACTCCGGGAGGCCAGCCTGAAAGCCAAGATCACTTCTACTCTGGCAACTAGCACCTCTGCCCACAGCCCAAGCAGAAGAGAGGCCTCGCATCCTTCCTGCACCCCGAGCTTGGCTCGGGCTGCAGCGCCCGGCTTTCCCCGGCAGGGGCGCTGGGAACCTGCGAATGGCCGGCTCGCGTCCAGCGCCCGATCCCGCGCCCACCTCAGCCTTCCGCGCTGCAACTTTTTTGGGGCGTTCCGCTGCCAACGGTCTTTGGAAACCCCTGGAGTCCAAGACACGCCTCATCCTGGGCTGGACGTTGTCATCGACTTGGCTCTCCAGCCCAGTCTCCTGGGTTCCCAATTTCCAGTTTAGCTCCGGTTGGAAAAGCCTGTTCGCCAGGGTGGGGGCTCCCGGATACCGCCGGTTGCCGCCCTCTGTGACCGGCTGATTCCCAGGCCACCTCTGCCTCCTCCATCCCTCTTGGCCCTTAGCTGGCGCTTTCGCCTCTTCTTTTCTCTGGCCTTTCCTTTCGCACCGTTATCTCGCCTTTCCTCCTCCATCCCATTTCTCCTCTCTTCTCCCTTTCCCCTTTCTCTCTTCCCCTCCGTTCCCTTCTTGTCCCTTCTCTCCACATTTCTCCTCTTCCCTCTTCCGGCGTTTCCCTCCCTCTGGCTATGCTTTAAACATCACCCACAAAGGAACCCTTCCTCTAATCCCGAGGAGGAGGGGAAGGGCCTGGAGGCGGCCACGCTCTCCAAGCCCCCTCCCTTCATCGTATTCCTTTCTTAACAACCCCTCCTCCAACTCTGCGCTGCTCGCCTTTCCAACCCCTAGAAATCACCGGGGGCTTCGCGGAGGCGGTGGGCTGCACTACGTGCCAGGGCCTGTAAACCACATCTCCTCCTCGTTCAAGTTTAGCTTCCCTCTCTCCGAAGTCTCCCTTTTCCTAGGGGGCTCCAAGGGCCCTAGCCCGGACTGCGTCCCACGCGCTCAGGCTGCGCTTCTGCAGCAGGGTCCAGGGGGGCCTGGTAGGCCGGCGCTGGGCTGGGCCGAGGGCCCTCTCACTGGCAGCCTACACTTCGAAGGAACAACTGAGCCGGTTCAGAAACGAATCTAGGAAGAGTGAGCGACCTCAATCCCAGGCTAGAAGACGGGGGCTGGATCCCCCCGTGGGAGCGAACGGTCTCCACTGTCTTTCCTCAGCTCCGACCAGGGGTCCCGAGAAAGAGAACCGTGGAGGGGGGAGAGCCGGCAAACACCTGACCCCGCCGCCGGCTCCTCCTGGATCTCTCCCCTCGCCTTCCAGGAGGCTTAATGAATCACCAGGTTCCGTCCGCCGGCTGTGGGGGAGCATGGGTGAGCGGGGCGCCAGGAGGAGGGGGTTGTCCAGGGCGGCCTGCCTCGCTCTCAATATTGCCTTTCTGAAGACTCGCAGGCTCAGGAAATGCAAACATAGCCCGCGCGTGATCCGAGAGCGCCCACGGTCCGAGCGGACCCCTCCCCGCCCCACACCCCACGGCTCACACTGACACGCACACAAATGCGTGCAAACGCGCACGCACGGAGGCGCGCGCCCCCGCACACCGAGCCAGCCCTGGGCTCCGCCAGGTGCCCCCACCCGGCGGCGCCCGCCCGCTAGCCCGCCAGCCCCCGGCGCACCCCTCGCCTCACCCTCTCCCGCCTGCGCGCACGCACGCGCACGCACGCAGTCCCCGTGCCCCCGCACCGGGCGGAGGCACTGGCCGAGAGGGGCGGGGGGCGGTGAGAGGGGCGGGCCCAGGAGCCGCGAGCGGAGTCCCGGGTCCATCCCGCGCTCTGCTTCCTCGCGCCGCCTCCGCATGCGAAGGCTCCGGTCTGCCCCTTGGCTTCCGAACCTGAACAGTTGGCGCTGAAAACACTTTACTCCTCCTCCTCTTCCTCCTCCTCCCCCTCCCTCGAGACCCCCCCCCACATCCTCCCTGCACGCCACCTCCCGCCCCCCACAACAGGCCCGAAGAGTAACCCCCTAAAGGCGGCCAGAAGCGACTCCGAACTCTTCGGCGGGAGCAGGTTGGAGGCTGGGTTTCGGAGAGACTCTGGATTGGGGTCCGTCGCCAGCCCCTCCTCCTGGATCCGGCTTGATTTGCATATTTTAAAAGAGGATTTTTCTCATTACCTTTGAACACCCCTTTTAACAAAATTTCTGGAGGAGCTCGGTGAGGAAGATTGTGAGGGATCCTATTTTAAGGGGGAAAAAGCACGGAGGGGGCATATATTAATTTTTCTTTGGTTTTGGACTCGCCCTTTCGAGAGAGCGAGCGGTCGAGAGCGAGGAGGGAAGAGTGGAGAGGACCCGCGAGGCGCGCCAGCCCGAGCCACCTCCTTCCCGGCCGCCCCCTCCCCACTCCCCCCGATACACACTCGCTCGCTGGCTCGCCGGCGCGCGCACACCCCCCGCGCCGGACCCGCACCTCGGCGGGCGCCACACTCTCGGCAGCCCGAGCCGCGGCAGCCGCAGCGGGATGGAGGCAGCGCGCACCGAGCGCCCCGCAGGCTGGCCCGGGGCGCCTCTCGCCCGGACGGGGCTCCTGCTCCTGTCGACGTGGGTCCTGGCCGGTGCCGAGATCACTTGGGGCGCGACGGGCGGTCCCGGGCGCCCCGAGGCCCCTGCGTCGCGGCCGCCGGCGCTGCTTCCTCTCTTCCCGCGGGCAGTGGCAAGCCAGTGGCCAGAGGAGCTGGCGACGGCGCGGAGAGGCGCCGCACTGGGGCGCCGGCCCGGCCCGGAGCCGCTGTCCCAGCCAGGCGGCGGCAGCGGCGGAAAGAAGCAGGGAGAAGGCGGGGGACCGTCGCCTGCAGGCGCGCGGTGGGGACAAGGCACCCCGGCTCCGGGCAAGCCTGCCGGCGCGAGGAGGAGTCGCCGGGCGCAGCCCCCCAGTGCCCTGGAACGCGGGGACGCCCGGGCCTCTGCCTTGTCCGATGGTGCCAAAGGAAGCCGCCCTCCGGCCAAGGGTCTCCGGGAGGAGGTGAAGGCGCCGCGGGCCGGGGGGGCGGCGGCCGAGGAGCTCCGGCTGCCCAGCACCTCGTTTGCGCTGACCGGGGACTCGGCCCACAATCAAGCCATGGTGCACTGGTCCGGACACAACAGCAGCGTGAGTACCCGCCGGACCGCTGTCTCCTGACAGCAGGGCAGAAGGGGGGGGGGCGGGAACGAGGGACAGATAGTTGCTGGAGGGTCGAGGCAGAGGCGGGGGCGCCCTGGCTTGTAGAGAGAACAGGTTCATTCGGCTTCCCCCACGCCCCCAACAGGTTAGCGGAGTTTGTTGTAAGATGGTGTGTACGTTTGTTTGCTGGAGACCCTAGATTTGGGGCAGCCCGGAGGGAAGAGAGGGGGGAAAGAAGTGTCTTAAAGATGAGCAGGGGATGGATCTGTGGTCCCTTTCCCTGGTAAACGGCTTGGAGAGTCTGTTTTCCCGTCGGGCGCTTGAATTCGTGAGGACGCGGTCTGAATTGGCGAAGGACCCGCTGGGCAGACTGACGGATTCCTGCAACTGCCGAGCCTCCCCTCTCCAGTCACGCGAAAAGGAACCCGGGAGCTGGAGGCCACTCAGACTCCCTCCCAGACCCCTGCCGGTCTTGGGGCCGCTGCTCTCCGTTCCAGGCGCACTTTCTCCCAGCCCCGGCGAGGGGGCTGCGCCGAGTCCACCCAAGCCCCGGCCTTCACGTCACAGAGTCCCCCTCCAAAACCCAGGCAGCTGCCTGGAAAGCTATAGGAGAGGCAGTAAAAAAGTTTAAAGCGTGCAGTGAAATTCAACACCCTTTCCGCACCCCTCACCCTTACGCATGCACAGGCACACCTAAGTCTCTGAGCAAAACACTCGCCTCGGCTGCTGCGTCCCGCATCACAATCGGCCCCCGGAGTGGAGTTGGGACCCAGTGCTTTCAGCGCACCTCTTTCTCCCCGCTGCCAGGTTCCCCTGAGAGCAGCGGCACCGACAGGTGGCGCCCTTGAGTTTCCACTCCAGCGGCCGGGGCGCTGACCGCCCTGCGTCGGGCTTGGAGCTCGAGCGGCCCCGGGCAGCTGCTGCAGCCCACAGAGCGCGCTCGGAGGGGCTCCCGATCCCCGCCGCCCGCCCGGGCCCAGCGCCTTGCGGCCAAGCCAGGAAATGGAGGGGGACGCGCTCTCCGGTGGATGGGGGGCGGCTTCCCGCGATCTACCCCCCCTCCCCTCCTGTCCACGGCCCCCACTTTCAGCCAGTTTGGGAAAAATCCTTTCCGCTTCTCTGGCTCTCCGGATAAAATCAGAACCCGGCGTTGGGCAGAGTCTGGAGGGTGATGAATGTCTGTATAGGCAGCTTTGGGGAACTCATTTGATGGGAAAGCTCCTCCCCTCCCCTTCATGCCTCTCTTTACGGCTGGCATTCAAGATTTCCTGGGAAATTTTCGTCTTATTTTAAAGGGGCTCTAGGGTGTCACAGGGGTGAGAAGGAACAGGAAAGCGGGGAGTCCGCAGAGTGCAGCATGTCCACGCTGCCCAAAACAGGTTTCCTGGTTCTCCATGACACGCGCAGCCCAGCCTGGGTACGGATGCTGGGTTGGAAGGATTTGAGCGGTCCGACTCCCCAGCGGCGCGGTGTCTGGCTTAATCTGCCTCCGGTGAAGACCCCCGTAGCTTCGGAGTGTGCAACTCTGGGCATAGGGGGTGGGCACAGCAGGCCTTGTCAGGGCTGGGTGATTGAAGACTTGGAAATCTCCAGAGGGAGAGGGGGAGATGGGGAGAGAGAGGTAATTCTCTGACAGCAGGGAGTGTGACTCTCAACTTCATTTTAGTTTGATAATGAGGAAGTGTGTGTGTGTGTGTGTGTGTGTGTGTTCGTTCATGTTCACACTCAGTGAGGAGGATGAACAGGATGTGTGGAAGTAAATGTATCTCTGGGAGAAGGAGGAGGTGCTGTCCTCACATTATCTATGACTATATTACTGCCACATTTGGACGGTATAAATTCACAATGCCTAAAGCGTTTCTTATGTCTCTGCTTTTACTTGAAGGAGCGTTTTTTTGTGTGTGTTGACTTGTCCCCTGAAGATGGAATTTGAGAGCGACCACTTTTTTGCAAATGGTAGTTACATCTGCCTGTCTTCAATGCCGTTGTGCAGCAGAGGAAGTGAGGGGGCAAGTCTAGCCCTGTGCCCCCTGGGCAAATGGCTCATAGTTGAAGGAGGGGCAGAAGCACCTGGGGAATGGACCAGTTGGCCTTGGAGCCCTTAGTGACAGCAGTGAGATTCAGGCAGTCCACAAAGAGCCCACGGGATGCTTGTTGGTTGTGTTCTTGGCCAGTCTTAACTGTCCAAGAAAGGATGAGGCAACACACGTGGGTGCAGGGACCCCATCCTGTCCTTTCTTTCTAGTGGAGAGGGGGACTGCCTCTTTAGCTCCTGGGCTGGACCTGCCTATTCTGACCATGCTGTGTAGGCAGTATTAGTGAGAAAGGCTTCACTGAGTATCAGATCTGTGCTGCTCTGAGGGAGAGGGGAAGTATGTTAACATGGCCCTCTCTTTGAGAGACTCTAAGGAAACAAGCCCTCTAAGAGAAACTGGGAAACTAGCTTCTGCAACATTATCAGGCTGGTTTCTTCAACTACCCCCCCCCCCCATTCCTGAAGGCAATAAAAGAAGATGCTCTACATAAAAGCCAGGGTGAGGGATGAGTGGGATGATGGAAGTTTCTGGAAGCTTCCCTCATCATTGGTTTCAAAGTGGAGGGAGATATCCTAGCACCAGGCTCTTTTGACGTGAAAAGAGAGTTCCATCTTGCCTCTGATACCCGAAGTATTAAACACTTCTTTTCTGGGAAGACCAGCAGTTTAAGTGTGAACTGGGGTTTCTGCTCTCCTTGCAAGTGCCTTTGGTGGACCTCATTACTTGATATGAATTCCCTTTTGGGGAAGGTTTTCTGTCACCCCATGTAACTGAGATCAAACTCCAGTCTGACACTTGGCAGGATGTCAGGCAGGCATAACTGGACATGCTCCACTCCATTTGTCCAGGTGTGCCCAGGGACTCGGGGGCAGAGGAGATCCCTGTCCAGGGCTTGGGTCATGTGTCCACTTTGGTTCAAGGACTGTGCTCAGTTGGCTTGGGGGACAAAGGAGGAAGTGCCCAGCAGGCTTAAGCTAGAAGGTGTCAAGAAGGGCTGGAGTCTGGGTCTCCCTCTGACCCTTACTACCCTGCCAGGTGTTCCTAGCGAGAGGTGAGTGGACTTGGACTTGGAGCCTCCACACTGGAGGGACATTTGCCACCCTATCTCCGGCAGTCTCCAGCTGGATTCCTGGTGATTAATGGCTAAGACAGTGTGTCACAAACACCCGGAGGGAGCTCCCTCCCCACAGCTTGCAGGGAAACAGAAAAACACATCATTCTGCCCTTCTCCTTCAAATGCAGGAAGGTGCCTCCTGCTTGCTCATTGGATTGGCAAAAGGCTCTGGAGACTGGAAGGTTGTAAAGGCGACAGTCCACTTCTCTGTGCCCCCTCCTCTTTGGAGTAACCCCGCATGGGGATCCCCCGTGCGTGTTGCCAAGGTGGGAACCTTGCATTCTCCCTTGGATGACCCCCATTCCTTTCCAGCAGCTCACTGGCAGTGGCAGCGACTTGCAGCCTGCTGCCCCTGCAGCGTGTCTGGTTGAAATGACTTGTCAGATAGTTTTCAGTTAATGTGCCCAACACTGCACATTGGTGCAGAAGCAGGGGTGTCGAGAAGCAGGGGATGCTGGTAACTCCAGGTGCCTCCAGATAACCCATCCCTGAGCCCACGAGGAGGTGGAACACACAGATGTTTTCCAGGCGGGATTTCATACCTTTAACTAATTCAGCTGGACTGTGTTCTAAAATATTTACTCCTAATGTGCAAAATAGTGACAGCTTTGATCAGATTAATTGTATTTCACTCACTGGAGCAGCTAATTGTGGCTCTCAAACAGATTTTTCAAATAGCTTTTGGCTGGATTGTCTTGCCTTCATCGTCCCTGCTCACGAACCTTGTGTCACAATATCTTAATGCATTTTGCCTTCTCAGAGGCTTAATAAAGAAGCCTGCCACAGAAGCTGTTCCTCAGGGGGTTGCCAAAAAGAATCTGTTTTTAATTAATATTACAAGGGGAGCCTCTCCTTTGAGCTGCAGCTGGGAAGTGCTGCGGGACATCACAGCCCTAATTGCTCCTGGTCATTGTCCGCCTGGGGTTGGGGGGTGGGGTGGAGAGAGGAGGGGGCTGGACACAGGCTGTTTGTCTCTATTTGTCTGCTCTGCGTTTCCTCTGATGGCTGGGTTACAGGGTGTGATTTGCTTTTCAGATCCTGCAGTGATTTCCAAGGTGAGCAGAATTTGCAAACTCCTTAATTGGGAGGCCTGATTTAATGATTGCAGAAATGCAGTGGTTGGAACTTGCTTTGTAGCTGGCAAAGAAGTGCTGGGAAGTGGCTTCTCCAATTGTGTTGGATTTAAGAGAAGCAGCCGTGGGGGTGGGGGGGTAGTGGAGGGTTGTAGCTCCAGTGGCAAGAAGGCTCAGGGCAGAAGGGAGAACGGCTTTTTCCTTGGCCTGCGTAAATCTATTATTGTCACTGGGGAATTTTGGAACTGGGTGGTATGTGGGCTCCGATTCGTCCCATAAGGAGCAGAGGGGGTGCGACAACCCCAGACAGGCTGAGATAGGAAGATACCTCTGAAGGCCGGGTTTATCCACGGCTAGGTGCACCTGAGGCCTGCTGGCTTGACTCACCTGTTGATTTCCTGCTTTCTCTGGCCTCTTGGCAGGCTTGAGACACTTTTCTTATGAGGGAAAATGTCGAAGGATGATTTTTCAGAGAGTTTGGGAGGAAAGCGATCTAATGAAGTTGCAGGCAGAGAAGAGAGAGTGTAGTGTCAGCGGGCCACCTTGGGTAAGTGGAATGGACACTGGGGGATGGATGGAAGTTGGAAACCATCCTTACCCCCAGGTATGGGGAGTGACCGAGAGAAGGGTCTGGATGGTGCTCTGGTTTTGCTGGCAGTGAGTGGAGATGGGAGAGCTCCGTCCCACATGCAGGAGGGACTCAGCCTCAAGTCTTATTGAGCAGAAGGTATGAAGGAATTAGAAGTCCTTGTCCTTTGGGATATCAGTGATTTCTTTCCCAGGTTTTTCAAACTTGACAGTGATGGTAACCAGGGGTATTTCATCCAGTATGTCTACATTCTGGCTCAAATGCCTTCACCTGCTTGCATTCAGATCCAGAGCCCTTTAACCTGGCATTTGGGGCCCTTCACTGCGTATGTCCTGGCTCTACTTTTCCACTTCTCTGTTCCCTGATGGATTCCTTCACTCTAGCCAAGGGAGCCCCTTCATTGCCCCAAGCCCCTTCTCGACTCTGAGCCTTTGCTCTTGAGGTCTTCTCCACTTATGGTACCCTTCTTCCTCTGTTGAAATGCACCTGTTATTTACAGCTCTGCTCAAGATTCAAATGCAGCGACTTTCCTTGAAAACATTTGTTTCCCTTTTTCCTAATTGTTTATAGAATGTCAAAGACTGCATCACACATTTGATCACGGGTTTAGTACTCATTTATTTTAATCTTGTATGGTTTTGTAAGTGTTTTCAAGGTAAGAGATGAAGGAGGAAATAATTACAACAGCACCTCCCCCACCCCTCAGCGTGAGTGTTGTTTTTCTTCTTGTGTTGTGTGGCATACAGTGCTTGTCACACAGCTCAGTACATACTTACTGAACTTACACCCAGAGCTGGAAGGCACCTTAGCTGTGTGGGGAGGACGGGCTGACACTCTTAATAGCACTGAGTTAATATAGCTGCTTTATTACTTCACATGTGACTTTTGACACCAGATTTGGAGGCATCTCTACCCCACTTAGTAAGAAGATGGAGATAGGAGCTAGGCAACAACCTGGTTTCTTCCTTTTGGACTTCAGAGATCAGATGGACCCACGGAAGGTAGTCGACTGCTTGCTGTGTGTTTCCTGTGTGTGTGGCAGTGTTCTGGGCACCGTGGGATTGGTAGGGGTGAGATGGAGGGAGAGCCAAATAAAGATAAGACGGCATTTGCCTCAAGGTCCTTCCAACATGCTTTGGATATGAGACTGCTGTTCTGTAAAGTTAAATAACACATGACAGCAAGATAGAAGCCATGGGGATGATACGTGGTTAATCGTTAAGCAGTTGTTTCGGGCTGCGAGCTCAGGGGAGAGAGGGTCACTGTGAGAGATACTACGGCATTGAGACTCATAGGATGTCAAGGCAGGAAGGGCACGTGGCAACTGTTTTCATCGTATCGCTCAGCATAGAGATGAGGGATGTGAGGCTCAGACAGAAACGTGGCATCCTATGATCTGGACTCTCTCCTGTTCCTTTTCTCTGTGTAGCCGTCCCCTACTCATTCCCAGGTTTCTCCTCGGGTTTACAGACCATTTTGTGTCCAAGAGGATTATGCATTTTCACTCAGGGGAGGTAGGATGCTGCCCATTTTATAGGTAGGACAGACTGAGGCCTAGGATGAATATACACGAGGCTAACCAAAGAGGCTCCTCTGGTTCCTCCTCTGGTTCCATGGCTGTGTTCTACATCCACCCTGCCCACCCAGTGAGGTATCTGCAGACGATAAATACCAACCTCCTCAATGTTGGACAATCTGTGTCTTACTAACCGTTGTTAATGGGGGCCTCTTGTGAGTCACCTCATTATTTGAGTTAGTGAATCAGGCCTGCTTGCATCACCAGGAACATTTTGCTCATTTATTTTGATCAGTGTAGTTTGGGTTTAATTATTTATGGAAATGCTTTTCTTTATAGTACGCTAATAAATGTGTTGTAGTAAATTTGGAAAAAGTAATGGAGTCTAAGAACTTCAGGATTGCACAGACAGCTTTCTGCTATTAACTCCTTGCTGGGGAGCGGAGGAAAGCATCCCTAGTGGGTTGAGATGAGAGGGCCCTGGAGCACAGTGGGGCCAGCCATACAGGACGGTTGGCCAGTAAAACTGCCCGCTGCTAAGTAGGGGCCTGTCACTTGGCACACACCAGGACCTAGTTTAGGGGAAAAACTGGAAATAGAGCCATATAGGGAAATCAAGGATCCTGTTAGGGTGTGGATTGTGGGATTGTTTGGTCTGGGTGTGAATTCATGCTTGTGGAGTGTATCTATCCTGAACATAGTCTTCTTCAGAGATTATTGGGGACAGCCGTATAGTAAATAGTTAGGAGCATGGGTTCTGGAACCGGGTGCCTGGCTTTAAATCGTGCCTCTGTCCTTAATAGCCTTGTGACCTTGGACAAGTTGTTATACTTTCTTTGCTATTTGTACATTTATTAGAAGAGAGTGGTGAAAATAGTACCGTTCACACTGGGCTGCTGTAGGGATTAATGAGATAACGTACGTGGCAAAGTGCTTAAAAGAAGTGCTGGACCTGTGGCAAGCCCTGCGGATACCTTAGTTGCTTTAGTTGTTATTTTTATATTGGAAAGGGCTTTCCCTTTGCTTTCAGATGGAAACATTGAAGCAGAGGAAGGACGTACTTGCTCCAAGTTTTCCAATGAGCTAATGGCAAAAGCTTTGGCCAGAACCCTCAGGGAGATGCTCCTGCCAGGCACCTCCTATCCTTGGCCAGATGAGCCTTTGCGATATCTCTCTTCTGTGTTGTGCTGAGATAGTGAAAAAGACAGGAGGGAATGACTGGGGACCTTGAAATTCCTACTCAGAATTTGTAATAGAAGTGGTTAGAATCAGATAGTTAGAACCAGGTTAAAGATTACACTAATTAACAGCTTTTATGTGGCACATTTTTTGGGGGGGGATTCCATTGAAGCCTTAAGGAAGGCATCCAGCAAGGTAGAGAATAGCTTCTCTTGGCTTGGGCACCCATAATTATGCTTCACAGCTAATCTCGGAAGACTTCTTGAAGGAAGTGAGTTATTGGAATGTGTCATTCAGGGAAGTAGGAGAACAGTGGGCTGCTGGGGCTGGGCGGCAAGTGGAACCTGTAATGTAATGCTGAAGACTTTTCTACATGGAAGCCATGGGATGGACATTGAGGTTCCAGCTGTGCTTCTCCTCTTGATCTCCCAGCTCTCTCTGCTTCGTGCTTAGTGTAAAATGGGAATATCCATGACTAGAACTATCTGCAGAATATCCGCAGCCTCTTTCCAAGAATTATCACCCTGGCCAAACCCACTATTAATTTTGTAGTGATTTATCCTCATCAAGATACAGGCTTGTATTCCCTTTTTGCTTGCACCCTCTGCACCAAGAGTGGAACCTGAGATCCCTACACAGACACTAGAGGGAGTGTTGCCCTGGGAAAGAAGTGAAAATAAATAGGATGAAATAATGAAAAAAAATGCTGCACAAGGAATCGTTCCAAAGGAGAGAAGAGGAGAAACAGCACCCTGCAGGTGAATTGTGTGTGGGGATGTTTGGTGACCCCTAGATGGATATTGATTGGCAACAGGGCACTTCAGTCCTGGGGGAGTGGGGGGCAGGGAGGTTGATCAGCCTCTTCCTGCAGAAAAAGGAAATGGGTGTTTTGTTCAAATACATTACATCCGTTCTGCAGTCCATTCAACCCATTAATGACCCAGCTAAGACTCTAGAAGTAAAAATCAGCAGGAAGTGATACTTAGGCTTGGTTGCCCTATCTCTTTTGCATTTTCTGCCTTTGTGTCCCTTCACTTCCTGTGCATTGTGCATGGTCAGTAGAAGCTTACTGAGTTGAATGTAATAAACACTTTCTTAAATACTTAGAACTGCCTGGGTAAAGAATGAGTGTCTTGGGGCTGAGGGAAGGCCTCTTCTTGTTGCCCCTGGGCCTAGGCTCACCCCTGAACATCTCTGTTCCCTCTCACTGGTGCTGAGATCCCACATGCCTGATTCAGGGCTTTCCAAGTCTTTTTGGCATCTATGGTGAGGTATGCAGTTTCTCTTCCAGATGGTTAGAGTCAGGTTAAAGATTACACTGCTGCATCAGAAATGAACTTTTTCTTCTTAAAATCTGTTCTCAGTGGGAGATGGGGAACAATTACTGAATTGAACATTTTTTTTCAGGGCTAGAAAAGTAGCTCAAGCTGCCATATCTGAATGTGATTACATGTAGTGGAGGAACTTGCTACAATAAGAGTTTCGAGACCATAAAACTGGAGATGCAGAGAAATTTGTTTTCCAGGGTGGTGGTAGGTAGAGGAAGCTATTTTTAGAGGCAAAAGAGTTGCTCATATCACTGTGCTGCTGTCAGTGTTACTCATACTTGAAAGTGAAGTTTTGACTGGAAGGTTTCTCAAAACTCTGAAATGTCTCTTGGGTTATGAGAAGATGCCCAAGCAGCAGCGACTTTGAACGGACGTCTGAGCCTCAGTTTCACTGGCTGTAAAAGTGGGATAATAGTGAACCTACAGGTTGTTGGTAATCTTAGAGACGGCGTGGGTCTAAAGTATGCTATAGTATAAAGGGTCTAGCATTGAAGGCTATCATGTTGGTTAAGAATGTATTATTCGCCTAGGCAGGAAATGGGGTAGGTTGAGTATCTGTCCATTTAGGCAGATCTGTTGGTTCTCTGCCCATATCCCCTTGGCACTTGTTGTTTCTCTGCATGCTGGCCTGACTTAGTGTGTTAGTCTGGGCTCTCTAGAGAAAGAGAAGCAATAGGATATATACATCCGATATATATCCAGTATGTGTGTGTGCATACACACACCCCTTATTGTAAATCTCTTTGTGTGTATATATGTACATACATATATGTATATGTATATGTATACATACCTACCTACATATATATGCATACATATACATATGTACATACATATATATATGTATGTGTGTATGTGCATGTGAATGTCCGTGCATGTATGTCTATATCTACATATGTGTATGTATATGTACATATGTATGTGTGTCTATGTGTATATGTATGTGTATCTAAAGGAAGTTATTATGAGGAATAGACAGACACTATAAATGGGGCTGAGAAGTCTTAAATCTGTAGTTGTGAAGCTGGAGACCCAGCTGTATTTCCAGTCTGAGTCTGAGGGCAAGAGAAGACCAGTGTCCCAGCTTGAAGATAGTCAGGCAAAGAGAAAGAATTATTTCTCACTCAGCCTTTTTGTTCTAATCCGCCCTTCCTGGCTTGGATGAGGGCATTCACACTGGGAGGACAATGTGCTTTACTCAGTCCACTGATTCAAATATTAATCTCATCCAGAAACATCCTCGCAGACATACACAGAGTAATGTTTGACCAAATATCTGGGTACCCTGTGGCCCAGTCAAATTGACACATAAAATTGACCATCACACCAAGCCAGGAATTTCCCTCCTACTCTTTTAAAAGCCTGTTCTGGGGCCTCCTGTGGTCCATATTGGGTGTGGGGAGGGGGATGAAGTCACTGCCCCCACTTCTGAGAGGTCCTCCTTGGAGTTGGCACCTTCCAAAAGAAAGGATCCCACTCCAGGTTTATACTGAGTAGCAGGAACATGGTGCTGGGGATTTGAGAAGGGGACACACACCTCCAAATTAGTGTTCACTGTCATTTCTCAAGGCTAAGCAGCCCCACCTCACTTAGGACCTGTGGTTGTTCTTCATAATACATAAAACAGAGGCTCCCTAAAATTTTGACCTCTACCTGCTGGCAGATGATGTCCTACCTGGGAGTGGGTGCAATTCCTCTCTTTCTTAGACTTTGTCAGGATTTGGGCAGGGAGCAGTTAGCTTCCCATTAGTATCTTTCTTTCTAAGATCTCATCAGTGAGAAGCATCATAATAGGATGGGAAGAATATTGGCCTGGGAGCTGAGATCTGTGGATTTGGGTTTCTGACTCACGTACAGTAACTGCTTTTAGCCGGCCACCATTCTTAGGTGTAAGGGGATGAAAACTCTTCAGTATATGTCTATGAATGAGAGTTGTTGTTTTTTAATGGGTACATTAGTAAGGAGAGTGTCTAACATGCTGGTAAAAATACTGAAAAACGCTTCTTTCAAGCATGCATAAATTTGGTCTTCCCCAAGCAGAGGTGCATTCATTTGTTCATTTTTTCATTCATTTCTTTGCTTAGTGTGATGCTCCTTAAGTTATTGAATATTCTTGGATTCAATTTCTTTATCTATAGAATGGATGAGCTGCATAAATTGATACAGGCCCATCTCAGCATAAACTAGATGTGATACTAGGTCAGTCATTTCCTTATGTGTGAAATGGGGACAATCCCGTTGGCTCCCTTTATGTCACAGTTAAGTAAGGACATAACGCACCTGGAAGCATTTTAAAAAGAATGGTTCTCAAAGCAATGTGAACAGGGGTGGTATGAACTCATGGTGTTAGTTTACCTTACCTCTCCTTTTATGCTTTAAGTGGCTGGAGGTCCTTCCACAATAGATTTGAGACCATGTCCAACAGCCTTCGCCCAG
Organism: Acinonyx jubatus; assembly: GCF_027475565.1. Taxonomy (NCBI): domain Eukaryota; kingdom Metazoa; phylum Chordata; class Mammalia; order Carnivora; family Felidae; genus Acinonyx; species Acinonyx jubatus. The sequence continues at coordinate 61,249,846 of NC_069393.1, forward strand.
CACAAACGAAACCCTTCCATTAGCACACATACCATGGTGTTAAAAACCTCATGCTTCTTATTCCAGGCACGATGTACAATTTATTTCAAGTCACATCTGATATAATAAAATTCTCAGATGGGAGTGTAATTTGGGAGTTTAAAAAAACATTTGTTCCAGGACTTGACCTGTATTGATTGCCTGGCCTCATTCTTTTCAGATAATATGAAGTATTTGGGGAGCATCTGCTATACTGCCTAGTGGTGCAGACTGGACACCCCCAAAGTGTATAGTCTTGTGTGTGGGAAACACACATTAGGAAAATGTTAGGAACAGAGAACAACGGAAGGTGCTTAGGAAATACATTGGATGTAACCTAGAGCACAGTGAATGAAACTAATAAAATGTTCAGAATATTACGCCTGTTTTTATTATCTACAACAAAGTAGTATGGTTGACAGTACTCATGACTAAATCTGTGTGACATGATAAGAAGTAAAGATTGGGTAGATTATTTTATGCTGTGACAGTTGCTCAGAATTCTGCCATAGTAGTTTGGGCTGTAACCTTCTTGTACTGCTCTTTGGTTTTTTTTCTTGAGTTTCTAATTGTTTTATCATCCTCACAGAGAGAAGAAACGTCTGTTTCTTCACCATTGTGCCAAGATACTCCAGCTTCTTAACTGTATTATTGGATATTCTTATTTGTACTGATTTCTTTCTAGGTCTGTCTTCCTGTTCTTATCTTACTATTTCTATGTATTCTACTCCTGGGTTCGTACTTCTGGGTTTTTTGGGGGATGGGGAGTGGCTCCATTCCTCTTTTTTGGGATGATTTTCATTTTTCTGTGGTTTATCCTCCAGTTTTTTTTGTAGAGAGGGCATGAGAATGTCCTGGATTATTTCTGTGTCCTGACATAAATATTGATATATTGCTTTTAATTCTCAAGGAATCCTGGCTTGGATGATAAATTATATGGTCTAAAATTATGATAAATTTATGTCTAAAATTTATTTGCCTTTCGCATTGGCTTGTGGTTCATCTGGACATGGAAGTCTAGGGTCAAAAAAATTTCCCTTGGGTCTTGAAGTACTTAGCGTACTTGCTCGTTTTGCATCTTTGCTATTTGGGGATTATATGTATCCCTCTCCTACTCAGGACTAATGAGAGTAAGGGAAGGAGGTGTCTAGGATGGGCCACCTTGGCTTTGCTCAGGTCACTGATGCACAACCCTTTAGGAGACCTGATGCATTACAACCAGATTTATACAAAATCAGCAGCATGGTGTGAGGGATTAAACTCTACAGAGCAGTTTGCCATAGATGCTTATTATCTGAATACTTTTAATATAAAACTCAGCCAAAAAAAGAGTAGTTTTAGCTATTTGTCATTTTAAAAAATGTAAGATAGCTTTTGAAAACGTCATCAATATTCAACAAATATTTTTGGAGTACCTGCTAGATGCCAGGCCCTGCTGGGCTCTGAGTATATAATGGTGATCAGTGCTCTGAAAGAGAGGTTCATGACATTATCAAAGATTACACTAGGCACATTTAACTTGGAGAGGGCAGAGAGGCAGAAGCAGATGAGCTGAGATCTCAAATATGCACAGGGTTAATTAGGTGAAGAGGAGAGGGCAGAGTGTTCTGGGCACATAGCTTCTGAGACATGAGGGAAGAAAGTATCTGAAAGGGACAGAGAGAAGGACAGAGAGAAGAGGGTTTGTGGGCTGGAGGCTGGCAAGAGATAAAGCTGGACAGGCAGGGATGGGTAGGGCCTTATGGATCCTGGGGGAGGAGTTTATTCTCCATCTTAAGAGCAAAGGGGTAAGCCATTGGGAGGGTTTAAAGTAGGAGAGTCATTTAATTAAATGTGCATTAAACAAAACCACTCTGATCACCCTATGGGTTAGATGGGGGAAAGGAGACCAGACTGTCGCTGTAGCTAGAGAGAGTGATGGCTTGGGTGGTGGCAGTGGAGGTGGGTGAGGAGAAGCCAGCTGAAGAAGTACTTAGCAGGTGTAGTTGACTGTATTGTTGGTTTCTCTATATAATTCCTCGCCCCTCTCTATAACCCCTTTTGTACTGGGCCCTGGTAGTACCCTTTCTCTGGGGGTGGGGCATTTCTTCTCCACCTCCTAACTTTGGGTTTGGCCTTGTGACACACTTTGGTCAATAGAAGAAGTGCCAGTTCTAAGCTTAGTTAGCAAGAGGCATCAGGTATCCACCTGCTTTCTTGTGCCTCTGCATGAGGAAACATGCCCCGGCCAACTTGCTGGGCCTGGGAGAGAGGACAGGTCATGTGCAGCCAAGCCTAGCCTACACCAGCCTGGCCCAGCCAAGAGCAGCCCTGCCCAGCTGAGCGCAGTTGAGTCAGCCAACCTCCAGCTGCCTTATATATTTATGAGCATAAATGATTCTTGTGAGAATAAGTGGTTGAGATTTGAGTGGTTTGTTCCCCAGCATTTTTGCAGCAGAAGTTAACTGATACAGCAGGTAAAGTCAACAGAACTTGATAGATTGGGTGTCACAAATTTGTGGGAACATAACTAGAGTATAAAGGGAGGCTCACCTGTATTTCAAGGTCATTAGCCTCATACATGCTCAGGGCTGTACTTAGGCGTGTCTGTGGTGGTTTCCTGTCCCTCACCTCTCTTTGTAATTCATGGCTTTTCCCGGAACCCAGTGAGGTAGGTCAGAATTCATGGTGCAAAAGAATTAAGCTTCCCCCTTTTTTTTCCTTCTCACTCTTTCCAGCAGCCTGCTCAGATTGCAGCAGAGTGTTGGGGCCGAGCAGTTCTTAGGTCCCTCAGTGGGGGGGGGGGCCTTCAAGCCCTAACACTCAGTGCGTTCTTATTAGTTGAAGTCCGTTTCTGCTCTAGCTGTGAAGATGGGATTTCACTGCAAGTGGGGAGACATGCGGGGCCAGGGATTTTTCTGGTCTTGACTGATTATTTAAAATCTATTAGTTCTGATAAAATATTTAGCTTTTAAACAACAAATTTAATATAGGGAATTGTGTTTTATTTATTAATTGCAGTTGGAGGGAGACTGGTAGGAGTTGCGCTGCAGTGCACTGTTGTGATTTTGCAAAGTATAGTAATTACTGTAATATTTTGTTGAATTATTAATATCTACTATGCCTGCAGGAACATAAGCTTTTGCAGTCAAATTCATTTCAAGATTGCCTTTTGCCCCTCTGGTTCTGTTTTGTGTTTTCTTCTCTTTCGTGTGCACTTACGAATTTTTTAAGAAATGGAGTTGGAGGGGCAGGGTTGATTATATGGTGTGAAACACCATTGTCACACCCTGTAACTGAACACAGGTGGGCAGGAGAGAAAACCTGTGGTTCCTTGATGGTCTCTTGTCTCAGCCAAGAGACTGTTGCGGTACCAGCCTGAGGGATGCTGAAAAGGGGCGTGTTTGGGAAGAAAGGACTCATCAGTGTGCCTCTTCAGGAGCTGAGATGAGGAGAGAAAATGGTGGGGAGGCCATGTGTGTGCACGTCTCCGAGCACACAGCACTGATCTTTCCAGGAGGTGGAGTTGGCAGGTATTTGGGTGTATGTGTTGAAATGACACTAGCGTCCCTTAGTAATTGTTCTCGGCAACCACTGCTTAGTGTCTGTTGTGTCCTCAGATAAGATCATTGTGGATGATGATGGTAATGATGATGATGCTGATGAAAGCTTAGGTGTGTGGATGGGCTCATGCTGTGGTAGGACTCCAGATCCATGCACAAAGGAGTATCCTTTTGGTTGTGATTAAATGGACATTGGAAGACCAGCCTTCATACCACCATCTACCAGCTTTATGAAATGGCCCAAGTCAGTCCATAACTGAGACTCAAGTTTCCTTATCTGTTTCATGGTTGCAGGAATCAGAATGCAATCATATATTTGAAAGGGTGTTATAAACTATACATTTCTAAACATATTTAGGGGAATGCCTTTGCTATTAAATCATAGGCGAAGTCGCTTGTACTCGTGGTGTGATTTTTTTGAGGGGAAGCAGGAAGTATTCTCTGCCTGATTTTTGTTTTTACTTTTGCTAGAAACTTCACAATTCAAGAGTTATCCCTTTGGGTTAAACATTATCCTCTCCAAGATCCTCTTAAAGTATCAATAATGGAGAGACGGTATTTGGAGCTGGAAAGAACAAATAATGATCTAACCAGGTCCTTTTTCAGATGTGGAAAAGTGTGGCCAGGTGAGGTTGTGGCATGATCAAATTCACCAAGATGGCGGCAGCACCCACACCATTGTCCATGTCCCTGACTCCTAGTCCAGTGCTCTTCCTGCAACACCCTGAGGCTCCTCCGTTTCCATTACGTTCTCAATACAGTCTAAGGCTTTCTCTCCCAGAAGGGAGCCTTGGGCAGAATGAATACATTCGGTGACTTAGGGGAGACATAGGGGAGGGGATGTTCTGGGCGGCATAGTTGTGCTTGGGTCAGTCAGGTGGACCTCACTCCTCCTCTGACTGGCTCTGTCACGTTGGGCGGGTTACTTTTCTGAAACCCAGCTCTCTCCTTCATAAACTGGGATTATAATCCCTATTTTACACGGCTGTTGTGAGGATTTAGTGAACTTGAAAGGCTTGGCAAGGTTCCCACCCTACCGGTGAAGGGTACTGGAAAGTGATTTGTAGATGGTAAGTGGTCGTGAAGACAAGCGTGGTTTGTTTATCTCATAGTAGGTCTGCTCCTGAGACCCATTTTTCCTACTCGGAGGGTGTGTGTGAAGGGCAGACAGAGGGAAGTTGCACCATCCAACACCACCATTTCCCTTCTCCAGGGTGGGGGAGGAGGGGCCCGTAAGGTGTCCAGGGGAGGAAAGCCCTGCAACGTCCAGAGGGATGAGCCAAGATTACCAATGGCCCTCCCTTTCTCTTTAATCTCAGCACAGATCCAGCCCCTATTTAAATGTCCCTCCAAAAGGGTGTGGATGACAAGAGGTGAGAATGAGCATCTTTGAAGAACAGCAGGTGACTCTGAAGAGGCTGCAAAAGTGCTTGCATACCCATACTGCTCAGTTCTGTGTTCTTATGGGGCTCCTGTTCTGGGTTTAAGTTACCAGTGTGGTTTCCGGGAAATGAGCTTCAGGGGTGTGTGTGTGTGTGTGTGTGTGTGTGTGTGTGTGTGTGTGTGTGTGTGTGTGTGTGTGTGTTTAACTGAGAGTTTATCTTGCTTTTAACAGGTCCACCCTGAATCCCTTGTGAACTGGGTGGGACCCACTGCTTCTTGTGAATTTATGGCAAATAAGGCAGGGCTTTACCAATTGGCGAGAGGATGAAATTTTCTGAGACAGAAGGACACCTGAAACACCCCAGAGTCTGTGTCAACTCTCAGGCCTGGGGCTGGGCTAGTGTTTGCTTCAAAGTGAAGTAAAGAAAAGAAAGGGACCAGGGAAGTGTGTTCAGTTCCCCTTTCTGGTTCTTTGCCTCCTCTCTGCCCAGCACCCTCCACTGTCTTCCTTCTCCCTGCCCTGGGAAAATGTTCTAACATCAGTCCTGTAGTGCTTCAGTTCCCTTTCCTGAGGCCTTTGCATTTTATTTCCTTCCCCCCCCCCCCACCCCCGCCAGCTTTACTGAGGTATAATTGAAGAATACAAATTGCATATATTTAATGTGTACAATGTGATGTTTTGACACATGTATACATTGTGGAATGATTACCACAATCAAGCCAGCATATCACCTCATAGAGTTACCATATTTTTTTCTTTCTTTTTCTTTTTTTGGTGGAGAGAACATTTAAGATCTATTCTCTTAGCAGATTTCGAGTATGTAACATAGTATCATTAACTACAGTCACATTGATGGGCATTAGATATCCAGACCTTATTCATCCTGCATAATTGAAACTTTGCACTCTTTGACCAACCTCTCCCCTTTCTCCTACCTCCTAGCCCCTGACAACCTTCCTACTCTCGCCTTGTATGAATTTGACTTTTTGAAATTCTGCACGTGAGATCGCGCAGCATTTGTCTTTCTGCCCCCGCCTTACTTTACTTAGCATCATGTCCTCCAGGTTCATCCACGTCATCACAAATGACAGGATTTCCTTCCTTTTTAAGGCTGGACAGTATTTCATTGTGGGTATATATATACCACGTTTCCTTTATCCATTCGTCCTTTGATGGACACTTAGGTTGATGAAATATCATGTTGTGGATAATGCTGCAAAGAACATAGGAGTGCAGATATCTCTTTGAGGTACTGATTTCATTTCCATGGTACACCCAGAAGGCATTTTAGGGGTAGGGACTCTGGAAATCTCAGCCAGTCCCATTTGTCTAACTTGTCCACCTTCAGGGCTGGCAGCAGGAAGAGGGCGGCAGCAGGAAGAGGGTACCCTCTAGCCAGAGATGCTTGTTTCCTTTCTGACCCCTCCCTAAGCCTCGGAACACCACTGGGATGTGAGAGTGAGGGCCGTGACCAAAGGCTGGCTTCTATGTCTCTGGTGGCCATGCTTCTAATACTGGGTTTTCTTCGGTTAAGGAGGCAGGGAATTGGGGAGAGCTCTACTGTCTCCCCTGTCCCTCCTTAAATCTTATGTATTGATTTAAAAATATATATAACATAGTGGGGGATGGGGCGCCTGGGTGGCTCAGTCAGGTGAGTGTCTGATTCCTGATTTTGGCTCGGGTCATGATCCCAGGGTCATGGGATTGAGCCACAGTTCAGGTTTCTCCCTGAGTGTGGAGCCTGCTTAGGATTCTGTCTTTCTCCCCTGCTGCTTTCCCTGCTTGCATGCTCTCTTTCTCTAAAATACACACACACACACACACACACACACACACACACACACGTATGTATGTATGTATGTGTGTGTGTGTATAACACATAACATTTGCCATTTGAACCACTTTGAAGTGGCATTGATTACACTCACATTGCTGAGAACCGTCACCACTGTCCCTCTCACTGACCAAACAGAAACTGTTTATGCATCAGTAACTTCCCATTGCTCTCAATTCTCTTTGTCAGCCTCTGAGCAGGTAAGGGGGCTTCCAGTTTGTTCCTCGATCCTGCCTTCTCCTGCCCCATCCCTAACCTCTCCCCCTCTTCTCCTTTCCTCCACCATAGGGGGCTGTGGTGTTGGGGGTGAGGAGAAGGCTTATCATATTCAGAGCTGAGAAATGGGCTGCATTTCAATCCCCCCTTCACATTCCATGTTCTTCATTTATGAAAATAATCACGCTTCTTGCACCCAGAGATCTGTGCCTTCTTCCACCCTCAACTTGTTCTCTTGGCATGGGGGCCGTAGGCCAGATCACTGACAGGCTGGCCGGGTATGTCCATTGCAGTCTTGTACTTGGGACTTTGCCTCTGCTAAGCCTTTTTTTTTTTAATGGCAGACTTGTTTCTATGCAGCTGAGATAGGAAACAAACATACTCCATAGTTGAGTGGTTATCGCCTATATTCATTATTATCTTTGTCATTATACGTGGTGAATGATGATGAGCTATGCATTGTGGTGTGGGCACTTTTATGTGTTTGCAAATAATATATATCATCCTGCAGTAGTTCAGAACATATTGTGAGCAACTTCCAAACTGTGCTTCAGTGCTGTGGCATATGCTGAGTAAAGAGCAATTCAGATTTGATCTGGTCTTTTGGGAACTTGAAATCTAAGATAAGTACATGTAAATAGAGAGAGATGGAAATGTTAAACCAACATTGGCACCCAAAATGAAGCCTTTGGGGGAGGCGATCTAATTCACCGAGGGTCTACTGTATGTCAGGAGGGGGTGTTGGGTGTGTTGTACCTGCCGTCTCATTTCCCTCTGCCAATAAGCTACAAGTTGGGGCTTACAGGTGAGGAAACCGTGATGAAGAGAGGTTGCATAGATTGCCAGGGTCACATGGCTAATAAACTACAGAGTAGGTAATGAACTAGAACAACATGCCCTTTGGAAATGTCAGGTTGCTGAGTCTGCTATATTCAGGACCTAGAAAATCATGGGGTTGTAGAGTTTGGGTGTGGGGATGGGCTGAGAGAACCAGAGCGAATGGCTGGGTAGAGGTGAGGAGATAGGCTTTTATTTCATTCTAGAATGATGCAATTTTGTAAAAACCATGGACAACATTTAGTGTATTCTCCCTGTGTGCCAGGGGCTGACCTGTTACCTCTGCATCCAGCATCTCATTTAATCCTAACCTTTCTGAAGTATCTGCTATTAAGAGCCTCATTGTAAGGATGAGGAAACAAAGGCACTGAGGTGTTGCATTCCTGGCTCAGGTCACACAGCGGCTGACTGACAGAGCCACAACTCCCATGTGGGCTGGGCTGACTTCAGAGCTCCTTACAGGCAGGGCCAGACAGCCTCTCTTCAATCTGCTTCCCCACCTGCTCCCAGCAAGGAGGGTGAGGCCCCAGGATTGTGAGGTTCACCTCCTGATCCCACCAGGGCTGAGATGGATTTCCAACCCCTGGACCTTTCCCCAGTGAGACCATCCTGTTCTCTAGATGCCCTCACTGAGCATTTGTTCTGAAGTTCTGGTGTTTCCAGGCCTGGAGCAGGAGGAATAAAGAGTCAGAGGTGAGAAGTAACAGTGTGTGTGTGTGTGTGTGTGTGTGGGAACCAGGAGAGAGAGGGATGAGGTGAGGCCAGATTATGGAGGCATTGCATATCCCGCTGGCTTTATTTTTGTTGGCAGTGGGCACCCCTTAGGAATTGTGGGCAAGGGTGAGATAGAGTTAGCAGAGGCATCAATCCTTCTCCAACCACCAGGAAACCCGGTCTCCCTTCTTGGTGGGAGGGAAAACAAAGGCTCAGAGAGGTGTGGCAGCTCCCCTGGAGGCTCCCAGTAGATTGTTTCCAGCAGCAAAACCAGAAGCTCTCTCCTTCCCAGAGATGGGGCGCTGGCAGCTGCTGGCTGCCTTCCCCTCCCTCATTGCCCTCCCTCCCCTCCAGCAGGAGGGCCTCCTGCCCACTCCCTCCCTTCCACCATGAGCTCTGCACAGGCTCTCTCCATCATTAGAGCAACCAGTGGGGTTCTGCTGTAATTAAAGGAAGCCAACGGGAGGGAGCAAAGCAGAGCACGGGGAAAAAACAATCACCAACAAAACATCTTATTTCCCACGCACACTCCCTACAACCCGCATCTATTGGCTTTCATGGGAACCTGCTTGCTTTAAATACAGCAAAGGGAAACCCCACAGGACGATGTAGGAAAGCCGGCTGTTAGTTACCATCAGGCTGCCAGGGTGGGGATTTACTCCTTTTTCCCCCCCTCCCTACCCTGCATTGGCAAAACCAATCCAATGTTAGTGTTGAAAGAGACCTCTAAGGTCATTTATTGCAACTTCCTTCCCAAGGCAACCTGCCCTCCATGCTTTGCCCCTCCCAGACAGCATCTCTGACACATTGTTACCTAGCTCCCACACTCTCCCGCTCCCTAATTTGCTGGACCCAAGCTCAGGTAGGGATAGGAAGACACTTTAGGGAACAAACAAACAAACAAACAAAAAACCCAAAAATCTGGCCACCCACGCCTGCTGTCATTTACTGCCTGACTCCGGAAATGTCTAATTAATTCATTTATCCAATTAGCCCCTTGCTCTCTGAAATGCTTTTTCTTGGTTGCTGAGCAACCAGGATAGACTTTCAATACATGCACGCTGCTGGTGAATGAACCAGTAGTTTTTTCTTCACCCTGACACCCCTCGCCCACCCCCTCCCCTTTCTCCTTTTATTTTCCTGATGCACAGTAATGAAGACCATCTCCACCAATCTCCAGCCTTCTCACCTTCCCCAGGCCTCTGGATGTGTTTGCTGCCTGACTTAACACATCTCTGAAGGTAATTTTTATACCAGGCATTTGTCATGGACAAGGAGAATGACAGAATATACAGGTACACAGAGATGCGTTTGCAAAATAACGGAATGAGCCAGGCTCAGGTGGACCCAGGAAAAGCTTTGCTGGTGCCTGGGGGCTGGGGGGAGGGGACCCTGGCCAAGGTTAGGCTCAGAGGCGTTTGGGAAGAGGAGGGGCAGACTCTCTTTAAGGGACCAGGCATAAACAAGGGTAGCTTGACTAGGCTGCTGTTCCATTTGTTTTAAAGTCTGCCCTTCATGGGGAATTGTCATCCGTCCCCAGCCAGGAGCGCACTGTGAGCAGTAAACAGGACAGGGGTTTTAAGGGCGGCTGAAAGGGACAATATCAACCTAGGAGGGCGGGGAAGTGCCTTGAGGAATCATCCTTGAAGTATAACTTGCTCCTATTTCGGGATGTGAAAATGCCACATCCTGCTTCAATGAGTTAGAATGTTAGAACTGGACTTTGAGCCCAAACTTCCACCGTTCCTTGCTTTTACAGATGAGAAAATTGGAGCTTTGGGAGGATAAACAGTTTGCTCATAGCCAGCGTTTGGGTCTCCAGGGTCCCAGGCCTTCTCAGTTGACCACACTGCTTCTGTTTCATCTTATTAAGGGCCCCTTGTCCATAAAATGAGTCACTTGAGTCACCGACACTTACTTTTAAAAGTCAGCTTTTATTTTGGAAGAGCTGAAGCTGGCAGTGAAGATTTGCAGGGCACAGGGGTCTTGGCTTCTGTCTACTGCAGATGCCAGGGCATGTGATGCAGTCCAGCATTCACTGTGAATAGGGGCTGGTCCTCACCCTCAGGGAGCCCCCACAATACTGGAGGGGATGGACAGTAGAGGGGGAGGGGCTCCTTCTTAGAAGGAAGCATTTAGAGAGGAGGATCTGGGCCATTTGACCTGGACCCAGGTCTTGTGGTTGAAGGGGCTGTGAGGGTAGGGTGGGGGTGGGGCCATTCTACCAAGAGGCAGCCTGGGCCAAGGTCAGGAGGTATGAGAGATTGTGACATGTTTGGGGACTGGAGAGTGGCTTAGGAATGGAGGCTTTGGGCCATTTGGCTTTCTGGGATACGCAGTGGATGGCTCGGGGCTGCCCATAACGGCATCTGGAAAACGTTGCCTCCTGCTTGCCAGAATAGTAAAAGAGCACAGTTTTCTTATCTCTATGCATGGGTGGGTATGGAAAAGCGTATGTCAGGTTTTCTGGATGGAAATGACTTCCCTTCGAAGTTAGTTCATAAATAACGATGAAGGCCATGAGAAGACGTACACGCTGCACACGTATTTAGCTACTGCTGTGGACCAAACTCTCCAGGAGCAGAGTGTTCAGGAAAAGCAGCTGCCTAGAGAAAGAAATAACTATGCACTGTCAAAACCATTGGTACCCAGAGCCTCCTGTGGGACCAAGGGAAACATTTTATTGAGAAGGACCCGTTCCTTGACACTCACAATTGGTGGCACTCACTCAATCTGCAATTTCAGGAGATAGTCAGAGAAGGAACTGGCTGTGGACGATGATCACCCGATCAGGTTCTTCCAGTTAAACAGGAGCTTCTGTACATCTGAGCATTGCGCTTCGGGGTAAAGTTCTCCTTTCTTCAGCCATCCAGCCAAACACCCCTGATGTCAGGCACTCTTTTTTCATCAAGGCTGGGCTTGCTTTTAGAGAACCTAGAGATGGCAGGCAGCATTGTGGGATGCTCCTTAGTATAAAATCTCCTCTGGGAATTTTCTTAACAAAGTGGTTTGAATTCCTCTAGGAATTAAGCTGGGGGTGGCTATTTTTCTGGCTAAGACTTTTTATGATAAAAGGCATGCTGCACTGAAGGTCCCAGTGGTCTGTCTTTGGGGCAGTCAGATGCACACGACAGTCTAAGGCTCTGGTAGGAAAGAGTCTGTGGCCTCAGTAAATATTTGATACACTTGGGGCTTTGATGGATGAAGCCACTGTCTGCTTGGGTCTTCCTAGACCAGAAGGTGGAGTCTCCGGTAGCCATTGCCTCTTGTTCGTTCCTTTGATTTTCTTTGGTGAAAAATGACTCTTGTCTTGGTGAGGTCTGTTAAATCCGTTCTTTTCCAAATGGGGCTGTTGGTGTATGGAGGGGATTGGAACTTTCTCTCCCTCTGGTCAGCCCTCGCCATCCCTTGGGTGATTCGGTTTCCCATTTTCTGGGATGTGTCCACAGGGTTTGTCTCCCACCCCACCCCCCGCCTTATATAAGGGGGGTAGGGTGCATCTGGCGCCAGATTTCATTCAACCCTGTAACAATCCCCCCTTTATGACATCATTGCTTGTCGCCATGGAAACATCCCCCGAGTCACAGAGACTGGATTGTGGCATCATAGCATCAGGCAGGAGGAGGGAGAGAGGAGAGAAGAGGAATGAGACTGCCCAGGGGGATGAAATTCCAACAAAATACCGTTTGGTGGCAGGAATGTAGGATTTTTCTGTTTGGATCCTTGAATGGAGAGTCTGACCATGGCTTGCCAGAATAAACCTCACCTAAGAGAAGGAGGACGAGTGGTTATGGAATGTGGGTTCTGGCCTCTTTGTTCTTGCTGAGTATTAGGGAAAATACTTTTAATGAGACCTATCTTAGATTTTATACGTATTTCTCATTTGATTCTCATAAAATGTTCATGAACTATTAGAGCAGAGAGGTTAAATAACCTCCCTAAGGTTACAAAGCTGGAAAGGCAGAGCTGAGAGTTGGAGGTAGGAGCATCCAAGTCTGTGCCCTCATGTGGCTTACAGTTTTGTGTGTGCACACAGTTATTAAGCAAATAAAATATAGTTAAGATTGTGGTAGATATGGAGAGAATAAACATGGTGCTTCAGTGAGGAGGCATTGGAGAGTGAGTGGGAACTGACTTTTGTGTATTATTAAATTTGGGACACGGCTCTGCATCTAGTTGTGTGTGCTTAAACACACAACGCACTGTGCTCATAGAGGCTCTGACCTGCCTGATCTTGTCTGCTGGGCCCTGTGACTGTGACCCTCTTCCCTAGCTGCTTTCCTGTGCCTGTACCCTGCTTCTCCATTTGTCTGCTCCCTTTTTCTGAAATATTCCTGCCAGTCCTCCTCCCTCGATCCTGTTTTTTCCTACCAATCCCCCCTCCTTCTCTCTCTCTGGACTGTAAACTCCTCAAGAGAGAGAAGATACTCTCATCTGGTATAAAACATCCTTGGTTTGCCCAAGAAGGCTAGAAGATCTGTTGCAAAAATTAATGCAGTGGCTCGTTTTATAGGAAAAAAAATTGGCTGGATTTTATACCGTTAAAAAATATTCTTATAGAGTTATCAGATTTTGGCTCCTAAATAAACGAATAAGTAACAAGTGTGCATTAGGAGAGAATTCCCCTTGCAAGTGAAATGACCAGTCATGTTTAGTTGAGTAGCTTGTTTGCTGTTGTTGGTGTGGTTCATGCTGATTGCGATTTCCTATTGTATTTATGTGGTCCAACAACATTTTCTGTTAGGAGAATTGGTCCTAGTGTGTAAGATGGTGGCAGGTAACTTAATGCTCTTCAGGTTTCTATGAGCTGTAGGTGCTGTGCCATGGGCCACCTCTGGGCATTCCTATCCTTGTGCCTCACTTGGGCAATAGATGGGTCTAGTGAAGCCTACTGCTCTTCATTTGTGCCACCTTGCCGAGCTTTTAGGAGTATTTGCTGCTTGAGTTCAGTTCTCATCATTGCTTTCCTAGGATATAGGGTAGACGAGTCCCTACTTGGCTTCCAAAGTCCAGGTTACCCATCTCAGGTGAGCATCATACTGATTGGAGCTCTGCTATTATACTTTACTGTGACAGGTGTGTGTGTGTGTGTGTGTGTGTGTGTGTGTGTGTGTGTGTGTGTGTGAGTGTGTGCGCGCATGTGCACGTGCATGTGGTATGCATGTGTGTGCACACAGGTACAGTTCTTAATTAGTAAACCATATTAAATGCACTTACAATCTAAGCTTGTTCTTTCTAGGACCTAGAGTGTCTCAATCTGACTGATAAGGGGGCCGTTTATTGATTCCATCAGGACCATTTATGACTGGCACATTACAGAACTAGTAAGTGGCTTATTTTTTTAAGGGATGCATGAGGAGTCATATAATGAATTAGTTAAAACCCCAGGCTTAGGAGTGAGATAGAGACAGTTTTGGATCCTGGTTGGGCCTCTTACTTGCTAACTTGAGCAATTGACTTAGATTCTCTAGGTGTAAATGCCTTCATTTACAAAATGGGCATGAATCTTATTGCCTATTTCATGGCATGGATGTTTAGATTCACTGAGATACACCTGTAAAGTCTTTTTTTTTTTAAATACGAAATTTATTGTCAAATTGGTTTCCATACAGCACCCAGTGCTCATTCCAACAGGTGCTCTCCTCAATACCCATCACCCACCCCCCATTCCCTCCCACCCCCCATCAACCCTCAGTTTGTTCTCAGTTTTTAAGAGTCTCTTATGTTTTGGATCCCTCCCTCTCTAACCTTTTTTTTTTTTAACACCTGTAAAGTCTTAACCACGTGCCTATCTTGTCAAAGTTAACTATAATTTAGTGGGTTAAATGTACTGTGTGTATTTCCTCCAATAATTTGTTAACACTTTTTGAACTCAGTGCAAAACTTTGACTATGCCCTAGATCACATCTAGGTGTTTCAAAGTTTGAATTAGAAGGATCAAGATAATTGGCATTTTTATTCATCATTTGCAGTCTCCATAGGTGAAAAGGGCCCAGGATGTGTAACTCCTAGCATAGAACTGATTTCTGAGAACTGTCTCAAGTCCTAGAGATGGTTTCCCAAGTGTGACCCTGACCTTATGGCTATAAGAGCAAATTAAACAGGTGTGGTCCTCTGCCTCCAAGAGCAAACGGTTCTCTTCACACGGTACTACCAGAGGGGAGATTCAGTCAGATGTGTATGTGAATTGACAGGCACATACGGACCAGGTGAGGGAGGTTACTCTGACCTTTAGGAATTCAGTTCATATTTCTGTATCCTCAGATATAAAAGTGCAGAAGGTAGGGGCTGCTAGATACTTTTCTCCCCATGTGTTTATTGATGTGTAAAATACATGCACTGAGTACACAGTTTTTTTTTAACGTTTATTTATTTTTGAGAGACAGAGACAGAACATGAGCAGGTAAGGAGCAGAGAGAGAGGGAGACATAGAATCTGATGCAGGCTCCAGGCTCTGAGCGGTCAGCACAGAGCCTGATGTGGGGCTCAAACTCATGAGCCATGAGATCGGGACCTGAGCCAAAGTCAGATGCTTAACCAACTGAGCCACCCAGGCGCCCCACGAGTCCGCAGATTTTCATCTCAGTTTTTTACATATGAGTACGCTGATGTCACTCCACCATATAAATGAGGTCAAGCTGTAGAACTATGTATTCATTGCATTCCAGAAAGCTCCTTCATTACCCCTTCACATTGTATGGCCTTTCTCCCTGGAAGTAATCAATATTTTGATTTCTATCAAATTTTGCCTGTTCTTGAAATTCACATAAATGGAATAATACAGTGTTGTAGACAGCTTCTTAGATGGCTCCCAACAATCTCTGCCTCCTGATACCCATGCGCGTGTATAATATCTTCCCTTTGGATGTGGACTGGCCTATGTAACCTGCTTCTAATGAATAAGGTATGATACACATGATGGAATATAGCTTCCATGATTAGGTTACAAAAGACTCTAACTTGAATTTTCCTTACATTCTCTCTGGTCCTTCTCTGGCTCTTGTTCTGGTGAAGCAAGTTGCCATGTTGGGAGGTGCCTTCTGGGGAACATCTGGTGAACTGAGGCCTTTGGCCTGACAACCATATGGGTGATCCTGGAAGCAAATTTTCCCCTGGCTAAGCCTTGAGATCACTGTAGTCTGGCTGACACCTTGATCAGAGCCTTGGGAGCCACCCTGAGCTGGAGGACTCAGCTAAGGTGCACCAGAATTCCTGACCCACAGAAATGGTTGAGACAATAAATGTCTCTTGTTTTAAGCCACTAAGTGTTGGTGTAATTCAATAGTAATAGACAACTAATATGTATAGTATGTTCTGTTTTGTGTCTGGCCTTTTTCACTGAAGTCTATGTGAGATCTATCCCTAGTGATACAAGTATATTGATATTTAGCTATATTGATGTATATAGCTTCAGTTTGCTTTCTTTTATTTCTGTAAAGTATTACAGTGTAGGAATATACCCAAATTATTCATCCATTCTAAAGTTTGGGATATCTGGATTGTTTCAGTTTTTGGCTACATCACAACTTTTTTTACATTTTGTGTGTGTGTGTGTGTGTGTGTGTGTGTGTGTGTGTGTGGCTGGCTATATGCTCTACTTCCTCTTGATATATATCCAAGGGTAGAATAACTGAATAATAACATAGACTTTAGTGGATACTTCCAATTTTTCAAATGGTTACACTGATTACACTCCCTTTAGCAATGTATGATGCTTCCTGCTTTGCCACTTCCTTGCCAAGGCCTGATATTTGTAATTAAAAAAAATTATTATAGCCATTCTGGTGGATGTGTAGTGGTATATGCCATGTGGGTTTTAATCTGATGACTATGGATGTTGACCATTTTTCATGTTTAGTGGTCATTTGGATATAATCTTTAGTGAAACACCTATTCAGATATTTCGCCCATTTTATATTATCTGTTTTTCATGTGGATTTGTAGGAGTTCTTTATATTCTGGATTAAAGTGCTTTGCTATATTTATTATTCAGACCTTTTTCCAGTTTGTGGCTTGCTTTGTTATTAATGGGATGCTCTTAATTTTAATGAAGTTAACTTTTTCAGTTTTTTCTTTTAAGGTTATAAAATCTTTGCTCGTTCCTGTGTCAGGAAGATGCTTTCCTATGTTTTCTTCAGACATGCTTTGTTTTACATTTTACATTTAGGCCAGTGATTCACCTGGAATTTCTTTTTTTGTGTGTGCTGAGTGTCTGATGTGAAGAAGGGGGTCAAATTTATTTCCTTTTCTCATATGTAACTCCAAAGGACCCATTGTCATTCACTGAAAGGGTATGTTTATTGCAAATCAGGGGTCTTGTGTATGGCAGGTTTTGAGTTCTCTATTTGGTTCCATTTTTTTTTCTGCTATCCTAACACCGGTGCTACCTGTCTTCATACTATAGCTTTATTATCTATTTTATTATTTGGTAATTTAAGTTCATCAGCTTTTTGTGTTTTCTTCATGACTGTCTTGGCTCTTGGTCCTTTACATTATATGTATATGTAAAATCCATATATGTTTTAGAATCAGCTTGCCAATTTTCATACAAAAAAAAGGCTGCTAGGATTTTTGGCTAGGATTACATTATATCAATGATTGGTTTGGAGAATATTGACACTGGTTTTTCTTAATTTCTTTCAGCAGTGTACCACAATTTTTAGTGGAAAGATTTTAGAAATCTTTTAATATGTTCATTTCTAGGAGTTTGATGCTTTTTTGATGCTATTTTAAGTGAAATTTTCAAAAGTTAATTTTCTAATTGTTTGACGCTAGTATTATGTTAGGTTCTTCTAAATTTTCTTTGCATACTGTCGTATCATCTATGAATAATGAAAGGATGTTTTCTTTCTTTTATTTGTACCTTTTATTTCATTTTCTTGCCTTATTACACAGGTTATAGCCTCCCTACAGTGTTGAGTGGAAGCAATGATGGCAGACATCTTTTGCTTGTTCCTGAGTCCGGTGGAAAACATTTAATAGTTCACAGTGAATCATCATGTTTGCTGTAGGTGGTTATAGATATCTTTACCAGGTTAGGGATAAAAGTCTCTTTTTCAAGTCTGACATTTGATGATTATCTCTGATTGTATGGAAAAAGTAAAAACTAATCTATAGGAGGGAGGAATAATGATGATAACATGAGTAAGAATCAGAGAGGCAAGAGAGAGAAGGAGATGAAGTATGCTAAAAAAAGAATACAAGAGGAATTTCCTAAGTGCTTCCTATGTTTTGGGCACCCTGAGAGCTGAGGTAGGTTGTGATCAATAGGTCACATGGCTAATGAGGGCTGGAGGTTGGGTGAGAACCCAGGTCTTCTGGAACCAGAGCTTATTCTTTCTGCTGTACTCAGAGGGAGAGTAAATAAAGGAAGACCTGAAAGGAAGGGAGCAGCTATTGTAAAGTCCTCTTATGGATTTTAGGACCCTGTTCTTTCCTATGTCTCCCCATCTCCTGTTTCTTTCTTCCTGTCTCTTCTTCAATCTCTGTTTCTAATTCAGTCATAATCTTAATCATGGACTCGAGCTCAGTCTCATAATGCTCTCTACAGGGGGGAATGGTGGTAGGTATCTTCTTTCTCCTTCTATCCAGATCATATGAGGCTTCTCTGCTGTGGGCCACCTCTTATTTTAATTCAGTTTTTACATAATGTCGGTTGACACGGTCAGTCAGATCACAATGGCTAGGGAATGAGATTAATGGGCATGGTTGGTGTCTCCTTGGTGTCTTGGTGTCCATGTTCTGCAAATAATGACCAGTCAACAGTCACTGGTACACATGGAATAAGAGGGATGAGCAAGCTTCAGCCTGGAGTGAAGGGTGCACCCACCACTCCTCACCCTAGACAAGCCCAACCTTTTGTGGTGACAAGCCAAGCTTATCTGTGGCGACTAAGGCCTCTATCCTGGACCAGGCCTAGGTGTGTTTGCAAGCCTTGCTGCTGCCGTGCTGCCTGAGCTTTCCACAGCTGGCTCCGTTCTCCTGTGGGTTTTGCTTCCTCTTTTGCAAAGTCTATCCTGAGGCTATTGTTTGGTTTTCTAGTCCTGACTGAATTAGGATGGTTCCATTTAAGGTGAAAACAATATAAAACAACCACAAAAAAAAGCGCCAAAGAAGAAACAGAATAAAGAAGTGTTTTTTAGTCTTTGAAAGATGAATGCAAATGTGTTTTTGCAGTGTTTTAATATATTCGGATGCTTCCCTAACATTAGCCAATCTATCATAGCCTGCCCGGGAACCTGGTGTATTTATTATGTTGCAGGAAAGTTTTTTTGAGGAAGAGGCTGAAGGGTAGGGTGAGAAAGTGCCTGCCTGAAGGCCCATGAGTCATCAGATTCATTACTGAAGCATTAAACTACCTGCTGGTCCCTAGGACTGGCCCTTGGAGGGGTGGTTCAGGGAGCGAGGTGTGGTGGGAATGAGGTCATTATCTGACATTTTCCTGTTGTTCTGTACAGGCAGTAACCTTTATCCCACCCTAGGACTACAGCTCATGTCATCTGAGTATGACCTTCTGGAGAAAAGTGTGGATGAGTCAGCACTATCCAATCCCCATTCCTGGAGACAAAGCATTCAGTATGTGTGTGTGTGTGTGTGTGTGTGTGTGTGCGTGTGTGCGCGCACGTTCATGTGCATGTTTAGCAAAGAGGACCATTGAAATTGCTTGCAGCTCTGAGATTTCCTAACTTTTTCTGTTGTATGCAACATTTTAAAGTAGGAGGGGTGCTGCGTGACCAGACATTTGTTTAAAGCAGTAGGTGCTCTTAGTTCCTAGTAACATTCTGGTAGTGATGTAATTGATGTCACTTGTAGACACATGTGCCTGGTCTTAGAAAAATGTGAGGATGCCAAAATTAAATTCCTTAACTGGGCATTGATAGACCCCCTTGAGCATACTTTGAGAATCAACAAGGATGGGTTTCAACATTTCA
Organism: Acinonyx jubatus; assembly: GCF_027475565.1. Lineage (NCBI taxonomy): Eukaryota > Metazoa > Chordata > Mammalia > Carnivora > Felidae > Acinonyx > Acinonyx jubatus. Next base: position 61,269,322 of record NC_069393.1, read on the forward strand.
CGTCTTCCTACGTTCTGACCTCAGGTGGCCTTCCGGATGGTGCTGCATGACCGTGGCATGCTTAATAGTAATGGTACTTTAGTAATAGTGGACCCTGTTGAAGTGAGGTGACTCTGTTATGTGGGGTTGACTAGTTGGGTTGACTAGACCTGGTCCACACTAGTGACTTTCAGAGGCCAAGTTCAGACCTGCAGAAGCAGCTGTTAATGAGTTCATACGTGTAAAGTGCTTGGCTGTATCTGGCACATAGTAAGCCCTCCATCAGTGTTAGTGAACGTGAATGCTATTGCTGAAAAAGAGGTGATGATTAACAGCCATCGGGACCTGGTAAAAGTAGGGTAGAGTCAGTGCTTGGGGACAAGAGCACCATTTAGGATGAGAGAGAGTATTCAGTGCTGGAGAGTACAGGAGACTTAGTGCTTTACCTGCCTCGGACCCTTCTGCCGGGTTCAACCTAGTTGGGTCACGTGTGCTCTGGAGTTGTGCCTCCCACAGCCTCCTGAGGGCAGGGACCATGTCTACTTCAGCAGTCTCTGGCCTGGAGCGTGTGCTCAAAAATATGTTATTGAAAAAATGGGTGATGTGCTCAAAATGCTTCGACAGTGAGCTCTGGTATTTCCCTAAGTTTATATTCTCTGAACTGACAGCATCGTGCCCACAGTGAGGTCCTGCTCTGCTCTCCCACCGAGGGCACAGCTGCACTGGGTACCCTCAGATCTGAGGGCTCAAGGCAAATCAGATTATCTTTCTCTGAGAGACCAAGCCAGGGAAGGACATTGGAACCCTACTGTAAAATAAACTATTAAAAAAGATAGGTTCATTTAGCCTGGAGAAGAGAAACCTGGGGGTCCAGAGCTCTTAGTATTTGGAGAGCTTCTGGGCAGAAGAAGGCAAGAATTGTTCTTTATAGCCTTCTGGATAAAAGTTTGATGGGAGATGAGAAATTGCAGAAGCTGTTTTTGTTGTGCTGTAAGGAGGGACTTTACCCTGGGGAGAAGTGGTTAGCAGAGTCTCAGGGGAGCTTTTTAGGTGGCTGTCCTGGGGTGTGCAGAGGACTTTGGAATCCACCTTCAGACTTCCTTCCAAAGTAGAAGTTAAATGGGATGAGAACAGGCTTCTCTTGCTTGTGGAGAAGTGAAAGCTGTTGAGTCAATCAGGGTTGGTGAGAACCTTATCCATCTTGAACGAGAAATGAAGGAACCCACCATTTCCTGAGCACAGTCTCTGTATCAGGAGCGTTGCTGGGTGCTTTCTTTACCAGACTTACTTGTCTTGGAACACGTTAAGGTGAGTAGTAGAGAAGGAAGCACTCAGGTGGAGTCAGTTGGCCAAGGCTCACATCCTTTCCAGTCATCTCCTGGTACCCTGTGCTGTCATGTTGATACTTTTTTAATACCACACCCACTTTTTCCTCATCTAAATAAATGATTTGCAGGTAGAACAGACCTGCTTCAAACTCTTCTGGAACTTTCTTCAGGGGCTTCGATGGGTTTTTGCCTTGTCAGCCAAGACTTTCCTCTTTCCTGCGGAGTCCTTGCCCAAGGCTCTCAATTGAAGTGTCCCATTTCTCCCCCTTCCCCTTGGTGGAGAGTTCCAGAAAGCTTTCTGTTGACCTTCCTTTAATTGCTAATAATTATTCAATTTTATGTAGCCCAGAGTGATAAATATTCATGAATAGCACAGTGCATCAGGATCCAACACTTTAAGCTATTGTGTTTTTTTAATTAAACTGAAACATGGAATTAAATGCAATAAAAGGGAAAAAAAAGAGAGAGCATATGTACGTATCTATTTCAGTCCTGCTGTGGGACTGTGTGGGAGGCAGATCGGAAGTTCTGACCTGGATGTTGTGATGTTCTGTCTTAGAGTTTCTAAAGGAGACACCTAAAATATCTGGACCTGGCCAGGTTCATTCATTCATTCACACATTTTTTTCATTAATTCACTCAGCACATATTTACTACCATGAGCCCTCACAGTGCCTCTTAGTGGGCTGCAAATAGACTAGAACAGGACCTGAGGAGCTCACGATTTAGTCCTGGAAGAGATAGGCACACAAATCAGCCATGTCGGAACTGCTTGGTGAGCATAGGTAAAGCATGAAATAGAGTGTTCCCAGAGGAGCAGAGGGTAACTTCCCCGGGTGGTTGATGAAGTGGCATAGGGGTGGCGTAAGCCCCGTCAGGACTTATTAGTTGGTCCCGTGTACAATGCTTCTTTCTTCAGCCCACTGAGTCTCATCTCCCTTTCCCTAGAGAGTTTGCGGAGGCTGTGGACTCAGAAGTTGGACTGCTTGGGCTCATCTCAGTTCTGATGCTTACAGTGGGTGAATATGACCCAGTGCAATGTTAACCAACCCTGAGCCTCAGTTTTCTTATCTGTAATATGGGGATTATCACAGAACCTACCTCACAGGGCTGTGGTAAGGGCTACACTAGCCGATGCATGTGAGGTTTCCAGAATGGTGCCTGGCGCACAGAATGTGCTCAACTATAGACATGCCAGCCACCATTGCTGTTTGCTCTGAGGCCTTAGTCCATGAATTCTTGTGGCTTCTCTCCTGCTGTGGACTTCTCGGTTCTCTAGAGACCTCTTGTGAGGTTTGGCTCCATGAGGAGGCAGGCAAAAGGCAGGTGAGCTATTGTTGAGAGTTCCAGAATACTGCTGAGAGCTGGCCTCGGGAGCCAGCGAGAGGAAGGCAAAGGCAGGGCCTTAACAAATACCTTCCAGAAGGCCCCCTCAGAGATGGGGCGGGAGCCTGGGTTGGGCACCTTGGGGAGCAGAGAGCAGGAGGGACAGCGCGAGGGGAAAATAGCACACCTTCCCGTGAACGCCACCTTGGATCCCTGCGCTCTGTGGGGAGGAAGACGCACTCACATGTGGGTGTAACACATGCTGTACTCCGTGGGTCGTGTTTTCCTGCTTTAAAATGGGAAATGTGAGTTATTTATTTGTAGCACATGCATGGTGAGATGCTCATGAACCAGCCTGGGGATGTTCTCCAAGTAAACAAACCCACTTTCTGGAGAGGCGGTTTCTTTTTACAGCCCCAGAGATAAAGTAGCCCCAGAAAGCTCACCACTGCCAGTTTCTAGCACCTTGATGTCCCTTCCTGGCTCCGAGAGGCCCATCTCTGCCATCCTCCCCCACCCCCACCTGCAGTGTCAGCCCTCCCACTGAGTACCACCCAGCTTGCCTTTTTGTGTCAGTTCATACTGTAGCTGTTTCAAGTCAGAGGTGGATGGGGTTGCCAAGTGGAAGAGGTTGTGGCCATGAGGAAAAGGACTTGGGGTCACTGTCTGATAGGATGACCCATTAGGGTTGATTTTGTTTCGTAGCCTTGGTTTAAACACGAGCTCTGTGTGGTTTTTAATACACCATCGGCCCTCTCTGATCCTAGTTTCTTCATCCATAATGATAGGATTGATCAGAATGTAAAGGCAGAGTCCTAAATGTAACCGTCCAGGCCTCATGATTGGCCCTTGTCACTATGCTCACCTTACCTCTTGCTTGCTCCCCTGGTTTACTTGGTCCAGCTGCACTGGCATCTCTGTTCCCCTATAGATCCCAAATGCTCCTGCCTCAGGACCTTTGCACTGACTCGTCTCTCTCTCTCTCTCTCTCTCTGAAATGCTCTGTCCCTACCTAGCTGCATGTTTCATTTTCTCACCTCCTTCTGAAAGGAGATGAGAATTTTTTTTTTTTACTGAAAATTGCCTTTGAGTGAGGCCTGCCTTTGACCCCCAATTTACAATTGTGTATCTCTCCTCACATTCACCTTCTTTCCCTGCTTTCGTTTTCCTCAGGAACCCTCTTGCATATTACCCATTTTAGTACTGCCTGTTACTTATTGGCTGTCCCTCCCATGGGTATGCAGGCTCCACGAGGACAGAGCATTGGTCCATTTTGTTTCCAGCTCCCACATGGTGCAGCCTGTGGTGGGGAGTGTGACAGAGATGAGGAAACTCAGCAAAGCAAGGTGGTGGAGACACTTTGTGATCGCAAGCTTTCTGGTTCTTTATCTCCTGAACTGTGAGAAGAAACGGCCTCCCCAGAAAGCAGTTTGTTTACTTGGAAAACAAAATCTGCATGCTGATTCTGCTCGGTGCCTAATAGATACTTGCTGAAGGAAAGAATACAAGGCCAAGCCCGGGGCCGCATGGCCTGGACTGCTCCTCTTATCAGCTCTGTGAACCTGAGCCAGCTCCTTAGACTCAGTGACTTTAGTTTCCTTCCTTATCAAAAGGGGGTAAATGTGTAACTACCTTGTGGGGTTGTTGGGAGCTGTCCACGCAAGGCTGAAGAAAGCCTGCATCTTGGAGGTGCTCAGCAGGTTAGCTATTATTTTGAAAAGTACTTTCAGTTCTCATATTCTACTTACGGACAGAGGGTTAAGGATCTTGGGTTGAGCCCTCAAGAAATGACTCCCATAGGCACTAATATGGTTCGTGCATCCTGCCTCTGATGCTGCCTGAGAGGAGGGTGGGGGCTGCTGGACAGATTGTAGGGGGCGCAACTTCATCCAGTGCTTTCATGTTGCTAAAGTCTTAGGAGACTGGACAGCGAGGCAGAGGAGAATTCTAAATTGACCCCTGGTTAGGAAATTCAGATGCCCTGGGTTCAGTACCCGGAGGGAGCTTGGGATGAAGGGACCTGGCTCTGGGCCCTGAAGCAAGCTGGGTGCCAATCTTGAGGGTGGATGCAGGCAGCCTCTGGTCTTCTCTCCGTTCCAGATCTTGCTTAGTCTTGGCCCAGGATCTTACCTATTCAGATCCTCCCTGGCATCACCACCAGTCTGGGGGTCACTGGCTTTTAGCCAGTATTCTAGGGAATCTGCTTACCCAGGACATCTAAGCATGCTTCAGCTCAGGTCCTTACAGAGCTCAGAGGAAGACCCCGAAGGTCACATTGGTAGGGACAGTTACTCTCACCCTGCCCACACATTCCCCGCAATAGACTAGTCAAATCAAGGTGACCTTGGAGCTGAGTCTTGAAGGGTTCAGAAAGCTGAGGAAGTCTTGGAAAGAGAAAGCCTTTCTTGTTTGGGCATAGTCATCAAATAGGAAGCGTAAGTTTGGGCTTCTGTTTGCCCCTTGGTCTTAGAGACAGCATGTACTTCTAAGGGCGAGAGTTCCTGAGAGTCTCCATGCCTTTCCTTCAGAAATAACGGATGCTTAGAAGGGAGCCCCAATTGTCTGACCCCTGCTGGCCCTCCCACTTGCTTGTTTATGGAGAAGTAGAAGAGAAGAGGCAGCCAAGACCTACCTGGTGCTTCAGGGAAGCTTCCAGGATGATTTTGCTCCCAACATGAAGCCCTGAGGACAGGATGCCTGAAAATGGGAGAGAAAGGTATTTTTATTCTTTTGCCTTGGTGCTGTTGTGATGGCTCCTTGTGTTTATGCTGTGGGTAACTTTTGGTGCCAGCTGATGTTTGCCTGACTCTTATCCCAGCCAAACCATCCAAGCTGGGAAAAGATGGGGAAGCCAGTTATATAAGACTGGTAATTCTGGGGTGGATTAGCCTTGGGATTCACAGGGTCTGGCTCAGCGCCCGGCAAGGCCTGGGATGGGCCTACCTCAGTCAGCTTGGCTGTCATGAGAGATAGTGTAGGCTGGGAGTCCTGGCCCCCGTGCATTGGCACAGACCGCCGTGTGGCAGAGTGGCACAGTGGTCCCTCACTAGACTTTAGAGCTGGTCAGCCCCGCTCGATGCTGGCTGCTTGTGGGACCTCTGGACAGCCTTGGACTCACTCTGCTGCTCGGGCAGCTCATCTGTAAAATGGGGATGATGGTAATGATGCTTATCGTAGGAGGTTTTTGTGGAGATTCAGTGGGCCATTCCACGAACATACATGGCACCAGGCATTTGTTTAGAGAGTAACTCAGGAAATGTTGGTGTTGATGAGTAGAGAGGTGGGCAGTGAATGGATAGTGGTCGTGCCGTGAGAGGCCAGCTGTGGAGGAGGACCACACTGAGTGTTGCAGGAATGCGGAGGCAGCACACAGCCTGTGTCTGCGAGGCAGAGAGAAAGGGAGCCACAACTTGAGTCCAAGCGTGGGCGCACTGGTCATCCCTGGTGTCGCATTTGACAACACGTCTGCTGCTCCCTGGCCCCAAGGGAATCCTTTAGTGGCAGAGGCTGTGAGGGCCATCCACCAGTGCCTTTCTTGAGTGAGATCACAGGGCCATGGGCCTTTAATGCACCCTCCCTGCCCAGCCAGGATGGGGAGGCAGCAGCTGCGAGGGTCACCTGCACCTGGCATCCTGCACATCCAGACCCCGGGGACATTCTTCCTTTTGTTTGACCTGCATGTCCTGAGCCCCTGGGCCCAACACTGTTCCCCCAGTTTATTGGAATTCCTTACCTGCTGACTCCATCCCTGGCCCACCCTCCCCACCTCTGCGCCCTCACAAAACTTATAAATGCCTAGAAAGAAGACATGACTACATACAAGGTTGTTGTTGTTTTTTTTTTTAATAGGGGGCACATTGACTTTTTGAGCAGAGAAATTCTTTCTGGTGCTGACTGTCATGAGCACCGAAGGACTTAGCACCCCTGCTCCCAGCCGGCATCACTGGCATTGTCCCCACCCTCTTCCAGATGTCCTCGGGGGCTGGCAACTACCCCATTGAGACCTGCTAGAGCTGAGGTGGCATGGATGTTTGCTTCTCCTCTTGTGGGTTTCTTTGCTGACACTGCTTTCTCTTTGGGGTTGGCTGACCCCCCTCCTGACACTTTGCTCCTCATTGCCTGGTGGCAGTGAGGTCCTACAGTGCTGGTGGGGGTGGGTAGGCAGTCCTGGGGAGAAGCACAGCTGTGGCAGCAGAGTGAATGCAGACGGAATGAAAGTGGGCAAGGACAGGTGGCCCGTGGCACGGGGTGTTCCTGGAGGGGCGTCTGGCTCTGATTCTCTTGCAGACCCTGCTTGTCAGCTTGTCTGTGGTGAGAGGAGGTCAGGGAGGAGGGCACTGTGTCTCTGGAAGTGAAGCTCTGAGCAGGGGTCTGGCATTCCCGGAGGCAACAGGGATTCTGTAGGAGTGCTCTCCAGGTCTCAGTTTTGTGGGGGAAGGCATCTCCCAGGAAGGGGCGACAGGACCAGCGGTGACCAGCTTGGGGCTGGGGCGGGGAGGCACAGGAACTGCCAATTGCCACAGACTCAGGCTGCAGAAACATCTGCCTTACTCACCCCTGCAGCCAGCATTCTGGACAAATAAAGTGATGAATAACTGATTGTCGTGAGCTCTAGAACACCCACACTCAGTAAACTACAGAGATGAAAATCTGGGGTCTCCATGGGGCTGGCTCTACCCTGGTATAACAAGCCTGGAAGGTTCAGGAACCTTGGGAGGGAGCCCGATGAATTCAGAATGCCACACCACTCTTCCTTCTGACCTGTTTTCCTGCCTCGCTTTCACCCTCCCTACCATTTCCTAGGTATTCTGTTCCCATCCCTCTTCCTTTCTCCTTGTGTTTAGAACCTTTCGCGTACCTGATGGAAAGGACCCAGGCTCCTGGGACGAGCCCCATGTACTCGGTGGTCTCTCTCAGAACCACAAATCCATCCCTCTCTCAGGCTCTTCATTCATCTGTCCACCCACCCACCCACCCTTCTGTCCGTCCGTCCATCCATCCACCCACCCCAACCCTGCTTAACATCCTCCCTCCATCAAGGTGGCCTGTCTTTCCCAGCTGGATAGTAAGCTCCATCAATCAGAGCACGTAACTGATACTTAAAAATCACCCAACCTGTCTGGCCTGGGGAATGCCACACCACTCTTCCTTCTGACCTGTTTTCCTGCCTCGCTTTCGCCCTCCCTACCATTTCCTAGCTATTCTGTTCCCATCCCTCTTCCTTTCTGGGGAAGTGCTGTTTGAGACACTTAGGAGCCCTCTGAGTCTCTTCCCCTTTCCTGCTGCCTCCAGGTAAGGAGTGGGGCTGAGTGAGTGGAAAAGCCCTTTCTTGATACAAAATGTCACTGGTGACTGAGCTTTTCTTTAATGGTGAATATCTGTATTCTCTATTATGAGACAGCCCCATGTTCAGATGTCTGGGAGAGGTCACACCGAACACAAATACACATTAAGGTGTAAATGACTGATGTGAAGTTGTCCTTCGAGTGTGAGGGTGCGCTCAGAGCAGGGGCTGGGAGAGCATGAGGTGTGGCTGGAACCGCGCAGGAGTAAGGTACAGGGGTGTGGCTGGAAGGGTACCACGCAGGAGTAAGGTACAGGGGTGTGGCTGGAAGGGTTCCATGCAGGAGTAAGTACAGGGGTGTGGCTGGAAGGGTTCCATGCAGGAGTAAGTACAGGGGTGTGGCTGGAAGGGTACCACGCAGGAGTAAGGTACAGGGGTGTGGCTGGAAGGGTTCCATGCAGGAGTAAGTACAGGGGTGTGGCTGGAAGGGTTCCATGCAGGAGTAAGTACAGGGGTGTGGCTGGAAGGGTACCACGCAGGAGTTAGGTACAGGGGTGTGGCTGGAAGGGTTCCATGCAGGAGTAAGTACAGGGGTGTGGCTGGAAGGGTTCCATGCAGGAGTAAGTACAGGGGTGTGGCTGGAAGGGTACCACGCAGGAGTAAGGTACAGGGGTGTGGCTGGAAGGGTACCACACAGGAGTAAGTCCAGGGGTGTGGCTGGAAGGGTACCACCCAGGAGTAAGGTACAGAGGTGTGGCTGGAAGGGTACCACGCAGGAGTAAGTACAGGGGTGTGGCTGGAAGGGTACCACGCAGGAGTAAGTACAGGGGTGTGGCTGGAAGGGTACCACTCAGGAATAGAGTACAGGGGTGTGGCTGGAAGGGTACCACACAGGAGTAAGTACAGGGGTGTGGCTGGAAGGGTACCACGCAGGAGTAAGTACAGGGGTGTGGCTGGAAGGGTACCACGCAGGAATAGAGTACAGGGGTGTGGCTGGAAGGGTACCACGCAGGAGTAAGGTACAGGGGTGTAGCTGGAAGGGTGCCACGCAGGAGTAAGGTACAGGGGTGTGGCTGGAAGGGTGCCACGCAGGAGTAAGGTACAGGGGTGTGGCTGGAAGGGTGCCACGCAGGAGTAAGGTACAGGGGTGTGGCTGGAAGGGTACCACACAGGAGTAAGTCCAGGGGTGTGGCTGGAAGGGTACCACCCAGGAGTAAGGTACAGAGGTGTGGCTGGAAGGGTACCATGCAGGAGTAAGTACAGGGGTGTGGCTGGAAGGGTACCACGCAGGAATAGAGTACAGGGGTGTGGCTGGAAGGGTACCACACAGGAGTAAGTACAGGGGTGTGGCTGGAAGGGTACCACGCAGGAATAAGGTACAGGGGTGTGGCTGGAAGGGTACCACGCAGGAGTAAGGTACAGGGGTGTGGCTGGAAGGGTGCCACGCAGGAATAGAGTACAGGGGTGTGGCTGGAAGGGTACCACACAGGAGTAAGTACAGGGGTGTGGCTGGAAGGGTACCACGCAGGAATAGAGTACAGGGGTGTGGCTGGAAGGGTGCCACGCAGGAGTAAGGTACAGGGGTGTGGCTGGAAGGGTACCACGCAGGAGTAAGGTACAGGGGTGTGGCTGGAAGGGTGCCACGCAGGAGTAAGGTACAGGGGTGTGGCTGGAAGGGTACCACGCAGGAGTAAGGTACAGGGGTGTGGCTGGAAGGGTGCCACGCAGGAGTAAGGTACAGGGGTGTGGCTGGAAGGGTACCACGCAGGAGTAAGGTACAGGGGTGTGGCTGGAAGGGTACCACGCAGGAATAGAGTACAGGGGTGTGGCTGGAAGGGTACCACGCAAGAGTAAGGTACAGGGGTGTGGCTGGAAGGGTGCCACGCAGGAGTAAGGTACAGGGGTGTGGCTGGAAGGGTACCACACAGGAGTAAGTACAGGGGTGTGGCTGGAAGGGTGCCACGCAGGAGTAAGTACAGGGGTGTGGCTGGAAGGGTACCACGCAGGAGTAAGGTACAGGGGTGTGGCTGGAAGGGTACCACGCAGGAGTAAGTACAGGGGTGTGGCTGGAAGGGTACCACGCAGGAGTAAGTACAGGGGTGTGGCTGGAAGGGTACCACGCAGGAGTAAGGTACAGGGGTGTGGCTGGAAGGGTGCCATGCAGGAGTAAGGTACAGGGGTGTGGCTGGAAGGGTACCACGCAGGAGTAAGGTACAGGGGTGTGGCTGGAAGGGTGCCACGCAGGAATAGAGTACAGGGGTGTGGCTGGAAGGGTACCACGCAGGAATAGAGTACAGGGGTGTGGCTGGAAGGGTACCACGCAGGAATAAGGTACAGGGGTGTGGCTGGAAGGGTACCACACAGGAGTAAGTACAGGGGTGTGGCTGGAAGGGTACCACGCAGGAATAGAGTACAGGGGTGTGGCTGGAAGGGTACCACACAGGAGTAAGTACAGGGGTGTGGCTGGAAGGGTACCACGCAGGAATAAGGTACAGGGGTGTGGCTGGAAGGGTACCACACAGGAGTAAGTACAGGGGTGTGGCTGGAAGGGTACCACGCAGGAATAGAGTACAGGGGTGTGGCTGGAAGGGTACCACGCAGGAGTAAGGTACAGGGGTGTGGCTGGAAGGGTACCACGCAGGAATAAGGTACAGGGGTGTGGCTGGAAGGGTACCACACAGGAGTAAGTACAGGGGTGTGGCTGGAAGGGTACCACGCAGGAATAGAGTACAGGGGTGTGGCTGGAAGGGTACCACGCAGGAGTAAGTACAGGGGTGTGGCTGGAAGGGTACCACGCAGGAGTAAGGTACAGGGGTGTGGCTGGAAGGGTGCCACGCAGGAGTAAGTACAGGGGTGTGGCTGGAAGGGTACCACGCAGGAGTAAGTACAGGGGTGTGGCTGGAAGGGTACCACGCAGGAGTAAGGTACAGGGGTGTGGCTGGAAGGGTACCACGCAGGAGTAAGTACAGGGGTGTGGCTGGAAGGGTACCACGCAGGAGTAAGTACAGGGGTGTGGCTGGAAGGGTACCACGCAGGAGTAAGGTACAGGGGTGTGGCTGGAAGGGTGCCACGCAGGAGTAAGTACAGGGGTGTGGCTGGAAGGGTACCACGCAGGAGTAAGTACAGGGGTGTGGCTGGAAGGGTACCACGCAGGAGTAAGGTACAGGGGTGTGGCTGGAAGGGTGCCACGCAGGAATAGAGTACAGGGGTGTGGCTGGAAGGGTACCACACAGGAGTAAGTACAGGGGTGTGGCTGGAAGGGTACCACGCAGGAATAAGGTACAGGGGTGTGGCTGGAAGGGTACCACACAGGAGTAAGTACAGGGGTGTGGCTGGAAGGGTACCACGCAGGAATAGAGTACAGGGGTGTGGCTGGAAGGGTACCACACAGGAGTAAGTACAGGGGTGTGGCTGGAAGGGTACCACGCAGGAATAAGGTACAGGGGTGTGGCTGGAAGGGTACCACACAGGAGTAAGTACAGGGGTGTGGCTGGAAGGGTACCACACAGGAGTAAGTACAGGGGTGTGGCTGGAAGGGTACCACGCAGGAGTAAGTACAGGGGTGTGGCTGGAAGGGTACCACGCAGGAATAAGGTACAGGGGTGTGGCTGGAAGGGTACCACGCAGGAGTAAGGTACAGGGGTGTGGCTGGAAGGGTGCCACGCAGGAGTAAGGTACAGGGGTGTGGCTGGAAGGGTGCCACGCAGGAGTAAGGTACAGGGGTGTGGCTGGAAGGGTACCACCCAGGAGTAAGGTACAGAGGTGTGGCTGGAAGGGTACCATGCAGGAGTAAGTACAGGGGTGTGGCTGGAAGGGTACCACGCAGGAATAGAGTACAGGGGTGTGGCTGGAAGGGTACCACACAGGAGTAAGTACAGGGGTGTGGCTGGAAGGGTACCACGCAGGAATAAGGTACAGGGGTGTGGCTGGAAGGGTACCACACAGGAGTAAGTACAGGGGTGTGGCTGGAAGGGTACCACGCAGGAATAGAGTACAGGGGTGTGGCTGGAAGGGTACCACGCAGGAATAAGGTACAGGGGTGTGGCTGGAAGGGTACCACACAGGAGTAAGTACAGGGGTGTGGCTGGAAGGGTACCACGCAGGAATAGAGTACAGGGGTGTGGCTGGAAGGGTACCACGCAGGAGTAAGTACAGGGGTGTGGCTGGAAGGGTACCACGCAGGAGTAAGGTACAGGGGTGTGGCTGGAAGGGTGCCACGCAGGAGTAAGTACAGGGGTGTGGCTGGAAGGGTACCACGCAGGAGTAAGTACAGGGGTGTGGCTGGAAGGGTACCACGCAGGAGTAAGGTACAGGGGTGTGGCTGGAAGGGTACCACGCAGGAGTAAGTACAGGGGTGTGGCTGGAAGGGTACCACGCAGGAGTAAGTACAGGGGTGTGGCTGGAAGGGTACCACGCAGGAGTAAGGTACAGGGGTGTGGCTGGAAGGGTGCCACGCAGGAGTAAGTACAGGGGTGTGGCTGGAAGGGTACCACGCAGGAGTAAGTACAGGGGTGTGGCTGGAAGGGTACCACGCAGGAGTAAGGTACAGGGGTGTGGCTGGAAGGGTGCCACGCAGGAATAGAGTACAGGGGTGTGGCTGGAAGGGTACCACACAGGAGTAAGTACAGGGGTGTGGCTGGAAGGGTACCACGCAGGAATAAGGTACAGGGGTGTGGCTGGAAGGGTACCACACAGGAGTAAGTACAGGGGTGTGGCTGGAAGGGTACCACACAGGAGTAAGTACAGGGGTGTGGCTGGAAGGGTACCACGCAGGAGTAAGTACAGGGGTGTGGCTGGAAGGGTACCACGCAGGAATAAGGTACAGGGGTGTGGCTGGAAGGGTACCACGCAGGAGTAAGGTACAGGGGTGTGGCTGGAAGGGTGCCACGCAGGAGTAAGGTACAGGGGTGTGGCTGGAAGGGTGCCACGCAGGAGTAAGGTACAGGGGTGTGGCTGGAAGGGTACCACCCAGGAGTAAGGTACAGAGGTGTGGCTGGAAGGGTACCATGCAGGAGTAAGTACAGGGGTGTGGCTGGAAGGGTACCACGCAGGAATAGAGTACAGGGGTGTGGCTGGAAGGGTACCACACAGGAGTAAGTACAGGGGTGTGGCTGGAAGGGTACCACGCAGGAGTAAGGTACAGGGGTGTGGCTGGAAGGGTGCCACGCAGGAGTAAGTACAGGAGGAGAAGCCCTTCTGGACTCTCCTGGGCAGTGGTTTCAAACTGAAAGGTGGTAATTTCAGCGTATCAGAGCTTTGGCTCACTGGTAGCTCTGCATCCACCGTGCGTCTGGAGAGAGTGGTGGGGAGCTTAGCGCTAGAGGTCATAGCTTTGGAGCCTGTCTGTCCTGGTTCCAATCCTGGTTCCCACGTCCTAGCTGTGTGCCCTCAGATAAGTTCTAAGCCCGAGATTCTTTGTCTGTACCATGGAGATGGTAGCAATACTGTCCTCATAGGGTCATCCTAAGGGTTTGATGAAATAAGGCGTGCACTTCGCTTTGCAGAGTGCCTGGCACATCATGGTTCAAAACATGAGTCACCGTCATCATCGTCACCGTCATCATCGCCATCCTCAGCATCACCCTCATCCATAGCTTTGGGAGAGGAATCTGGAGCAACAGCAGGAGGCATCTGCGTACCTGAACCATCAGCCACAGCAGTGCCAGGTTTAGCAAATAAAAATATAAGCACATTTACTCATTATTTATCTGAAATCCACATTCCACTGAATGTCCTGTATTTTATCTGGGAAGCCTCGTCAATCAAGCCTCTCAGAAGCCAGGTCTAGATCTCCTCCCCCAGCTTGATCCTAACTAGGATGGCCACGAGGGGAGGGGTCGGCAAGGAGCGGGGGATGGGGAGGAGGCGGGGGCAGGAGGGGTGGCTGGGGTGAGTGGCTGTGTGCGTGGGGGGGACTCAGCAGAGCTGCGTGCTCCGTGGATGCGGAGGGCGTTGTGAATCAGAGCGCGTAGACGCCAGCACCTGCCAGCAGGCCGTGGGCACGGAGACTAGCAGCCCGAGGGGAGGTGCTCCACGCCGGTTCCCAGTGGCAGCGGCACAGCAGTGGGGACCGCTTCTGTTTTCTTCTTGAGAGAAGCAGCCAGCGGAGCTCTGAGTTTTCTCACCCTGGTGGGTGTGTAGGGCACCTCCCTCCAGTTTTCTCCAGTTCCTGCTCATTTCCTTCTTCTCTGTCCTCCTGTCCTCCCCCCCCATCTCTTCCTCTCTACCTGCCTCCCCCTCCCCCCCCACCAGCCTTTTTGAGAGAGCTGGTGTGGGAGGGATTCTGACGCATTCCTGGTTACCTGCTGTTCCAAGCCCACAGGCTTCTGCCCCTCCACGTGCTGAGTCCAGGACCCTCCCTTGGCAGCATGGCCTGAGCCCCCAGCAGCAAGGGAACATCGAGGGCAGGTTCTGTGTGACCTGGGGGAGATGAGCTGCTTCCACGCCCCTCCAGGTGCACAAGCCTGCCGGGGAAGCAAGGATGTGATGTGCATAGGTGCCATCGTTTTTAGTACAGCTGGGGGTGTCCTTTCATTGGGTTAACATTCTGTTGTTCCATCTATTTTGGGGGCTCTAAACTCTGGCGCCCGCCCGTTCTTTTTGCCTTGGCGTAAAAGGCCCTTCACGTCTTGTCCATTTAAGCTTTTACTTTTTTTTTGGTCTAAATTTTTTCTTGCTGTTTCTCCCATCACTCCTCCTCCCACATGAAGTCCCAGGTAAATGGAAGCGCTTTTCATTCTGAGAAAGCTCTGTGCCCCTCATACTTTCAGGCCTTTGTGCATTGTATTTCTTCTGTCTTTGCAAGATCTACTCATCCTTCAAAATTCGGCTCAGATACCTCCTCTTCTGAGAAGTCCTCTTGACCAGCCCCTGGCAGGCTTGACCTTCAGGGCTCTTTCTCCTATAGTCAGCTTTGTCCGTAGTGCCAATGAAGCCCTTGTTGAAATTGCCTTGTGAAATTGTGATTGTTTGTATATCTGCCTCTTTATCCCCATTGGCAGTTCCTCGAATCATGTCTTTTAATTATCCCTGCCGCAGGGCCTTTGCATGTGCTATTGGATTTTCATGGAACACCATCATCCTGTCACTGTTCATGAAATAGGCCCTGTATCAACCCTCAGATCTCAGCTTAGATGTCACCTTGTCAGAGATGCCTGCCCTGACTCACCTTACCCCTAGATGATTATTTATTACAATACCCTGTTTTCTCTTACAATAGTTTATTAGTACTTGAAATTTATTTCTATTTTGTCAGTCTTCACCACTGGAGGATGGCACCAATGAAGGCAAGCCCCTGTTTGGTGGTTCACCATCGTGTCCCCATGTCTTGGCCCAGCGCCATTTGTGGATAAGCTGGAGAGAGGCATTTGTGGAGAGAGGCATGTGCAGCAGAAACACTGAAGGCCAGGAGAAAAGGAATTCCAGATCAGGATTCCCTAGAGGTGGTTAACAGAGAAGGGATGTGGGGCTGATTTTTCTGTAACTGTACCTTCCCATCTTGTCTGATCAGAGCACATACCTCCAATGTGTACCATTATCATTTCTTTCCCTTTGTACATTTTAGTTTTAATACGTTTCCTTGGAATTCTTCCATTTGGTTACTGTCTAACCAACAGGAACGTCCTTGTTCTGCAAATATGTAAGGTGTTTGATGAACAGTGGCTAGAGTGCCTGGGTCAGCTCTGGGATTTGTACACCAAAGGGCTGGAGTGTCCTTTGTCCCTTGCCTACAGGTGGGAGATTCCCTTCTAAATGTGGGAGCACTCAAAAAGGCCCGTTCTTGGTGGTGAAGCCCTTCTCTGGACCCTGGAACCCCTCCAGGTAAGGGGATCGGGTGTGGATTTGAGGATCTGAGCATTGACTCAGAAGTCTAGTCCCTGGAGCCCCTGCTAAGAGGGTAGGCCACCCACCTGGGAAAGGGCCCTGAGAGATTATCCGCTCAGAGCCCCATGCCTTTTTACAGGGGGAAACCATGGCTCACAGAGAAGAAGTACTTTGCCCAGAGTCACAGGGTTGAAGCAGGACCAGAACCCAGGTTTTGTGTCACCTCCTCTGGGCGCCTCACCCTCATCTAGCGAGACCCTCATGTGATGCAGGATGTTCAGAGGTGCATACTTCAGTGCCGCAGGACGCTTTATGTTTATTTTCATTGTACAAAACTAAACCTTTTCTTCTTCCACATTCCTCCTCTCCCTCCTCTTCAGCAGCATGAGAACACTGAACAGATGAAGGCAAAGTCTTGGGTTCGAGCGTAGTGGGTAGGCAACAGGTGTTTCCTAGTGATCCACGATCCAAACGAGTACCGTGGAGCCCTGGCTGCTCCTCTTGGGACCAGACAGACTGTACGGAGGGCCCCCCTCTGTCAGCAACCATCTGATGGTTTCCTTATGGAAGAGAGCAGCTACGTGTGTTCAGAGCACTTTGGTTTTCAGGTACAGATTACAAAAGGCTGTTTCTATGTAGTTAACCTTTTGGGGGGTCTGCTAGAAAACTCTTCTGCAGGCTGTTTTGGTTCAGGTGTGTGATTGCAGCTGGCTCTGACCACTGCATCGTTCCAGGACACTGTCCAGGGGACTGGCCTGGCCAGAAGCCTGTGGGCAGCTTGCCTGCAGGGCTGTTGCCCTCCTGACATGCAGTGAGGGATGGGGAAGGAAGGATTCCATGGCAACAAGGCTGGAGAGCCCTAGCACCATGGTGTCATAGCAACCGAATAGAGGAATTCTATCCACATAGTGACAGGGGGACCCCTGGACCTATTAGACTCAGCTGGCCCACTGCATTAGCAACCAGGCTGTGGCCTCCTATGATGAGAGTTGGGTGGGAGGAGGGTGCGAAGGTTGGAAGAAGTTGTTTTGTGTGTGGGTTTAGAAAACTAAAAAAAAAAAAATTATTAAGAGAAACAAATAAAGAAGGCTCTGTGGGATAAGTACCAATAAAAGAGAAAGGAATCAGGCCTGGCTTTGTATTGCATACCCTAGGAAATGTGTGTTGGTTCATCTCCCTCCTCGCTTGGGGCATTGAGTTTTCCCCGTTTCATGCCTGGTCTGGATCATTTTACCTTGGAGACAACACTCATTGCTGGTTTTCCTCCTCTCTCTCCTAACATTGTTCTCTGTTCCTTTTGTTTACTCAAGACATGGCAGGAGGTGTTACAGTAGCAGTCATTGGCCGTTCTGTCCCTCACCGTATATGTCTGCACTGTATGGCCTGTGATGTTTCAATGTGTGTCTGTTTTGGCTAACTAAATGGACTGTGGTACTTGATCCCTTACCCCATTGTCTGGTTTTTACTGGGCAGTGTGGACACATGCAGATATTTGTGAGTTGACCAGGACCCAGTTTGGGGTCAGGTGATTGGGTACAGGCTTTAATGTAAAAGGTATCTTTTAGGGGCGCCTGGGTGGCTCAGTCGGTTAAGTGTCCGACTTTGGCTCAGGTCATGATCTCGCGGTTTGTGAGTTCGAGCCCCGCGTTGGGCTCTGTGCTAACAGCTTGGCGCCTGGAGCCTGCTTCGGATTCTGTGTCTCCCTGTCTCTCTGCCCCTTCCCTGCTTGTGCTCTGTCTCTCTCTGTCTCTCAATAATAAAATAAACATTAAAAAAAATTGAAAGGTGTCTTTTAGCAGCCTTGCAGTCTTTCTGGGATGGGACCGTCTCAGCATGGATCTGAGCCTTCATTCTTCTTTCTCATCAGTTGTGGAAGGGTAGGGAGAATGGAAGATATGGGAAGCCCTGGGGAGAAAAAACAGAGGGAAGCATGGACTACAGCAGGGAGGTCTGTGCCTATATCAGCAGAGAAAAGAAACGTGGTCTTTGACTTTCCAGCTGTAAGTTTGGATTATAGGCACCTCAGTGGTCAAGATGCAAAGTGTCTTTGAGGCCTTTGGGCATGATGGATCCGGTTTTCTGTGTATACACAATGAGATCCTGTAAAGTTAGGCCATGGCTTACACTTCTCTATCCCCCATGCCATCTGCACAGGGATGGGCCCCCATATTTGGATGCCTTGTATTTGTTGAATGATACTGTTCTTGTCCTTGTCAAGCTTACACTCTACCTACGAAAATGGGGCATCTCTCCATGGATTACTTACTCCCAGGGACATTAATAGACTACATGTTTTCCAGTGTAAAATAAGGATTTGCTGGCTACTGCAAGAATGAATGTTTGGAACATATGGGGGCAGGCATTAGAGATTTGGAGATTGGGGAAGTTAAGAAAAAAGAAAGAGATCGTGAAAACCAACCCTAGTGCTCTAGGCTGTGAAGAAAAGCATGCCTGTATCCTAGGGGACCTCAAACTTCAGTTGGGTCAGATTCATCTAGAAATCTGTTTAAATATGCAGCTTCTAGGGCCCTGCTTCAAAGATTCTGGCTCAGGAGTCCTGGGAATGCATTTTAAACGAGCTACCTAGGTGACTCTGCTGGAGGTCAGCTGGGGACCACACACTTAGAAACACTTAGAAACAAGGGCACTCCTCATACAGCAAAGCCTCTGTGAGCCACATGAGCTTCAAGACTTGCTCTTCTTAGGGGATTCACAGATAAGTTTAATAACAGAAAGATAGCATCTGTGGGACTGGCAGATCTGGGAGCCTTGCCTTCTCTGGTAGAGGAGAAAGCACCAATGTCGTCTTTATGTTTAATTGGTGAAGCCAGGAGGTAACGGCAGGTGGCTGAGCTCCAGTGTGTGGATTGGGAAGCCCTCGCTGGGTGTGTGAGCCTCACAGGCGGGGAGGGTGAGCGCCTGTCGTTTCACGGGGGCCACACTGTGGGAGCTGTGAAATGCAGGACAGGATAGGGAATTTCGGGGGAGGATTTGCTGTTTTAGGGGTTGTCTCTAAATAGGGAAGGAAAACCATTTATAAGTCAACCTACTTCACAGAAGGTTCAGAAAAACCCAACCCATCTACCACACTTTCATTCATTCTGACTTTTCCTGCTGCAGTTGGGTTATTGGGAGGGTGCTGACGATTATATTAACCACCCTGATAGTAATAATCAAGAGCTTACACTTACTAAATGCTTTCTGTACATGCACAGTGGTAAGCACTTAATGTTCATCATCTCATTTAATCTTCACATTGACCCTGGGAGGTCTGTGCTTTTTCACTTCCCACTTAACACTGGAGGAAACTGAGGCTTCCAGAATAGCGATTTACAGCTGGTGATGGATGGATCTGAGGTTTGATTACAGTCCCTTTGTTGGAAGCATTATGCATGGAGACTGATTCAGCTTCCTTCTCTCCTCTCTTATTATCTTCTCCCGTGAGCCAAAATGTGCGTTCTCCTCCACCCAGTTTATCCTGTATAGCTTCTAGTCTTACTATGGAACATGGATAGTGGAAATGGAGTGGAATAAATGGATCTTTTAAGCATGCATGTGAAGCAAAACCTTTCAGTAAACACACAGTGCAAATAGGATGAGCACAGGGTTCTGTGTAAGGTCCTTCATGGCAGAGGTGATCACAGAATAATGGGGCCTTGATTATCCATGTGGTTGTTAGCAAAGCCCTTCTTCTGTGTTTGTGACAGATCTCTTTGGCTTGATAGATTCCTTCTAGTGTCAGATTCAGGACTCCCCTCGCCCCTTTTGTCTTGGTGGGCAGATGGATATGCTTATCAGCATAAAGGTCCAAATTGCAAGTGTGAGGTCCAGTACCAAAAGCTACCCTTCTCTGAGTCAGGTGCCCTAAGTGGGTACTTGGTTTGGGGTGCAGCATGGCATTAGGGGAAGACTTTTGGAAGTAGATATTCAAATCCTGCCTCTCTGTTTACCTTGGGCTAATTTCCTTGTTCACCATGGTTATTACTAGTGAATGCGGTGGATGCAGGATGAGCCTTTCTTTTCCCCAGCTGCCGTGAGCGCCAGCCGCTGAGTCTTTCTCCAGGAATCACCCTCAGCCTAAGACAGCTGCCTCACCCAAGGTCACACCTATTCCCTGGGGGTAGCCTGTGTCCACATCAAAGGTATAATGGCTTGGCATCTTGACCTGAGGCCGGACAATTTCAGAACTCCTGTGGATGGGTAGAGGCCTCTGTTGTGGCTGCATCACCCCTCTGTCTTCTCAGAGGGGGAGACTTCATGTCCTTCTGCCCAGGCCCCAGGCTTCACTTCTCCTTGGCCACTTGCCTTGAGCCTCTCCCCTGAAAACACCCTCCCATATGCAAATCTCTGTTTCAGAGTTCTGGGTACCCAACCTAAGACACTTCTGTTTTGTGATCATTAAATGAGATCACTGATTCAAGTGCCTAGTGTAGCGCTTGAAAAGCAGTAGGACCTCTGTAAATGTCCCTTTCATGTTGTTAGCTTTAACATTTCATAAAATTTATAGCTATGAAATTTGAAGCCACTTTTCTGTATTTTGGAAAAATATTGAATATGCAGTCATGATCAGGGCTCAATAAATTTCAGTGAAAGTAGGAATTCTTTGGAGCTATGAAGGAAGCTTTACTATTGATTCATGTCAAACTTCATTGTAAGAAATGTTTGGGACATTTGGATCAGCTCTGTGTAATGGAATATTATTGGGGTAGTTTTTAAAAAACATTTTACTAGAAACCATATGTTCTCTGAAGGATCTTCCCAAAGATATCTTTGCTTTTAGGAAGATCTTAACCAAACTCAATCTTTTAGTGAGGAATTAATGAGGAAAGGAAGTGCTATAAATCCAGTAGGGGAAGTGGGAATGTGTTATCATCTGCATCTGCTCTTTCAATCCTCCAAATGTGCGTGTCTACGTGTGTATCTCTAAGAGAGTATTTGTGGTTTCTTATTTGCTGGAACATTAGGGAACTTAGCTGATGGTCATCAGTGGGAGTGGTTAGGATATTGGAGGCTCCATTGAGAGAAGAAGGTCTAGTATATCGTTTTGACATAACCTCTTGTAGGTGATCATAACAGAAGTAGAAATAAATGGAAAGAAATTCATGCATTACTGGAATGTGTAATGCCTCTCAACACAAATTTGGTGTCCTAGAAGTAACCACTATCATAAATTTAGCATATGTATTCCTCAGATTTTCTCTATATGTATGATTATATTCATATAGATTAATGATATATGTGTGTGCATATGTATGTGCATATATGTATGTGTGTGTGTATATATATTTTTTAATGAGGTCCCATCATAAACTCTACTGTGTAACTTTTTTCCACATACTCTAATCGGACATCTTTCCAGATCTGTATATGTAAATCTCCTTCATTCTTTTTGATGTCTGTGCACCATACTCCATTGAGTGGCTGCACCCAAATTTATTTAAGACTACCATTGGTGGGGATCAAAGTTGTTTCCATATTTTCAATATAGTGAACCAAGCTGCAGTGAAAGATCCTTGTTCCTACATCCATTATACCATTTAAATAAATGACCCTCAGCTCACAGAGGGCTGGATGCACAATAGGCACCGAATCAATAATTGTTGAATTGATTTCAAGGCTCGGTGCAGCTTGAGGAGACATTAAAAGGCCTAGCTGTGCTTAGTACACAACCAGGCACTGAGTTTTCAGGAGACATTGACCATCAGGGATAGATTTGGACAAGAAAGAGTCTGGTGCACTGAAGTCTTTCTTGGTGAAAGTTTGTTTTGGTCTGATGGTCCAGGCCCTGGTCCTGCTAGACATTCGCTTTGATGTCACAAAGAACCTTTCCTGTATGGTGGGCTTTGCCTGTATCATGGCATTAGGATATCTGGTGTTTTCTTCCTTTACAGTTTGAGGGTATGGGCTTTGATCTGAGCACATATGCTGACGATCACACGGCTGTCACCCAAGCCAGTTTAAATGTTCACAGGTGTTCCAGGCTTTACAGATGAGAGGGCTGTTCAGAGGGAACAGGTGCATCACGCGGGTGCTGAGCCTCCAACATGTAAATACTCTTTGAAAATGATCCCCTATGAATAGTTAATTTTAAAATGCATCCAGAACACACTCTGTGACATAATAGTTGATCTATAGCCCCATTAATGCATCTAAGTGAAGGGTCTAGGTTTAGTGATGCCATTTAGCATATTCATAGTCCTGTCTGGGGTTTAATTATGTCAGCCAGGAGCCCACGCAAGCCCAGTGCACCTGATGCTGCCTGCCCCCATTGTGCTTTAGCACAGGGCAACTTTTTAAGGTGTTTTGTACTCTGTATTAACCTCAAGTTCAGCAAAGGAGGTTTTCATGAAGGCCCCTAATTGGAGCATCTCTCCAGGAAATCATGGGCCATGCCAACCCACTATGCAACACTATCATTTTGTCTGAACCCTCCCTCATTTCCTTTGCACAGCATTCTTGTGGATCAGGACAGATGCGGAACCTGAGAGTCAGAGTTTACTGGCATATGCAAGGTCCCATTGGATCAGTGATAGGAAACCTAGGACCAAGTTTCCTGTTTTGAAGTCCTTGGACTCCTGCAAATAACAACCATTTGGACATATCTAAGTTGTGTACATAGACCTTGTACATTGAAACACACTACTTGGAGCCCAAAATGAATTCCATGTGTTCAGATTCCTTGGTGAGAATTTCTAGGGTTTTAATTCGCTTTTGGTATTCAACAGCCCTCTTGCTGCCACTCTCATGGTTCAGTCTATTGCTGACTGTTCTCTTTAGCACAGGTGCATACACATGTGTATCAGCTCTCACAAATTAAATAGAAAGTCATTTAGGAGGAAAGAGGAGTGATTTCATTCTAAGGAGACTTAATTAGACCCCTTACCAAACAAATGGCTGTTGAATGCTCACCCTGCATGACTCTGGCCTGGACACAGGGAAGGAAACCCAGCTGTGCAAAGAAGTGTTCCTTTACTGAGGACCTTGCGATCCAGTTGAAGAGATGAGAAGATGATTAAGTGACACAGGGAAGCATGTAACCAGTTGCCCATCATGAGCCATGGAGCTCTCTCTTTCCCTAGGATTTTGGAGGACGTGGGGTCCCTGTGGGGTGCAGGAGTCAGGGAAGCAGCATGGGTCCCTTTAGTCTCCCAACAGAAAGGTCTTAGAGGCTACATAACACTTAGATGAAGGGAATGGGATAACACTTAGATGAAAGGAATGGAGAAAGGAAGTGCATTCTAGGACCCTATGAGCTCCATGAATTTGAGGCTCAGTGAGGAAATGTCAGATACTCATAAGCAGAGGTGATGCCTCGCGTGGCTTTGGATCACGTTTGTTAGCTTCCAAGGCAACTTACAGAGTGCCTAAATCACTGATTTCTAGGACTTTTTTGGACAGAAAAGGCCCAAGGGTATATATGTAAAAGAATGAAGGCCTGGACCACCAAAATATTTTGCAGCTGATTACTCTGGGCTTTGGCTTTGGTGTCCCTGATTACTGGGTCATCACCCCTATGTCCCCACTTTATCATTACCATCCTTGGATGTGTGGGCAGAGCTCAGGAAGGGACATCATGCTTGTGTAGGGAAGACTAGTCCTCAGGGCTCCTCCTCAAGAATATAAAACTAATCGTGCATATGGATCCCTGTTCTACCAAGTATATGCCAGGTAGCAAACAGGTACAAACTCTAGAGGAGAGAGTTAGCCCTAGGCTAGGATGCCTAGTTTTGTTTCAAGTAAGAGGTGGGAATTGGGCCCCTGGAGACCGGCTGGGATTGGATGGCTGGATATATGAATGGGATATGGGTGGGAAGACCATTCTGGGCCAAGAGAACCACCTGAACAAATCCTGGGGCAGCAATGTTCTGGTCTTTCTGGGAAAGAGCAAGCCAGTGTTTCTGGAGGGTAGGGTACTTGTGGGATCTTAGGAGGAGGAGAAAGTCACTGTAATATGGGAGTCTTTAATATCATTTTAAAAGATTTAAGAATTTGGGTACAAAGTATTAAAAGGTATAATCAGGAAAAATAGATAAAAAGATAACCAGGAAACTCTTGCTTGGCAAAACATAATAGGAGCTAACAGATTTTTAAAATATGCCAGATTTTAAAAGATGGATGATTTACAGTTACTCATTAGGATAATTGCATCTGGATGCAATGTGAGCTTTATTCTAGAAATAATATATTCCAAGATTCTTAGAAATTATTTTCTCACCCAATGCTAAATAAAAATGTAATAAATAACCATTCAAGAGGCTGTTGACATATTGCAAACATAACATGTCACGGAACAGAACGGAGTCAGAGCACTGCCTAAGGCCATGCTTCAGATGAGTGAGTGCTTGGGCAGGTGCTGAGCTGTGATTTTAGGGGTGGGATGGGTTGCCATGAGCCTCCCACATTCTGTCACTTGACCACTCCGTGAAGCTAAATGAGATGGCTTGAGATGTGCATTCACTGTACTGGTAAGGAAGCTTTGGGTGGCAAGTGACAGAAGCTAAACTCAAACTGGCTTAAGCCCAAGTGTTTAACCAAACTAAAAAATTAACCAAAACTCAACTAAGATATCTGGAGTGGATGTAGCTTCAGTTGTGGCAGGACCTAGAGGCTCAGTGTGGTTAAGAGTCTGTCTTTTTCTCTCCTGCTTCCAACTCTACTTTCCTCCTGGTCAGCTTCCTTTTCAAGCAGGCACTCTCCATGTGGTGGGTAAGATGGCCATTCAGAGCTTGCACTGATGACAAGAGAGTCAGTCTCTCTTCTCCTTTCCCTCCTCATCCTCCTCTCCCTTTCATTATTTTTCTTTCTGAAAAAGTTGTTCCTACTTGATTCCTGTGTTCACCCCAACACTGGGCTAATTACTGGTCAGCTTGAGGAGACAGCACTCTCTGATTGAGAGCACTGCTCAGCAGGATAAAATGGAGGGGATAAAATGAAGAAGTGGTTTCCCAAAGGTGTGGGTATAGACCAGATCAGAGAGAGAGTGAGAGAGAGAGCGGCTCGGATCAGGGTGATACCAGCTGATGCTTGCTGTCATGGGGTGGGGCCCTGTGGTCCTACGGCCTTAGATGCTCTCTGATCCACACCATCAGCCCCATACCTGGAACAAAAGCCTAGACTTTTCTTAGCCTGAACTGCAGTGAAGGATGTGGGTATCAGAGGCAGGGACCTATTGGATCACATAGTCAACTGCAATCCAAGCTTGTTTGCTGGACAAAGTGACTAAACTTTACTTTGAATTTCCACCTGAAATTGTAGAAAAAGCTACTCATACTGATAGAAAGTAATAATTGCTTAGAGGATGAAGATTTGAAGGTTTTCTCTTAGAGATTACCAAAATTTAATCTATGAAGAGTTTTCCATCGTGTGTTGCCATATTTGGAATAAGGCTTTGTAGTAGATGAGTTAATAGGTCATTTGCTTGTGACACCCTGGTTTTGTTCTCCTGTGTCATGTTTATATTTACTGAGCCCCACCTCCCTGGAGAACACTCTGAGCTTGGAGAATGTACATGTAATGTTTAGCCTGTCCCTGTGAGGGGCTCTTAAAAAGCTCACAGCAAATGCTGTTTTGTGCATCCTTTTCACATCACTGGAGGAGGGAGATAAGGGGTAGGAGATGGATATGATTTTCTCCATTTGGTTAGGAAAGTAAAACATAGGGAGGGTTAAGAAATTTGCAAGGGAATATTAGTGGCAAAGCCTAAAGATAGAACATGGCACTCCTCATTTGAAATCCGTTTTCCTAACAATCGGGTGCTGTCTTTTCTAATTTCAATATGCTGTTTCCTTTCAAAAGAGTAGCACCTTGAGCATTCAGTTTCACGGGAGAGTCCTTTCAGATCCATTGGTGAGCCCAAAAGATAATAGCCAAGAAATCATTTAATGAGATCTGGACCATTTTATAAGGCATGCTGAGTTTCCATTTATTTGTAGCGCTGCATTCAATATGCACTTCTCTGAATTTTCTTTTAAAATAAAGTGAAAAAAAGTTTGTTTTCTGTAGTTTTTCTAATGATTGCTAATTCTAAATGCACTGGTAATGAAGGGAGTGGATATCTAGTTCAAAAGTTCAGGCAAGAGTAGATGTTATTGACAACAGGCTTCTAAGCAGGTATCAAATGCTGAAGTAATTGGTTTGTGAGATATATATATATATATTTTTTTTTTTTTTGTATTGGGTGGAAAACGATCTTTCCCACCTCATTGAACATCAGTAGTACTTTGTTTCATTTCCGCTGCTGCTACCCTTGTTGTTGTTAAGTGAGCTGAGTGAATCTAATATGCCAGGAGTTGGCAAACTCTTTTTGTAAAGGGACATAGGGTGCTTTTGTGGGCCATAGGGTGAATTACTCGATTCTGCTGTTATAGTGTAAAGCTGTCATGTGCAAATATGTACATGGACGGGTGAACCTATGCTCTAATAAAGCTTTATTTACAAGAACAGATGGAGGGCCAGATTTGGCCCATGGACAGTAGTTTGTAGACCATTGGTGTGCATGGTCTGCTGGAGTCTACGTGGGTTCCTCTACCTGAGCACACCTGAAGCACAACTGTGTTTTCACAGTGTTCCTGCAGTCTCCATCCTTCTCGCTTCCTGTTTCCTGCGCAAGTGTGTTATAGGATTCAATTTCAAGTGGTGTTTCCAAAAGCCCCTTTTCTAGTGGCTGCGTTTCCATCTTAAGGGCACTGGACCTTGGACTGGACTCAGGGGCCTGATCTTAGCTCTGCAGAAGCAAAGAAAAATCTTTCTGCTTAATGCTGGAGTTCGGATACATCCTCTAGCAAAATGACACTCAACAAATGTTGACGAGTCCTAGGCTGAGTGACCCTGAGCAAACTACCTAACCTTAATGAGTTTATTGTCAACCGTAAGAATATCCACCTTTCTCTCCTCATGGGGCTGATGTAAGGATTACCCATTCATCCCATTTTTCTTTATTAAGCACCTACTTTCTGCTGTTGCTTTGGCTAGGCACTGGGGATGTACTGGTGAACAAAACACTTACCAAGGTTACCTTCAAGGGTTCAAATTAATATTAAAGGAGATAAAACTTCGAATTGATTGATAATACAAAGATTAAAATTTTCCTGATCCTTTTAAACCAAAATTATGCCAAAGACCAAGGGAGATATTTGGTTCCTTATTTAGAAGGTGAACTGTAATGAAAGCCAGTGGGAGGGTAGTTTAGGTAGAATGATAAGGATTGGGGGTGAGGGCAGGGAGAAAATGGAAACAAAATGTGTTAGAGTGGCCTGATGGAGCTGCTTCCTACCAGAGTTCCCTTCTGAAAGAAATCAAAGAGATTTTTCAACTCCATCTGGGCTCTAAACCTAAGGAGATTACCATTAAAGTCAGCTAGTGGAGGGTAAAAATAAGAGTGTAGGAGGATTCATTTTGAAACGTTGTCAGCAACCAGCTGGAAAAAAATAGCAGTTACTGTGATTACTAGGAAATTTCTTGGAAGGTGTAGAGGTGTTTATCAGGTAATCTAATCTGTCACCCATTTCAGTGGCATTCGGGTGGTTGGATAAGCATTTCAGTTTAGAAGGAAATAGCACCAAACAAGAGAGAAAAGAACATGGTTATTTTCAACTCTGGGTCATCTTGGGCAGCATGGATTTCTTGTCAATCAGATCTGATAGCCTGTTCCAGTTCACTGTTGTGAGATTTTCTGAGAAATAACTTTGGGCCCTGCATGGGGTTGGAAAATGGGGGTGGGGTAGAGATGGGGGTAGGTACCAAAGCACAGGCAGACCCTGGTTTTAGCCTTCTGAGGATCTGCTTTCTGGAGAGTGTGTGCGAAGAGGCTATGGAAAGCGTGATGGGCCACCTTCCACCTAAAGCAGCAAGGAAGTATGTCTCATGAGCGCCGATCTCAGCATGGTACCTGGCAAACCACGGGTGTGCAAATCATTGTGGAAAGAATGCCACCGTATGTTTGGTGTTCAGTCACAGCAACTCATTTGGAGACTCACAGATGCACCTTGTGCCTTTATAGTCGTGGCTCTGTGTGCTTGGAATACCCTTCACCCCAACTTTGCCATGCTAGCTCTTTCTTCTTCTTCAAGACTCTGTGCACATTTCTTCTCCCTGAAGGTTTCTTTTCTCTTTCCCTTTCCTGCCTCCTCCACCACAAGCCTGGTTCAGATATTCTTACTTACCCCCTCTGCCTCTATCTTCCCATTCCACGTGCCTCTGTTACAGCCTGTGACTCACTGGATTGTGGTTGTTAGTATCTTACAGTGGAGACCAGTTACTGGTACTTGAAAAATGTGTGTGAAATTTGCAGAGTCGTTAAAAAAGTACACACAGAGCCTGAACATATTATTTTAACGTAACACCGAGAGATGTATGTTTATTTACCCATTTTTTATGTTTTTAAATGTTTATTTTTGAGAGAGAGAGAGAGTGCAAGTGGGGGAGGGGCAGAGAGAGGGGGACACAGGATCCAAAGCAGGCTCTACACTGACAGCAGAGAGCCTGATGCAGGGTTTGAACTCATGAACTGTGAGATCATGACCTGAGCAGAAGTCAGATGCTTAACTGAGCCACGCAGGTGCCCCTGTTTACCCATTAAAAAAAAAATTTAATGTTTATTTTTGAGAGAGATGGAGACCGAGTGCAAGTGAGGGAGGGGCAGAGAGAGAGGGAGACACAGAATCCAAAGCAGGCTCCAGGCTCCAAGCTGTCAGCACAGAGCCTAAGGTGGTGCTCAAACCCATGAACTGTGACATCATGACCTGAGCCCAAGTCAGATGCTCAGCGACTGAGCCACCCACGCACAGTCTATATTTAAAATACAGACAGGCTCTAGGTCTTTTCTTTGCATGTTGGTCTACTGATTAGCCTTCTAGGTCTTGGGGCTTGTTTAAATCACACCTGTAACACATCATCTCTGCTTTCCAGTTCCTGATTTTTTTTTTTCACGGAGTAAGAAGACATTGGGAAAACAATTAAAAGATTCTGGGTCTTCCCTACACCCAGTATTTTATACTTTTCCTGTTCACAGCTAACTTAACCACATGTTTTAATGACTCACCTTTATCAGCTCTTTGCAAAACATTCAAGTAAGCTTTTATAGAAACATGGGTTTTTTGTGTCTTCATCTTCTGTTGATTTACACACTGTTTAATTTAATTATCATAACAAGTATGACAGCTATACATAGTTTGGAGAATAAATGCAATTAGCTATCATTAACGCATAATGCAGCTGGGGGGAGAAGTAATGCTTGGGTGTACGCGACTGGGGTAACATGTGACTCAGTTGGTAGGACTTGAGTGAGGTGGGCATCAGAAGCAAGGAGAGAATCAGTTAATCCAGCAGGTCGGTTAAGCAAAGCTCCGTTTAGGGAGCATGTTCTTGATTGAGCTAGTATGGTACCTGATCAAGCAGGTGTTCAATAATTTGTTAAATGGATACATGAACGATCCAGTAAGTGAAGGAGGGAATTTTTGGGGATACCAAAAATTTTTGGGGATACTTTTATAGGCCACTGGTATTTGAACTCATAATTGGCCATCTCTATCTTATAAGGAGTGCTGAACCCATATCAAAAGGCTAGAACTTTTCCCACTGTCTTTGAAATGAAGAGGTGAAGAGAAATTTCTCTCCAACAAATAAGGCACAGATTTTGGGGGAGCCTGCAAGCTGGCTCCCCAAGCCCCTGCCCCACCTTTTAACACAACTGCTGTCTTGCTGATGAATTAAGTGTCTCCCATGGTCCCTGGATACTGTGTGTCTGCCCTTACTTCTTATTTCAGCCCCTTCTACTTTGGCTCTGAAACCTGTGAAATATTCAGGGACTGGAGTTTCTAGAGAGATATACCACCAAAGGAAACCATTTGTATTAAAATTCTGTGTTGTAAACCCTTTTAATGAATCTGGTTTCACTGCAGCGTATGGAACATGAGCTGGCGAGGGAGGCTGCGTACACATCAGGGCCCCATTTCTGATATAGTCCCACTTCCCTGTGGATGTTTTACCTTACCTGTAAGGAGACACTGACAAGAAGCTTATGTATATGTGTGATACACCACACACACACACACACACACACCCCACATAAAATTATTTTCCCCCTAAACATGAAACAGGTAAGTCTGAGTACATGGAGGATTGGTATAGATATAGGGTCACCTCTTGAAAACCAAGGATCATGGAGAGACACAGACTGAAGCTTTTAGTGTGTGTGTGTGTGTGTGTGTGTGTGTGTGTGTGTGTGTGTGTAGTGGTTAAATTAATAGAAGCAAAATCTGTCTGAGTCATAGCATAGGTAGGACACTCTGTGGCTTATCCACAAAATGGAGTGGAATGAGTTAGATCCAAGAAGCAGAAAAATGTGGGGATGTGGTGGCTAAGGGTGTATCTCCTAGTTTCAGAGAGTTCTGGGTTCAATCTCTAGCTCTCTGCTTGCTCGCTATGTGGCTAGGTCATTTAGCTTATAGCTTTGCGTTTTAGTCTATCGAAAAGAGAATGATCGTTCTTCACAGAACTGGTGGGATGATTGGATTTTTATATGGAAAGTAATTCACACAATGCCTGCTCCACAGTAAAACACTTAAAAATGTGATATTCTTATAAAAATTAGTTGTATCTGGAGACAGGACAATTTTGTCCTGCTATCAGGGCACTTTTTTGGGCTACTTGGGATCAGGAGACCTTTAATGAACTAGACCCTCTCTGATGAACACTGTGTAGTACAAAGTATAATCTAGACATTTTGAAGGTGGAAGGTCAAATAAGTAGATTTCAAGATTGCATGATACAGATTTTCAATATAATAGGAGAGCTAATAATATCCATAGAGAAGGACAGAATTGCATTCAAAGAAAATATATAAATGAGTATCACTGATGAGCTGCCATCCCATGCCAGGGTCAAGATACCTTGGTCAGTTTGTTTCCTCTGCTTTTAATCTCTGATATTCTTAACTCAGGCAGGGGCTGAGAGCTGGCAAGAATGTATCTGCTTCATGTCTATTTCAGAAACCAGAATAGAATGCCTGTTGCTTCCCCTCCCCCTCCCCCAGTCCGATGCAAGCCTGTTCTTTATCCCTTATATCAGGAAAGATTCACCTATGACCATCTTGAGACCTAATGTCAGATACACTCGGGATGCAGTTCTTTTATTGCTGAGAAGATTGGGACTTTACACGTGAGAGAGGTTGAGATGAATGAGTTTCCATTGTATTTATAGAAACTCAGTGCAATATCTCCCAAGGTATAAATAGAACAATGGAGTGTTGACAAAGGAGCTGGTTTTCTGTAACTGTGGAAAACCTGCAATTATTCCTGGAACTATACTCATTGTTTATCTGCATCTGAATTTTAATAAACAGGGCTCTTGCTGCTTATTCATGAATTTTCAAATGGAAATATATCTCCCATTATTATCCCCTTCTTGTGAGTCAGGCCCCATCTTGCAAATTTGCAGCTGAGTAAATATACGGAACATTAGCAGCAATTAGATAATTGGTGCCCTGGATAAACCCACCCGCAGCTGTGAATGAATATGGACTGTACCAGTGTCACCTGGTGCGGCTTCCTGATGGCACTGCATGCCACCACAGCCTTGCAATTAAGTATAGACGTTTACCAGCCCGTGTCCTGGCCCTCCTTCCTCCTGAGAGACCCAAGGTAGCAAAATAAGGGAGGTTCCTCATTGTCCATGTGAATCACTGTACAATGAAAGAGTAGATGCTAGAGACTTAGTTAAAAAAAAAAAAAGTAGGTTCATTTATCTTCGCTTGACTGTTTGGTAAATTGCTGGTGGTAACTTGTTTGCTGCATGCAGACAACAAAAATTCATGCTTGCGTTCTGGGTTGGGGAGAAAGGAAGTTGGGTTGTAACTCCTGTCTTTCTGTAAATCTCCCCAAACTTGAAGCTTTGAGCTGGTCATTTTTTCCCACCCCATCATTGTTTGGGACTCTGACATTGATTTGGGTTTCCTTTCAGCAGGTCATATTTTCCTGTCTCTTCCCTTGAGATTCTATTCCTCCTAGGCTGAACCGGATGCCTTTTCTAGCGCATTCTTTACTCCTGCCCCTCGGGCAATCACATAGCCCTTTTGAGGTAGCTAATCTTTTTAAAATTTTTAACGTATTTTTAATTGCTAGCGACTCCAGGGACACAGTAACGTTACAAAAGGGAGAGTGGCAAGACGACTTCACCATCGCGTCTTATCACTCTGATGAGGCTCATTCCAGCCCAGTGGAGCTCACCCCCTCACCCTCCTCTGTCCCGCCTTGTCTCGTCTGCCGCCTCGCTTTTGCTTTTGGTTTGAGAGCAATGCTGTCTAGACCTCCAGTCTCTCATTCTTGTTCTGCAGGCTAGCACCTCCCACCCCCATGCTTTCCCAAGTCACTGCTTTCCTTGTGTATGCATACACCTTCTGCGTGTTTAGAAGGAGGCGGCTGCTGTGGGATTTGGAGATAGCAGGGTAGCGGGGAGATTTGGGCTGGGTGTCTGGGCCTATGAATGAGTCACGTGGAATTCATTCATCTCCTGGGGATCATTCCAGGCCATCTCACTCTGTCCCAGCTTAGAACAGGAATGCCATATGGGTCTTGAACAGAACGGCTGGGAGGAAAGCCCTGGGAGAAGCAGCAGTCCTGGAGAGACTTCTTGCCAGCCCTGCTCTGCGTTTTCATGTGTACCATCCTCCTTTATAAACTTGGGGCACATTCTGTGTCTTCTATGCTTATTTTTGCCACGGTTTTCTTCACATGGCCAATATTTGACATCATTAATGTAATGACGAAAGCTATTTCCCGTGTGGAGCGCCTACCCTGCTTTACGTATGATTATATGTTATTTCCACAATCCGTGAGATTAATTTTATTAACCCTATTTTATAGATGAGCAACTGAGAGTTCAGAGAGGTTAGTAAACATCTCAAGGTCACACAGCTAGGAAGTGGCAGGGAGGAATCAAAACCCAGGTGCATCTAATTTCAAAGCCCCTATTCTCAAACACTGTGTTGATGGCAGGACTCAAGTCCTTTGGGGCTACAGTTAATGTGTGAATTCTCTGCTTGACAGAGAGATGTGAACTGTATAGTCTGCATTTTAGTTCCGTAAATCATTTGTCCGTTTGGGAGAAGACATTAAAAACAGACTCAGGCAGCAGTGCTTGGTGATGGTGTGTGAGTGTGTGTGTGTGTGTCTTATACCTTGGCTGAATTTTCCCTTCCAGCTAGAAACTAGTTTTCCCAATACTCTCCTCTGGGTTCTCACTGCTGTCAACACATCAGATGCATCAACCACCTGAAACTGGGCTGCAGGGGTAGAATTTATTTGCAGACGTTTTAATTTCCCTGGTGATAAGCAAATTAATTTTGTTGCAACTCTTTAACATTCTAATTGAATGATGGAATGTTTCTGAGTGTGTTTTCCAGATAAAAGGCCGTCAAAGTCTTACCATCCACCAGAAGGAACAGGGTTGGGACCTGGGTTTACAGTGTTCCTTTGTCCGACAGCCCAGACCGGCCCAGCCCATCCTCCGGGCTTGAGAAAAGCCTTTTGGCAGAAGGGTGTCAGCTCTGTAATCCAGCCACATGGCTGGCGGTCACCTCTGCTGGGGGAAGACCTTTACTTCGTTCATTTATCAGTTATTTCTTGAGTGCTTATTAATGTATGTAACAGACACTGTTCTAGGCTCAGTGGTGAACAGAACAGACAAGTATCTCTGCCATTTTTTGGGGGGAGGAAGCAGATGATAAAGTAATGAACAAGCATCCCAAATCATCCTATGAAGAAAAGCAAAACAGGATAACGGATACATAATGTTGAGGGAGCTGTTCCAGAGGACACCCCTCAGGAGACCAGGGAATGAAGTGAGGAAGGGCATTGCAGCCAGGGGGAACAGCAAATCTGAGAGTTTATGTTTGTCGCTAGACCAAATTACCATGCCCCTACCCTATTGAGAGCAGTGATTTGACCTGAATTGGATCTTGTGTAGCACCTCTTTCTTGTGGCTCCTAGAGGCCTCTTCCAGGGCAGCTCCTTTGGAGATTGCTTATAACACCTGTGTCTCTCATTTGTTGGGAAGTCTGTTGAAGAAGTAAATAGCATCACCACAAAAAGGCTGTATATATATGTGAAGCATAAGGCTGTGGTGACGGTAACATGGGTTCACACTTTCTGCCTCTCTTGGCTAAGAAACACTATTTATGGGGAGATGGAACCTGACAATGATGGGAAATTAGGTGGAATGATCACCAGGATCATTCACTGCACATGTTTGCCATTTTCTATTATGTGCAAGAGCCTGTGGGATGGGGTGGGACTGCTTTGGTTTTCATGTTCCTTCAGCAATAATTTTCTATTGTTATTATTATTAATTTTTTAAACAAAGACTAGCTGTCATTATTGGGCACTTACAATATGGTAGATGCTTTTCTAAATACTTCAAAAGGATTAACTAATCATCACGATGAGCCTAAGAAATAGGTTCTTTTTATTGTCCACATTTTATGATTGAGAAACCAGAAGCACAGAGAAGTTGGTAATTTTCCTGGGGTTTCCCAGTGCCTAAGTATCTTGTCCAGGTTTCAAACCTGGCTAGTCTGAGTGGACATATCTAGCTAACTGTGGGCCAGACGCTGTGGTAAGGGCTGTAAGCTAAGTGCTCCTATCATCCTCATATGAGAAAACAGGCCCAGAGAGATAACACATCTTACTCAAGGTTACATAGTTGTGTCATCGTGTAGAGGCCAGAATCTAACATGGGTCTTTCTGACCCCAAGGCTGTGCTGTTAATGCCTCGGCCCAGCTGCCCCTCCCACGGCCACACTCACTTTCTGGGGAGCAGAAAGGATCAAGGCTGGTGCCAGCCTGGTGTAGTTTGCCAGCACCGAGCTGTGCCCCTGCTTCAGCCTGGCACTTCCTCAGGAGTTAGGATCCGGGAGAGAACCAGCATCTGGAGATGATGGTGGAGTTGCACTGGAAGGAGTTTGGGAAGCATCACCGGCTACTGAGTTCAGGGACTCTCTTTTCAGCCTGGGCCTCTAGGTTTGGCTCTGGGACATCTCGAGGATAGTTCACAGATGGGGGTGTTTGAGCTGAGGGGGGACCCTGCGAGTTCTGTGGGCAGCAGGTGCCAAGGGAAGCAGGAGGTTGCCAGCCACACTGGCTTACCCCGCTTTCACATGCTGCCTATGATGCTCCTGTGGTGCAGCTCAAGTAGCCCAGCTGCCATTGGTAGGTTTTCATCCTTCCTGAGATGCATCTCCAGCTCCTGGAAGTTCCTCCAACCTTCCTTCTTTTGTGATTCTTCCCACAGTAGCAACAATGAAACAAGAGTAACAGATTTCAGTAGTACTTCCCACTTACCAAAGAGGAAGAAACCCGGCTTCAGAGAGGTTCTCGTCTTGCCAGAAGCCACATAGCCAGTAACTGTGCCCGAATCCAATCCTAGTTGCTTGACTCTTCCCCACTCTGCCACGCCGCCTCTCCAGATCATTTCCTAATTAGTCTATTTAACGGCTCTCTGTCAAGCTGGCTTCAGTTGCCCTTGCAAAGACAAGCCTGAATGAAATCAAATGATTTTACCGCTGAATGAAAACATTTGCACGATGCTGTTTTCTAGGCCATCTTCACATATGGTTCTCTTGGCTCAGGAAGCCAGTGCAGGTTTGGGGCGGGCTGTGGTGGCTGAGGAGGGACAGGACACCCTCCTTGTCACAGGTGAGCCAGTTAGCGATTGTGAGCCTGGCAGATATCTCCCTGCACGGTGGGTGGGTCCAGGGGGAGGAAGGAGACCGAGAAGCTTCCGTGGTGTTTGTGGTGCCCCCCTCTGTCTGAGAAGATGCCCATAGCTGAAGGATGGCTTGCTGCCTTATTCTTCCCGACCCTGCGACCCTCTTTCCCATGGTCTTGGCCCCTGAATAATCTAAAAGATCACAAAGGCCTGAACTGGTTTATTCACGCAACAAAAATACGCACACACCAATGTGTGGTGGTGATGTGGCAGTTAATAAAACAGTGAAGTCCCTGCCTCCCGGAGCTTACTTTCTAGTGGGGGAGAGTCAAGAAAATAGATTACACAACACGTTAGCAAGTGCTAAGCGCTGTGGAGAGCAGAGTGTAGGACGTGCTGTGGGTGGAACAGCTGTGTCCCCTCGTCTCAGCTCAGCCCCCTCCCCACACAACGTGGTCATCATCATCCCAATTGCAGGTGGGGTGATGGGGACAAGGAAGGAACCCCAGCCCTCCTCAGCCTTCCCCAAATCTCAGGAAAAACTATCCACTTTCACTGTGGGTCCTTTTCCATGGGATTGCTTCCTATTTTTTCCATAGCTCCTGGCTTCCTGTTAGCAGTAGGTTTGTTGGGTAGATATTCTTCTGGACATTCCCCACTATGTCCAGTTTGCTGTTTTTATCATAAATGGGAGTTGGGTTTTCTGCGCTGATGGATACTATCGTGTGGTTTGACTTTTTAAGTCTATTAATGTGATGATGACTTAGGTCCATTGATTTTCAAATGTTGAACCAGCCTTGCATACTGGCGACAATCCCATTTGGTCTTGTTGTATAATTCTTTTTATATATTGTTGATTTGCTAATATTTGTTGAGGATTTTTACATCTGTGTTCACGAGAGATATTTGTCTGTGGTTTTCTTGAAAATCTTTTTTCTGGTTTTGGTATTAGGATAAATTTTGGTCCCATAGAATGAGTTAGCAAATGTGCTCTCTGCTTCTGCCTTCTGGTGTTATTTCTGCCCTAAATGATGGTAGGACTCAGGGATGAAACCATATGGACCTGGTGATTTCTCTCTCTCTTTTTTTGAGATTATTGATTCTGTTTCTTTAATAGATACAGAGCTCTTTAGGGTATCTCTTTCTCCTGGTGTCAGTTTTGGTAGTTTGTGCCTTTCAAGGAACTGGTCCGTATTATCTAAAGTGTTAAATTTATGGATATTTATTTATTGTCTTTTTAATATCAAAATGGGGTCACTAGTGATAATTACTCTTTCATTTCTAATATTGGTGTTTGTGTCTTTTCTTTTTTTCTTGGCTCTCCTCACTGGAAGTTTGTCAATTTATTGATCTTTTCAAAGAACCAGCATTAATTTTAGTTCATTTTTCTCTGTTGTTTTCCTGGCTTCAAGTTCATTGACTTCTGCTTTTATTTTCCTTATTTCTTTGCTTCTGGCTTGAATTTCTCTTCTTCCTCTAGTTTCCTATGGTGGAAGCTTAGGTTATTGATCCTAGATCTTTATTATTTTTTGATAATATGCATTTAATATGCTGTAAATGTTATATACTTTTGAGCACTGCTTTTGCTGCATCTGATGACTTTTGGTAAGTTGCCTTTTAATTTTGATGGTGTTCAAAATATTAAAAAAATTCCCTTGAAACTTCATTTTTATCCAGTGTTATTTAACATAGAAAGGTATTGTTTAATTTCCAAATACTGGGGTATTTCACAGCTCATCTTTTTGTTTTTGATTTCTAGTCTAATTCCATTGTCGTCTAAGAATATACTTTGTAGGATTTCTGTTCTTTTAAACTTGATAAGATGTGTTTGTTCAGAATGTGATTCCTCTTGGTCAAATTCCTTGCCACCTTGGGAAGGATGGGCATTCTGCTGTTAGATGGAGTGTGATGTCTATTTTAGACGTAAGCCAAAACTCCAGGATTCTTCACCTTTTCCTCCCAGCCCAGAAGATGGTGCCTTTCCAGAAGGGAAGCTTTTGGAATAGCTGAGAGTTATACTAGGGTAACCTTAGTCAGGCAAGCGGCCAGGTCATAGGCAGCATGAGGAGGGCCAGAGGCAATACGATGGGAGAGCAAGGGATCATAGGCTAAGTTAAATAGGGGTCAGGGCAGGAGAGACCAGTATAATGAAGCTCGTCCTGTGTTCTTACACCTATGCTTGGTACTTTACAGACATTATTTGGTGCAATCTACACCAGTGCTCTTGAAAGTGGGGTATATCCAGGGAGTAGACAAGGTTGATTCCATTGAGTGTTTGGAAGAAAATAGTAGATCCTCTATTTTTATTTTTGAACCTCTTCCTTTTACTATTTCTGCTTTGGGGTGTATTTTTAAATGTATGTCACACACCAGTGCAGGGCTACGAAGTAGATGGAGACTGGCTCTCACCACTGCCACGGCTGAAACCCTGGTCTGAGCGATCGTGATCTCTGGTTAGGATTATTTCAGTAGCCTCAGATCCAGTGTTCTAATTTCTGCCCTTCCCACTGTGTGTTCACACCAGGTAACACTCTTACACATAAGTCAGTGTCCCCCTGCCTCACCCAGCATCCCCAGCTCTGTCTCATTTCAAGCCAACTCCAAAGCCCTTACCGTGGACCTTGTCCCCTGTTGCTCATCTCACTCACAGCCACCCAGGTACAAGGTTCTTGTGCTCCTGCCTCACGGCTTTTGCTGTGCCGTGCCCTCTGGCTGGGTGCTCTTCCCCAAGCCTGCTTGACCTGCTTTCTCGGTTTCAAGTCCTTTAAATTTGCACTCACTGCATTTCTTAGTCCTCCTCTCTGCTTTATTTTCCCTTCCCCAAATTTATAATTGTCATGTGTATAATTTATTTGTTCATTTGTTTACTGATAGTCTTCCTCCAGCTAGAATTTAAAATGTACAAGGTCAAGGTTTTGGTCCATTTTGGTAATGCTCTGTCTTCTAGTTTCAACACATACATAGAAGGTTCTCAGTAAATACCTGTTGAATACATGAAACAGTATTTCAGGGGGTGTTAAATTTTGTTGACTGTTGGGGTACAGAGTGAAAACGTATATCCTCAGAGAAGGGAGGGAAGCAGAGCTGAGTTTTGAATCCAGGGTTTTCTGATGCCAAAGCCCACACTTCCCCAAGTTGCTTTTCAGGAAGAGAGGACAGGGGCAGAAAGAGAGAGAGAGAGACAGAGACAGATACAGAGAGAGAGAGAGAGAGAGAGAGAGTAATGGAGGAAGGGAAAGAGGAAAGGAGAGAGGGAGAGAGAGAATGAGAACTGAACATAAATAATAACAGAAATGATCAGAACCAAAGAGAGCAAGTATTAGTCACATCCAGGCAGTTTTTTAGGATAAGAAATCATCTTCATTCCTCCAGGACCTTGATGTCTGGCCTCTGGAATATTTTTGGAGTGGGAATGTGGTTCTTTTATCTTACCTGAGTC
Source organism: Acinonyx jubatus (assembly GCF_027475565.1). Classification (NCBI taxonomy): domain Eukaryota; kingdom Metazoa; phylum Chordata; class Mammalia; order Carnivora; family Felidae; genus Acinonyx; species Acinonyx jubatus. The sequence goes on from NC_069393.1 coordinate 61,308,203, forward strand.
CTCTGAAGTTGAGTCTCAGGTCAGTGGGGCCAGATACCCTGGTTCTCCCTCTGCCCACAAGGATGGACCATTGTCATCTTTATTTATTTATTTTTAAAAGTATTTATTTTTATTTTGAGAGAGAGAGAGACAGAGACAGAGAGAACGAACATGAGCTGGCAAGGGGCAAAGAGAGAGAGAGAGAGAGAGAGGGAGAGAGAGAATCCCAAGCAGGCTCTGTGCTGTCAGTGCAGAGCCTGATGTGGGGCTCAGTCTCATGCACCATGAGATCATGATGTGAGCCAAAACCAAGAGTCAGATGCTTAACCCACTGAGCCACCCAGGCACCCCTCATTGTCATTGTTATTTGCAGGGTTGTTCTTAGGTGAGGAGGGTGCCAGCTGACACTGGAGTTCTGTCTGACTGAGGAAGGGAGAAAAGGCACTTGACTTCTGTGCCATTGGAAGAGGAACCATCATCCTGATCCCCTTCCCCACCAAAAAAGAAGTACGTTCTAGCATCAAAAGTGGCAGCACACAGTAAAACTAAAGGAAATAGAGGTCTGTTTCCATCTCTTCTGCTGTTCTTATCCGGAGCCTCGTTTCTTCCCTTCTAGTCTGTCACCAACACTGCTTTGTTGCCTGCTGTCTATGATCTGGTTCTTTCCTCTGAGTTTTTGTGGCTGAGTTCTGGTGTCTTTCTTTATCTTCTTCCCTTTCGGTTGCTGCCTCTGCTTATGAGCATCTTCTCTTTGATGATCACATATAAAACCCAGGGACAGTGACAATTAGGAAGCCCCTGAGGGCACCACCTACATATTATGCTTGTGAGATGGTCACATCATAAACTGGAAGCAATTTCAGCAGGAAAAAAGAAGGCCAGCTGGGCAGCCTGATAAAATGTAAGGCACACAGAGCCTTGGGACAGTGAATTTTGTTACCATAGAAGAAAAGTTTGGGAGGTGCCTGTGAAGTACAATTAGAGCCTCCCAGATCTGATTGTGTCCTGACCTTCGCCCAGTGACTTGGACTCTGGGAAAGAAATCTGGAGGCCAGCAAGGGAGGGACACTTCAGCAATGGACCCCAGTTCTGAGGAATTGGGTTTGTTGAGTGTGGCAGGTTCATCAAAGACCATAACACAGAAAATTCTGATTGTTCCTGAGAAGTGAGTCAGCATGACGGACAAACTAGGCCAACGGGGCTGGGAGCGCTCCAGGAAAGTGGGACAAATGTCAGGAATATGCCAGTATGAAAACATCTTTTTTTACATGCTATTAAGAATATTGGGAAAAAAAGACATTCTGGTTTTATTCCATAAAAACAAAGAAGAAAACTTTCTAGAATAGTGGTGCCCCATAGAAATATAATGTGAGCCACATATATAACTTAAAAATTTTATATATTCCTTCTTCTTCTTCTTCTTCTTTTTTTTTCATTAAAGTAGGCTCCATGCCCAGTGTGGGATCTCGAACTCAGGACCTGAGATCAAGGGTTGCATGCTCTATCAACTGAGCCAGCCAGGCACCCCATATAATTTAAAATTTTCTAATAGCCAGGTTGAAAAAGTAAAAATGAGGTGAAATTGATTTTAGTAATAGGTTTCATTTTTACCCAATACCTCCAAAAATTAGAATTGCAACAGGTAATCAATATAAAATATTAATGCTGTTTTATTATTTTTTTTCCACATGAAGTATTTGAAATCAGGGGTGTACAAGATGCCTACAGCCCATGTCCGTTCTGACCAGCTCAATGGTTACACGCGGCTGATGGCTACTGTGTTAGACCACACAGATCTAGAAAATCCTTTTTCTTTCTCTAAAATCTCCGTTCTTTGATTTCTTCATCATTGCAAACATTCCCTGGTTTTGCTTGTGCTTCGTACGGGAGTGTCTATTGTAGATGTGCTCACCAGTGGGTTGGGTTGGTTCAGGTCTTTAGGTTTTGTTAGTGTAACTGAACGTCAGGATGGAATGCGAGATGATGGAGCCCTCTCCCTTCACCTCTGTACTTCCTGACTCAGGCCCTAAGGGAACAGGGATGCTGTGGAGAATGGATGGTGGACGTAGCACAGAGGGAGACGTGATTATGTGTCACTGTCTGATCTTAGGCGACTCACGTCACCTCTCCATTTCTCTGTTTCCTTCCCCATAAAGTGGGGAGGGTGGAGTCATTCATGCCTGGCTCCAGGATTGTGCTGAGGATCAGAGAACACCAGAGTAGAGGACCCTCGAGGAGGTAAAAACATCACCTGCATGTAAGACAGGGTGTTTTTTTTTATTTTTTATTTATTTTTTTTTTATTTTAAGGTGATTGAAATTAGCTAGGTCCTCTCGCTGTCTTTGCGTGAAGGTAACCTTGTCGGCAGCAAGAAACCATGGGAATTATACTCGGGTTGATATTGGAGCAGTTTGTTTGTATGTGTTGGGGTGAGGGAAATAAATGGAATCAGAATTGAGGATTGGGGAAGCTGCAGCTGAAAAGAGCTTGCTCTCTTTCTTGTCTGTAAGACCATGTCAGGAAGCTAACCAGCCAGCTGAGCTTTTTCTGCTCAGGGAGGTCTCGAAAGTAAACAAGGTGGGCAACTTTAAGCCAGCAGAGGCAAATTTACCTTAGCGTTCAGTGGCTCTGGATTCCAGGGACCCCCTGCATTGGTTTACCATGCTGTACTTAAGAACACCTCGCTCTCAGGAGACGCTGCAAACATCGGGTTGTGTCCTCTCCCAAGCACTGGAGCCTGGCATTTCTTCATCACCGTGGAGGCACTTGCTTGCAAAGGGTGTTTTACTTTGTTAGTGTGTTTTTGCTTGGCATTCCCACTGGGCATATTCATTTGAGCTCTTGCTTTTAGGTGGATTAAGTGGCTGCTGAGGTGGTGGTTGGAGCCCAGCGTCAGGGTGCAAACCTGTGGGGCCTGTTCCCCCCCCCCCCCCCATCTGTTTTGCATGTTTGCATGTAAATGGCATTAGTGCCCTCCTGCCATACCACTTCCCCAGAGGGAGTCTCCTGGGTACTGTTCTGGGATCTCACCTTCATTCCTGGTCTCCTCCTCTGGTTTGCTAGGTAGACTGCCTCCAGGTTATTCTTTCAGAGTTGCTTCTCCTCTAAAATCTTCGATAGCTCTCTGTTGCCACTGGGTTAAATCCATTCCCTGTGGCTAGACTTCAGAGTCATCTGTGGTTTGGTTCCTTGTTACCTTTTCTCAAGCTGGACTGCCTTCCTTCCAAGGAACAAGGTTTGCCTGGCCCTGTCTTAATGCCTTTACCTTTTCTCAGCCAGAGAGCACTTCCCAAAGAGGGTAGCCAGTAGTCATGGTTTACTAGAGACTGGGGATTCCTGGGGTGCAGGACTTTCAGGGCTCAAGCTGGTAAAGTCTTAGGTGAACCAGGACAAATGGGTCACCCTCTTCCCACATCCTGTCCACCTATTGGAATTCTACCCACTTCCAGGGTGCTGATCATCTGTTCCTTGCTGGGCCTCTGAGCTTGGGCACTCGTTACCTGTCCATTTACACAGCACTGTTTCTGTTGTCTTTGGTCATAGGTGTTTGTGCTCTCTTATCGTCTCCCTGTATAAGTGTAAGTAATTCGAGGACAAGATCATTCATATCTCATTCTCTCCACCCTTTGGAGCACATGGCACAGGGTCTTTTGTGTGATAGGTGTTTAGATTTTATCTTGATGTGTGAATGAATGGAGAATGAATTCTATCCTTGCAGTGAGAAACTGTAGTATACCCACATTGATTTTTATTCTTATCAATTACAAAATAATACATATTCATTGTGTTTTCACAGAAACTGGATAAAATAGAAAAGCACGCATATCGCTTGAAAATCTATTACCCAGAAATGACTACTATTAATATCTTTGTCTATCTCTAATATTTTCCCTTCTTCCTTTTCATCTCTTTATCTAATCATCATCTATCTGTCTATATATCTTTTTAAAAATGCTTGGGTCTTGTGGCGACTGGGTGGCTCAAGTCATTGGGGGCGTCTGGATCTTGATTTTGGCTCAGGTCATGATCTTGTGGTTCAAGAATTTGAGCCCCGTGTTGGCTCTGTGCTGACAGTGCAGAGCCTGCTTGGGATTCTCTCTCTCTCCCTCTCTCTCTGCCTGTACCCTGCTTTCTCTCTCTCTTAACAAAATTAAAAGTTTTTGGGTCATATCATACGGATTATTTTGTAACCTGTTGTTTCCTTGAACAATGTATCATGAATGTTTGTCTTATGTAACTAAATATTCTGTTATAATTCTTAAAGGATACATATATATATCCTCACATGTCATACATATGTTTATCATTGTAGATCATCTATTTATTTTATCAATCAATCTATCTATTTACCTGCCATTCCATTTGTGGCTGTGCCAGTTTTCTTTTTTTTTAAATATATATTTTTTAATGTTTTATTTATTTTTGACAGAGAGAGAGAGAGAGAGAGAGAGAGAGAGAGAGAGACAGAGACAGGGCATGAATGGGGGAGGGGCAGAGGGAGAAGGAGACAAGGAATCTGAAACAGGCTCCAGGCTCTGAGCTGTCAGCACAGAGCCTGACGTGGGGCTCGAACTCACAGACTGCGAGATCATGACCTGAGCTGAAGTCGGACGCTCAACTGACTGAGCCACGCAGGCGCCCCCCCTTTTTTTAAAATATGTTTTTTAATGTTTTATTTATTTTTGACACAGAGAGAGAGAGAGACAGAGCATGAGAGGGGGAGGGGCAGAGAGAGAGGGAGACAGAGAATCCAAAGCAGGCTCCAGGCTCTGAGCTGTCAGCACAGAGCCCGATGAGGGGCTCGAACTCACAGACCATTTTTTTTTTTCTTCTTTTTTAACCAACTCCCCACTCCTGGACATTAGGATTGTTTCAGAAATTCTGCTCTTGTGGCTTTTTTTTTTTTTTTTTTTTTTTTTTTTTTACCGTTCCTGATTATTTCCTTAAGGGTAAATTCTTAGAGGTAGAATTTCTAGGTCAGAGCCTTCTGAGTGATTTTTAAATTTAGTCAGGGTGTGCTGTATAGTTTGCAGGTTACCCCCGATAGAAGAAATGAGCTCTAGAGGTTAAGCCTTGTGTAGATCTCAACTCTGACAGTGACTTTGCCCTTCAGTGCTGTTCGAAGACCTGAGCCCTGGAGGTTTGAGGAAACTTAATTCTACTGCAGGGCTGAAAAAACCCGGGGCAAGGCCGAGAATGAGGTGTGTTCATGGTGGGTCAGGATTCTGGGAGTCTGGGTGTGGCTGAGGCAGTAATAGGAAGATGGTGGAAGCCAGGAAAGAGTTTGGGAACTAGGTTAGGGCAGTTCATGTGGGAAGATTAGGTCAAATCAGGTGAGAGACCCTTGAATTTGGGGATTCGTACACTAGATGTACTACACTAAACCAGAGGACCTTCTTTCTGCAGTGAATCCTGCTTCAGGCGGGAAGCTTTTTACTCCTGTCCTACTGAAAATCAAGGACTAATTTCTGTGATGGGGCTCTCCTGGGGCCTGCAGACTCAAAGAACATTTCAGTGTAAGCCTTAGAAAGTACTATCTGGCTGATCTTTCCTAGCCCCAGCTTGTCTGAGCTTAGCAAGTGACAGTGGAAGTCCAGGCTCACTGGGAGATTAGTCCTGCAGGTCACAAGCCTGGGGTGATCAGCACTAATAAGTGTGGATGACCAGCTCTGGTGTTCCAATTAGAAGAGAGCTCCATCTGCCTTAAATGGGCTCAAGTCTCTTGATCTCGACAATTACATCCCAGGTTAGATGTCAAACTTTGGTGTAATATAATATTGCTGGCAATATTTGAGGACAACTTTGCAGAGTCAGAATGTTCCGGAAGGTTGGAGACAGGCACTAAGTATTCCTGTTTTCAAACTGGTCTGTAGGAGCTAGTTTACAGATGTGTGAGCTGGTTTAAGATCCTGGGCAAGATTCTAAAATAAGAGTATTCGAAAGATGGTTTGTGTAACCTTGGTAAAGCAAATAGTAATCACTAGGAATCATCGTATGCTAAGCAAGGAGCAAGTATTGTTTAGCTAACCTCAAACCCTTCTTTGTAGTAGGCATGGTGTATCCTAATTTTTGCAAGGTGTTGGAAAAGCCTCGCAGGATAACCTTGGGCTCAAGGTGGAGGGCTTTGGGCTGGATCAGTTATTCATGGAATATACTCAAGAGTGCTTTTTAACGAAGCATTCTTAAGACACAGACAGGTTTTAGAGCTACAGGGTTCTACTCTTGATCTTGCATTGTTAACATTTCCTTTAATCAATGACAGAGAAAAGAAATATGTAGGTGACATGAAGATGGGAGAGATAATGGATATGTCGGATGAAAAGATTCAGATCCAAAATGATTAGTTCAGGCTTGAAAAAACGAACTTAATTTATCAAAATGATGGTTAATAGGGTCATATGTTAGGTTTTATCCTTGCATTAAAAAAGTAAAACACCTGCTCAAGTACAGGATGGAGAGGCTGGGTGGACTAATATATCAGAAGATAGGAAATGTCAAGTTCGGTGTGTGTCAGCTTACTTGAGTTGAAGTGTAGGGCCCGTGGGGAGGCTGGAGAAAGTCCTTCTCCCTCGGCACTGCTTCTGTTACACCTGGAACCAGGTGACTTGTTCTGGGCACAGCACGTTGAGAGGACACAACAAAAGGCAGACGGTGCACTAGAGGGAAAAAGCATGGTGTCCTCCAAATCTGCCAGTGACAGGCAGTGTGTACCTTGAGGATGTGCTGAATGTCTCTGAGCCTCAGTTTCCTTGTCAGTCAAATGGAACAATAGTTACCTTATTAAGTCTTGTGAGGATGATATAATTTGTGAACATCCCTTAGAACAGGCCCTTGTCCAGACTTGGTGCTCAGCAAATCTTGGATTTATTTCTGTCGTCCCTGCTAACAGAGTGAACACAATTCTAAGAAAAGTTGAAAGTCATGTCAAGTGAAGGTACGCAGTCTGGAGAAGAGTCGACTTGGAGGCCTGCGAGACGGATGTGTACTTTCCACCAGGCGTTGTTTGAGTGCTTTGCTTGGAGTATTTCATTTGCCTTTCTGGGTAGGCCTGTGAAGTAGACACTGTTTTGTTGTCGTTTTACAGACCAGGAAAGTGAGGATCAGGCAAGATGTGTTTAGACCAAGGCCCTGCGGCTAGTCATGGACCGAGCTGGGGCAGGATCCACCCTCGTCTTTTGCCTCCCTGTCGAAATTACTGTGCCACATCTCTTGCATTCTAGAATACTGAAAATTGGCAGGGTATTAAGTGAAAGGATTTTAGGGTAAATGGAGAGATCCATCTAGATTGGGCACCAAGAAAGTCTGAGTTGAAGAGCAGCCACATTGCCGTCCCGCACCTTTCCACCATGTTTTCCTCAGTTGGGTCTTTTGGGCATTTTGCTGGGTGATTGCCAGCAATCCCGGAGTGAAAGAAGTGGGGAGTCCACATTGCCTGTGGATGACTCAGGGCCGTGGTTGGGAGGGCAGAGACTTGGTGGGGTTTGTGAATGAATGAATTTCTCAGACAACCGGAAACTGCCTGTTTATCTGATCTCCCCCCTGGCCCCCACTCCTGCTGAGCTGACTGCCCAGTAGGGAGGCCTTGTGTGTGGGGGTGCACTTTGAGAGACCCCATCACCCTCCATACATTCACATCTGTGACAGAGAGCTACTTCTCTGGGTTGGAGCATAACAAATGATCCATGGGAATATCATGGTGACCTTTTCAAAGGGTTTTCCTGGGTCCCAGCCAGAGGCAGAGGATGCAAATTGATGTGTCTTCTTAGTCTGCATCTTCATTTATTGAGTCATGTTCCTTCTGTAACAAAGAGTTGGTCTTGGGGGCTAATTGTAAATCATCTCCCTCCCAGGCGTCCTTGCTCAGGATTCCTCCAGAAAGGGCTGCCTAATTCCTGACTCTTCCTCCACTCTGATTCTGGGAGCCTCAGTTTTCTAGTCACCTTGACTCCAAACCCCAGACTCTAAACTAGGCTCCCACTGTGATGTGTCCCTTGTGCCCTGTGTGTTTTTCCAACTCTTACCCTGCATTCTTCCCCCTCCATGACTTGACCCAAGTTATTAAGGCCACACAGATGAACTAGACTGAGGAACTGAAGGGCAGGGACAAGGATCCCTGTGCCTAGAAAGTTCCTGGCCCTCTGAAGATGCTCAGTAGACCTGTTAAAAGAATGAGCGAGAACAAAGGAAGGGAGGAACACCAGCCAGCCCCATTTAGCCCTTCAGTGGTCTCTGCTTGTTTTGATGCAGGTGGTTAAATGACACTTCCTTCAAGCTATGGTCTCAAAAGTCAGAGGTTTGCGTTCAAATCTCAGCCTTTCCGCTGACTTGGGCACATTCGTTGAATTCTCTAAACCTCACTTTCTTTTTTTTTTTTCAACGTTTATTTATTTTTGGGACAGAGAGAGACAGAGCATGAACAGGGGAGGGGCAGAGAGAGAGGGAGACACAGAATCGGAAACAGGCTCCAGGCTCTGAGCCATCAGCCCAGAGCCCGACGCGGGGCTCGAACTCCCTAACCGCGAGATCATGACCTGGCTGAAGTCGGACGCTTAACCGACTGCGCCACCCAGGCACCCCCAAACCTCACTTTCTTCTACACGGCAAGATACAGGGTTGTTGGGAAGTTGAAATGAGATTATGGATGCAATATTCTTATTAGCCACCACAAGTGCTCAAGAAACCCTAGCTGGCTGTAGCTGTATCAGGAGGGCAGGACACAACCTTTTATTACTCCGGTTGACTTGGTGTTCATCTGGCTGTCAATAAATCTATCTTGAGTGCTTATTGGGTAAGGACCCCAGCATCTACAAAGAAAGCAAGAAAGGACTCAGCAGAGGAGTCTGACACGTTTATAATAAAACACAGTATTGTTTTACTTGAACAGAATTGTGCTAGCTCGGAGGCTGAGTAGCAGACATTATGGGAACAAAGAGAGAAATAGAGGGTCATGAGGTCAGTGCCATTGTTACATCAGTGTTCTCTGTTGTCTCTGGACAGGATGTTCCTAAACCATGGCGCTTGTATTTGAGAGGTGACTCACGCCAGCACGACACTGCTTTTAGAGATTATGATAGATACTGCCGAGAGAGGAACACTCAGAACCAGGCTCTGCTGCAGGAAGTTAAAAATGCCAAGTGCCTTTGCTCTTCTGTCCCCCAAAGGGGGCGGCTGGGGGTGTCAGTATGGAATTATTAGAAGGATGAACTCCAGTCTCAGTCCCCTTAGCTCGGAGCAGCCTCTGCTTCTGCATACGTGCGGCTGCCACTGCTCTTAAGAAGCCTTTGTCTTGGGCTCACATGCATATTGTGGAGCAGAGATGTGTCACCCCTCCCTGAAAAGAAATAGCCACGCTAACAAGCAGGATTGGTGAGGAGGGCGGCGGGGTTGCAGCAGTGCTTTGTCATCTAGAGGGGCTATTTTGCTGGGGAGGTTTGTGTGGGTGTTCTGGGGCAGCCGGGAGTACCCAGAATGGAGGTGAGTATAGGGATGGGGGTGATGAGACTGCGTGCAGGTGGAGGCGGCAGGGGAGAAGGAGCCCCTCCTCCAGGCCTCATTCCTGGCTCCGGCATCTGAAAGTTGAGGGGCTGAGCAGCAGACAGTGGAGGAGGGAGCCTGAGAGCCAGAGTAGGGGCAAGTCAGGCTGCAATCAACTTGCAGTAAACAGGCTGATTAATCAGGGATGGATTCAATTTCCCTACAAGAACTATTGCGGATTGTCCATGGTGTCTCCAAAAGAATAATAACAACCCTTGAACTCGGAAAGTGCTTTATGCTTCTGAAAACGCTCTGGAGTTCGTGAGCTTCTTTGATGCTCCCGTTGGTCCTGAGAGGTGGGGAAGGGAGGGTGGGCTTTGCTCTCCCCTGGGCAGAGATGCGGACGGGCCTCAGGACCTGTACACGGACACCAGGTAGACCCAAAAGAGCTGGACCTGATGCCTACCCTAAGTTCTATAACTTGTTCATGCGTTCATTCATTTATTCATTTATTCACCAACTCCTTGGGCGCAGTTTTTGTATCACACATTGGGCTTGGCTGAAAAAAAAACAAGGAGATCCAGAGACATGCTTGCAAATAATCCCAATAGCTTGTGTGATTCAGTAGAGCAGCTCTTTGGTGTTTCCCCTTCAGTTTCTCTTGGCAAGTACCAGGTTGGATGCTTCGCTGTAAAGTCCAAAGGTTTCACTTTAAAAAAAAAAATTTTCTCAATCCCTGCTTGGTGGTGGAGGGGGGGAGGGCGGAGGAAGATAGGACAGACCCCATGTTGAGCAGGCTTGTGAACGGAACCTCATTGCCACGGAGTTGGTCTTCGTTAAGCATCTCCTGGAAACCAAACAACTGAGGTGGTGCTATTCCCCAGCAGTGTCTTCGGATACCTGTGTGTCCCAAAAGAGATCATAAGCTTCTTAAGGGTACTGGTGTGCTCTTTACCTTCCCAACCCGCCCTCACGCCCTCACTACAATAGTAGGCACTCAGCATATAATAACTGGGTTAGTGGAGATACTACTATTTCTAAGTTGTTCCTCTCTCTGCATGCCCACGTGCCTGCGTGCATGTGTGTTGTGAGCATGTCAGGTTGCTTTAATCTGAAGTGTGAGAAAAATGGTCTACTTCTGTGGTTTGTTTTTAGGGATGCAAGAAAAATCTCTTGCCTAGAAATAAGTCCCAGTTCCTAGTCTAGGGTACACTAGTAATTTTTATCATGAGATGTACTTCTTTATTATAAGGATGAATATTTATAGTCCTGTACACTTTAGTATGAATGAGTCACTGGTCGTTTCTTTCAGCTGTAGGAGAAATTATAGTAGTGGGAGGTGGCCTGGAGCTTCTGGAGATGAAGAGGAGACCAACAAGGGCAAAGGGCAGAGGAGGTAGCCAGAGCCTAGGCACCAAACACAAACTGCTGCTCTTATCATCTAGCTGAGAGCTCACATTGGCCCTGTCTTCCCATGGAGGTGGAAAGAGCTTCGGGAGCAGAGTTTGCGTTTGTCCGTGAGAAGCATTTACTAAGCAGTCAGATCACAGACGCTGCTGTGCCTGTGCACAGGACCTCAGGAAAGGTGGATTGCAGCATAATGGATCACACAGGCATGATGGCCTTAGCAACTGTCAGTGAGAATGAATCATGAGGGGTCCACATGTGGGCAGAGAGGCTTACCTCTGATATCCTCCTTCATAGCCTGTGTTGGTGATGCTCAGGACTGCGTAACAGGAGAGACTTTTCTGCAGGCTTTTGAGGGAGCTGGGTTTGACCCCACCTCGGGCACATCGGACCTTTGTGACCTTGACTGAATGATTTAACCCCTCTGGTCGCCAGGGATAAAAACAACACTGACCTTGTGTTGGGTGTATTGAATGACATGACATGTGTGCAGGACTGGTTACTAACTTAGTTTCAATAGAGCTGGCAAGTTAGGTTTCTTTTCCTTCCAAGAAAAAACTCTTCTATAGTTAATAAAAGAATGTACACTTTAAGGTGTTCAGCTTAGAAATTCTTTCCCTGGAAGGGGTGGAGTACACATTCAAGAGTTGGTGAAGAACATCAAGAAAGAGAAGGGCTCCGGGAGGGGGCTTCCCCCCTACCGGTCCCCTTTCAAGTGGTTCTCCTGCCTGGTGAATGTCTGCGGGCAGGGGGCCCGGCTGCCCCTCCTCCAGAGCTCTGCCGCTGCATTGTTCTTGGCACTTACGCCAGCCGTTCAGGGCTCTCAAAAAATTGGCTTAGGAAATAGTTTGAAAGTTATTACTTGGGATTCAGGAAACTCCAGGTGGCTTTTGAGCTCTGCCCCCAAATGCAGCCGGAGATGCATCCTCAGCTGTGCACTTTGAGGACTTTCATTATTTCTCGTGTTTGTTTCTGGCTGGAGCCAGAGCTGGGGTATTCATGAGCTCTAGCCGCCTGGCTTTTTTTTTTTTTTTTTTTTTAACCAATCCCTTTGTTTCTCTGGGAGAGAAAGAAGCTTGCTCCTCAATCCCCTCTGCCCAGTGGTAGGGTTCAAGGAAACTGGCCCTTGTAATTGTAAATTACCTATGAAAAAGACAAAGCCCTTGGCTCCCTTCCTGGCTAAAGCTTCAAGATCAGCGGTGATAGGAGAAATTAATGAAAGCTGCTGCTGAGCCACTGGCCTGTTGGAGGCTGCCGAGATGAAAAGGCAGCCGTGGAAGCCGGCTTTGGGGATGAGCCCTACGATAAGGATTTCTGTTTGGGATACGGTTATTACACATGCCGTGGGCTCCAGCCAGGCCTCAGGTTTCTTGGAACTAGTTCTGTTTTGCTCACTAATCACCAATTTCCTTTTCTTTCAAAATGTAACCTTTCCCCCCCTCTCCTCTGACCACCACCTCCCCCAGGAAAACATGCAGCCCTGGAAACACAGTATAGTAGTGACCCAAGGTGCATCTCTCTTTCTTCTTCTGTTTCCTCCTTTTGAGAGCAGAATGACAAGGGTTGGTGGGATCCACTTTCCCTTTCAAAAATCTCAGCTCATGCCCTCGGGGCCTGTGTTAAACAGCTGTCATACTTGGGCTGCCCAGGAACCCACTTAGGAAACAAACCAGCCAGCCTTCTGAATTGTCCTCCTGTGACCCGACTAAATTTGTCTTCCTAATTTTTGAATGCTTGAGTTCCTGGGCCTCAGGCCGATGGGTGTCATTGCTGAACACGGTCCATCTTTTGTGCTCAGCCAGACCCTTTTGTGAATCGAGTGGATGGAGTGCAGAAGCCTGGTGGCTGGGGTCTGACTTCAAACACGGAAGGCTAAAAAGGAATAAAGGGTGTGAGCTTGTTAAAAACAAAGCGATCTCTTGTTCCTGTGCGAGGGATGCTTTCTTCTTAACGTTCCATTATCTTCCCAAGAGAAATAAACACTCGAGTGGAAAGGACACTCTGGGGGATCACGTGTCCACCTGATCAGGGTATGTTATGGTGCAGGTACATGTGTGTTCTGTTGCATGAAAGGGCTGTGTTTTATTTATTTAAAAAAAATTTTAAGTTTTTTTGGAGAGAGTGCAAGTATGAGTGGGGGAGGGGCAGAGAGGGAGACAGACAGAGTTCCAAGCAGGCTCTGACCCTGATGAGAGGCTCAGACTCATGAACCTTGAGATCATGACCTGAGCCGAAATCAAAAGTTGGTTGCTCAACCAACTTGAGCCACCCAGGGGCCCCGAAAGGGCTGTGTTTTAGAGAGCACAGTGACACTTCGTTATTCTGTCAAGGTTTAGAAATAGGTTTTAAATTGACATTGATGAATTTCACATTCATGGTTTTGGATATTGTTGGCATCCCCAGAGAGCTACGTGTAGTGTGAACCCTGATAGTTTGTTTTTTTTTTTTTTTTTTTTTTTTGTAATGCTAGCGCCAGGCAACCACTTAAAGAGGCATTCACTTAAAGAGGCATATCCCTCCGGAATAAATACATTGCAGGTCACAGGCCACAGGCCACCTCGTCTCCCTGAGGCTCCTCTGTTTTAGAGATCCTGGATGATTTCCATAACTGATCATTTGGGCCCCTTGCTTTTTCTTCCCACTCTTCGTGTTTTAAATTCACCAATAAGGGGTGAGCCCCCACCTCTAACCCCAATACAATCCCCCTGTCCTGCCCCCTGCTCCCCTCCCCAGCGTGCTCCCTCTGTCTCTACTTGCGATCTCGCTCTGTGGCCCCAGGTGTGTTCTGTAATTTCCAGGTCTTGTAAGAAATTTTTATTTTTTTTAAAGTGTTCTGATGGTTGATACTGAAGGGCGTCTTACAGTCTTAACCAGTAGGATCAGTCCCACCACAGCATTCCTCATTGATAGACTATGCCAGGCACAACACGCTGTGGCACGGTAGTCAGTTTCAATGCCTTTGATAATTTTGCAGTTTATTTGATTAGTTATTACGTTCTCTGCTTGGAGAATGAGTCCTTCTGAAGTCTGTTTCTCTTGCACCCTTTGCAAGTGAACCTTTTCTTTTCAAAATGTTTCCATGTCTGAGTCCTCTGACTTTTTCAGTTGGAAACTTGATTCAGTTATTTGTCCTCTTTCTTGCTTGGTGTTCAGACTTTTAACATGGTGACTTTTTCTTTGTTCACAATTCACCCACTCGTCATGACATTTTACAGTGATCCAACCCAGGCAATCGCCTGAAACAGGTTCTCAATTCATCTCGAAGCAGCAGCTCACAGATGTAGCTTCTCATAAACACCTGGTAATATCAGAACAACCTGGGAATATTTGAACTGGTAGTCTCCCCCCCCCCCCCCCAGGCTTGCTCTTTATTTCTGGACAGAAGTAACTGATCTTCTTGAGGGGACTGTGGCCAAATGGTAATTTGTGCTTTCTCGTGACAGATTTTGATGGGTTTCGTTGCTATCTTTTGGGATCCCAAAGCAGAAGAATGTGAGGCAGACACATTTGTGAGTGCACATTGATGAGAACTATCAGAGGCATTAAGAACTAAAATGGCTTTTAGGTCACAGTCCAGGAAAATGCTCACTTTGTGTACATTTTGGGTTAGGTGGAGAATAGTGTACAGCTGAGAACCAGCAGCAACTTCATGGTTTCCCCTGAGACTCACAGCCCAGCACCCATGGTCTGAAGATTCAGAGGGAGTTCCCTGACAGTATGCAGGTGTTCTGCAAACACCCACAGCCTATTCAGCCGACTCTCCTGCTTCTGCCTTTCAACAGTGGCAGCCGGAGGTGAAGCAAAGGGAACCCAAAACACGTGCTGCAGACACATGCTGGGTGTCTGGGGCTTCTCTGGTGGAAGTGGGCTTGGCTGGGCATTTGCACATCTGACCCTCCAAAAGTTATTAGAAAATAGGAGGAAGCTATTGGCCATGAATAGGTCCAGACTTCATAGAAAAGTTGAGCATCCAGGAAGAGATGTTCAGTACAGACATAATCTCTGCTCCCAACCACCGCAGGGTCTTGTTGACCTGGATCCTCTCTGAGAGATGTCAGAACACTTGGGACAAGTGAAAAGAACCTCGTGGTTCTCTCCCCGAACGCCTGAGACAGGTGAAGCGGAGGCTGTGTTTGCAGCACAGCCAGCAGCGGTCTTCACAATAGTTCAAGCAATGGATGGAGTTCTCGTTGAGTTTTGTTGCCATGGTCCCATGGGAGTTCACTGTACCAGGGTGAATTCTCAGGCCTGTGCCTATTACTGGCTCCACTCTGAAGAGGCTGACAAAATTGCCCAGTGCCAGGTTTTCCTGAATTTGCTTCTTCTAGGACTCTGGGCAGATGAAAAGCCTTTTTATCAGTGTCCATAACCAAAAAGAGAAGGCACCTTAGAGGTACACAGTGTCTGAACTTCATAGACGAGAGCTCTCAGAGTTGTAGCAGAAACAGAGGGAGGTCAGTGCTTTCTGGAGTCACAGCCATAGATGCTCTTCACAGCCGTTGTTGTCTCTCCTCTGGCATCAATGCTGAAGGCTCCTAGTGCATCTGGAGGGATCTGGACTCACTGCTTTCCTTTTATTGGAACAGGTGAGATCACACCTTCCTCCTGCATCCTGCCACACCCATTATCTCTCCTTTGATTGTATTTCCATTAAAAGCCAATCCGAATAAAACATGGGCTTCACCCATCTGTGTAGGACTCCAGGATTCCTGGATGGTAATTTGAAGGTTTTGTGTTTATTCAGCTATCAAACAGTGTTCCACTTGGTACCTCCTTTGTGTAGGAAGTATGTAAGGAGATGCAGTGTGTTTAATGGTGAGGAGGAAAAACTTGGACCACACAATGGTAGTTAGTATTACTTTTGACAAGTTAGTATTACTTTTGAAAGTATTTCTTTTAATTTGTGTATAGAATTTCTTTCTTAGCATAGTAAAAAAATATTAAAAGGTACATATTTAAAATTTTGCAACATAGGCGAACAAAGACATACTGGGCAGCATTTTCATTACGTAAAACTGAAACAGTCAACATTAATTATAGCGAATTCCTTAAAAAAATATCTGCCTATACCAAATAGTCCTAGAAATCTGTGGGACCTTTTCTTCCTCATTTTTATATCATTGAAGCAAATACTTATTTCCTAAGTTTGTGTCCCTTGATAAAATGAAGGCTTCGTAAGAGCAGAAGATTCCCTAGATCAGACAGTGGTCAAAACACATTGAATACTGACTGTCTGCTTTGTCTCATCTTCTTTTTGCTTTGATGCCACCTGCTCCAGGAAGTGTTAGCTGATCTCCCAGATTCAGAGTCCCCTTGTTTATGTTCTCACAACCTGGGCCTGTTTTTTTTTTTTTATTCTTTAATGTTTATTTATTTTTGAGAGAGAAGGAGACAGAACACAAGCAGAAGAAGGGCAGAGAAAGAGTGGGACACAGAATGCCAAAGCAGGATCCTGGATCTGAGCTGTCAGCACAGTGCCTGACATGGGGGCTTGAACTCAAGGACCGTGAGATCATGACCTGAGATGAAGTTAGATGCTTAACTGACTGAGCCACCCAGGTGCCCCTGTTTTGTTTGTTTGTTTGTTTTGTTTTTTTACAACAATGCTCCTCTTGTTACCTGCTTAGTGACTGTCTTCCAGATAACTTTCATAACGGTGCGGATCCCCGTTTCCTTATCCCGAATGGATGCCTGCCTCAGGGTCACACAGGTGCATTGCTCCCTGAAGATCAGTGGATTAATGTGTATCACACAGAATGTTTATAAAGGAAGGATACCTCCTGTTTTCTTATTTCATGGTTTCTGTGGGTCTCAAGGCAAGGAAGTGGTTTGTATGGAGAAATGATGGTGTAAAAGAGGTGAGGTTCTGTGATTCTGAGGGCTTAATTTTCTTCCTGGATCTTGTCAACTGCTTGGCCCCATTAAGTCAGAACAAGATTTACCTTTCCATCCACACAATAACATTAGCTTCTCATCTTGACAGTCTTGGTTTCATAAAGTCAGTTAAATCCTTTTCTTTTTTTCTTTTTTTAATTATTGGAAGGCAATGCCAATATTCCCACCCAGCCATCATAGTGGTGCACTTGCCTTCCGGAGTCCTAGAGGGCATATTTACTTTGTTATGTATCCAGACCTTTGGTTTTTATTTGTTTTTTAACTGAGCATCCATCATATGCTAATAACATGTTGGGGATGCAAAAATCTTCTTTGTTCAAATGATCTTCTCACCCAAGGGTCTCATGGTCCAGGTGTAGGCTTAATGGAAGCTCCAGGGAGGTTAATGTTAATGCTGGAATGGTGTAGTAGAAGGCAGGGTGGGAGAGGTGCTGTGACAGGCATTCACCCTGTGTTAGAGGTCCTTGACCAGATGAATCATCATGGGGATGAGGGGTGTTAAGACCTGGGTATCCTATAACCGTGTCCAAGAAATTTTCTCTGTAAATCGGTGTTACTGAGAGTGGGCTCTCAGGACAGCCTGTGGATTGAGTTCTTTCTCCTGGGGAAGGGATGAGTTTGTTTTGGGCCATCTGCGTGTTCTCCTAAGCCTCTCTGTGTGCGTGAGTACGATTCTTTGAGATAGAGGGCTGGGGCCAGAAGACACAGGACATCTGCCTGGTCTGTACAGATGTGGACATGAAAGAGAGGTTCAGAACAGGAAAATGAAAAGCATCCTTTATTCAGGCATCCGTTTAAAGGCTAGGGCTCCAAGGAAAGGATTTCAGAATGAGCTTCCCTAAACCTTCATTCATTAGTAACAATGCTGCTGCTTCTAATCATGCTAATAATAATAGCGGTAAGCTCTGATAATGATGCCTCCCATTTTACCTAGTTCATCAGCTCATTTGACCCTCGTGGTGCTGTGAGATGGGTATTATCATCTCCATGTTGCAAGTGGAGAAACCCACTTTTGAAAGGTTGCTGAGTGTATGCATGGGGTCTGCCTGTCACCTCAGAGCTCTCCCTGATCCTGTCATCGCTCTGCCCTTTATATGCAATCTTCCTCAACAGTCTTTTAAAAAAATCCAAAACAAAAAATTGAAAATGAATAGACTGTCAGAGTTATCTTTGCCTTCCGTCTCCTCCTCCAACCTTGGGCCCCTGGACATACTGGACCTGATTGGGTGGTATTTATACAGTGCTGCCTGTTGGATGAGAGTCCTAGCTTGTAGTAGTAATTTTTCTATTGCAATAATGATAATGATGATTAATTACACTAGTGCTGTATTTTATTAAAACACAAAGCATGTGCCGAAAATAGTGAAGCGTTTGCTTTTTCTTACATACTCCTCTCAGCAGTCCCGTGAGGAACATATGATTACCTCCACTGTTCCAGATGAAGGAGTTGAAGGTTAGGGAAATGGTATAACTTGGCTACAACAGTGTGGCTAGGAAGGGGCAAAGCCGGGATCTGAACCAGGTCTGCCTGATTCTGAAGCTCACGCTTGTGCTTCCAAGTCTTATTTTCTCCCTCATGAATGTTTTCTAATGCTGGGTTTGCAGAATCTGGACCCTGCCTGCAGCCCCAGAATGCATCAGGAGTACTGCCAAGTGAAGGGCAAGCAGAATATTCTTCCTGCACTTTCTCTCTTGCCTTTTGCCTCTCTGCAGGCTGACGGTTTGGTGTCGCGTGCCTGGGACCCATTTTAAGGCTGTGCTGCCCAAGACGTGAGTGGTGTATTAAAACTGGAGACTCATTGTTCACTTCACGGGTGTTAATCAATGGCAAATTAGAATGGAATTGATATATGCATATGACATGCACATTAATTCCAAATGTGTTTATCGTAATTAATGCTATTACAATGAATACCAAAGGAATCAGGGAATGATTAGCTACACTTAGTATTTGTTACGGTTTGTTTAAAAAAGTTAAACATAGAATTAGTTGAGGTTTGAGGAGTGATGTTTCATTTTCACGGCAAACATGGCTGTAAGCCTTGGGTTTTTGCGTGATGGGAGGTTTCAGGTGGGCTCCCCATGCGAGATTTTACAGAAAATTGAGGTAATGAGGCTATCATCCTCAATTAATG
Organism: Acinonyx jubatus; assembly: GCF_027475565.1. Classification (NCBI taxonomy): domain Eukaryota; kingdom Metazoa; phylum Chordata; class Mammalia; order Carnivora; family Felidae; genus Acinonyx; species Acinonyx jubatus. The sequence continues at coordinate 61,327,093 of NC_069393.1, forward strand.
GTGTGGTTTTCCTTTTGAATCATTTGTATCTCACAGCTGTTCCCTATTGTCATACCTATATTAAAAAGCCTACCAACTCAGAAAGATGTAAATGGAAGAGATACAAAAGTAGCCTATAAAACATCGAAAAGGATCAGTTTATGCTTTTATTTTGAGAGAGATAGCATGAATGGGGGAAGGGCAGGGAGAGAATCCCAAGCAGGCTCCATGGTAGCCTGATGCAGGGACTCAACACAGGGCTTGATATGGTGGCTCATGGCAGGGGCTGAATCTCACGAACCAAGAGATCCCGACTGGGGTCAAGATCAAGGGTCAGATGCTTAACCAATGGGGCCACTCAGGCGCCCTTTGGATTGGTGTATACTTTTAAAAGACATATGCTGTGTTAGCTAGGTGGGCTATTCATATTCATGGACATCTGTGATGTTTTTGCCACCTTCGTTTGTGTGACCCCATTTTATCCTCAGAATGACACTGAGGCAGAGGTTAAAATGAGAAAACTACGGCTAGGAGGAGTTGACCAGCTCCCAGTGACATGACTGCTGCGTGGAGAAACGGGGATTCGACGCTAGGTATCAAAGTGTGAGTTCAAATCCATGCTTGCTCCACTAAGAGTGGTGTACTTCCTCCCAAGTGACAGGCCCCCTCCCTCTCCACCCCTCCTCTGGTGGAAGACCTTCCAGATGGGTAGAGCTGGTCATAAAGAAGACAGGATGAAAGAGAATGGTTCACTTGGGACAAACCCAACTCTGTCAATGGATCAGCTGCTCAAAGTGTTGTACTGTCACTTGTTTTCAAAGGATGAGCTTTTGAAGAAGAAGTATGTCATATGGAGGAATCTGTTTAACAAACATTTGTTGAGCACCTACATATGCTGGGAATTCTTACCAGCCCTAGTGAGACAGATGAACAGCACAGTCACACGTATGCAAATAGCTTATATTATAGGGGAGTAAGTAGACACACAGATGATTCCAAAGGAACATGATAAGTCTATGATAGATACCTGAGGTTTCTGGAGAATCAGTGAGGAGTGCTAACCTAATCTATAGATTGTAGGGAGGCAAGAAACACTTCCCATATGTGGTATGTAGGTTGAGCCTTGAAGATTATCAAATGCCTACTTGGTATAAGATACTGGGCTCCACTCTCTGAATCCTATGGATGGGGATTCTTGGGCTATAAGAGGGCCACTTCTGGGATCGTTCTCAGTGCCTAGCACAGTGCTGATAGTAGGAGGCCTCAATGTCTGTTGAATGAATGAACAAGTTCATGTAGAGTTTGCAAATTGCCTTCGCCAAGACACTTTCCTCTCTTCATCTTTTCACTTCTGCCCTGAATATGCCAGCATCTGGAGGGACACAGCTTACTGTACATTGTTAAGAGTAGTGGGTTTGAAGGCTGGATCTGCTGCCTGCAAGCCACGAGACCTTAGGGAGGTACCTCACTTCTCAGTCCCTGAGTGTCCTCATCTTTATTTATTTTTTTTAATGTTTATTTAGAGAGACAAGGAGCTCATGCCCGTGCATGTGCAAGTGCAGAAGGGGCAGAGCAAGAGGGAAAGAGAATCCCAGGCAGGCTCTGCGCTGTCAGCTCAGAGCCCACCGTGGGGCTCGATCTCATGAACCGTGAGATCATGACCTGAGCTGAAATCAAGAGTTGGTCACTTATCTGACTGAGCCACCCCAGTGCCCCTCCTCATCTTTAAATGGGACTGATAATATCCCCAAATCACATGGTTATGACTCATAACAACTTCAAATCCCATGGTTATATGACTGATAATAACTCCAAATCACATGGTTGTGTGCTGATGTGTGAAAAAGCGCTTAGAGCAGTAGCTAGCGCATAGTGAGTACTCAGTCATTATTGGCTCTTCAGTTTTCTATGACACATTGATTAATCTTCTCAGACAAATCTCTCTCTTGGCAAATTCCAGCTTTTCTCTGCTATCATGTGGTCTGATTGTACAGTCTATAATCTCACAGAGTTTGATGATACTTTTGATGACAAGATTCCATGATTTCTTTCCTAAATAGCTTTACTGAGTCCCATTGAGTCTGACTTGACAAATAGTAAATGAAGAGACCTTGTTTTGGTTGTTTGTATCAGCCAAAGCTTATGCAATCATGTGCATGGCCGGGCTGTTGAAACCACTGGTCTCTCTCTTTAATTTAATTCGTGTATTAGTTCAGTTTTTTTGTTTGTTTGTTTGTTTGAATTTGAAGGCAACAGAAACCAGCTGGAATTCCCTTAAGCAAGAAAAGGAAACTTATTGAGAAGATACTGTAGTACTACAGGCATTTCCGGGAACAACCAAGCCTCAAAAAAGGGTGGGGACCAGGGAAATTCCACAGCCTCAGGGACAGGAGTTTGTAGACCTTTCTTACAGATCTCCACCAATCCTGTGACTAGATTCTTAACAGATCCCAGGGAGAAGGTATCCAGTTTTCCCAGATGTGTCTGGGTGTCCACCGTGAAACCAATGTGCTATAGCCAAGGGGGGCCAGAGTCGTGAAGCAAAAACAAGAGTGTGTGGAGGCCTGGGTCAGGCAGTTCCCAGGGAAAGGTATACAGTGTATTTACTGCAGTTAATTTGTGTGTAGCCTGGAGAATTGTGAATTTACTTCTTGCTTTCAGCTCTGAGGAGATCACTGCTCAGTCAGGCATGGTTACTGAGTACTTACCATGTGCCTCACTCTGCTGGGAATGGTGTTTATGTGAATATGTGCACGTGTGTGCATGCATGTGCACGTGGTGGCCAAAAAGAAGCATGCCTTGGGGACTTCGTCCTTAAGGAGGTTATAGCACAAGGCCAGCACCAGGTTGAGATGGTTTTATTAGTTTGGACATGAATGTGACCTCTTTTATCAGTTGTTTCCTCGTTCCTTTTTCTCCTCAGCTATTTATATCTACCTTGTATTTCATGCTTCTTACAAATTGGGGCATTTTTGGCCCAAGTATTCAGTATTGAGGGTGGATCTCAAATGAGAGCATAAAAAATACTGTACAGTTGAGGTGCCTGGGTGGCCCAGTCAGTTGGATGTCCAACTCTAGATTTTGGCTTAGGTCATGGTCTCGTGGTTTGTGAGATGGAGCCCTACGTCAGGCTCTGCCCTGGCAGCTTGGAGCCTGCTTGGGATTCTCTCTCTCCCTTGCTCTCTGCCCCTCCCCTGCTTTCTTGTGTCCTCTCTCCCTCTCTCTCAAATTAAATAAATAAACTTAAAAAAATAGTGTAGAGTTTAGTGAGTGCTTACTGTATGTCAATAACTGTACAATTTCATTATTTCCCTTTTCTCTAGAATTCTCTCAGCCCCCTAAGCAGCAGGCACTAGGATTATGCATATTTCACAAATGAGGAGATGGGACCTTAGAAAGAGGAAGTAGCCGTCTCAAGATTATGCACCTCAAGTGTGAGCTGAATGAAAGCATTTGAACAAGTTTCAACTTTGCAAAACACAAAGCCAGGACTCCTCACTACTATACTCTCCTAGCTTTTACCTTTTATAAGATGTAGTAAATTTTTTGGCTTACTTTTCATGTTTCATATTTTCCATTTTTTCCCTTACGTTTCCACATGGAAAGATTTTCATTTTTTTTTTAAACCATAATCTCATTGGTATTTCCTAAGCCTGCACCGTGTAATCATAGGTCCCTTGCAAAATAATGGAATTGAATATTGTTCTTTGAAAATCAACACATAGTGGGGCACCTGGATGGCTAAGTTGGTTAAGCGTCCGACTCTAGCTCAGGTCATGATCTCACGGTTTGTGAGTTCAAGCCCCACGTCAGGTTCTGTGCTGACAGCTCAGAGCCTGGAGCCTACTTCGGATAATGTGTGTGTGTCTCTCTCTCTGCCCCTCCCCCACTTGTGCTCTGTCTCTCTCTCAAAAATAAATAAGATGTAAAAAAAAAATTTTAAAAATAAACACATAAAAGAGTTATTAAATTTATTTTGTCCAAATCAGCATCAGACATTTTTTAAGCAGTCTGGAAATATGTTCAAAGGCAAGGTGTGCTAATAAAACTAGTAGGTGGCATTGACCTAAAAGAATAGTTTGGAAGGGAAAAATTTATAATATTTTATATTTTTCAAAAAAAAATCCCAAGGACAAGAATGAGGTTTTTGGAAATATTTGGGACAAGGATATTGGGGAAGGTCCTCTAGAATGATGGATGAAAGGAAGGAAGTAGGGCTCTTCAGTTCCCACTTCAGTTTGGTCTTCTATGTCAAGGAAAATGTTCTCTGGACTCAACAGTGTAGAATGAACATGTGTAAATGAACATGAATACATGAGAAGAGCCACAAGGTGTGTGAAGAGACTTACAGAATATCGTATTGATCTAAATAAATTCGAGTCTTCTATCACACAGGAGATTTATGCCATGGCTCTGGAAGGCATTACGTAGGAGATCACTGTTAAAGACTCTAAGGAATCTCAGGAATGAGATAGACAGATGTCAGATGATGGGTGTCGCAACCCTGGAGCAGTGGGCTTAATGAGGAGGTGGTGATGATCACTGGGGATGTTGTGAGAATTTGATGCAAGCAATTCATGCTAGCGCAAATCTTGCCTTGTTTGTAAGGGTCACTATTAGTTGAGAAAAAGAAAATAACACAAGCAAAACAATCTCAACAACATATCTGAACAACCTCCTTGTGAAATCTTTGTGATCATCAATAGGGACGTGTATTTGTAGGTAAGGGAAACTGGATGGATTAATAACGGGTCACAAATCATTCTCAAAGGGTACCGACCCATGCTTGAAAGTGAATCTGGAGGTAGTCTAGTAGCCTGCTGGCTGATGCTGCCCTTGGCTCCGCCCTCCTGTCTACCTAAGAGATGCCAGCATCGTTTCCCTCGGTTTGGGGACGATATCCCCCAGTTCATCCAGTGTGCAAATAATACAAAGACAGGAGGGACAGTGAATATGAAGACAGAAACAGGATATAAAATGATATTTATAGACCAGAGATCTGGGCCAAGTCTAACAGAACAAAATGTAGCAGGGATAAATGTAAAGTTCTATAAATCCCCAAATTAAACTGCCCAAAATCGGATGAGTGCCCTCCTGTTCCAGAGAATTAGTATCATGAGTGAAATATTATTAAATGGTTGAGGAAACAGTAAGCTCAAGGATCCCTATGAGTCAACTCTGATATAATAAGCCACAAAATTCTCAAACCCGTAACCTATGTTGATAGATGTATAGTATAGAATGAGAACGGGGATGATTTCTTTATACTTTGCACTTCTTAGTTTGGAATATTGTGGTTGTAGTATTTTAGTTGGGAATAATTTTCTTCTGTTCTGGTATATGCTTCGTAGGATGTGGACACATTGGAAGACATGTAGGAGAAAGAGAACCTGATGGCCAGAAGATTTCAAGTCCTGTCATATAGGGGATGTTTGAAGAAATGGGGGCCTTACTAAAATGAAAAGAGAAAGAGAAGGCAGAGAAGAGACATGATAGCAGCCTTTAGATACAGGAAGGGGTGTCAGGTACAAGAGATATTATGACTGCTTAATATAGTATCACATTGGTGCTAATCTGTGGCAGTCACAGGGGGACAGATTGGGATTCAAAATAAGGAATGAATTCCTAACAACAATGCCTGGTCATGAGATGAGTCTTCTTAATAAGAGGTATGGAAGTTTCTATTATGGGAAGTTAATCCAGAAGACCAAGTAGGGTGAATCTTAACAGACATTCCTGTAGATTGCTGGTATATTCTTCAATAGGGGAACTAAGCTTCTGAGTGACATAGGCTCTCACCATTCTGCAAGAGGTAAGCAAGCCCACAGTCAGGGAGACTAGTTAGAGGCTATTGCTATTTTCTAGGTGAAATGAAGATTGGCAACTGTTTGGGTGTAAAGGTTAAGTAGGTACAGAAGAGTCTAGGATTATCTTCATTCCAAAGCCCTTGTAAAGCACAGTGAGTGAATCTGATGTGGCTGTGGCTTGCTGTGTGATCTGGGCCAAATCATTAAATGGTGGTGGTCTTTAGCTTCCTCATCTCTGGAGGCTAGAATCAGGATCCCTTTCATTACTGGCATTCTGGGGTAAAAAAAAACAAGCTGTAAGAATCACATTTTTGAAAAGTACATTTATGGCTGTGTGGCTGCCCACTTATTTAATATATGAGGAGGGACGTGGAGGTGGCTCCTACCCAGATATATTTTCTCATATTTTCCAGCAATGACTTCTATAGTGGCTGGAATTTCACCATTCAGGTTTTATTCAATTGAATTAAGACCTCATTCTCTCTCTTAAAAGCTGAATAGACGCTAAACGATGCACACGTTAAACCATAGTTAATGGTTTAATTCTAGCAGGAATTAGGTTTTTGGTTGTTTTTCTCTAAAAGCTCCAGTGAAACACAGGCTCTTAAGGAAAGACCATTGTGGAGGGTGGGGCAATATTTGGATTGCAGAGTTGAGTATAATTCCGCAGTTGACAAACGGGGGGGGGGGAATCACCATTGGGGGTAGAACAAGTATATGGTCTTCAAGGGCACGCTTCAGTCATTTCAGCTGTGCTCTGGGCTCACCAGCTCTCTGGTTGGGTCCCAGGTTCATTTAGCTCCTTCTCTTCCATTTTCTTGAGAGCGAGATCTCGAGGATGTTAGGCATGCTCCATTGTGATTGTTGTTCTGTCTGCTCAGTGATTGAAATATAACCATCTTTCCCCAGCACTTTGTGAGATGGAATTAATTACTTTCATCTGAATTATCTCCTGAGTGGTCTGAGACAGTGTATAATAATGAAGTTACTTTTGGGTTTCAGATAGTTAATGTGGACTTAAAAGAGAAAGTTTAAATATTTTCCATGTATCTTGAATGTCTGTAGGCAGCTGTTTGTTTCTGTCTATTTAACAACCTTGGAAAGAGTTTGTTGGTGGAATTCAGTGAGAGTTTTAAGAAAAAAAAAACCTTCATGGAAACAGGGACTTTGGCTTGAAAAATAATTTATTAAACTCTTTCTAGCAATTAACCACTCAAGTAGGAGTATGTCTACTCTATTGACTGACCTTCTTTTAATTAAATGCTGTACCTGGCTAGGTATCTTTTAAGAATCTGGCATTGACTTTACACAACCATAGGGAATCTATCCAAATAAGATTTGCTTAGGTCTCCCCCCACAGAAAAAGGTTTAGGGCACCTTCTAATATTTTAAATTAAGAGTGAGGAATCCATTTGATGGATGGAACTGGGGCCGCCTTCACTATTTGAGAAAGGTTAAATGATATTTACCAGCAAATTTTCTTGCCAAGAAATATAAAAGGAAAAGCGGTCTACATTCATGTGGAGTGATGGGCCAGGTCATGTCAGGAGGAGAACATATGTGCTCAAGTCCTGCATAGGCTTCCATTAAGTCTGGCTTCTGAAGGATGCAGTGACTATAAAGTGTGTGTAAAAACAAGAACAGGAAGAATGCAAGTATTTGCTGATGGCAACACTTTAATCCAAAGCTCATTTCCTGATACTGACTACCTTGGTAATAGAAGGATAAGAAGGATCCTAATGTGTGACTTTGTTGATAGTTTTTCCCTCTGTTCCCAGTAAATGTGGTTTTAAAAAATATACTTTTACTATTCTAGTGTAGACTTTTCAGAGGACTTCCTCATCAGTGATCTTATTTTCTGGCATGACATTATCCTTGGGCTTTATGTTTGCACCATGCTATGGATAAGACAGCATTATCATGATATTCTCCAGAGGTCAGTGACCTAAAAGTCCAAAGCTGACCGGGAACTAGGGAATTCTGTGCCATCATTATGGTGACCATGTTTTCAGAAACCCCAAGAATGTTTTTTTCCTAGTATTTATGTATGTGGAATGACTGAATCATATTTGCACCCTGAAATAGAGCCTTAATTTGATAGACCTAATATGATTTAGAGACATTTGGACTGGGCCAGGCAGTCTGAGAGGTAGGAGTTCAAAGCCTCTATTTGTGGACAGTTTCTGTTTAGTAAAATTCTACCACGCGCTAGACCCTGCACTACTAATTTTATGTTACAAGCTTAAATTCCTACAACTCTCTGAAGAAGCTATTCTTACTCTTACCCAGAGGTGAGGTAACTTGCCCCAGTTTGCAGTATATAATACAGCTGGGATTTCCACCTAGGCCTGTCTCACTTAAGAGCACATCAGGGGCATCTGGGTGGCTCAATCTGTTGAGCTTGCAACTTTGGCTAAGGTCATGATCTCATGGTCTGTGAGTTTGAGCCCCGCGTCGGCCTCTGTGCTGACAGCTCAGAGCCTGGAGCCTGCTTTGGATTCTGTATCTCCCTCTCTCTCTGACCCTTCCCTGTTCATGCTCTCTCTGTCTCAAAAATAAATAAACATTAAAAAAATTAAAAAAAAAAGAGCACATGCACTTCACATGACACAGTGTTTCCATGTTGTTTATCAGTCTGTCATAAGGGCTGGCTACATCAAGATCATCTGGGGCCCTTGTTAAAAATCAGACTGTCAGACTCCTCCAAAGACCTACTAAGTCATAATCTCTCTAGCTGTTGTTGGCCAGCTCTGTAGCCCATGGGTCATGGGCTCTTCTGCGTTAATGCTTGTCTTAGACTATAACCTTGTAGAGGGCAGGATTTTTGCTATGCATTTACACCTACCAGCAGATGGTAGAGACAAAGTCCAAAACACTGGGAGAAAACCCTTTATCCCCTAGCATTTCTGGTTTTAGGTGCTGTAATCAGAGAAGTCAAGAGAGTTATTGAAATATAAGCTTCCTTGGGCTTGGTGGTTGAGAACAATCTTTGGGCTCATGGCCTTGCTTGCTGTGCTATGACATGGAAATTTACCCAGAAAATGATTCCTGTCCAGCCTGCCTGTAGCTTGGGATATTCATAGAGGAATGAAAACTGATTGCAGAAGTCAGTCCCTGCTGGGGCCCCACCAGGCAGGGCCTGACCCCCATGCCCATGTATCAGCATCTTGTTTATTAGCATCAATAAAGAGTTATTCCACTCATTAGTGGATGGCAATTTGAACCACAGAATTATACCCCATTCCTGCCAGCTCGTTTACTCATTTTCTCCTTTTCCCCAAGCACTAAAAAAGTCCAGATGGAGTCAGGGCGGGTTGGAGGGGGATGCCAGAGAAAAAATTAAATTAGAGAAGGTGCTATTGAAATAACCTGGCTAATCTTAGCAGAGATCTGTGGCTAATGCATTCCAGGTGAACTCATTTTGTTTGAAAATAGTGTCATGTGTCTCTGTGTTAGTGTGTAATGGGGAGGAGAAGAGAGGATAGATTTGTCTGGAATTGTTGAACAACAACTGAAACCTGACTAATGAAAAGGCACATTCATTCATTCACTCATTCATGCATTCTTTCTGCAAGGAGAAATATTGACCACCTGCTGTGTACTTGAGACTTGTCCATGTGTGAATTTTTTATATAAGAGAACTTGGGATCCACCATTAAAGAATTTAAAATTTAGATCAATGGGGCAACTGGGTGGTTTGGTTGGTTGAGTGTTGGATTCTGACTTTGGGTCAGGTCATGATCCCAGGGTTATGGGATTGAGCCCTGTGTAGGGCTCCATGCTGAGCATGTAGCCTGCTCCAGATTCTCTCTCCCTCTGTGTCTGCCCTGCTTGTGCGAGCACACACTCACTCACTCTCTCTCTTTCTAAAAAACGTTAAAAAATTTTAAAAATTAGATCAATAATAAAACTGCATGAGAAAGGGCATAAGAATTGGATGAGAAATATCATAACAAACCAAGTAAATGTTGTTGCGCAAAGTGAGTGGTAAAGTAAAGGAGAGCCTGGATGAAAGGAATAATCCTAAATGATTTAGAATTGAACTTGAAATTTGAGTTCCAAAAATGAGTTAGATTTACATGGAAATGAGGGCATTTTGGCCGAGGAGAGTGTGTGCTGAGGTGTGCTGGGGGCTTTGGCAAATAGTCAAGCCGGCCATATTGTGTTCATGGGGAACATGTTGGTGAGTCAAAGAAAGAGAAATGGAATATCCTTTAATGATCTAGAATGATTCTACTTTGCCTTCCTGTGTCATCACACTTGTCACATGGAGTCATAATGTTCTGTGATCTTGTCTGTCTGTCCCATTAGATTGAAACTCCTCTTGATCAAGGACTATCTATCTCTTTTGACTTTCAAGTGCCATCACTGACACAAAACTGGCAAATAATATGCACCCAGTTAAGGGTGTAGGGACTAAATTATGATGTATCTGGATAAGGGTGAAGGGCCTATCCCTTCTCCCTTCCTTATTGCCTGCTACGTGCAGGGCACCAGCCAGAGGGGTTTACTCTTGTATAAAATTATTAGGTTATTATATGGCTTGTCATCAATGTGGTTTGGGGAAGTTGAGGTTATTCTGAGCCCTACAGTACTATTATTGGAGTGAGGTCATTAATAAACCACAGAGGAAAGTGTCCAATGATGGACATCTATTTATTAAGGATCTACTTATGTCTGGTCCCATGTTAACTACTATGGGGGTATATGAAAGATTAACATATAGGATAATATAGGGACTCTGTCTTTGGAAACATGTAGCATATTAGACAGATGAAAGTCCAGTACATGAAACAGAAATTAACAAAAGAATGTCTGGATAAGCCAAGCAACCTGCCTAGGCCTTGGTTTATTTTTGTCTATGAAGTTGCACTGGATGATCTCTAAGTACCCTTTGAGCTTGAAATTGATCAAGGGCTCAAAGAGTGCAGCAGGGGTAAATAAGTGTACAGGGCAGGTGTTGCTTATTCAGCACCTTCTTCATAAACAGCCTTTCTTGGCAGGGTAAGGGTGGGGTCAGGTGGAACTTGGAAGGTACCAGGTGAAGTTTGAGTGGGAGAGGAGAAATCATCCAGAGATGGAGAAAGCCCGAGTGAAGTGTTGGACGCTGGAGCAAGCATGCAGAGTGGAGACTGCCTGTGGTATCAGTGGACCTCATATGGCACGGACCCTCTGAGACTGGCGAGGGTGATGCTTTGAATATGAATCTCTTAGGAGGTTAAATACCTCCCTTCACAAGTTGCCGGCAGTGCACTGGCTGAGATCCTGGGTGTTCACACTCTGTGCTGGTTGGTGCCTGGGGAAATCTTCCCGACTTTCAGATTAGTGATTTCTGGGACTGAATGCTAAGTATTTGACCTCTTAACAGTTCCATGTGCTTTTAGGAACCCTCCTGAGATAGTCACTTGACTTCTCCTGAAGCTGGAACATCTGTATCCATGTTCAAGATCAACCATTATTTTCAGACCCACTCCAGCGCTTAATAAATACTGTTGTCCAAGTTAAGGTTTTTTGTTTGTTTTTTTTTTTTTTTTTTGTTTTGTTTTTTGGTGGGTCTTTTTTTGGCCCCATTAGAGCTCACAAAAGTCTGTGCCTGCTTTGTCCAGGTGGGTCTGCCAGAGGCCCCCTGACCCAAATGGTCTGTCCCCACATCATGTGGCAGCACAGCCCAATTACAAGTGACCAGGGCAGCAGTGCACTTAATATTATGCAGTTAACACCTAACCCTTGGTTTCCTTGGCAAAGCAAAGGCATTGGCCTTTTGGCCTCTCCTGGTCTGGTCAGCAATTACCCAGTTATTAAAAGTAGATAATTGCCATTAGCGCTTGTCCTCAGTTCATCCCAAGTCTCAGTGCGGGCTGATTTTCATCTCATTTGCAAAGCTCTCAGATGCAGGGCAGGGGATGCTGGTCCTTCAGACAGTGGGCAGGTGCAGCAGCAGAGCTTGCCCCCAGGGGCCCCTTTGCTTGGGCTGCATTTTGCTCTTAGCGATGGTGCCCCGAGTTTTATGCTCGCCTTCATGCTTCAGCTCCGGGTCCCCCACCTGTGTGTCTGTGTTCCTGTTTGCTTGGCGGACTGTGGTTTTATTGTCAGGGGAATAGGCTTTCCTCTTGCTTTTTCTCGGCTGGATATTGCTTTGTGGGAGCGGTTGGAAATTCAGTTTGGGGGGGCGTGAACTTTCTCTCCTCATCTCTTTCTCTTCCCCTTTCTTTCTTCTGAGTTCTCATTTCTGAAGAGATTTCTCTTCTTAAACCCTGACATTAAAGGGAGGCGTTTTCATTTTCTCCAGGAGAAGTCTCACTGCACAGGTGTGTGCTTCATTCTTCTACACGCAGCTGTTTTTCCCCCGCTGCCTCGATGTTGATCGCGCTTGTCTGAAGTACAAAGGGAAAGTCAAGATTACAGGTTGTCCTTCTCTTGATTGTATTCTTGGTTGTAGCCTCTCAGCCCTTTGCGGGAGGAACTTCATCAGGCGGACGTGGAAACAGGAGAATTCTCAGCCCCAGAAATAGATGCTTCTCAGAGCAGATGGCTTGGGGACCCTCCTGCCCAAGAGCGGATTTAGACGGGCCCCAGCAACCCATAGGTTCCGGGTGGGGAGAAAACGTCTGAAATCTGTGTTGGAGGCAAAGAAAATTCTGACGGAGTCTGTGTGCAAATGTATTCAGAAATCTAATTAGGCCCTGGGTGTGTTTGCACTACTCTGTTGCAGTGGCTACAATATTATTCGATTTTAACTACTTCCAGAGGGCAGTGATCTTTAACCCAGATTCATCCCTACTCTTTTTTTTTCCTTTTTCCTTTTCTTTTTAGGGTTGTTAAATAGAATGAGGGTTACTGCATTTTATTCTTGTGGCTGTGGAGATTAAGGAAGCATTTGATGCTGTTTGTCATGGGGCCACCAGCTATAAACTGTGTCCCAGCTAGGAACCAGTGATGTAGATCACAATGACAAGATGGGTCCGGAGGTAACATAATCCAGCCTCTCATTCTGCAGGCAAGAAACTTAATCTCCATATTCCCATCTGTCCAGTCTCTCTTCAAGACTTGGGCTCCAGGATGTCTTGTTTTCCAAATGCCCTGTGCCTCATCACTTAAAAATGACAGCTAGGACGTTGTGAGACTTGAGAGCTGATAAGGTGATCCAGCTGGTTCTCTGGTCTCGTGGCCCTCCACGAATGCAAGGAGAGATCCCATCCCTTCCGTGTTCTTCTTCCAGGCTGCGTCTCAGATCCAGGGGGCCTGTCCTTTTTGAATTTCCCATTTAGTGGCTTGACAAAGTCAGTCTGCCTCCATGGGCTTCCCAGTTTGACCTCTGACATGCCTTCGTCCTGCTGAGGCAGCCCCTGTTAGGGAACTGATTTTATTTTATTTTATTTTATTTTATTTTATTTTATTTTATTTTATTCTTTTATTTGAGAGAGAGAGAGAGAGAGCAAGTGATCAGGGGACAGGGGCAGAGAGAGGGAGAGAAAGAATCCCAAGCAGGCTCCACACTCAACATGGAGCCCAGTGTAGGGCTTGATCCCACAACTGTAGGATCATGACCTGAGCCAAAATCAAGAGTCAGATGCTCAACTGACTGAGCCACCCAGGCACCCCAGGAAAATCATTTTAAATCTGAGGCTCTGTTGTGGGCTGAGTTGTGTCCCCCTAAAATTCATATGTTGAAGTTGTAATGCCCAGGACTTCAGAATGTGGCCTTATTTGGAAATACATACAGTCATTGCGGATATGATTATTTGAGTTGATATTGGAGTCAGGTGGGCACCTAGAGCAATATGACCAGGATCCCTATTAGAGGGATATTCACATACAGACACACACAGAGAGGACACTGTCTAAAGATACAGGCAGAGATCAGGGTGATGCATCTTTCAGCCAGGAAACACCAAAGATTGCCAGCAGACCACAGACACCACGGGAGAGAGGTCTAGAACAGCTTCTCTCTCACGGCCCTTAGAAGGAACCAACATGTCCACACCTTGATCTTAGATTCCAACCCCCAGAACTCTGACACAAAAACTTTCTGTTGTTAAAGCCGTCCAGTTTGTGGTACTTGGTCACAGTAGCCTTAGAAACTAACAGGCTTCAAACGAAGTGAGAGTGTCTTCCCTTGTGGAAGGGGAAGTCATCACCTGGGGAGGACGGGGGCAGTGGAGGAACTTCTGTCTTCTTACTGCCATCCCAGCAGTGTGGGGATTCTTGGACAATAAATTAGGCTGAGATTTTGTGTAGGGGTTATTTTCGTGTATAATCTTTTGTCTGTTATATGTGGCCTTTTATCTGGAATACCAGTGGACTTCCCTTGCCCATGTGCTACATGCACTGTGTGAGATCCAGCCCAGAACTCCCCTTCTTGAGATCTTTTTCTACTCCCAGGCTTGGGTGTGTGTTTTCTGCCCTCCTTCCCCACAACTTACGTCATGTTCTAACCATTGTGCTGCTTTGCCGGCTCAGCAGGTGCTCCGCAGAGGGCCTGGTGTAGTCCTGAGGGTGCTGGGATGGTGGTCGACTCAGTGTTCAGGTTGCTCATCAGCAGCAGGGGGAGCAGACGATAAGTATGTGAATGGATCAGAATAATGTCACCATGGAGGGTTACATAAAGAGAGTAAACCAAAGTAATAGAGTAGAAGGGCCGCTGGATACAATGAAGTCAGGGAGGCTTCTCAGAGGGGGGTATAGGTGAGCCGAGACCTCAAAGAGCAGAAGGAGCCAGCTACACGAAAATCTGCAGGGAGAGTTCTGGGCTGCGGGGAGTGCGAAGTGCGAAGCCCCAGAGGGGGTGGTGGTCCTGGCACACGCTTGCTGGAGTGGCTGGAGAATGGTGGCTCAGTGGAGAGCGGGGATGGGGTTGAAGAGATGAATGGGAGTGGGGTGGTATGAGCTTTGCCTCCCCGCCAGACCGAGCTGATTGTGTAAAGGATTTCACAGCCTTCGTCACCAGAGCACCTAGCACACTGTCAGTGCAAATATACATATATTTATGAAGACCCATAATTAGTACATACGTTAGTATGCACACATGCTAATTAAAAATCACTAAATGCTAGACGTCACTAGACATTTATCAAGGATTGCTTCTTGGGCAAACTCTGCTGTCCAGGATGCATCAAGAGACAATAAATAAGTAAACACGGTTCGGAGATGCGAAGGCAAAATGTCGACAGTTTTAATGTGCTCAAGGTCACAGAGTTTACTTAGCAGACACTGCCTTTGGCCCTTGTTCAGAGTCTATTAATTCTATTTCTACATACTGTTCTCATGATGTTGGTCCTTAAGTTTCCCAAGTCCTAGCAAATTTAGAGCAACAAATTATAATTGGGAAGCAAGCAGGGGTGGAGAATGGACACTAGGGGCAAACGGCATGATGTAGGCATGACGTGATGGTGGGCAGACTGGCAACAAGAAGGTGGACAGGTGTGAAGAAAAAAAGAAGAACCAGGAATGCAGAATGCTCACTGGGGTAAGACTACTAATTCAGGGAAGGCAGCCTTACGCATCACAATAAGCTGAGACATCCTGTATATTCTAGCATGGTAAAAATACAGGCTGTTCACAATGAGAGTTCTGAAGTGCCACAAAAAAGGTTACATTTTGCTCCATGTATTTTGTCTAACAAAATAGGGAAGTGAGTACCATTCTAGAGTAATTTCCATTTGAAATGGCTAAAATTCAAAAACAAATCAGGTGCTTAAGGGTAAGCTTCATTTATCTGGAAAATGTATGTCTGTGCAATTCTACCTCTTTGAATGATGCCAAATAAATGAAAATGTGATTGTTTAGCCTTTTGATCTTCAAAAACCTTAGTACAAGTGGTAGATGATTTCCTGTGACCTCCCAATCAGAGCAAGGAATTATCATTTCTGTTTTTTTCCTCCCGAAGAGCCAGGTAGAAAATGACGAGCAAGCAATGACATTATTACAGTGGCACTTTCATGGATATTCAGGGAACTAAAAAGTCAGCAGAGGCGCTGCATGAAATATTCATAGGTATTATTCTTTTTCTCGCCTCCTCCCTCCCCAGATGCAGGAGTGAAAAGCATCCAGGGCAAAAGTTCTGAGTACCGGAAGCATGTAGAAGTGACTCCCGCAGGCCTATCTTTGACCTTTTGGGGAAGGGAGGGAGAGACAAAGCTCTTCCTCTCCGATGCCAACTTTCTTTTTTCTCATTTCTGCCATCTTGGTTTTCCAATACACAGAGATGCATCTCTTCTTACAGAGGCTCTAGGGCCCTGAATGGATATTGACAGTTCCGTCTCCTCTTGGGAATGAGGTTAGGATTTTACCCCTAGAGGTTTCTGGGAGGTGTGTGGGATCAAATAGATCAGTATCATCGGTGGGAGGAGATGGAAGCTGACAGCCTGGTCCACAGTGGTTCTTGGGCACTGCCTGCAAGCTGTTGACTGGTAGGAAGTCAGGAGGCCCCCCGGAAGCACTGGTGGGGTTGGACGATTACTCTGTGGCCTGCCTTTGTCTTAATGGTCCTTACAGAAAGTTTGGCCAGTATATGATCCCATACTGCACGTGCGCACTCTTCTATGGAAGCCCATTGTATGAAATTCTAAACTTCTGAAGTCAGATTTTCAGAGAAGCACTTTTATGTGACAAGAACCCTCACTCTGCCCAGAGACACCTTGACCTGTCCCACCTCCAAACACATAACACTTATTGTTCTCCCAGGCAGATGACCTTCTTTCCATACAGATCTTAGCCATCCTTTATCGTCCATCTCAGCCTCACCACCTCCACGAAATTCTCCATGTCCACTGCAGCCCAGTGAGATTTCTTCTCATATTTCTAGTATTTGTTGCCTGACTGTTCATTTGGTCCCTATCACACATACCTTCTAATCAGTGGTGTGCTGGTTGATGTTTAATAAAGCTTCTCTTGGGAGCGCGGGGAGAGCCCTGATCCATAGCACTTGCCAATTTCTGTAGTGAAAATATACCCCTGCGGTGGCCAGTTTCAGACTAATGACATGATGTGACTCAATTCACAGTTGGGAAGAGGTGTGTACCATTGGCTTTCTCCCGCTGGCACCAGCTGCTTCCGGCACCCAGTGCCCTGGGACTCCTCTTGCATATCTATCTTACCTCCTGAGCTCACTGGTGCTCAACTCTGACTTCATGTTAGAAACGACAGGGGAACCTACAACAAATTCCAGTGCCCGGGCTCCACCCCCAGAGATTGATTTCCCTGGTGGTTGGAAGGAACCAGGCATCAGTAGTTGTAAGAGCTTCCCAGATGACTCAAATATACAGCTGAGGTGGGAACCACTGTCCTCGATGCAGGGGGAATACTTTATGTCAGTTCTTCTCAAAGTGTGATCCCTGGACACATCATCCTGGGACTTGTTAGAAATGCTAATTTTTGGTCCATTCCCCAGACCTACTGGCTGAGAGACTTGGGGAATGAGGGTTAGATTCACAATCTGTGGTTTCATAAACCCTCCAGGTGATTCTGGTGCACGCTAAATATGAAAACTACTGAAAACTACTGTCTTATGTCTTCTGAATCCTTATTAGAACCTAAGACAGTTACAGGCACACAGCTGTGCCCAATCAGCACTTGTTGATTAAAACCTATCAAGGAGTACATTTTCATGAAGCAAGCTTTTTCCCCCCGTCTCTTTGTGAAAGGATTTAGTATAGGGTACCTTAAAATAGAGATTTCTTCTTGCACAGTGAATCATGTGGTTCACAAATAGTCAAGAACCTAAAATTTAATGTTCATTCAGCTGTGCAGAAACAAACCTATTACATAAAACAAAGTACAATGACATTCATTCATTTGTTCATTTACCAAATATGTATTGATGGTGGGAACCTCATGGAAAGTACAATGAAATGCATTCATTCATTTGTTTACTCACCCATTCATCCAATATGTATATGGCTGGGGGCCTCATGCTAGGCATGAACAATTTGTTATCAGTCCATATCCACCTGTGATGACCGGTCAGCATTAGAGCTGCACATGCATGGACTGTTGTGCTTGATCTGTTCTTTACAAGCTGGGTGATGTGGTGGCAGACATTGAACTTCTTTAGACCTTTAATTTTTTCAGAGTGATTAGTATGTATGTAGAACTTTCTGCTTTAACTGACATAGGATAGCTTTCAAAAAAAAACTTATCAGCATCGTAAATAATGTTGAAAATAGAGACACACTCTCTTTTTAGTTAGAACAAAAATCAGGACACTTTTTACTCTTTTAATTTCTCAATAGTCAGTTGAGTAGTGTTTCTCAATCTTTAATGTGCATGCGAATCACCTGGGGATCCTGTTAAAATGCAGATTCCTAGAGGGCTGGAATTCCAGTGCTCCTGCTTCATAGACAGTACACTGAGTAGCAAGTCTCTGAGGTTCTGGCTGATGCAACAATAGGAAAAAGAAATGAGGGGGATGATAATTGCAAAGGAAATTATTTGCAGAGGTGATTGCCTACTTAAAAACTTGACAAACCACTAAAACTAATAAGAGTTTTATGCTTTACACATTACAAGGTGCTTGCCTGCCTGGTGAGGTAGTTGTGAGAGTCAAGTGATGGTAATTTGTAAATCATAAAGTGTTCTAGAAGTTTAAGCTAAGAAGGTAATGAATCATTAGTTTCTGAAAGCATAGTTAATTGTACTGCATTGCCTAGTCCATTGATTTTTTTTTTCGGAATTCTTAACTAAGATTCACCCAGGAAGTTCTAAGAATATATATTATCACTTGTTTCCTCTGTCCTAATCATTTCCTGAAGTAGATTACCTATCCTTTGAAGACTGGGGGCTTCTTAATCTCCTTTTGACAGCATGGTGAAAAGAAGGGATGGCAAATAGATTTTATCTAGTAGTCAACTCTGGTTGATTGGCAGGGCTTTCTGGAGTCTGAAGGCTAGGATTGCCTCCAGGCCTGAAGGCATAAGTGCGATGATCGATTATTGATGGCTGCCTTTGACAGAGGACAGGAGAAGTGATGAGCTGGTCGTTAGAACCAGATTGACTTAGGTTTGAATCTCTTCCAAGAATCAGACCATGCCAGAAACTCGTCTTGTTAAACTCTATGACCTCTTTCTAGGTCCATGTCAGCAACCATGCTTTACCTTTCTTCTGACCCGATGGAACCTTATTTTTTTGTTTCTACTACTACTGCACACACACACACACACACAGACACACACACACACACCCTCTGTCCCCTGCTGTTTCTCTGTCCACAGATCAGAGAACAGAAAAGAAGGATGTCTTTCCAGCTCTACTCTTCCTTACAAACCCCATTCCCTTTTGGGCTCAATTCCTGTTCCATCTGTGGAAACAGACAGATACCAACATGAAGACTTTAAGAAGTTTATAGACCTTTACAAAGCTTTATAGTCATGGAGCTAGACACTAGTACCTAACCAGGTCAGAGGAATTTCTGGACCTCTGTCTTCTTATCTGTATAATGGAGATAATGATTTTGACATCCCAGATTTGCTGAGAGATTAAGTGATATATAATGTATATGAAAATACCCACACCAGTGGTTCGTGTACAGCAGTTAGTTGGTCAGTCAGTGTTGGTTCCCTCTTCCAGTTGGTCCTCTGCACATGGTGTGCAGTGTTTCAACAATGTCGAGATAGGGTAGGAATTGTAACCTGACTTGGCACAGAATCTAGATGACCTATGCTGTTGGATGGGGAGAAAGAGGGACAGTTATTTTATTTATAACTAAAATTTCCAAGGCTCTTGCTCTGTTTCAGGTATAATGTGAATTATGTATTAACTCATTTAATTTTCATAATAATATTGTGAATCTATCTATTTCACAGATGAGGAAACCAAGCCCCTGAGAAATTAAATACGTTGTTCAAGGCCACCCAGCCAATCAGTAAGTCAGGGCTGGGGTTCCCACAGGGAGTCTGGCTCAGAGTCTGTGCTTTCAACTACTGCACATGGTACTTCGTCTAGGCCTGGGGTGGGGGACATCCTAGCATCCACGGCTACCAACTTGCCTTTTGGAGCCGGACATGATAGAGATTTGCTTTGTTTTCTGTAGAATTCCTTATCTTCTAGATTTTCTGGAAGGAGCTTTTATCTTTGACTCTGCTATTCTCCTTCTGCTTCAGGAGAAATGGCCCAGGAGAAAGTCAGAATGGGATAGAGGGCAGTGAGACAAAGCCTGGAGCAGACCTACTGAAGCTATACAGTCAGGCTAGAGAGAACCAGGGGGTGAGGCCATTGTCTGATTGGCTATGGTATCTATGAGAGTAGCTGAGAAGGTGGGTCACAGAGAACTATGGAGTGGAGGCTGTCACTAGATCTGGTTGGTATTTGCCTCCTTGTCCCAGTGCGGGAGTCCCACCCTGACTCCCATGTGTCGAGTGAGAGGAGCACTGGGGGAAGTGAGTCAGGTGGCATCCTTGCATACCCTTCTCCTAGAACATTGCATTCACAGGGCTTGTTTACTTGTCTGTGTCCTGTGTGAGCTCTGTGGGAGGAGTAGGGGCTGTGTCTTCTTGTCACTCTTGTGTCTTAAGCACAGGCACAATGCTGGCCACACTGTTGGTAGATGAACCATGGATGGATGGATGACTTTTTAAAAGAAGGGCCCTTCATATTGTGGATGGTTGGAGGAGGCTGGCTTCCAACATGGTGTGGCAAGTTGGGCCTTCACCTTGGCTGTCTCTTGCTGCTAGTGTAGGGACCATGACAAAGATAAGATTTGGGGAAATCATAAGTAGAAGGAGGAACAGATGTTTCCCCCTGGGCTCAAGGAGATAATGGGGCCATAATACATAAAGAGCATAACTCTCCATTATAACTTGGATGTACCCTCCCCAGTTGTGCATATTGGCCTTCTGTGATGTGTTCTTCCATCATTTTCTCCACCATGACCTCTGAGAGGTTTGATTTAACATAAATATTCCTGTATTCCACTGTGATGGGAAAGACTCATTGTTTCCCAGATAATACAGGTCAGGTTCCTAGTTTTTCTGGGCTTAGCAGAGGGATACAAAAAGTGGTCATTCTTTGGGTTCACATTCCTCCAGGTTTTTACAATTTTTTTAAAAAAGTTTGGTTATTTTTGAGAGAGAGAGACAGAGCATGAGCAGGAGAGGAGCAGAGAGAGAGGGAGACAGAGAATCTGAAGCAGGCTCCAAGCTCTGAGCTGTCTGCACAGAGCCCGACACAGGGCTCGAACTCACAAACTGAGATCATGACTTAGTCAAAGTCGGATGCTTAACCAACTGAGCCACCAGGTGCCCCTCCTCCAGGTTTTTTGGTGGGTAGCTTCATGTCCCCAGGTCCTCCTTACCCCCCATTAAATGTGGTTCTGATTCTAAATGTCTTACTTTCCCATCTCAAGTGTAAGCCCTCCAAAAGCTGGTTCTGTGACTTGTTCTGATATAGCGTGTGATTTCCATAGAGAAAATGATCAGTCAATACTTGTTGAGTTAGTGGTAAGTGTTGGTACACATAATCTATGCTGGAACCGCTGAGAAAATGATTTTCTCAAGAAAGTGGCAAGGTCTGCTTTCTGAACACTGAATAAATGAAAAGCTCTAAGTAGGCCTGGAATCTCTGGCCTACATGCTTGATTAAGTTTCACCTGAAGTTACAGGTGCAACCCTAGCTCCCAGGCCTGTGGAATTAATGCTTTTTGCCATGCTGCTCCAGAGGACTTGAATGTGGAAAGCCCTTAGGTTCTACTCTGAAAGTTAAATGTCACCCCTTTCTTTAGAATTGTGACCCTCCCTCTTTCCTTTGATTCTTCATGATTTACAAGTCTGTTAGAGCTTGGTTGTAATATAAAAGATGGCCAGTAGGTGCCGAATTGTTTTACGACAGGTGAAGTGGCATCAAAGCTCATGGCTTTCCAAGACTGGACAGTTTCAGGGAAGGAGGACCCAGGGGTTTAACTGGATAAAGCAGAATTAGCCCTTGAACCAAATATTTTCTGCAAAGAAATCGCTAAATATGTGATCGGGGTTGTTTAAAACTGTTAGAGCAGAGCTTCTCAAGGTGTGCCTGACTGGTTATGATGACGGTTTACTGAGCTCCACAGTAGATGCACAGAATCAGAGTCTGCAGGGAAGACGTCCATCTGCTGTTTTGTGAGATGTCAGGTGATTCTTAGGTGCATGGAAGTTTGAGAATCATTTTATGTAGGCACTCTCCCTTCTTCAGGCAGAGATAAGTAGGCACCTTGATTGGAGTTCAGCAAGGAGTAGGTGGAGACCAGGCATCTTTTTGAGAAATCTGAGATTTGTTATAGTAAAAAAAAAAAAAAAAATCCAGGGCCCTACTTTTTCTATCTGTAAATTGTATTCTGTGATGCAAGGAATATTTAAAGAGAGGCTGTGCTTGAGATGCGGCCAGGGAAAGTGGGTGGAGGAGAGGGAACTCTTGATACATAGGAAAGAAAAAAAAACCCATCACTTTGCTAATCTGATGTTTTATTTTCCTTGACAGTGTGGTATCCATGGCCACCACGCAGAACACCTATAATAAGCCACCAAGGCGCTTGAAGGCAGTGGTGAAGTGTACTTCTCCATGGTGCTTATTAGCCATTCAGGGCTTGTTGGGCTTCTCCCGATGGAGAATTTGCTCTTCAGAGCTCCACAAGTCACCCCTTGCTCCCTCCGGCCCAATTTTCTATGCAAGAAGCATCTGTTTCTCTGCCTAATTGGAGGCCTTCCTCCTCTCGAGTGACACCGTAGTGACCTGACGTTGGAGGTGCACTGTTGAGTTCACAGAGCACACGGACAAGCGTGTAAAGGCCTGGACATGGAAGGAGGTACAGGGTCAAGGGCAGCTCGCAGAGCCCTACTCCCTGTGCTGATGGAATCCAAATGGCTGGAGAGGGTAGCTGCACCCTTGAGTGCCCTCTCTGCACAGGAGTGACATCGGGCTTCACTCTGTTCCTTCCCTGCTGCTGTGTCTCTTCTCCTGGCCCTCTGTCTTCCAAACCCTCTGCCTCTCCTGTTTCTGTGATCTATAGAAGAGAGGGTCAGAGAACCACCAATTTATTTATACCTAAGGAAGCGGATCTGTATGTGAGGGAATCACAGACTGTGGGCTCCTCACAACTCCCCAGGGAGAACGCAGAGAGGGAGAACTAGTGTACCCCCCAGGGGGCTTCTAGGTTGCTGGGTGTTGGGCTTCTGTTAGCTTATAGCCAGAGGCAAAGCCAGGGTGAAGCCAGTTCACAGAGGTTGGTTCTGGAGGCTGCCCCAGGCACTGTGCCCACAGGGGTGCTGCTGGCTGTTTGCATTTCTGGAAACAGTTTTAGAACGTAAGTATCTGGTGAGGTATTTGGCATGCCCAGTGGACATTTCTACCCCTTGGAGGGAGGCCAGCTTCTGTCCTAGCTCAGGGGAATGTGCCCAGGTAGGTGAGATGCCTGTTGGGAACGGGGGGCCCCCATGCAAGATTCAGCATCGGATGGAGGAGGCTGTGAGGTGTTACCAGGGTCTCATTCTGGTAGAGGTGGAGGGCGTTCTTCAAGATGACTTCTTAGAACTAATGGATGCCCACTAGGAGTTGGCACCAGGCCCCTGGGCGATCTAAGATGGCTGGGCAGAGCTGGAGGGGTATTTTGCTGCCAAGGTCTCAGGCAGGACTGTCAGGGGTGAGCACTGACTTGGAGTCTGATGTCTACCTCTGTATGCTTGTGTGACCTTGAGTGGGGCCTGCCCTTCTGTGTGTCTTAGCTCCTTAGCTATAAAACGAAGGATTTGGCTTGGGGAGCCCTACGTCCTGACTTGATCTTATAAGTTATAACCTTTGGTCAAATGACTCTTCTTCTGGGGCCCATTTAGGGTAATGATGATGGTGATATAATTTCACCAGTGGATAATAGCTGTTACAACAGTGCTGCCCAGTAGTGAAACAGTCTGCCTCACAAGGTAATGAACTCCTTGTCACTAGCGGTATTCAAGCAGCAGTCAAAGAATATGCTCGAGTGTTTCCAAGATAACATCATCAGAATCATCTGATTATAAAAAAAAAAAATTAGATTCCTGGACCCCCACCCCCAGAAACTCCCAATTTGGCAAGCTTGGGATGGGACATGGGAATTTGCCTGAAAAGTGAGTCTGGGACATGGTGCTGCTATAGAGAGGCCAAATTAATTTGGGAAACCCTGTACACTGTAGCTTTTGTTGGAAGTTCATAAGGTGCAGGAGCCAGATAAAGCATCCTCATTGTATATGAGAGGAGCAGGGACTCCTACTATGAAGGTACAGTGCTGTTCCATGGGACTCTGTGAGGATGCTACTTTTGTGGGGCTTACGGTATTTCATGGGAAGTTCTATGACAGTGCTGTCCAACAGAAATACAACATGAGATCCATATGAAATTTAAAATTGTCTCATGACCATATTTTAAAAAGTACAAAAGGAAAACCCATGAAATTATTTTTCATGATTTATTTATTTAACTGAATATATTCAAAATATTGTCATTTCAGTACCTAAAATGATGAATGTGGTAGTTTGCATTCTTCTTTTTCTACTAAGCCTTTGAGATCTGGTACAGATTTTATACTCACAGCCCATTTGACTTGCGATTGGCCATGATCCAAGTGCTTAGTAACCACAGGTGGCTGGTGGGTACTGTACTGGACAGTGCTGATCTGTGAGATCTTTGCTACTCACCGTGTGGTCCAAACATCAGCAGCATCAGCGCCACCTGGGAGCTTGATAGAAATGCAGACTCTTTGGCCCCACACCTGATCTACTGAATTGGAATTTGCATTTAGCACTATCTCAGGATTCTGTGCACCTTCAAGTTTGAGAAGGTGTGTTAGATGACCTCTCTTCCAATTCCAAGGTTTTCCGTTCTTCAGATTCCATGGGGATGTGTTTAACTAATAAGTATAGCTCACATGAGAAATTGGGAGCTCCCATGTGTAAATGTTTGGGTTCCTGGGATCCCTGGATGGAGAATGGACACATCACATAATACTGAACTGTTGCAGTCTCAATCTTGGTGTCGTAGGAGTGTCTTACAGAGAGACTTAACCGCAGAGAAGACTTCCCTAAAGAAGCGATGTTTAGGGGCGCCTGGGTGGCGCAGTCGGTTAAGCGTCCAACTTCAGCCAGGTCACGATCTTGCGGTCCGTGAGTTCAAGCCCCGCGTTGGGCTCTGGGCTGATGGCTCAGAGCCTGGAGCCTGTTTCCGATTCTGTGTCTCCCTCTCTCTCTGCTCCTCCCCCATTCATGCTCTGTCTCTCTCTGTCCCAAAAATAAATAAACGTTGAAAAAAAAAAAAAAGAAGCGATGTTTAGGATGAGAAATGAAGGAATAGGTATCTCAGCAGTGGAACAGCATAGATGTGAGTCCTGAGGCTTCCGGAGCAGGTCAGGAGGCTGGAGAAGTGGTTGGCAGGGGGTCAGACCCCTCAGGATGACTGAGCCATGGCCCTTCATCCCAGCATGCCATTCTCTCGCAGTGCATCATCAGGCTATGAGCTCCTGGCAGGTAGGCAGTGCATTGAGAAACCTTCTATTCCTGCCCAGCAGTGGTGTGCTGATGCCTTGTGACTTTGAGAACCAACTGATCCATTTCGAGGAATTTTTTGAACCGGGTAATGCACATGAGTTGCTTGAAATTGGCCATGATGACAATATTTACACTATGGAAATTGGCGAATGCTATAAATCAGGCCTCTTTTATCTTCTCTTTCAACGAGCTGGTGTTTAAACATTTACCAGCACGTTGCTGCCAGCTGACACAGTGCTGGGTCTACCGAGCAGGAGGCAGAGGCCGGGAGAAGGAGCACAGAATTGGGAGACAGATACTGGCTGTGTGTTGCCGGTCAGGGTCTTTAGCCTTTCCGATTCTCAGGTTCCTCATTTTTCAAATGAGGATATTAAGACAGATTTGAGGAATAAGCGAGAAAAGCTGTTCAAACTACAGGCCCCAGTTCAGGTCACACAAACCAGACTGAGCTCATTTCCTCCATCTCTCAATTATCTGAGTGTCCTCAAGAACTGGAAATGCCTGTTCTCTGCTCCTTTTGAATTGTTTTTCGAGTATAGTTTTAAGTTTTACCTTATCAAATATTCTATGTCGTGTTTAATTTCGCAAGCCATTTCTCATCCTTCTTGGGAGAAAGTGGGAACTGTGCCTCCCTGTAAAGCCCAAACTCCGGGAATAACTGTTCTGTTCCCTTACAGTGGCCCGCAGCCCCTCTGCTACCCCTCTTCCTACCCCTGTGCTCACAGCATCAATGGGAGGTCAGCCTTTACTTTGGGCTGAAGGGACCTTCCCGGCCCTTCCCCTGACAGCAGGAAGGAGACTCTCCTCACGCTCAGAGGGTCCCTGAAATTTATGACTCGATTTTGCGAGGCTGCATTGTTAACCCCCACGCTTCAGAGGCTGAGCAAACTCCCCCTCTGTTTCTGCAGCCTGTGCTGATTTCACTGCTTCCCCAGGAAAAGGGAAGACAGTGTTGTTCCTCGTGGGGTTGGAGGGTGAGGGCTGCTGTGTATTGATTACTTAAGGACAATATTTCTGGCAGTGAGAGCCAATGAGGTGGGAAATGGCTTTTGTGGGTGATTACATGCCGAGATGATGTGGCAGCTTCTGTCTGTGACCACGAGTCCCAGTTACCTGACAAGAAAGAGAGATTTGGCCAGCCGTCCATCGGCGAGGCTTGGTTCAGAGGGCTATGGGCAGGGAGAAATAACAACCGGGACATTCAGAAGTGGGATCCCAGAACACAGAGGAAACAAGGAGGGACCATCATGGATTCTGGTCCTGTCATGGCTGCAACTTGATGTGCGACCTTGAGCAAGTCATTGCCCATCTGTGCTTTATTTAACCTCTCTGGGAAGCACGGACGTGAACTACATGATCTCCAGCATCCCTCTCAGCATGGAGAGTGTATGATTTTACGGACTTCACCAACCAGCAGAGACATTCCCATTTAGGCTTGTTTTATGTTCTAATTCCCAAGGACATATTTCTAGTGGACTGTACTCCAGAGACTCTACTTATTTCTTGTTAGCCAAGAATAATTTTAACAAGCAGCAGTAAGCTATGAGGAGCCTGGTGTGTGTGTGTATTCAGTTGTAGAGTGTTCTGGGCATTCAGTTGAACTCAACCAGCATTTATTGAATGTCAACGCTGGGGATGAAGTATGGTGCCCTGGAAACAACATAGGATTTAGGGCTGAAAGCTTGGGATTTGATCTGTGATTTGCTATTTGTTAGCTGTGGCCTTGAACTCTCTGAGTCTCAGTGTTTCCATCTGTAAAATGGGGATAGCAAGAGCCCTTTCCTCCCTGAAAATAAATGTGAGAATGTGTCTAGAGTACATAGCACAATGCGTGAGGCATGGAACTGCTTGATATATGTTCCTTCTTTCCCTGTCAGGTGCAAGGCCTTGATTAGGTTGTTCGGAGTACAATGATACAAGGAAGTCAGGGGATTCTGCGAGGCTCCCACTGAACTTCAGGCAGACAGACACCATCAGTCTGTGATGAGGCATCCATCAGCACTTGAGGTGGGAATGCCATGATCGTGGTCACAGAGATGTTCAGCTGTAGAGTCATGACCTAGCAAGCCAGTGGTCACTGTGCTCCTGGTTGCAATGAGGAGATACAAACCCAGTGCAGCTGGGATCAGTTCTGTAAAGACAGAATGACAGACTTCAGTGCTGCCTTGGCCTTGGGCATGGCATTTAGACTGCCTCCCTCTTGGTGCCACTGTCTTCCAGACAGAAGGGCATTGGCATTTATGTTTCCAGCGCTGGACTAATACCATGGGGGCAGGATGGGATTCTACAGATTAAAAGACACAGCCCCGAAGCCAAGAATTATTACTTAGCTTGGGGACGAGGTGTGCTCGCTTGAATAGCCAGAAGCTGGAGGCAGAGCGAACTCGGTGCTTCTGACCCTGGCAAGTGCATGATCGTGTAACCCTTCCCCTCCTGCCCTCTTTTCCTTTTTCTTGCATTAAATAAGCAGATATTGAACGCTTGTTGGTGCCAAGTGCTAAGAATCTTGGAGTAAGCAAACCTAGTGTTTGTCTCTGGAAGATTCCAGTCTGACTGGGAGATAGGCACATAAACAAGTGTGCTCAGCAGAGTATTATAGGTGCTCAGAATGTTGGGACAGAGTTGGGGGCCAGGGGAGGAGGGTGCAAGGCAGGAGTCTACCTGGATGTGAGGGCATGTGGTTGCACCAAGGCATGTGAAGAAGGGGTTCGTGGGAGCCCGTGGCGGCCAGGGAGGTTTTCTAGGTCTGCGCTTCTTACTCAGATCTTCTGCAGGCCATGGAGCCCTCACACTCTGTGGAGTTCTCTGACACTCCCCAGGGCTGGGGAATTCTTAGGTCTGATTTGAGTTCTATCTGCTAGGCCCGCTTGAGTGTTGCCAGGCATAGCAAGGGTAGTTAAGAGTTGGCGTGAAGCCCTCATCTGAAAGTCAATTGCATCTGCCTTTTGAAAACGGGACAAGACATTTATGCTTAATATTTGGGTATTTGTGTTGTTGGCTTTTTAAAACATTTTCTTTCTCAGGTCACACTCTGCTAGTGAAACAAGATTAATTTGAAATGGAATTAAGTGCCTGTTCCGTGTAAGACACCCTTGCCAAATAATTACGTCAAATATAGTTTGCAAGGAAGGTTGTCTTTTTTATCTTTTCATAAAGGGCAGTCCAGAATGCAAACACACAGCAGGCCTGCCTCTGAGAACCAGCATGTTCTTGGGTCTTTACCTAAGATCGCCGTATCAGCTCATCCCTCTCCCAGAACCCGGGTTAGGCAAAATTGTAATAATCTTATATCTCAGGACTCAGAGAACTTTTCTGTACTGTCTTCACTGAAGGTATCAGCTTTAATCAAAATAAAAGTACCTGGGCTTATTCGGCAGTGGGGGAAGAAAAAAGAAAGAAAAAAAGCCTTAGGAAGCCCTGCAGAGTTCCTCTTTGTTATATGACAACAGAGAGACAGAAATAAAGAAAAACCTATAGGGAGAGATAGAGTGCTCATGGACTGAAGGGGAGA
The DNA here is from genome assembly GCF_027475565.1 of Acinonyx jubatus. Taxonomy (NCBI): domain Eukaryota; kingdom Metazoa; phylum Chordata; class Mammalia; order Carnivora; family Felidae; genus Acinonyx; species Acinonyx jubatus. Next base: position 61,355,865 of record NC_069393.1, read on the forward strand.
AATGGGAGTGTTGGGAAACAGAGACGTCCGGCTCATTGCACACACCCAGGCCGCCGTGGAACTGTGGCCTTGTAGATGTCTGTGGCCGTGCCCTCCTTCTGGCAGCCCCACGAGGGGCTTCCCTCTGGCCCCACCTGCCCACGGTTCGGAGAGCTGGCTGAGAATGGGCTCACTTTGGGGAACTCAGAACACGACGTGACCCTAGACAGATTGTTGCTCAACTTGTTCATTTTGCGAATGGGGAAACTGAGACCCAGACAAAGGAAATTCAGCAGCTTCTCACGTCTGCCAAGTGCAAGTGATGGGATGCGGGAGAGTCTGAGGCTGCCCTCAAGGAGTGGCTCCTCAGTTACGTGCTGAGCTGCAGGGCAGGCAGGTGGGATGAGAACCCTGCGCTCTCAATTCCCAGGCTGTGCCCTTCCCGCTGCCGCCTTCCCGCTTGTTCAGGGACAGGTACGAACTGACCAGAGACTGGACGTCTCTCAGGCAGTGACTTTGCTTTTATGACCTAGTCTTTCTGATCCCCTATCTCAGTGGTTTTCAACCAGGGGCAGTTTTGCCTCCAGCAATATCTGGAGCCTTTTGTCATAGCTGGAGGTGGGGAGGGTGCTCTTGGCACCTATAGAGGGTGGAGACCAAGGAGGCTGTTACGTATCCTGTGATGTGCAGGAGAGAAGGGTCATCAGGCCCCAAATGTTGATAGTGCTGCTGTTGAGAAACTGCCTATCTGATTTTGTGTGTGTGTGAGTGTGTGTGTGTGTGTGTGTGTGTGTGTGTGTTTCAAAGAGATGAGAGTTGAGTGTGACTGCAGAGAGGATACTGTTATTATTTAGGGGGCTTCTGTTTTACAAATTTGCCCAAGCATCTGAATGAACACGTTTAGCTTGTTACAAAACACGAGTTGATGGATGAACAACACAGGTTTGAACTGTGTGGGTCCATTTTTTTTTTTTTTTGATAAATACAGTATAGTGCTATAAATAAACCTATTTCCTTTTCCTTATGATTTCCTGAAAAAAAATTAATGTTTATTTATTTTCTTTTGAGAGACAGAGAGCACAAGCAGAGGAGGGACAGAGAGAGGGAAATACAAAATCTGAAGCAGGCTCTAGGCTATGAGCTATCAGCACAGAGCCTGACATGGGGCTCGAACCCACAGACTGTGAGATCATGACCTGAGCTGAAGTCGGACACTTAACCAACCAAGCCACCCAGACGCCCCTTCCTTACGATTTCTTTAATAACTTTTTCTTTTCTCCAGCTTACTCTGTTGTAAGAATATAGTATATAATACATGTAGCAGACAAGATCTGTGCTAATCAACTATGTTATTGGTAAGGCTTTCAGTTTACAGAGGGCTATTAGCTTTGGGGGAGTCAGAAGTTAGATGCGGATTTTTGACTGCATGGGGCATTGGCACCCCCATATTGGTCAGGGGTCAGCTGTATTTCCAGACCCCACTCCCTATATATGGAATCAGGATCCCAAGTGGTGGGCCCAGGAATCTGTATTGCGACTTGGCTCCAAAGGTGATTCTAACACGGAGCCTGTTTTGGTAAAATAATGGGTTAGGTCACAGTGCTGGATGAACATTTGTTATTTGCCCATTCAGTTAAATCTGGACTTTAACTTCACCTTTGCCCTTTGTCAACTTGTGTGACCTTGGACGTATTCTCTGGGCCTGTATTTTCTCATCCTCCAAAGAGGGACGGCCACATCCATCTCATGGTTTGCAGTGAGCAGACAGTGAGATAACCTGCTTCAGAGCTCCTGGGCAACAATAGATGTTCATACCTGTGTTTGGTAGTAAGGAGAGCTACTGGTCATTAACCACTTGTATGCCAGGGGCCCTGTGAAGTGCTTTTACAGTATCCTTTCCACTTAGCTCACAGTGACCTTGTTTTATAGCTGAGGCACAGTTTAGTTCTCTGACTGTGGTGGGGTGAATAATGGCCCTCCAAGATGTCCACATCCTAATTTCTGGAACATGTTTAGGTTATCCTACATGGCATAAGGGACTTTACAGATGTGATTTAGTTAAGGGTCTTGAAATGGGGAGATTATCCTGGATTATCCAGACGAGCCTGACATCATCACAGGGGTCCTTTTAACAGGGAGGAAGTAGGAGATGGGACAGTGGAGGCCAGAGGTTGGAGTGATTTGAGGAAGGGGTCACCAACTACAGAATGCCACTGACCTCCAGAAGGTCAAGTAGGCAAGGACTTGGATTCTCCCCTAGACCCTCCAGAAGGAGCATGATCCTGCTGACACCTTGACCTTAGCTCCGTAAGACCCATTTTGGACCTCTGACTTTCAGAACTGGAAGAAAATAAATTTGTGTTGTTTTTAAGCCACCAAGTTAACCACCAAGTGGTCATTGGTTAGAGAAGCCATCAGACGTTAATATACTTACTGAGGTCTCATATCCAGAAATTCTGAGTGATAGAAGGGGGTGGGGGGAGTGGCCAGATATCTGTTGTCTAGCCAGTGAGAGGATACACACACACCCACACACCCACACCCAGAGCTGAAAAAGTTGGGAGAATTTGCATCAAGGAGCAAATGAAAACATCTGAGAGAAGTTGAGAGTCAGGACCCTCGTAAGTGGTACTGTTAAACCAAGGTAGCTCCCCCAAGGGTGTTGGGACACTGCCTGCTCCTGCAGCGTGTGGCTGATGTCTTGTAAAGGCATTTTGGGATCTTGGGAATGACTTCTCTCTTGCCATGTGATCAGCCTACTCCGTTGGTGCTGGCCCTTCAGTCTGGTCTTCTGCCCTCTCCCGTCTTACATGGCACAGTGGCCCCTGCTGCTGGTTGACAGATTCCAGAACAGCCTTTGGCTCTCGGGTGACTCTGATTAGAGAGGATGGCAGGGGAGGCCCCTCTGCATCCCCCTTCTTTTCCACGCACAAAGGTCTCTTCTCTTAGCCTCACCCTGCACTACCCTGAGCCGGTTGATGAGGGCGGTGTAGGTGCTGACTAACATGCTTATTAGAAGTAGGAATTATTTAGGGAGATATTGCATCATTAACCTGTCATTCATCAGAGGGAGGCTTGGCAGGCGTATTAACCTTAAGCACATTGCTGTTTTCTTGTGGGAAGGGGGGGGTGGGTGGTGGGATGGGGGTGAGGTGGTGCAAAGAACTGGCTGAGTGGAGGACTGGGAGGGGTTGCCCTGAGTAAAGAGGCAGAGCAAAAAGAGCTGGGTGCAATTTGATAGCGGAAGTGTTTTTGGCTCGAGAAACTGAACCGCACTTGCAAGGGGACCAGCACCTCACACATCCAGGAGCATCTGTGAGCACGCATGCCCATGTGATCCCTGTAATGACAGTAATAAATGTTGTCTCGTGCTGTGACTTGTGGAGGTCGCCCTGAGATGACAAGGTGACGAGGAAGAGGTGGAGTGGGAAAGTATTAATAACCTTGGACATGACCCTCAGCTCTCTCACCCCTTCCCCTGAACCCGTCGGTGCTGTGCTTTGCCCAAACCTTAATGACATAGGAGCCCATGCCATCTAGTGTCAGCATAGTGTCAGTGGGTAGCTGCTGTTATTTCCAGATGGACTGTGTGGGTTGATGGGAAGGCCAGTGCTGGTTCTTGTCCCTGTTTGGATCTGGAGGGCCTTCTGATCCAAAAGCAAATGTTCCTGTTTTGGGATAATGGGGTTTGAAACTGGGTCTCCGGGTGGGATGGGAGATGAGGACTCTGCTGGAATGTGCTGAACCGAGGCTGTCAAACCAATTCCCTTTGCAGGGGGTCAGTCAGGTGGCATCCACCAGGAGTTAGCTGGGTCTTTTGTCAAGCACACGTTTGCTGAGTGTCTGTCAGATGATCCTCATCTTGCAGGGGACACGCGAGTGTCAGATAAGATCCCTCCTCAGGAGCTCACTGTCTTCTTGGGGAGAGAATAACAACATAAGGCAGTTGCTACAGAATATTTTTATTAGTACTGTTGCCAGACAAAATATCATCCTCTAGTATCAGAGAGCAATATAATTGTTATGAGATACGTTATGTAGCTTTATTAGCTGTATGTACTGCTCCTAGTAGTAATAAATGGAGAGCACTATTGTACCAACGTGGATGGTTTTTTGCACAGAAAATGAGTATCACTGGAGATTACAGGTAGTAGAAAACTCTGTGCAGCAGTAATACTGACATCCAACATCTGCAGAATGTTCTGTAGCTCACACTCCCCTTTGCAGGTCGTGGGATCTTCACAACAGTCAGCTGGAAGTCAGCGGAAGCCCAGGGGTGTTAAGTAGCTTGCTTATACCACGCAGCTACTAAGTGGAAGAGCTGGGGTTTGGGCCCCTTGTGACACCGGGGCCAGGACTTGTCCCACTGCACCACAGCTGCCCACCCCACTGAATGTTGTGGGTTTGTATGTGGTATGTGGGTCACAGCGCTTTACGTTCCCAAGTCCTTTCCCATCAGCCACCTCTGACAGTCACAGAGCAGGAGTGCATGAGGTAGGGGTGGGTGTGTTCTGGGGGGGCTTGTTGGAGGACATGGCTTTGAGTAGCCCACTAGCTTCTGTTAGGAGAAAAGACACAAAACTCACACACACACACACACACACACACACACCCCAAGAAAAAAAGAAGACAAACACACAGAGCGAACAAATAATGGTAATAAGAAGCTATAACCACAAAGAACATTTGGCTGTGTCACTGTTCCTTGCTAATTGCCAAATATCAGGTACCCTTTCCTTCGTCCCAGAGAGGCAACTGCAAAGGATGGGTAGGGTCCATCCGGTGCCCCCCATTTCCTCCCGCTGACCTTCAGGTCCGGTTTGGGCATTGGTAGTTTGTGCTGGTCTTTGGGGTCAGGGCAGATCTTCCTGCTCGTCTTCCCTGGATCTTCTGGGTCCACCCACTTCCTCTGCCATCATTTGCACAGGGGGGTCTCCTTCAGACAAAAGAGACACACTGCTGGTTTTGTTTTTGCAAGTTGACTGGGGTGCCCGCGTGTCGTGGCCTGCACGCACACCCATGAACACCCTCACAGGCATGCCTGGGCTGAACTTCCCTCCCGCAGCTCAGTAATCCAGCGTGGAATCTGCCATCTTGCTCATGGATCATTTGTATTACCAGTTCTGAGGCAGCTTTATTATTTTAAACCCCCCTTATGACATTTCCTGTGACTGACAGTCGCTGTCATATTTCTGCCTGATGCACACTGAGCCTCGAATTGTTGACTTGGCTTTAGGGATGTGTCACCTGGTCGTCTACCATCGCTCACTCACGCCGCACCCACTGTTCATTTCGGCTCGCCTGCTTCCATTAGGACAAGGCAGGGGCTTGGGGACCAGAGAGAATGGGCAGTGGTTATCCTTTATCTGGGGCTGTGTCGCTTCAGCAGAGTGGGCTTCCCTGAGCATCCTGTGGCTACGGTCAGGCAGGATGCAGCAGTGCTAGTGAGCCTTCGAGAAGAGACTGTACAGGTGTCTAGGTCACTCATCATTGCAGTCACCAGATCTTCTAATGACCACCAGCCTGTTCTTGGATACCTGCAGAAATGAGGAGATCACTCCACTCCAAGGCAACTCATTCTGTAGGGTTAGCACCCTTTTTCTGATATTTAGTCAACATGTGGTAAGCTGAGGAGAGTACTGGGCTAAGAGTTAGGCACTGCCCTAGGTTCTTCTCCTGATTCTTACTGAGAAGGTGTGGGGTCCCAGGCAAGTCACATCATCTGTCTGGGTCTCAGATTCCCCTGCCTGTGGAATGTGGGGACTGTGTTTCGCATGTTTGCTCTGAGAAGCTTGGGCTTTCTGGAAGGTTCTTCAAAGGAGGTTGAAGTGGGGGTTAAGTGTTGAGTGGGACTCCAGCTGATACTAAATGAGACTATTTATGATTTTGTGTTTTATGTATTGGCTTTTGAGTAAACGACTCTCGTAGACTCTGGATAAACAAGTTTAAAAAAGAACAGGGCTGGATAATTCAGGGTCCTTTTCAGTTCTAATGTTTTATGATCTTTGAAATCTGTGGAAATCACAAGGAAGTCTTTTTAGTAGAATAATACTATTTTAAATCCATTTTACACAGAACAATTCTAACCCCTCTTGCAAGACAGCCTTCCTACTATCTCTGACCTTTCTAAAGTCTGTACATGCAGGCTGTGAATGTGAGTATTACCTCAGGGGCAGCCCTGGCCAGAGCAAGAAATTGGGAGAGATTTCTTTTGGTGCTCTCTTTCCTCTGTTACTTTCTTTCCAGCCTGTGTGGTTTCCCATTCTCCATAGAGTGTCAGACCTGGTCAGCTGTCACTGTGGGAGAAATTCTCTGATAACTTTACCCTAGTTATGAAGTGTTAGCTGGTGATGATTTGAAGTTTTAATATCTTCCAAAATATCTTCCAAAATATTTGGGACTTTTGAAGACAGAAAGTCTAAATCTGTTCTCAAAAAATGAATCTCTAATGATGAAGTCTGGGGTTTTAAGATAAATCATATTGTGGGCAGTTGTGTGTCTGGAGGCTGCTCCTGGCACCCATCAGCTTCTTCCATCCCTTCCTCCGGGTGTATTTGCCTCACAGGTATGTTTCCAGTTTTGCCTTACAGAAGTGTTTCCAGAAGTCAATCCCTCGGAATACTAATCCTAAATGCACTGAGATAAAAGGACTGTGCAGCCAAGTGCCTTTGGGGGGAATGCTGGGTATTATGTTTACCTCTTAGAGATTCATAGCGCACCCTGATCTATTTCAGACTCTGAGAAATCTGTCAGGGAAGAGTCCTGTTTATCTTTGTTTAATACAGTGTTTCCCAAACTATTGACAGTATCCTGTTTTCCCCTAAGTAACAACTTTTAGCATCCCTAAGTACTGGTGTTCCCTTAGACACAGTTGGCAGATCCTACTGCACTTGTTCTCAGGGGGAAGTTTTGCTCTCTAGGGGACACTTGACAAAGCCCAGAGACATTTTTGGTTGTCACAACTTGGTGTGGGACAGGGAGTGGTCCTGGCAGATGGTGAATAAAGGCTGCTTTATTTAAAGGATGCTGCTATGTTTCCTAAATGCATCAGATAGTCACCCACAACAGAGAATTATCTGGCTCCAAATGTCAGTAATGCTGGGGGTAGAGAAATCCTGTTCTGGAGACAGGCAGGGGCAGGGTCTGTTTAAATGTGGGGCAAGTCCCTGCCAAGTCAGGCCTTTTCTGAGTATTTGCTGAACAGTGCTGAAGGAGATGCCTGCAGGTGGTGTTTCCCTGCACACAAATCCAGAGCAGAGTGTCTGTTCCTTCAGGCTCAGAGGCAGCACCCAGTTGCCCCGAATCCCCCTATGTGGGTGGTACTGACAGCAGGGCATCTGGGATCAGGACTGACAAGGTGCATCACCTCGTTCTTTTCCTTCCTTCTCAGAATCAAGCAGTTTAGCACCACTGTAGGGCAAGCCTGTTTTCCCAGCTTGCAGATCGTGCTTTATTTATTTCTTTAATCTTTCTCCAAGCCTCTTTTCTTTTTTTTCTTTGACAGGGCTTGGCTGCTCCTTCTGGAGATGTTGACTTGGTGGAAAAAATGTGTCTGCTGTCAAGCACAAGAGCGTTCCGGGGACTGGGATTCTTTAAATCCTGGTGATTTATCTGTTCCCATAAAGCAGAGCAATGATGCTTGTTAGTCAGCAGAACTCACACCTGCAGCGTCCCCGCCCCACTCAGTCCCACTTGGCATCAGGGAGGGCAGAAGAGACCATTCCAGGTCTCAGATTTTCTGATTCTCTAAGTCTGTGAACGTAGAGCTCTTGGGAGGCCATGGATCCCTTTGAGAGTCTGAAGGAAGTAAAGGATCTTCTTGCAGAAAAGTGCATACAGATGCACTCATACAATTTTGCATGTGATTTGAGGTGGTGCATTTACTTTTGTGTTTGTGAACTCAGAATTTGACATGCCTAATTTAAGGGATACTTCTTGGAGACTGTGGCTGCTTTGTGGCTCTACATCGAGCATTATCATTGGAGAGGACAGGGAAGGAGCCACCTCAGTTCCAGACCCCAAGGAGCTGCTGGTCTTGGGGAATCAAAATTACCCCAGCAAGTTAATAACTGCTTGTATTTTAGCTCATTCACTCATTTGTTCAGCAATGTTTTTTAGTTCCTGTATGTTAAGTATAGTAGGAACTACTGGAGAGTCAAAGACGATGAAAAAACGATCTTCTTTCCCTCAATAATAAAAGATACAGGAATTGAAAGAGAGCCAAAAAAAAAAAAAAAAAAAAAGAAAAGAAAATTGAAACTTGAAGGCAGAAGCCGAGAGGAGTGGCCTCAAGTTCAGAAGCAGAATGTGAGCTGGGTGAGAGCAAGCCATATGAGACCGGGGCTTCCATTCAATGCGCACGGCTCCCCTAGTCTAAGAGCCACCTGCTGGGATTGAAGAATTGTGCAACATCAAGCAGGATCTGCTCTGGTGCCTGGCACTTACCCCTGGACTCAGGCTTGGCCTGAGAAACACTAAGAAGTCAACCAGAACTTTCCAGTGTTCCAATGAAGCACTGCCCATTTCCCCTTTTCAGTGCCCTCTGCAGAGCTGGGGCCATTTTTGTAGCTTTACCTGGTTGTTATGGGCAAGAACAGAGGACACAGAGTCTCCACGTTGGGGTTTTAGGACTTGTCTTACCAGTTATGGTCCATAGCCTCCACAGCTCCTGTAGCATGACAGGGAATAAGGCTGACTTTTCTGATCACAGTATCCTTTTTGGCAGAGCTTACTGATGTGGGAGTCTCTGTAGAGAAAGAACTTTGCAGAATGATGAACACCTTTGGAATGAATCATGTTAATGCCGCGGTTGTCTCTGGTCTCCATTGTTTGGGCTTCGTAATGAATTGTAAAGAATCCAATAAAACAACTAGACTCCTCGCTTCTGGCTAGGACACATACTTTCGGCAGCCTGGGAGGAGGACAAGTTGGTCTGTTTGTTTGAGCTGGCGAGGACTTTGAATGATCCAGCCTCACCAGTGGATGCTCCTGGGCAGGATGGGCAGATGGGATTTCTTTTTCCCAAACCAATTTATGCTTGCATCAGGTTGTGATGTTCTCACCTGAAGAGGGACAATGAAGTTCGTAGCAGTTGGATTCAAAAGAAGAAATCACTTTTCTGTAATTGGTACCTTCTGTTCTCTTTTTAGAAATGCCTAGCACCACTCCCCAGTTCTGAATCCCCAGAAAACTGCAGCATAGGAAAGGAAAAAGACCACACAGAAATTACAGTTGTAAGCAGGTAATGAGAAGCAACTACAAGCAGGCAGCTCTCCGTCGTGAGAATGGGGTTGCAATTACAGATTTATATGGCTCCGTTCTCAGCTTTCAATATAGCCTGTCGACATCTCCAACTAAGAAGCCCATTGCTTCGGCCTGGGCAGCTCCCTCCCAGCTCTGGCGTCAGGAGAGATTTATTATGCTTACAGACTCTGCTCACAGCAGCGCCCTCCAGATGGGCCGATGGAGGCAGGATTTTATTTTATTTCATTTTGCTGAGAACCACAGCTCTGCAGAGACGTTTGTTCTGTCTCTCAGGATGGGCTACTGAATCTAGGTGAAGAAGGTGGGGAAATTGAATCAGGCAGTGGCTGCACTGAAAGAAAATGAAAATGGAGCCAAAGGACCACTTATTGCTGCATTGTGGGAACAGAAGCCTGAAACAGTAACCGTAATACCCATCAGCTGGGAACTGGTGAAATTAATTATGGTCCATCCAGAAAATAGAATACAATGCAGCTGTTAAAAGGAGTGAGGAGGATTTATTTCCATGGGAAAGGACTGATCTCCATGGTATAATGTGAAATGAGAAAAACAAAGTGCAATGCAGTATACATAGTGTGCTTCTATTTGTATAAAAGTATGAGTGATCTATAAATATGTCTATGTTGGAGATCTCTGGGAGGACTCACAAGAAATATGTAACACTATTTGCTACTAGGGAAGGACTTGACTGAGGGACACAAGAGGCGGGAAAGGTTTTTTTGTTTTGTTTTGTTTTTTTTTTTTTTTTGTAGAAGACCTTTCGTGCTTCTAGATTTTTTTTTCTATGTGCTTGTATTACTTTCTCAAAAATCACTTAAGGCTAAACAATGAATTTGAAATCTAATAATGCCTAGCAAGGTTTGCTTTTGGAAGGATGAGCATATTGTGGTTTGAATGTGACTAACCGAAGCTACCCAGAAATGAAAAGTTGTCTCCAGGAACTCCCATTATTGTGTGGGATTTATCATGGCTAATGATAAGTAGGAACTAGAATCTGTCAGGTGAGGTACGATTTTACCTTCATTTATGGGGATGAATTGAGTACATTATGGCCCACATAAATTGCATTTATACCACACCGATTTGTTACGTGCCATCTATTAGAGGCTCAAACATCCCTCCTAATGACATCATTGTTTCCACCACCCAGGCGCCATGCCTTTTCTGCCAATGTCTTGTTATTCTTCAGCAAGGTTGGCAATGGACAGTCTGTTTCTTGGGGCTCTTGGGATTTCCTGTGAATCCCAGGGATCAGAGAGGTAACGTAAGTGTTTGAAATGGCCAAGTAAAGGAGGAAGTAAAAGTGGTCAGGGTTCTGGCAACCAGAGTGGCATGCCCCACTTGGGAAAAACATTAAATTCATCTTGAAAACAATCTGTAGGTCGTATCTTGTTCAAGGTCTGGGGGGTTCTACAGTCTCTTTATTGAACTTTCTCTCATGTCCCATCTTCCTCCTTCAGTAATGCCCAGGTCTGCACGTTTGATAGCAGCCTTGGTACTCAGAAAACATCCTCCTGGGTGTCAATGTTGAGAGTGAATGGGGGGAAGGGTGACCAGATAGCTTAGAGCCAGCCTGATTCTTTGCATTTCCATGCATTCTGCCCCAAGTTATTGAAAAATGCATCTTCTCTTTTCTCTTGCACATCAGGTTCTTGGAGGGTGAGGACTTATTCATTTCACACAGAGCATAGGCTAACACATCTTGCCTCGGGCTTTTCTTCGAAAACCTGGGTCTTGCAGGGTGTTATTGGGTTATAGTGTTGCACCTGGGAGGCTGTCTTCCCAGGATATATCTCACTGCTGGGAAAGGTAGAAACTAGAACAGATTTGCTGAGAAAATTAAATAAATGAGTGGTATCATTCTTAGCACACTGTGAATTCAGAACAACAACTTGATCAGGATTAAGAGGAAAATGGTTGCCCTTTGATTGCGTAGCTGTATGTGGAGGTGAACACTTGGTCGGTCCCTCTCCGAGCCCTCTGCTGCCACCACCATAAAAAGAATATATGGCTGTGTGACTTTTGGGGTGTGGTTCTTCTGTCTGGCTTTCTCTGGCTCACAGGGGTCTTGGCTATCCCAGTGCCTAACTTTGTTGGATAATTCAGGACTTTCTCCCTCATCCTGTCTCTTCTTAATGGGGTTGGCATGACTCAGGGGATTCTGTGCCAACGCTGCCATAACTCTCCTCGGTAACTCGCCCAAACAGGAGTTTCTTCCCCAGAAGAGGAGAGTGAGAGCCTATCCAGTTGCCATATAACACTGCTTCTGTCCTCCACCGAAGCACCACTGTGCAGACTATATTCAAAAGCCATCCACAGTACTAAATAACACAATGCAGCAGACAGCGGCTCCCATAAATTACTGGAAATCGTGCTGAAAAGACAATGTAGGGTGCATAAATTCAAGTATTTAGCCAGAAGCCCATTAACTTGGGGCTGACAAAAAGAAGGGAAGAACATTAACAAACCACTTCCCGGTAGGAGTTTGCAGTGGCTGGGGAAGTAAGTGAAGGGGGAACAAAAAATAAACCACATTGGCAAGGAGGCCAGAGAAAAGGAAAGGAAAAAGGGACAGAGGTTCTTTTTTTAAGATAGTGGGAGAGAAAAATCTATGACCTTGAGTTGGAATCCCCAGGTGGACTGATTACCCTTGGAAGGTCCCCTCACTGTTGGGACAGCCTTTACCTGTCTCTTTACCTGTCTAGTGGCCACCTCCTCCCTGAAGCTTTCCCTGAGGTTCCAGATGAAAACAGCTTTCCCTTTTAGAACTTAACCTGTTTTCATTGCTCATCTCTCTCAGTGCTGACTTTCTGCCTTTTGGGATGGTTACTTGTGTCCGTTTTGTTTTTCTACAAATGTATATGTACTTTGAAGGCAGAGATTATAACTTGATGGTTGCCAGTTTAGCAGCTATTTTGCTGATTGCTTATATATATTTCTCTCTGTGCTAGAAGGGGATACTTAGATGAACACAATGTGGTCTTAGCATTAATCCCAGTTGCCTTTAGCAGAATCAATAGGGTTCTTTGCATGATGCATGTGTGATCTCTACTGAATGAACCAAACTTGGACCTCTCTTCCCTGTTTTAAGGAAATGAGGAAATTGAAGTCCATGGTTCCTTGATCTTCAGAAGATGGCACTTCTGGTTTGCATAAAGATGGACACTCAGGCAACTCTGTTCTTGCTCTGTTTTATAGTCTACAAACAGCATCATTCTCCTGGCCAGCTGTCTGATAGATGAAAGGTAGGACTGGGAGAGTCTGGCAGTAGCCCTAGCCCCCCACAGCTGGGAATAAAACTCGCAGGACACACTGAGATCTAAAGACCGATATGCATGAGCTATTCGAAGCAAGGCCAGTGGAGTAGTGGGTGTGTCTGAGAAAGGCTAAAACAGGACTTCCTGAAGTGAGGAGGAGACTTTGATGGATAGGAGGGCTTGCCTTGAGGCAGCAGACCCTGAGCTCAGAGACTAGTGAGGTCAGTAATGCAGACACCTTCCTCTTTCATTGGTCACTTTGCAGGTGTTTATAGAGTCCTAGAGGCAATATGGACTTAGAGCCCTACAAACAAATATATATCTATCCAAGCTTGGCATACAACAGTCCATTATCAAACTTGGAAAACAGCTTTCCCTTTTCCTGGTTGCTATGCAGGCAAGTTGGAGCCGGGCGATAACTCCAGAAGCCATCTGATTCAGCTCCCTGCCTTTATGTGGGTTAAGATATTGGCTCCATTTAACAGATGACTTAAAAGAGTCTCAGTGGTGATTAAGGGTCTTAAACCACTCAGGAAGGGTGCCTAGCCCAGTGGCAATCCAGTGGTGATACATGGTATGTGGAGTGGCCATTTCGTGAACATTTTTTTGAGTTGGAGTTTGGTGGAATAAGGCACTGCATTCATCTGAAATCCAGGCTCCTCAAGGACTGACTCTAAAGCTGCCTCTTTGGCCCTTAACGTGGAGCATGGGAGCCCTGGAATCTCAGATTTTGCATTCTGGCTGCTGTGCTTTGGTGACATAGGAAGGCTTGCAAGGGCGTTTGTGTGGCTCTGGTGTGGTCGGGAGCTAGGGCAGCAGCAGACACACAGGATCTCAGGCCGGGGTGTCTCCTTTAGCCCTTCTCTCATTCATAAGCAGAGGAGCTCTTCTGTTATTCTGTTATGTGCTGTGGATCATCTAGAGTTCTCTGCAACTCTGGGGAAATTGGAGCTCTCCAAATTGGTACTCTTTGGGTGGCTGTGATCAGAGAAGATATTTATATTTTCTACACCTTTCCATAACAAAGCTGGTGATTATAATCTTCTGTAGAGTTATATTTCTTCTTTGGAATCAAATCAGAAAGAAGGAAGGAGAATAGGTTAGAGGCATAAATGTAGAGAGAAACCTGGACCAGTGTCTACATTCCCTGCAAAGAGAAGCTTATGTTTTGGGGATAGTTCTGGTCTGAATTCAAAATACAGGGCCCAAGAAAGTCAGAGTTATCCTAAAACATCACAGACCTATCCCGTTAGAGGTATGTGGCAACAGGTCTCGGCGGGAAGAAGATGGAGAATGCATGATGGCACTTCCACACTGACCCTGCTGGCTGCCACCTGTTTATCAGGTGTGGCTTTGATGCCACTTTGAGCCTCATCCTCCTGTGGCATGTGGTTGTTTCCTCTTTTTGACTGTGTTCCATTCTGCTTTGCTTCACCAGTTAAACGTGTTAACAACTTTGTAAGACCACTTGGTCCTTGAAGGCAGTGAGTGTTTTATTCCCTGTGGGTTGCTTACAACATTTGTGCTGTTCCTGGTGGAGAGAAGAAATGCAGGGAACATTTATCCTTATGGTCTTTGCAACATTTCCTGCTTTAGAAAGTGAATTTCTAAGTATCCTTGGTATCAAGGCGGCTACAGTTCTTCACAGTTATCATTTCCTTCTAAAGAAGACTTAGAAGCAGCTGCCTTCATGAAACTTCGAATGACTGTGACTTACACGCCCTACCTGTCAAAAGTCCCACATTTTTGTAGGTTGTGTGTTATCCTTTTTGTTGTTGTTGTTCTTGTAGCCTCAGGTCGACTGTGGGATTTCCTTGGGTCTTTCACAACAGCTGTGTCCCTACTTTGAGACTGAGTGATTTTTGGGTCATTTATTTCCCAAGTTTATCTCTTAATAAGGAGTTTTACTATGGTTGGGCAAAGGAGGAGAGGAACCTTGGAATTGGTGCTGGGATATGTATACATATACAAACATGCACACACATAAAATGTATATGTATATGTGTATATATAATTATATATAAATATACATATATAGTATTTGTATAGATAGAAATGCATATGTATATGTGTATATAAATGTATGTGTACATACATAATATGTATCTATAATTATATGTACACATATGTATATGTGTGTGCAATATGTATATAATTATATATACATGTGTATGTGTATATATATAATATGTATATATAATTATATATAAATGTATTTGTATGTGTGCATGCATATATTTTTTCTCTTTTTAATCCTTGCAATAAAATGGAAAAACATCATTATTATCTCCATTTTTGATAAAAGAAGAGATTTTACCACTTCAGAAGTGAGTTATTTTGAATGTCAGATAACATAACCCCATCTCCTGTGGATGCATTTTTTTACCTAAAGTGGCTGAATAGGAAGTTGAACTCTATGTACGATAAATACAGACTCTACAATTAGGGTAATTAAAATAATGAGTCTGCACTCTTGTTCTTGTCCAAGGTCACACAGTCAGAAATCTGTGAACCTATAATTCAACCTCAGGTCTGCCTGATTCAAATGCTTCTAGTCCTTCCTGATTGAAAGGAAACAATAATGGAAGGCTGTGTTGAGGAACCAGAATTCTGTACCATGGGTCATGCTGAAAGCTTGGGGCGGAGCTAAGTGTCAGATTTGACTACATGCTTTAATAGGATCATACTGCTAAGGGGTTGGGAGATGGGTGGGAGGCTCTGAGGAGGAAGAGAAATCAGTGAAAGTCCTTGGTATTACGATATTCCAGGTGAAAGATGATGAAAATCTGGACTGATGCCCTGGGAATGGAGGATGTGATAACATGCTATCATTGCAAAGATAGAGTTCTTAGGACTCAGCCATGCGTTTGGGGAACAGTTAGGTCAATAATATGGCCTTCAGGTTTCTGTTGTGGGTGCTGGGAAGGCAGTGATGACCATTAACTGAGACAGGAATACAGACAGGAGCAGGGATTTAACTTAGCAGGGGAGGGAGGGGAGGAGAATGTGTATGATTTTGACATATTATCGTTGAAGTACTGGAAGTTCAAAGGTTGGATTTTTCTAGGAGGTCGTTGGATTTATAGGACTAAAGATCAGGAGGGAGGTCAGGATGGGATTAGGAAGGTTTGGATCCACTGGCACTTAGGTGGTAATGGAACTGTCAGAGTGGATTAAATTTCCCAGGAGTGGAATGTAGAGAGAGAAGGGAGCTGACAGTGGAACACTGGCAATGACCAAAATTTAAGGGGTAGAGTGAGACAGGACAGCAATGGCAGAGGTGGAGAAGATGCTGGCAGAGTGTTAGGAGAGGGTCAGGACTGGACCTTTTGCCTCAGTTTCCAGGCCAGAGAAAAGGAATATGCAGCTGCTGCTATTCTTGGCAGCTACCTCAGAAGAGTTCTAAGATCACCCTGTCTGGATTATTCATCCCTGAATTTCTGGGACAGTCATGATTTCCAACACTTTGTTCTGGGTCAGACCCCAAGCCCATATTTTTCATCAGATTTTGTGTCCAGGTTTTTGGTTTGGAAAATGTCATACATATACTGCTTATCAGCCTTCAGGAGTATGGGGTCTTCTCCTGTGCACCTGTTTTCCTTCAAGGGTTGATGGTTGGGACATTTTCTATCATGAGGCCAAAGTGCTAGGAGCCAGATGACTGCTGTAGGTGGGAAAGATAAACAGTGATAAAGGGGGCTCTGGGGCTCAGAACAGATGCTATGGTAGGGGGTGGGGCGTCTTGGGAGCCTTGAGGGAAAAAAGCTACAGGAATCTAGGGGAAATGAACCAAATGAACCTCTATTGGAAGGATTTAAACAAAAGATCAAGGAAGGATTTCAAGGTAGATAGTGTGTGTGTGTGTGTGTGTGTGTGTGTTTGTGCGCGCGCGTGCGCGCGCGCACACAGGAGAGAGAGAGAGAGAGAGAGAGAGAGAGGAGAGAGAGAGAGATTATTATCTAGCATATAGTTGAAGAGGGGATTTGGAAAGTTACTTCAATAGGCAATACCTGCCTGCTCCCCTTCTTACAAGTTTTGTTGCCAAAACAAGTAGGTTGCTGTGGAGGCAGCAGGGACCACATTGGAGTTGAAGTCCTTGGCTAAACACCCCGTGCCTCTGGATTTCACAGCCTAACACCCACATGGAGCTTGGAGAGGATGAGGAGCCTGTGTTTCCCTGCCCTACGGAAGGCCCTCCATGGACTCGGTGGGGGTTGGGGTTACAGAGACTAGGAAGACAAACCACCATGGGGCTGATCTCTGAGAACGGTATTTTCAGGCATTTCAGACCCGTGTCCCATTTTTACAACAAATATTTTGAAACACTCACTTTACTGTACTGAAATGAAATTCAGAGATAATGTGACCTGCCTACACACATAATTAAAATCAACATAATGCTCTGACTCTAATATAAAGAAGAAATAAATGGAGAGTAATTTATAACAAAATAGCATGTATTTCAATAAATGCTCGGGTACGACTACACTAGAGTTATAATGAAGTCATTGGATGCTTGCTTCCGTACATAGAATCACTGAGAGGCAGCTACAAAAGCAGACTGATACAGGTGTGTGTTGGCAATACAAACACTACAAATGGTATTGCCATTTATTATGTGATTTTTTTTAAATGGTGAATACTTTTTTGTAAGATCCTTTACAAAAGTCAGTCTTATAATCTACATGGTAGTTATGTGCTTAAAAATTCAGTCTATTGATGCTATGCAAAAAAGACTTTCTGCTTATATGTAGAATGAGTTTAGGTTCTAGGTGTGGTTAATGACAAATAGATTCTTCTCTATAAGAATGTCTGGTGGGGCACCTGGGTGGCTCAGTTGGTTAAGTGTCCGACTTCAGCTCAGGTCATGATCTCATGGTCCATGGGTTTGGGCTCTACACTGGGCTCTGTGCTGACAGCTCAGAACCTGGAGCCTGCTTTGGGTTCTGTGTTTCTATCTCTTTCTGCCACCCCCCTACCCCATCTCTCTCAAAAATAAATAAACATTAAAAAAATAAAAGAATGTCTGGTGACTGTTTCAAGCTGTGTGAGATGTGAAGTGACTTTCCATGGTACAACACAATATAGAATGACCAGCATTCCTGCCTCTGCCCACTAAATCCAGTATTGATTGCCTTGTTGCCCGAAATTTTCAAAATGCTCCCTAAGGGCCAGTAGCTGTCCTACTGATAACACATGTAAGGTGTCTAATAGAACACATATATGTGTATGTGTGTGTGTATGCATATAAAAAGTCTTGGTGGTGGCCAGAAAAGACCAATTCTGCTGGGAACTGAAGAGCTCCAGTTATGTTCTGTAATCAATTCTTGGGACCACAAGGAGCTGTCCCTGGTTCTGCTTAGATTTTGGTACAAGCTAATTTCATTCCTTCAACTTGGACCAGTTCTAAGTCCTACCGGCCACCACGACACCATTGTGATCCTGCCTTCCTGATTAAAGGCTCTAGTTACCAGCTTTAGCTTTCTCCATAATGTGAGTTATGTGCCAATGGCCAGGGCACCAGTCAGGCCTCCATGCCCTGCTTCAGACTGAGAACATCCTGGGTGGTGGTTTGGCTTTGGCTGAACCTTCTTGGTTGGATCCAAAGATAGAAGGGATAACAAACTAAGATATTTCATAAGAATAGCCTTGAGGAGGGATTCCATAAGTTATCTACCTTTTGGCTGGGAAGAGCATTGTTTTCTCACATTTGGATGTTCATAGCTTGTTCTGTATTTGTGAAAAGCCTGTCAGTGCCATACCTTCTGTAGCCAGAACTCTTCGTAGTATTTTCCGAAGCGTTGGGACTTGTGGCAGTTCATCTCAAGCATGGATGTGGCTGTGAGTAGTATTGGCTCATTTGGTGAGATACTTAATTCTCTTCAGTTTGCTTTTGATCCCTTTAGAACATCAAGGGAGAATCTCCGTTTGGGGCTAGTGTGTCTTTAATACCTTTCTAACACTTGATAATCTCCCATTTTAACAAAAAAAAGGTGGCTTCTGTCTCAGAGCCCACAGCAGGGGACAGTATTAAGACTTTAATGGCCTTGTTTTCCTTGCTTTGCTATTATTTTCATGATCCCTCTGCATTTATGGCAGGTGATGTAGATTTTCCATTTTGGTAGTAATACCAAGTTTTCTTCCAAAATCAATTAATTTTAGTAAAAAGAAGAGCCAATTTAAGAAATACACTGCATTTAGTACAGCTGTTTCACAGAAGCAGCTTGCAAAGAAGGTAGTGCAGCAAAGATTGAAGTTTAGGGAACATTGACATTTTGTATCATTCAAGGATCAGGTGCTGGGTGTAAAACAAGTTCTGGGGCAGAGGAAGGCCACAATTTCAGGGTATTGGCTGGTTGTCAGGTCATTAAATTATTGCTTTCTTGCACAGACCCACTCCAGACTATTTACTATTCTTGTTGCTGTCTTTGTCCCTGGATAGGAAAGCAGCATGTTAATGCCTCATATAATTGGTGATGGATGGCCCCAGCCTGTCAGTCTCTGACACTTTGAGTGTTCAGTAATTTCATTATCTGCCCATTTCTCTACTCTTTGCAGCCTAGCACTTATGACAAGGTGGCATTCATCCCTAATGACTTGGGCTGGGCTGGGATTCCCAGGAATCATTCTGTCTTTAGGAGGGCGAAATTCTTTGAAAGAAGGCATTCCCCCTCTTTTTTTTTTTTTTTTACTACTCAGTTTAGAACAAATTAAGAAGCTGGTCCAAGAATATTTGCTGCTGCAAAAATAGAAAAATAGCATAGGTAAAGAGGGCTGCAAAATGAAACTTTTAGTGACTAATGACAGTGCTTGAGTTAAATGTTTTCTAACTCAAGATGGAGCCAAAGGTTTTTTTTCCCTACTAAATGCATGTTTTAAAGCAAACATTGACGTAGGCTGGATGTCCACCAAATAAATAAGATTAAAGGAGCCCCATTTGACATTGGCTTGATGGCACCATACTGTTTGCTAGGCCAACCTTGGCCAATTTTGCTGCTCTGAAAAAGGTAGCAAAACCTTGAGTCTGAATCAAGGCTGATATATTTTATTTATTTATTTATTTTTATTTTTAAACATTTATTTATTTTTTGAGAGAGTGCAAGCAGGGCAGGGGCAGAGAGAGGGGGACAGAGGATCTGAAGTGGGCTCTGTACTGACAGGCTGACAGCAGTGAGCCCGATGTGGGGTTCAACTCACAAACTGCAAGATCATGACCTGAGCTGATTCAGCCAACTGAGCCCACCCAGGTGCCCCAGGGCTAATATATTTAATATATATATATATATTTAATGAGAGACAGTCCACAAGTATGCTGGGTACTTAAAATGTTGGCTGAAATTGTATGTCTAACTCCTATGCACCACATACATTTATTTCACCTAATCTTTACAGCAAACGTAGTTTCATACAGGTTAAGTCAATTGCCCCAAGTCACAGAGCTGGCAAGGTAGGACTAAGATTTGAATTTCACATCTCTCACCTATGTCTCAACATCCCAAATCCATATTTTTGGGACTTACCTGGCTTTTTCTTAGAAGACTTTTTCTAGCCTGGGTGGAAATAGTTCTTCCCACACTCTTGTTTTTAATTGCAAAACTCTCCCAAAGATAAGAACCACCCTGGGGCGCCCAGTGGGTTTAGTATTCGACTTCAGCTCAGGTCATGAACTCAAAGTTCTTGAGTTTGAGCCCTGTGTTGGGCTTCGTGCTGACAGCTCGGGGGAGCCTGGAGCTTCTTTGGGTATTCTCTCTCTCTCTCTCTCTCTCATTCTCTCTCTCTCTCTCTCTCTCTCTCTCTCTCTCTCCCCTTCCCTCCCTCTCCCTCCCCCACTTGTACTCTGTCTCTATCTCTCTCAAAAATAAATAAACATTAAAAAAAAAACCCTGGGAGATTGGAAAACAACAACAACAGCAACAACCAAAAACCCAACACCTTGAATGTTTGAACAAAAGAAAAAGGAAAAACCACACATATACATGTTTCTGGGCCCCAGCCCAGATCTACTGAATCAGTGATTCTGAGGGTGGGGCCCCATTATCTAACAAGCCCAGCAGGTGTATACAGTCATCAGGAAAGTTTGGGAAGCAGTACATAATCTCATAGTATAAACACATGGGTGATATTTAAAATATTTAATAGCCAGGAAAGGTCTGGGCTCTGACTAGTCTGGAAGGACCCTGGCTGTAGCTGGAGCACAGTTCCAAAGGTCTTCTCAGGGCCAAGCCTTAGCTCCTTGGGTACAGGATGCGAAACACGCTGGAAAGTCTAAGCAGTGGGTCTGGGGCTCTGTGGGTGGTAGTGGGACACAGAGAGGGCTTGCAGTAACAGCTTTTTACTAATGGGCCTAGGACTGTGTCAGTATTTAACTGACAAGTCTGTACCAAGTGAGCACCAGTTGAGAATCAGTCCTGATCCTCAACCCTCACATGAGAGACTGCAAGCTGGTGGTAAAGCCTTTTTCTTTAAGTTTCCTAAAATTTCTCAACCTCGAGCCATCTGCAGGAGAATCACAGGGAAGCTCTTTTAAAAAATGCAACTCTGCTATGATAACACACCTATTAGAATGGTGCAAATCCAAAACGCTGACAACACCAAATGCTGACGAAGGTGGGAAGCAACAGGAACTCCCGTTCACTGCCGCTGGGAATGCAAAATGGTGCCGCCACTTTGAAAGACGGCGTGCCAGTTTCTTAGAAAACTAAATGTACTCTCACCATCCGATTTAGCAAAATTTGGTATTTAACCAAATGAGTTGAAAACATATGTCCACACAAAAACCTGCATATGGATGTTTATAGCAGCTTTGTTCATAATTGCCACAACTCGGAAGCAACCAAAATGTCCTTCAGTAGGTGAATGGAAAAATAAACAGTGGTACATCCATACAATGGAATAGTATTTGGTGTTAAAAAGAAATGAGCTACCAGGCTGTGAAAATACATGGAGGAACCTCAAATGCATATTATTAAGTAAAAGAATCCAATCTGAAGCAGCTATATACACTGTATGATTTCAGCTCTATGGCATTTCCAGAAAAGGCAAAACTAATGGAGACAGGAAAAAGATCAGTGTTCACCAGGGGTTAGTGGAGAAGGGAATAGGTAGAACACAAGGGATGCTTAGGGAAGTGGAAAGATCCTGTCTGATACTGTAATGGTGCGCACACATCATTATGCACCTGTCAAAATCCACTGACTACACAACACCAAGAGTGAATGTAAACCATGGGCTTTTGGGTTATACTAAGTCAGTCACTGAAAGACCCTGTGCATATCAATTTCCTTCTACTCCTGGTTACTCTGATGTTGATATTACCCCCCACCTTAAGCTACTAGTTTCAGAAAGCACCTGTGCTATGAAGTATTCCCTGATTCAGCTAGCCGGGACTGATTCTTCCTTCTCCTAAATTTGTAGAAATTGGTGACTATTGTATTGCTCATTTTCAATCCATGGATTTTCACTTCTTTTAATAGAGAGAGTGGTAAGGGGCATATAGCCAGATGGTCCTGGGTTCAAATCCTGTTCTTACCACTTATAGTTGGTGTCACCTGGAGAAGTCACTTAATCTGTCCATACCCATGCTTCCTCATCTGTAAGCAGGGGAAAATTAAAAGGACCTGTCTCATTTGAAGCTTAGGGCTACTAGGTTAAGGCACCATAGCTTTTATTATTTGTTTTTGACTTTCCTGTCTCCCCTGGAGAGAAATAGTGTGGGGGATTGGACAGGCTCTATAGCCAGACAGATCTTTGAATTTGACCTTGGAAAAATTCTTTAACTTTTTCAGACCATAATTTCCTCATTTGTAAAATGTAAATAAAAATGCCTACCTGTGGCTATTTTTTTGATGGTGAAAAATACGCCTGTAAAAGGTCCAGCCCTGTGATCGGCTCAGTCTGTGCTAATGTCTCTTTTGTGCCTGTCACTCATGCTGCCGTAAACACAGTGAGTGTGTGAATAAATGAATTATGTATTGTGCATAGTGCAAATGGAATCTTTGAGGGTAAGATACGAATCTGCTGTGAACATAATTTTTACAACTTAGGACTTTCATCTGGGTATATATGTTTGGAAGCAGAGCCTGAAAAGAGAAACTAAAGCATTGAGGCATACATTTAGTTCTAAGACCGGAATTGTACATAAATTTACAGATATGTAAAAGCTCACAGTGTCATTGTAGTATATGGCAAGGGCAAGCTTCAGAAGATCCTGTTTAAAATTCGAAAGTTTCACTTCTGGAGGTCTTAAGTTTAAACATGGATAAGAATAGAACTTACAATGATTTTGAAAGATCCTGGCTTCTTTGATGCTAAAATGGGATTTGTGTTCTCTGAGATCTACTTCCATTGCCAGCTCACTAAGCAATTGCTCACATTCTTTCTTTTCACTTTATTATATTTTAAGACATTTTAAATATTTTGGTGAGTCATTCTTCTTGGTAATTAGATGTGGTGATTAGAATAGCTTTTATATTCCAAGGCATTTAGTTTCTTTTGTACACCTCAACATCATCATTTTCAGTAATGATCTAGTATTTAACAGTGGTTTCACGATACTGGATCTGTGAAGCCAAGAGAAAGCAAGCCTGTCAGGTGATGGGAAAGGAGGACCAAAACCCTCCTTATTCTGGCTATATTTAACAATTGAATCATCTAAGATGGGAGAATAGAAGAGAATAGAAACTCAGTAGCACTTGCAACACCATTAGGATTTATGGGGTTTATACACAATTGTTTTTCAACATTTTGTAATAGTTCTTGGCATTGAGATAGTACTTTTCAGCCTGAGCTGATAGACCTCTTTGGGATTTAAAGAACAAGAT
Source organism: Acinonyx jubatus (assembly GCF_027475565.1). Taxonomy (NCBI): domain Eukaryota; kingdom Metazoa; phylum Chordata; class Mammalia; order Carnivora; family Felidae; genus Acinonyx; species Acinonyx jubatus. Next base: position 61,379,185 of record NC_069393.1, read on the forward strand.
ACTAGGCTGAGGTTTCCCTCAGAAAGCAACGGGCTCATTCTGGGAATATCCTGGAGGCAGCAGTGCTGGGAAGTGGAGAATGTGTAGAACTGTGACATCCCAGATCCAAGTCTGAAGCCCAGATGTAGCAAAAGAAAAGAAAGGGAAGGAACTCTGTGCTGCCATAGTGTAGTCCCAGGATCCATTTGGGAACTATGGAGCATCTACAGAATCACTTTTCCTAAGAAATGAAGCATAAACAGAATCTGTTTCCATTCAAAGCTATGAACAACTTCTGGTCATTGAAAGAGGTCATCATTCTGGCATTGGGGCCAAGTCATGGGCTCAGAGATTTGGAGGTAGTGTAGGAGGCACTGAATTGAGGGTTTCCCCCTACTTTTTCTCTTTTCTTCCTACATATGTCATTAGCTAGGTCACAGGGGATCTGTAACAGTGACACTCATGGTGCCGGGGCTTGAACAGGATGGAGATTTCTTTCTCTCCCATGTCTGGTGTAGGTGGGTGGCCCAGGGAGGGGAGGTGGCTCTGCTCCACAATCTCATCCTAGAGGCCCAGGCCCCTTCCATTTTGTTGCCCTATTAGCCTCTAACTTTGTCCTTTTCACATGGTTGAAGCTAGCCATTGTCTTATCCATGCCTGTAGTGAGTGAGAAAGGGAACAGCCCATTTCTTTTGAAGGAAGTGATGCAGAAGCTGGACACACCACTTTCACTCACATTCTACTGGCAAGAGCTGAGTCATCTCAAGGTCACTTCTAGCTGCAAGGGAGGCTTTGAAATGAAATCTCTACGAGGGGTTTCAGCTCTCAAAGGAAGAGAGAGAAGTGGGTAATAGAGTTGGTTGTCTTTGTCACAGATCCAATCCCTTTCTGAGTTGGTGGCCTTCTGATTCTACTGTCAGATCCCATAGTGCCTCACTTTCCTCAGTGAGGCTGCCTTTGGGGGATGGAGGGGCTGTAGGGCTGAGCATTCAGGCTCCAGACCTTTCCTCAACTAGCTCACCTTGATTTTACTTGTTATATGCATTGGATTTCCACATTGATTTCCCTTAAAGAAAGAATGTGTAAAATATTTTTAAAAACCACTGCTGTAAGCACTTTCTATAATCCTCTATATTACCCATCACTGGCACTTTTTTTTCCTTCTACCTTATCACCTTTCTCCCTTTCTGGGTATCTCTGGGTTGCTGTTTATAAGGAATGCATCTAATGCTCCTGCGTGAGTTCCCAGGCTCATTTAACTCACTCAGGCTCTTACTGCAGGTGAGTGACCCCATTATTGCTTCTGAATTCTCATGAAAGGCAGTATTTTGTTCTTGATCGTTTTCTCCTCTAGCTCTTTCTTGGAGGGCCCTCCTCCAGGGCTCAAGGTCTCTGTCTTTGACTAAATTTACAGGTGTCACAGAGATCTTTCACTGTCTCCTAAAACCGGTTTCAAACCCCAGGGAAAGAGCCATTCTGTCATCACTTAACCACACAATGCTGGGACCCAGATCAACCCTGAGGAATAGTTCTTGGATGTCAGTTCCCAGGTTGGTGGGTATACATTTCCCATTTAGCTCCAGTTATGTAATAACCATATTGGGGTATAAAACATTCTATTGTTTAGTGCTTTATAGTTCTCATGGAGCTATCTTATGGAGCATCTCATTTGATTCTAACAAGCACCTGAGAGTAGGAATTTTAATCATTCCTATTTTAGGGTTGAGGAGACAGGTGATAATCAAAGGTTAAGGAAGTTGGTCCGAGTCAGCACAACTACTAGGTGGCAGAATCAGGATTTGGACTTAGGTCGTCCAGGCTCTCCTTTCATCTACATAAAATCTTGCTTATATGGACTGTAGAGAGGATGAAATAGGTTATTAAAAGTTTATTTAATGGTCCTTACTTCATGGGAGGGGCACAAAGTAAATATTAGTTTCCTTCTTTATCATACCTGGTACTTTTGTAAAGGTGCCTCATTTCCACCTTTACACCTTTCGTCTATTCTTATAGCCCTGGAAATAGGCAAGGTGGGCATGATTAAGTCAATAATCCAGGTACAGATACAGAGGGTAAAACAGATGAAATGGCTCACATAATTAGCAGCAAAATCCACCAACTGAAGCTTAGTTGTGGTTCCTTTCCATGAACTTGGCTGCATTGTGGAAGTGGGATCCTAATGTAGTTATATTCAATATTCAGAAGTTAACAAAGCTCCTCATTGAGATAGGATAAGATTTGGAAAACTGGTATCATTCAAGAAACCAGAATAGATGCCACTTCATATGAATTGGGCAACTTACTTGATTTCTACCAGAGGTGGACTGGCTGGTAGGTATGAGCTTCCTGTGCTTTAGGAAGGCTTCAACTCTAGACACTCCAAAGTTTCATTAATTCTTTCAAACAAGTAGGGTTTAGATAAGCATATAAATAGGGGAAGACAAATCATGAGTTGTCACCCTTAGCCAAATCTTAGGTGCTGCATGGGAGTCATTTAGTTTTCTAATACAGTCCACCCCAATCTAATGAGCACCTGTTCTGTTTGAATCATGGAGGGGGGGGGTGGCTATAAACCGTGATCTTTGTGCTTCAGTTTTGTACTCTTGAATAGAAGAGGAGTAGAGCTAGGATTCTAAACAGAATATTTATGACTAAGTCCAGGTCATTCCACCATTCTAGGTTGGAATCCTCTGAGTTGATTTTCTGTGTGCCCAGAGGTTAAGTCTAGGCATAGAGAGATAGGGAGCATAGTTACAGGTGACCCAGTAGGAGTATGGCTAGTGCCCTCCAAGAACAGCAGCACAACATTTGATTGTGACTAATGATGAAGCCCTTGAGCTCTCTTCAGTTGGAATAATCATTCTGGTGGCATTTCAAATCAGAACAACTATTTTGGAAAGCAGCATGACAGGTTGTACCCAAAGCTATAGCATTGAGCATGGCTTTTGATTAAGTAATACCACATCTTGGAATTTATCCTAAGAACTTGCCCTCAAATGAAGAGATGCTAGGGGCATGAAAACAATCACATTTAAACCAAAAAGGAAACATAATAAGGTACATTCCATGATAGAAGTAATGATCATTATGAAGTCTTTAAGGAAAAATGAGAATACATTTATGATAGGTTAGGTGAAAACAAAAAGATAGCTCAAAAGGGCATATGTCCTTGATCACAGATCTTTACAAAGGTCTACATTTCATCCAGTCAGAAAGGAATCCTAAATATGGGAACAGTTATAAGAGGCTAATGTGATTATGTATTTTTTTTTTCTTCCCAGAATTGTCTCTGGTGTTCTATGGTTTTTATAATGAAAGCATATGGAAGAGAACTAAGGGATGTGTGCCAGGGTAGGGTTTGCTCTGAGCTGTTGAGACCCTTCTACTTCAGTTTATGACAAACTCTGGGAAACTCCCTGGGTCCCTGGGCTTTAGGGGCAGAGCCAGGTTCCACAGAGCCTGCAACCCAACTCTTCCTGCATTCTGAGTGCTTCCGGGAAAACATCCTAGGATGTGCACCCCCAGGCTACATTTACAGACACTTCTGGACTGTTGCTCTTGTTACAAACTTTTAAATTTTTAACTGAAGTTTAGTTGACACACAATCTGAATATTCATCTTAAGAAACTCTCTCATTCTAAAATCTCTTCACTAAGTTCCCTGTACAGGTTGTGTGTGTGGTTGGGGGTGGGGCAGAGAGGGCTCTATTTTGTTTTTGGAGGCATCAGCCTACCACCGTTTATATTTTCAGTCTTAGCTGAGGGATACTGTAGAACAAATTAGGTGTTTTTTTTTGGTTTCTTGATCCATGGAGAGGCTTTAGGGGATCCACGAATACCCTGAGATTGAGTGGAAAATTGTGTGTTAAGTGTATGCTTCTGTGAAGAGAGGATCTATCATTTCATCATCTTCTGTAAGAGCTCTTTGAGCCTCTAAATTGAGAACTGCTCTGAAGGCTCAATGCGAGGACAAATGAAGAGATACCTAGACCAGAAGGGGACATGAGTGGCCTTGTAAAAGTTTAAGAATCCCCTGTTGGGAGCATCTCCTGCTGATGGTGGGGGGGGGGGGGGGCGGGGAGGCAGTTTGTCTCCTCCCAAGTGCTTTCTCCATCTCTCTTCTCCTTATTTTTTTTTTAGCCTGAGTTTGGTTTTTATAGCTGAACTTTGTGAATATGAGGGTGACAGCCCAGAAGTTAAAATCACTCTGTGGCTTCCAACACTTGCTGTTCTCCCAGCTTGTAACAGATGGATTTATCGCTATTATTCCATAGAATATGATGCATGATGAGGTCGTCCTCACACCAGAAAAAAAAAAAGCCTTCATAATTTACCTTCAAATCTGGGTTTGAGTGAGTGCTGGGAGGCCTGATTCTGCCATGGTGTGAAATGGATTCCCGGGAAGGGGTATGGCTCAGTTGTCTGACCTTTACAGCATATTTAAATACATATTATGGTGTTCACGGTAGTAAATAATATAGCTAAGGTTATGCACAGAGGAGAGCTGAGGGAAACATTTGCAGTAAAGCTGTGGGCTGCCCTGGCGGGGAGACAGGCACTTGGCTTTGAACTAGAATTTGGGATCTGGGTGGGGGAGTGACAGCAAATATTTTCCGCATGGGTGCCAGTTACTTTAGCACTGACGGAACGAAGATTCCCAGAGCTTCTAGACAAAGTTGGTTCCATTGATTCAGGGTACGTTCTACTTTTATGAGTTGATGGAGGACATAAAGGTGGACCTTCATTTATTTAGTCATTCACCAAACATTTACTTAGCACATGCTGGGTACTTGGCACGATTTTACATACTGGGGATGTAAGGACATGGCTTCTGCCTTCAAGTAGCTAACAGTAAAACTGAGATGGATATAAATAAATAAGTTATAATAATGTGCAAATCAGTGGAAGCATGCACGCAATATGAATAGGGTAAAAGAGGGACTGATTAAGGGAGTTATTAGTTCCGTATGGAGGGGCCTCAGGGAGAGGTGGAAGTTTGGAGGTAAAGATATGACTTGTGTTTTGAAGGATGGATAGGAGTTCATCTGTAATGGATGGCTGGGAAGGACATTCCAAATGGAGGAAAAAACCTATGTAAAGGCCTGGAGGCAAGAGAGGGAAAGGGGCATGGGTGAAGGTGGTTTGCATTGTCTTCAGGTAAGTGAGAGGGTAGGAACTGTTGGTATATGGGAAGACTGGCGCCCATTATAAATTGGCATCATGTGCTGTTATTATTAAGGAAAACAAACTAACATTTGCTGAATGCTTACTCTGTACCATATCTTCTATTGAGTACTTCAGATGCATCATGTCATTAATGTAAATAACAATTCTGTGAAGTAGGTACTGGTATTGTCTCTATTTTATAGTCAAGGAAATGGAAACTCAGAAGTAAAGTAACCTGTTAAAGGTCACACAGCAGAAATGGGTTGATGGTAACTTAGAGAAGTGTTGGTGATAAAGACTGAGAAGTAAATGGATTTGAGAAATATTTAGGTGGAAAAGTCAACAGAACTTGATGCATTGGATATAGAAACATGTAGGAGAAGACAAGGGAGGATTTGAGGATGATTTCTAATTTTTTGTCACATGCAGTGGGAAGGATAATCCTGTCATTCACAGACTACTGGAGGTTCTGGGAGGGAGAACAAGAGTTCCATTTTAAGTGTGCTGGGTTTTAGATACCTTTAAGATATATAAATGGAGATTTAAAAGCTGAAATAAAGGTCCATTTGTCACACATCTCCCATGACTCAGTGGCTTAAAAAAACACATTAAATTGGCTTAGAACTGTGTGAGTCAGCAATTCAGGCTGGGCCCAGCTGGTCAGTTGTTCTGGTCTTGGCCGGTCTTCCTCATGCACCTGCTCTCCCGCACACATCAGCCGGTGGCGGGGCTACTGGGGGGTGGCCGGTCGCGTGTCTCTCCTTCCATCAGACTAACCTCAGATTGTGCTTCTGGAGGCTGGGTAGGGCTCTTAAAAAGCAAGTGGAAACACGGCATCTCTGGGAGCCTAGGCCCAGAACTGGGGCACCATTGCTTCTGCCATATTCTTTGGAGGAAAACGAGTCAACACCAACTCAGATTCAAAGGGTGGGATAACGGTTTCTGGCTCTTGATGAGAGAAGCTGCAGGTCACAACTTGAAATGCAGGTACCCGGAGGTATGACAGCCAGGGCTGTGGGTGCAGGCGGTCGGCCACCCAAGAGAACAAGGCCCCTCTGTGCTTCTAGAGTACGTCTTCTGCCTTCCACCTCCCAGCTCTTACTCATGTCTTACCCATCCTCGTTTAATAAGCATCTTGTGGTTGTCTGCTGTGTGGGTTGGCCCTCTGCTAGTTGCTGGGGATACAGAAGGGAATGCATCAGAGGCTTGGCACTTAGGCTGAGGGAAGTCATGTACCTGTTAGTGGTGAAGGCGAGGCCACTCTGCACATCCCAGACCCTACCCAGTGTCCTTTATCTGACACTCCCTCAATGTCACCAAGGTGGCAGCCCCGGCCCCCTGGAGAAGGGTCTGCTTCCTGTAGGTGTGCAGGAAATGTGTCACACACCAGTGGGATGGGTTATTTCTGAACATGCTTCAGACAGAAAGCATGCTCTCATTTAAGCAGAGCCATATGCCACATCTTGAATGTTAAAATTTAGCCACCACTGAATCATCTAGAGATGAAATAAAGGTTATGAGATTTTTAAAGCAGAGATAAAGGCCCTTCAATTCTATTTTTATAGCATTTCTGACTATAAAAGAAATAGGAGTATCTATCATAAGAAATTAGAAAATATGGAAACTTGTAATGAAGAAAATAAAAATTCCACTGTCATGCACTGAGGATTATGTCAACACACATGAACATTTATTTTGTAATAATATAAAAGTTATAGTAAATTTTTGTGTTTAACATTGTCTTTATATAGAATATGCATATATCCATATGATGTATTTTTAAAAAAACTTTTGTTAGTATTATGTATAGTGTTTTATGGATTGTATTTTACCCTTGACATTGCATGATTATACCTTATATTCAATATTACAAAATAAGAATGTGAGATTACAATTTTAATCCATCATATGGAAGTACCACAGCTTAATTAACCTTCCCTTGATTATTGGCATTTATGTTGTTTCTGGTAGTTTGCTGTTATAAATTATGCTCTTGTGTCCTTCCTGGCACCTAAATCATTGCGGGCATCTGATTGTTTTGTCCAGACATTGTCTTAGAATTTGCTGCACAGGGACAGAGGGTACATGCAAGTTTTAAAGATTGTGGAGAGATAGTGAGAAATGGCTTTGTAGAAAGGTGACAGAACAGTTACTGTCTCATCCTCTGAACTTCCTTTGACTCAAGAACTCTCTAAGGTGGACATTGTGGAAACTTGCCAGCAAGTATTTGTTTGTTTATTGTTTCCTTCTTTCAGTTTTTCACTCATTTGTTCATCAAACATTTATAGAGAGATAAAGTATGTAGAGAGAACTAAAAATGTCTAAAATGGATAGTCCCCCAACTTCATGCATTTGTCAAAACTCAAAAAACTGTATGCCAAAGTAAGTTTTACTATATATACATTTAAAAAATAAATTTAAAAAATGACTAAGACATGTCCATAGCTCCAAGGAACTTGAAAGGCAGTGAGGAGGAGAAGACACGCGCACCACAATTCCAACACAGGATGACATATTAAAATGCCATAGAAGGGAAAACATTTCTTGGCACATTTTGTGTGCCAGGGACCGGGACAGGTGTTTGACGCATTCCTTTCTTTGCTCATTTCCTGGGAATAGGAAGATGGAAAGCCAGAGTGCGTGCTTTCAGAGGCCGCAGCTTCTGAGAATCAGACCTGCAAACCATCACGAGCGGGACAGGGTAGTTGCTGTAGCAGGTGTGCATGGAAGAGGAAAGAGTCGGCCTGGGGCAGCTGTGGCTGGCTTCTGAGAAGCCAGGGGGTTTGATAGGAGACAAAAAGGAAGAATAGTGCTTTGCCTTGTTTCTTCCTCACAATTGCCTGGAAGGCAGGGGCCTCCTACTTGGTTCACAGAGGAAGAAACCGAGGCTTATCGCAGAGGTTAAGTGACTGGTCCAAAGTCACCCGCTGAAAGTGGCAGAGTCACGAATTCCACCTAGATCTGTACTGTCTGTCCTAGTCACTGGGCCCCTAGGGAGGAGCTGGGGTTTAGGATGAGCCTAACATGGAACAGGGAAGAAAGAGAACTGGAAGGGGGTCAGAAGTGGAGTCAGTGGAGAGCAGAGGTTCATTTAGGGGAGTAGCGCGGGGAGGTGATGGGGGAGCCAGACATCAGAGGGGCTTGCATTCTAGGCTGAGGGCCACAGGCCTTAGTAGGTAGGAAAGTGATTGATACTGTGAGAACAAGGAAGTCGTCTGCCGAGACAGGTGCATCAGGAAAGATGAATCTGGCAGTAGCACCCTCGAGGGTTAGATGAGGGCTAGGGGAGACTCGGATCTCTCTTGGAGAGCCGTCCACAGACACGTGTTAGTGGGGGACGGTGGTGCATCCTAGCCCGAGATCGGTCCCCACCTAGTTAGGCACATCCTTAGTTATTCCAGGATTTTGTTTGCTATGGAAATTCTCTTATCAATTTAGTCAGAACAGTAGAAAAAACTGTATGAACACCCCTGTTGATGGGGGTGTTATAGTTAGGTAGTGGGAATCTGAATTTTAAGTCTTTTTTTTTTTTTTTTTTGTAAGCAGTGGAAGGAAGAACCCACCTCTTTATTTTCTCTAGTGCCGTGGCTTGTCCCCACCTCCAACTCCAGGACACCGGCAATGCAACCTTTAGCTCCAAAATTATCCTCAGGATAGTTTTCTTTTTCCATGTCCTACAAGGCCCCTGCATGCTTCACTCCCTTCCCAGCTTCATCTGCTGATCTGCCACCCTCCAGCCTCTCTGACTTTTTGTTTGTTAAGTGTGCCAAAGTCTTTTCAGCCTGAGGGCCTTCACCACTACTGTTTCTTGTGAGGGCTGTGGTTTCCCTTCTGCTGTTCTTTTAGTGGCCAGCTACTTCTCATGATCCATTCACTGTTTAGAAAGGGCATTTCTGATCTCTGGATGTGACAGATAATCCCTTTTGCTATTTGTTAATTCAGAAAATTTCTTTGCAATTTGTAGGTATACATTCATTTCTTTGTCTAGTTTAAAAGTCTCATCTTTACTATAGATTTAATACTTCCTGAGAGCAGGGACAGCTTATTTTATGCACTAATATATATATACGTGTGTGTGTGTGTGTGTGTGTGTGTGTGTGTGTGTGTGTGTACCTGGCTCAGGAGCTGGAACATAGAAGAGGCTTCATTAATATTTGTCTAATGACTGAACCTGAGACCTTCCATTTCTGTGGCTATATCAGCTCATTGCGAGTGTGACTGGGTGAGAGTATATCACACGTCCTCAGAGCAGGAAGGCTTTCCTTTCTTCAAGGTTGGGCACATTGGGTTGGTCCTTCCTGTACCCCTTGGTCTCTCTTCAGGGGTGGGTGGCAGTGATGGCCCCACATGAGAACATTCCTCTGGGCTGGCAAAAAAAATATGTTAAAGGAAAATACTCCATTTCTTCCATGAAACAAAATTTGTAAGCAGGACAACAAAGTTTTCATGGGTTTGTGGAGGAAAAGAGAAAGAGGGTATTTTATCATTGTCCACATTTTGACATTCTAAAACCTGTTTCTTCAAGTAGGAAAAAAATCTTTTATTGATAAAGTATATCTGGGGGAGTCACTTTTTTTGGGGGGGTTCTATGAATAGTTTAGGAAAATGTGTAATTTTTTTCACCCCGTTCCAGAGTAACTTTGCATTTACCAAATAGAAATTGGTATGTGTTCTCTCTTAATCACGTAACGTTCTGCTAGAATATCCCTCGTTTGAATAGCTTCCAAGTTGCTTGTCACTCAGTGCAGCCCGAGAGGTGGTGTTTTGAGGGTCAAGACATGTTGAGGAAGTGAAATCAGCTTTCCTTTTATGTTGGACACGGTGTTCAGATGCTTTCTGCTGTCTCTCCTGACCTGCAGTGACATGTGTCGCTGGCCTTTTGTATATTTCTTCCTTCCCATCTTCCTCCCCTGCTCTTAGTCTAAGGGCACACACCACCCAAAATAATGGAGCGAGACCCTTCTCAAAATCCAGGCTTTTATGTTGACCCAGCCTCAGCTGTCCCTAACTCAGATCCTGTGTTTGAGATCTGCTGGCTGTTCTGGCTCATCATACCTCTGCCTTTGTAGGTTTTGTTCCCTTCGCCTGGAATTCTGCCCCCTTCCTAGCCCTTCACCGACTGCGGTCTCCTTATGGCTACACCTTATTCATCCTCTTAGGATTCAGCTCAGCTAGTAATCCTCCTCCTGGAAGCCTGCCGAGACAGCCTTTTCTCCTTACTGACAGCACTTTGTGCTGATGTCTGTCAGAGTCACTCTCTTTATGTTGCTATTGTATGTTCATGTGTCTAACTCACTAAATGTGAAATACTCTGTAGGAAGGGCAGGACCAGGTCTAATTTATCTTTGTATCACTAACACATATTAGATATGGCTTATCAATGAATGAACATGGAGAATATTTTATTTGTTTCAAGACCTTTGCCAAAATAAAACATAGCAAGTTAATTATTTGTACCTAGCTCCGATTTGTAAGTCTTTCAGCATTATTCTATCTTGTAAATATAGTTGATAATTATCCTGCCTTTTCTCTTAACCTTCATCATTAAATCCTAATGGAGCCCCAGTCTGTGAATCAGTTCAAAGATGCTCTCTGTGGAGGCACTTGGAAGAAGAGGGAAGACACAATCCCGCTTTTCAAAAAGCTGGCAGTCTAAAAGGAAGAGGCAGGACAGACAAACAGTTTTAACAGAAGAATGTATGTGCATGGCGATCGCTGATACGTCAGCTTAACCTCAGCGGTAAATAATGGCTAACCACCGTAGTGAAGAACAATGTGGAAGTCAGCCACTGGGCATCCTGTAATATAATGTTCTTGGAAACATTTAAATATAAACAAATAAAGATTTGAAGTTGGTATACAAAGTAGATTCATCATGATCCCAGTTCACTTAAAAATAGTATTCCATCCTGATTGTCATTTATGACCATCTATACAGGGGCGTATATTTGCATTTCCACAATTACATATTAAATAGACACGTATTTTTTAAAGGTAGACTTTAGGCTAAGTCAATACATAAAACAAAAATAGTTTTTCATTATGTATCTAACTTTGTAGAATATAATCTCATTAATACCAAACACAGGGTTATCAAGTGGATATACATATTTATACGTAGCTATAATAAGCACAACATTCTTTTGCTCTAGTTTGTAACTTAGGTATGTTTCTACATTTTCCCCCTGTATTAATACAGGCATGTAGTTTCAGTTCTCAATTTGTAGTAACAATGTGGAATCCATCATAGAATATGCTATTAATTGCTTGAATATGTCTGTGCTGTTGGGTATTTAGGTTGTTTAATTGTTTTTTTTCCCCCTGTGAGGGACGGCAGTGTTATGAACATTTCCATACAAATAGCTTTTTTCTTTTTTACTTTTGAGTGATTTCTTTGGGATATAAAAGTATATTACCGAAAGTGGAATTAGCAGGGTAATGGGCATAAATAGCTTTGGCATTCTGCTAGAATGTTCCCTGGCAGGCCTGGGCCAGCATACAGGATAGAGGATCCTGGTTTCTTTGGGGTATCTGCATACTTCATAACTTTAGAATTAATTTTCACTAATTCAGATGCATTTCAGAAATGAGTTAATTTGCTTTTCTGTTTTCTGTTGAACGTGGGCTGCTAGGCAGGTGTCCTGCTTTGGTTTTCTCTGCATTTCTTTGTGTATGAACTACTGTCTTTTGCTTCCAGATATCCTTGCTCTGGTGCCTTCAAGCACAGCCTTGGGTCTTACACCCAGATGGTTATCCTTTCCAGTATGAGGAAAAACAGAACTGAGCTACATCAGTTTGTTAATTGTTTTTCTTATATTTATCCTTTCCCTCCTGGCTCATCTCCACACTACACTAATAATATCCATCCCGGGTCCTCCTGTGTGCAGGCAGTTTGTGAGCTCAGTGCATTCTTAGCTGTGCCCACAGGGCCAGGAAGGGATTGGCTTCTGCTCAGTCACCTTCCAGACCCACCAGAGGCTTTTACACATCAACTTTTGTTAAGGAAAGAGCAAGGCTTTGAGGACCGGCTGGACTTGAATCCCAGCTCTGCCCTGTGTGACCTTTGGAGGTTTCTCGGCTCTGTGAGCTTGAGCTTTCAGAGCGGGATGCTGGGGAAAACCGAACCCGGTTTGCATCAGATTGGTACTACTTAGAGTGGTCTCTCTCCACTTCCCACCTCATGCCACTCACCTCTCATCCTTCTCGCCTCTACCTTGTAAGAGAAATGGAACCTTCCGGAGCTAATTCTGCATACCAGCTACCATTGCCCAGTTTCTTTCTGTGTGCCAGACACTGAGTTGATTCACGGTTTTCCTCTTTGTTCCTCACTGCAGGCCTATGAGGTCGATGTGCCTGTGTGGAGGGAGACGGGGAGGCTCTGGGGGCTGCACAGAAGTGGCGGTGCTGGAATGTGAACCCAGGGCTGTCTGCTTTCAGGATTTGGGCTTTAACTACTATAACACTTAGTCTTTAGGGGATTGCTGTATCCACTGGTATATACACCGGGAGCTCAGGGTTGCTTTGCTCTTGCATGCGTCCAGCCAACAGAGGTTTGTTGAGAACCTCCTATGTGCCAGGAGGCCCATCGTCCTCAGCATCCAGTGGGCGCTCTCCTATGCAGGCACTGCTGTCTGGAGAAGATGGGCTCCATGAGGTGGGGCCACCTTGCAGCACAGGAATGTACTACTGGAGGTGGCTTGTAGGCCCCAGTGGGTATCTGGCAGGATGTGTCCCACCCTTGGGTGGGGTTTTTTTCATGTCGCACTCATGCTGCTCAGGGCTGGGTTCGGTAGAGACTACTGGAAGATTTGAGTGATGCTCATAAGTGGAAAAGAAGCTGGGCCCCTGCTGAGCCATAGATCTCAATGCAAAAGGCCCTTAAAGTGGGGGTTCGTTCTTCTTGTGCTGGGGTGGCTGGGAGTCAACACTTGGGAGCCATTAGTGGATGCTATGTGGCTGCCCTTGGCCCTGCTCCTGTGTTTCTTGTGCCCCCCTCTCCCCCACCCCTGTCACCTTCCCCCAGACAATAACTACTGGAGGGGCTGCTCATGCAGCTCTTGATTATCTTGAGTCACTGGAGGTCTGGAAATAAATCTAGCTTTCCAAGAGGCGTTGTGCCATCTGGCCTCCTCTGGAGGTTCTTGCAGATGACTCAGGTCTGCTTAGGAACAGAGCCCTGAGCAGCCGGTGGCCCCAGTACAGTTATGGAAGGGGTGACACCTCTGGGCACAGATCTCAGTGCATGAGGGGTAGAAAACAGAATCTGCATTTTTTTAAATAAGTTCCTTAAGCGGGTCTGATTCCTCTGGTCCACGACCCACACTGAAAGAGGTTCTCACCTTTTGGACGCGTATGTTGTGTTTATGTGGAAAAACACACATGCTATATATAAACTGTATCTCCATCTCACTTTCTCTCTCTGACTCTCCCCCTCCACCGTAATCTCCCACTCACAGCCTCCCACCCACTAACCTGTCTCAGTAGGTGCCCCGTCTTTCCCTCACGTGCCCACAATACCTGAGAATCCCTTGGCACATTTTAGGTATTGGGCACATGCTGGCTGATTGAATGATCCCTTTCCTGTGATTCTAGGCTTCACTTTTCTTTGAAGTCCCGTACTGTCTACCTAAACCCCTCAGTGTCCTGGATGGTAGGAGACAGGTGTGTGTTCCTTCCCTTTCCCCGGATCACCTGTGACCCAAAACCTGCTCTTTTGAATCAAAGTTCCAAGTTTAGGAGAAAAACTAGAGCCTGCCATCCGAGCACTGTGAGGTAGGTGGCCTGGAAGCAGAAACTGGAGGTGGAGTGAAACTCAAGATGTGGAGGTGGAACCTGGGGGTCGGGAGAGCAGAGAGGTGGGAGGGAACCATAGAAGTGCCCTGTCCTCAAACTCAAAATGGATGAAGGACCTGAATGGGAGACAGGAAGCCATCGAAACCCTAGAGGAGAAAGCAGGAAAAGACCTCTCTGACCTCAGCCGTAGCAATCTCTTACTCGACACATCCCCAAAGGCAAGGGAATTGAAAGCAAAAATGAATTACTGGGACCTTATGAAGATAAAAACCTTCTGCACAGCAAAGGAAACAACCAACAAAACTAAAAGGCAACCAACGGAATGGGAAAAGATATTTGCAAATGACATATCGGACAGAGGGCTAGTATCCAAAATCTATAAAGAGCTCACCAAACTCCACACCCGAAAAACAAATAACCCAGTGAAGAAATGGGCAGAAAACATGAACAGACACTTCTCTAAAGAAGACATCCGGATGGCCAACAGGCACGTGAAAAGATGCTCAACGTCGCTCCTTATCTGGGAAATACAAATCAAAACCACACTCAGATATCACCTCACACCAGTCAGAGTGGCCAAAATGAACAAATCAGGAGACTATAGATGCTGGAGAGGATGTGGAGAAATGGCAACCCTCTTGCACTGTTGGTGGGAATGCGAACTGGTGCAGCCAATTTAGAGGAAAATTGTGTGGAGGTTCCTCAGAAAATTAAAAATAGACGTACCCTATGGCCCAGCAATAGCACTGCTAGGAATTTACCCAAGGGATACAGGAGTACTGATGCATAGGGGCACTTGTACCCCAATGTTTATAGCAGCACTCTCAACAATAGCCAAATGATGGAAAGAGCCTAAATGTCCATCAACTGATGAATGGATAAAGAAATTGTGGTTTATATACACAATGGAGTACTACGTGGCAATGAGAAAGAATGAAATATGGCCTTTTGTAGCAACGTGGATGGAAATGGAGAGTGTGATGCTAAGTGAAATAAGCCATACAGAGAAAGACAGATACCGTATGTTTTCACTCTTATGTGGATCCCGAGAAACTTAACAGAAACCTATGGGGGAGGGGAAGGAAAAAAAAAAAGAGATTAGAGTGGGAGAGTGCCAAAGCATAAGAGACTCTTAAAAACTGAGAACAAACTGAGGGTTGATGGGGGGTGGGAGGGAGGGGAGGGTGGGTGATGGGTATTGAGGAGGGCACCTTTTGGGATGAGCACTGGGTGTTGTATGGAAACCAATTTGACAATAAATTTCATATATTGAAAAAAAAAGAAAAAAAAAAAAAAGAAGTGCCCTGTCCTTGCTTCCAGAGAGCTGACGTCGCTCATACAGCCTTCGTGCCCGACCTGCAGTCCCCCAGGTCTTCTTTAACCTCTGAGCTTAGAGTAAACGGTTGGCTTGAGATTGAGTTTGTGGTTCCATCTTGAAGATTTTGTTTGGTTGATTTTGAACTCAGCCTTGAGAGAGAGGCTTAGCCAGCAGAGGTTCTAGTATACACCAAGCTGGCATGATAATTTCTGTGGTGCCAAAGTTGCTGAGTTCGTTGACCCCCTTAATCAGGAGGGAGGTGGAGGGAGGCCCTGGGCAGCTCAGTTGGTTAAACATCTGACTCTTGATTTTGGCTCAGGTCATGATCTCAGGGTTTCTGATTGAGCCCCATGGCAGGCTCTGTGCTGATAGTGTGGGGCCTGCTTGGGATTCTCTCTCTTTCTCTCTCTCTCTCTCTCTCTCAATCCCTCTCCCTCTCCCTCTCCCTCTCTCTGCCCCTCCTCTACTCGTGCTCTCTCTGTCTCTGTCTCTTCCTCTCTCAAAATGAATAAACATTAATAACAAGGAGGGAGGTAGGATATGAAACCTTGGGAGGGAACAGTCATATTTTTTCGTTAGAATATGTCAAGTGCTGTCATTTATGTGTCATGGGACTTTGTTTAGTTACATAATCTTTTCAAGCCTCTGGTTGATCCTGTTTTAAAAAAGTGGGGGAGGGGAATAATGGTGGTCACATTTCATAGGATTGCTGTAAGGGTTAAATGAAGTAGTGGATATAGATGTTGACTTGTAGTCCTACTACCATTACTGTTGTGAACTGAAATTTGTCAGTTGGATACCATTTATCCTGTAGATATTCACTTATTAACAGATGCTTGGAAGCATCTATTATGGATCAGGTAGGGTTATGTTTGTGTATTTCCTTATTTTTCAGAAAGATCAAGAGGCTCGAAACTCACTCTCAAATATCTCACAGTGTAGTAAGAAGATAAAATGTTAACATCACAATTCAGTAAGAAGTTGTTATAATGCTAGGGTGTAGCAAGGGTCATATAAAAGAAGGAATAATAGTCTGTCTGGAAAAGACAGGGTAGGCCTTGTGGAGGAGGTAACTTTGACCTGAGGCTCAAAGGATGGCTAGAGTATTTCAGGTGTAATTAGAATATGGATGAACTGAGACAAAAAGGATTTATTGGCTGATTTGACATAAAATACTAGAGGTTAACAGCTTCAGGTCAGGTTTGATACAGCAGCTCAAATGATAACATCAGTACTTACATTCCTGTAGTATTTCTACTCTGGCTTATGCAGTGTTGGCCACATCCTCAGGTTTCACTTTCTTTTCCCCCAGCAATGTCAGGCTTTCCTTGCAAGACAGCAAAATGGTCATAGTATTCTAGAACTTATACCTTCATTCCATATTATTTGGAAGACAAAAGTCTCTTCTGATGTTTCTTGAGGAAAGAAGGGGATGCTTCTATTTCGCAAAAGTCCCAGCAAGACTCGTCTTGGATATTATTGGCTCCAGTTTGGTAACATGTTTTTCTTGGAATCAATCACTATACCATAGGGCTGGGGTGGAAGACTGACTTGGGATAAATAGAGCCAGCTCTTCAAGCTGAGGATAGACTCAGTACCATGGCCCATGCCACCTGAACCATATGACTCTTCATGGGGAGAAACTGGTTCCCCAAAGGGATATTGTTCCCAGAAGGAGAGGGCATGGAGAGACATGGCGAAGCTAGCTCTCCACTACACAATAATGGGTATTTAAAGTCTGCATTTTAGGGATGCCTGGGTGGCTTGGTTAAGCATCAAACTCTTGATTTTGGCTCAGGCCATGATCTCATGGTTGGTGGGTTCAAGCTCCACATCAGGCTCTGCACTGGCAGTGTGG
Source organism: Acinonyx jubatus (assembly GCF_027475565.1). Taxonomy (NCBI): domain Eukaryota; kingdom Metazoa; phylum Chordata; class Mammalia; order Carnivora; family Felidae; genus Acinonyx; species Acinonyx jubatus. The sequence goes on from NC_069393.1 coordinate 61,396,298, forward strand.
AACCTGCTTGAGTTCCACGCCCCCACCAATCCCTCCCTTGCTCTCTTTCAAAATAAATAAATCATAAAATTTTTTTTAAAGTCTGCATTTTAGGTGAGAAAATAGGGAACTGTATTTCTAGGACAACACTTAGTTGAGAATATCTAGATCATCACTATTCGACAGAACTTTGTGCAGTGATGGGAGTGTTCTATGATCTTCTGTGTCCTGTATATTAGCCACTAGCCACATGTGACTGCTGAGTGCTTGAATGTGACTCGTGTGACTGAGGAACTGAATTATTAATTTTTATTTACTTAATTTTATTTATTTACTTAATTTTCATTATTTAAATTTAAATAGGCATGTGTAGCTAATGGATATGGTATTGGAAAGCACAGTTCTAGACTCTAGAGAGGGTTCTGCAATATAATTAAGCCAGGGGACAGGACAGAAACAGAGAATATGAGAATGAATAAATTAATCCTGAATGCTTTGGTTATGTACTGTTGTGAGGAGAATCGAAAAAAGTCACTCAAATCATCTTCTCCATTCTTTGGTTCAGATGAGTGACCCAGAAAATAGAACCCAAGGTGGCAGGAAATATGGATAGAGACATAGAGACCTAGGCCAGGACCAGGTTGACAAAGCCCTTGTGCCTTGTCAGTTACTTTAGATTGTCCCCTGTAGGCAGTAGGGAGTCAGGGAGGATTTTGAGAATGACCTGATCATATTTGGGTGTTGGGAAGGTAGCATGGCACTTTGCAGAACCAGAGGCTTGTGCAACTAGAGGTGGGGATACCAGAAGGAGGCAGTCGCAGAAGTGCTCATGAGAGAGGATGACAGTTTGAACTTGGGGAGGAGGGGTGGGGCTACATAGAAGGGTGAGATGTGAACATCAGAGACAGAAGAGTAGGGTGGGGTTGCATGTGCTGCATATAGCAGGATTCCTGGATGTTTGACCTGGACAACTAAGGGGATGATTGTGCTCTCTTTGAGACGTAGCATTCCTCAAGGAAGGGATAGGTCTGAGGGGTTCCTTGATGAATACTCTTCAGGGCATGTGGTATTTAGTATACCTGTAGGAATACGCCTGCTAGGTTCTAATGTGTTCTCTCAAGGGGTATACGTTCTAGGTATGGAGGTTAGGTCTTTATGAATCAAATCATTAAAAATTATTCCATGTGCCTAATGCTGTCTCCGTTAAATGCTGCATGTGTTTTTTGAATGGTGTTCTAGGTACCTTTTCAATGTAACGAACCACCCTGAAACTTAGTGATGCAAAAGAACAACATTTTATTATGTACATACATTTTGTGGGTCAAGGATTTTGATAGGGCATGAGGTATGCCATGTCTGGTGCCTCAGCTGAATGAATCAAAGCTGAGACTGACTCAGTGGCCTTATTGGAGGGTATGTATTCCCTCATGTCTGGTGACTGACTGTCATTCTCAGCTGGCTCCTCAACTGGGCCATGGGCTGAAACTCTGTGGCCCCTGTCTGTGGTCTATCCTGTTGTGGGCTGGTTTTTTACTTCCTCACACATGGCATTTGGACCCCGAGAGTGGCCATTCTAAGGGCACACAGTGTCGCCTTTGAAGTCACTTAATACCATTTCCCCTCTGTGCCATTGGTCTGGGCCATAACAAAGATCTGTCCACTTTCAAAAGGAGGGATGTGAACTCCACCACTCAATGGAAGGAGTATCATGGTCAAATTTGTAAGATGATAAGCATGTGACATGGGAGACAGTGAGAAATAAGTTGGCCACAGATGGAGAGATGTATGTGGACGAGGGTAATGGATGATCTTGCTGGGGGTGGCGGGCTTGAGCTGATACTTGAAGAGTGGGTGGGAAGATTCTGGCAGGCAGAGAGAAACAGGAAGAGGAGAACATGTGACAGAGGGGAGGGTTTATGTTCCTTTTGAGGTCTTCTAGACCAATCTTCTTAGTGCCAAGGGCAACTCATGGTGGGGCCCCGTTACTGCCACATCTCTGTGGGACACCAAGGAATACAGCGGGTTCAAAGCAAATGGCTCCTTTCTATGTGATCACATTCAACATCAGGTCTAAAGTTCCCTGTGCTGACCAAAGTTGATCAGGCTTGTCAAAATGCAAAGCCATTTCTTTTGATTTTCCCTACTGTTTTGTGTTCTGTTTTGGAGTGGGGGGAGCCCTCTACACCATGGAATTATAAGCATCACCAGAGTCCTTGAGTTAGTGCAGTTCAGTACCCTTGTTAGTGCAGGAATCACATTATGTATTTGTTTACTTATCTATTTCCCCTCCCCTCATTAGATTGAGAATTTCTGGAGAGAAGAAACTATGTCTAATCTACTCTGGCTTCTGGAGCAGAGCCAAATACACAGTAGATGCTCAGTACAAGAAAGTTAGTCATTCAAGGTTAAATGGAAACAGAGCTGAACACCTGGGCATTTTTATGCCAACTCAATCTATCGTGAGGTCCAAACTTGTTTCTGTTCCTCACTTTTATTCCTTCTCTTTGACTCAGACTCCGACCAGCTCTTCTGTGCTCCTTGTTTCTCTAGAGCAGGAATCTGATCTGTCTCCACTTTCTGTTTGTGTATCTGACAGTCCCTGCCCCAAACCTGATTCCCATGCACACTTTTCTGCTTCATATCATGGAGGGAGACTGTTTAGATGAGAGTCAGTATACAAGAAGGGCTGCCGACCCCCTTTCCCCTTTTCCTTGGCAAGTCTCCTTGGCTGTACTCTTTTTCTGTACCTAAGATATGTGAGGAACTTATTTTTTACAGAGATATTCTGCAAAAGATAAATTTCTCAGGACTGTGGCCATGGATTCTTAGCAAAAGAAAGGACAAGGAGATATGATCAAATGTGTGCTGGTGAATCAATACAAATAAATTATGTGTTCTTTGTTATTATGTCCTAGGCTACATGAGAGAGGGTTCTTAAATCATCCACCATCAGCCGCTGGAGGTTCTGCTCCTTTCTGAGGAGTTATATGGAGACAGAGTCTAGGCTTGTGTTATTTTAGGCAATCTAGATAACTTTCTAGTGTGGACACCGATTTGGTTGCTAGGGGAATGCTGGCCACTGCAGAAGACCAGAGGGGAGCAATTCTTCTCTAGGTATGGCATGGCCCTGATTACACACTAAATATTTTTACCTCTAATGTCTGGGATTTATGAGCACTGTCTTGCTTGAAAGGATGGTCCTTTTACTAGAATATATGGGACAGACCTCTGGGGTTTTGACTAAGTGCTTGTCCAAGAGTTTGAACAGATACAAATCTATATCCCCTCCCCACCTCCTACCACATGAATAGGACAGCCCTTCATCTGTTATGTCCTGAGATATGGCTTCTAGGGCCCAATTTTCAGTTATTCTGGATCAAGATCTAGAACAAGGCCAACTCAGAAAGAACATGGAAATCTGGGCAATCTGCAAGTGAGATCCAGGCAAGTGGTTTGTGAATGTGCTCAAGAGGTGACCAGATATGTGGGTGAGGCTAAGCATATTAACCTAGGGAGGGAAATCCTTAGAAGTTCAGGCAGTTGGGCAGGTAATAACAAATATGCCCATCCATCTCTTACGTATATGAACAAGAGCAAGAGGGGAAAGAGGGAGAGCTTTGGCCATCAACATGTTTCCAAAGAAAGGGAGAATGCATAGATTCAGGGAGTTAGGCTGGAATCCCATCTAACCAAGCTGGGGCGTGAAATGAGTGTTAGATTATGCAAACATACAAGATGCTCCTCCTGTAAGTGTTGGAGCTGGATTCAAGTGCAGGCCTTCAAATTATAATGAAACCCACTAACTTCCTAGAAATCTCTGAGGCATCTTTGACTCCTTTCTTTTCTATTATGCATCATTTGCAATTTTTAGCAACAATTTTCATAGATTTTTTTCTCCTTTTCTTTCCAATTATCATTATCTCAGTTCAGATCTTTAGTCTCTTAAATTTGGATTATTGCAATATCCTCACTAGCCTCCTTGTTTTTCATCTTCACTGATCTGTCCTTCATACTCTGGACAGTTTTGTTTCCAAAACATAGGTGCCAACAAATCATTCACCTCAAGCACTTAGACATCTCTGTTCTATTTACTGAGTAGAGTAGAATCTCCTTAACCTGACATGGTGGGCATAATAGTGGCCTCCCAAAGATGTCCACAATTAATGCCTGCAACCTTTGAATATGTTAGGTTATAAGATGCAGGGGAATTAAGATAGTAAATGGAAATAAGGTTGTAATCATTTGAGCTGAAGATGAAGAGATTATCTTGGGTTATCTGGCTGGACCCGGTGTAATCAGAGAATCCTTAAATGGGGAAGAGGAAGGCAGAAGAGTAGGAGACTGATACAGTGTGAGAAAGAGTGTTGATTAGCCATTTGTGGCTTTGAATATGGAATGGAACCACAAGAAAGGAATGGGTGCAGCATCTAGAAGTTGGGAAAGGCAAGAAAATGGTTTCTCCCCTGGAGCCCAAGAAAGGATGTAGAAACACAGCCCTACTGGCAGCTTGATTTTAGCTACTGAAACCTATTTTGGACTTCTGTTTTCCAAAATTGTAAGATAATATAGTTGTATTGCTTTAAGCCACTCCATTTGTGGTGATCTTTCCCTACAGAAACAATGGGAAATTTACATACATGGTGTTTTTTTAGCTCTACATTTTTATTTTATTTTTTAATATAATTTATTGTCACATTGGCTTACATGCAACACCCAGTGCTCATCCCAACCAGTGCCCTCCTCAGTGCCCATCACCCACTTTCCCCTCTCCCCCACCCCCATCAATCCTCAGTTTGTTCTCTGTATTTAAGAGACTCTTATGGTTTGCCTCCCACCCTCTCTGTTTGTAACTGCTTTTTTTTCCCCCTTCCCTTCCCCCATGGTCTTCCGTTAAGTTTCTCAGGATCCACATAAGAGTGAAAACATATGGCACCTTTCTTTCTCTGACTGACTTATTTCACTTAGCATAATACCTTCCAGTTCCATCCAAATTGCTGCAAATGGCAGGATTTTATTCTTTCTCTTTGCCAAGTAGTATTCCATTATATATATAAACCACATCTTCTTTATCCATTCATCATTTGATGGACATTTAGGTTCTTTCCATAATTTGGCTATTGTTGAAAGCACCTCTATAAACATTGGGGTACCTGTGCCCCTATGCATAAGCACTCCTGTATCCCTTGGATTAATTCCTAGCAGTGCTATTGCTGGGTCATAGGGTACTTCTTTTTTATTTTTTTGAGGAACCTCCACACTGTTTTTCAGAGCAGCTGTACCAGTTTGCATTCCCACCAACAGTGCAAGAAGGTTCCTATTTCTCCACATCCTTGCCAGCATCTGTAGTTTCCTGATTTGTTCATTTTAGCCACTCTGACCAGTGTGAGGTGGTATCTCAGTGTGGCTTTGATTTGTATTTCCCTGATGATAAGTGATGCTGAGCATCGTTTCATGTGTCTGTTGGCCATCTGGATGTCTTCTTTGGAAAAGTGTCTATTCATGTCTTCTGCCCATTTCTTCACTGGATTATTTGTTTTTTGGGTGTGGAGTTTGGTGAGTTCTTTATAGATTTTAGATACTAACCCTTTATCTGATATGTCATTTGCAAATATCTTTTCCCATTCTGTCAGTTGCCTTTTAGTTTTGTTGATTGTTTCCTTTGCTGTGCAGAAGCTTTTTATCTTGATGAGGTCCCAATAGTTCATTTTTGCTTTTAATTCCCTTGCCTTTGGAGATGTGTCGAGTACGAAATTGCTGCAGCTGAGGTCAAAGAGGTTGTTGCCTGCTTTCTCCTCTAGGGTTTTGATGGTTTCCTGTCTCACATTTAGGTCTTTTGTCCATTTTGAGTTTATTTTTGTGTATGGTGTAAGAAAGTGGTCCAGTTTCATTCTTCTGCGTGTTGCTGTCCAGTTCTCCCAGCACCCATTTGGTAAAGAGACTGTCTTTTTCCCATTGGATACTCTTTCCTGCTTTGTCAAAGATTAGTTGGCCATACATTTGTGGGTCCAATTCTGGGTTTTGTATTCTATTCCATTGGTGTATGTGTCTGTTTTTGTGCCAATACCATACTGTCTTGATGATTATAGCTTTGTAGTAGAGGCTAAAGTCTGTGATTGTGATGAGTCCTGCCTTGTTTTTCTTCTTCAATATTACTTTGGCTATTCAGGGTCTTTTGGGGTTCCATAAAAATTTTAGGATTGTTTGTTCTAGCTTTGAGAACAATGCTGGTGCAATTTTGATTAGGATTGCATTGAATGTGTAGATGGCTTTGGGTAGTATTGACGTTTTAACAATATTTATTCTTCCAATCCTTGAGAATGGGATGTTTTTCCATTTCTTTGTGTCTTCTTCAATTTCCTTCATAAGTTTTCTATAGTTTTCAGCATACAGATCTTTTACATCTTTGGTTAGGTTTATTCCTAGGTATTTTATGGTTCTTGGTGCAATTGTAAATGGGATCAGTTTCCTTATTTCTCTTTCTGTTGCTTCATTATTGGTATATAAAAATAAAACCAATTTCCGTACATAGATTTTGTATCCTGCAACTTTGCTGAATTCATGTATCAGTTCTAGCAGTCTTTTGGGGGAGTCTTTTGGGTTTTCCATGTGGAGTGTCATGTTGTCTGTGAAAAGTGAAAGTTTGACTTCTTTGCAAATTTGGATGCCTTTTATTTCATTTTGTTTTCTGATTGCTGATGCTAGGACTTCCAACACTATGATAAACAACAGTGGTGAGAGTGGACATCCCTGTCGTGTTCCTGATCTCAGGGGGAGAGCTCTCAGTTTTTCCCCATTGAGGATTATATTAGCTGTGGGCTTTTAATATATGGCTCTTATGATAGTAAGGTATGTTCCTTCTATCCCAACTCTCTCGAGGGTTTTTATTAAGAAAGTTGCTGAATTTTGTCAAATGCCTTTCCTGCATCAATCGACAGGATCATATGGTTCTTATCCTTTCTTTTATTAATGTGATGTATCACATTGATTGATTTGTGAATATGAACCAGCCCTGCAGCCCAGGGATGAATCCCACTTGATCATGGTGAATAATTCTTTTTATATGTTATTGCATTCAATATGCTAGTATCTTGTTGAGAATTTTTGCATCCATGTTCGTCAGGGATATTGGCCTGTAGTTCTCCTTTTTTTGTGGAGTCTCTGACTGGTTTGGGAATCAAAGTAATGCTGGCTTCATAGAATGAGTCTGGAAGTTTTCCTTCCATTTCTATTTTTTGGAACAGCTTGAGAAGGATAGGTATTAACTCTACTTTAAATGTCTGGTAGAATTCCCCAGGGAAGCCATATGGCCCAGGACTCCTATTTGTTGGACGATTTTTGATAACTGATTCAATTTTTTTACTATTTATGGGTCTGTTCAAGTTTTCTATTTCTTTTCATTTGAATTTTGGTTAGTGTGTGGGTGTTTCGAAATTTGTCCATTTCTTCCAGGTTGTCCAGTTTGTTGGCATATAGTTTTGCATTGTATTTTCTGATAATTGCTTGTATTTCTGAGGGATTGGTTGTAATAAATCCATTTTCATTTGTGATTTTATCCATTTGGGTCCTCTCTCTTTTCTTTTTGAGAAGCCTGGCTAGAGCTTTATCGATTTTGTTTATTTTTTTCAAAAAACCAACTCTTAATTTCATTGATCTGTTCTTCTGGGTTTTTTTTTTTTTAGATTCTGTATTGTTTATTTCTGCTCTGATCTTTATTATTTCTCTTCTTATGCTGTGTTTGGGGTTTCTTTGCTGTTCTACTTCTATTTCCTTTAGGTGTGCTGTTAGATTTTGTATTTGGGATTTTTCTCGTTTCTTGAGATAGGCCTGGATTGCAATGTGTTTTCCCCTTAGGACTGCCTTTGCTGCATCCCAAAGGGTTTGGATTGTTGTGTTTTCATTTTCATTTGTTTCCACATATTTTTTAATTTCTTCTTTAATTGCCTGGTTGACCCATTCATTCTTTAGTAGGATGTTCTTTAACCTCCATGCTTTTGGAGGTTTTCCAGACTTTTTCCTTTGGTTGATTTCAAGTTTCATAGCATTGTGGTCTCAAAGCATGCATGGTATGATCTCAATTCTTTTATACTTATGAAGGGCTGTGTTGTGACCCAGTATGTGATCTGTCTTGGAGAATGTTCCATGTACACTTGAGAAGAATGTATATTCTGCTGCTTTAGGATGAAAAGATCTAACTATATCTGTCAACTCCATCTAGTCCAGTGTATCATTCAGGGCCATTGTTTATGTATTGATTTTCTTTCTGGATGATATGTTCATTGTTGTAAGTGGAGTATTAAAGTCCTCTGTAATTACCACATTCTTACCAATAAGATTGCTTATGATTGTTATTGTTTTATATATTTGGGTGCTCCTGAATTTGGTGCATAGGCATTTATAATTGTTAGCTCTTCTTGATGGATAGACCCTGTAATTATTATATAATGCCCTTATTCATCTCTTGTTACCAGCCTTTAGTTTAAAATCTAGTCTTTCTGATATAAGTATGGTTACTCCAGCTTTCTTTTGACTTCCAGTAGCATGATAGATCGTTTTCCATCCCCTCACTTTCAATCTGAAGGTGTCCTCAGGTCTAAATGGGTCTCTTATAGATAGAAGATAGATGGGTCTTGTTTTTTTTTATCCATTCTGATACCCTGTGTATTTTGATTGGAGCATTTAGTCCATTTACATTCAGTGTTATTGTTGAAAGATATGGGTTTAGAGTCATTGTGTTATGTGTAGGTTTCATGCTTGTAGTGATGTCTCTGGTCCTTTGTGGTTTTTGCAACATTTCACTCACAGAATACCCCTAGGATCTCTTGTAGGGCTGGTTTATTGGTGATGAATTCCTTCAGTTTTTGTTTGTTTGGGAAAGCCTTTATCTCTCTTTCTATTCTGAATGACAGGCTTGCTGGATAAAGGATTATTGGCCACATATTTTTCCTGTTCATCACATTGAAAATTTCCTGCCACTCCTCTGGCCTGCCAAGTTTTAGTAGATAGGTCTGATACTACCCTTATGTGTCTACCTTTGTATGTTAAGGCCCATTTATCCCTAGCTGCTTTCAGAATTCTTTCTTTATCTTTGTATTTTGCCAGTTTCACTATGATAAGTCATGCAGAAGATTGATTCAAGTTATGTCTGAAGGGAGTTCTCTGTGCCTCCTGGATTTCAGTGTTTTTTTCCTTCCTCAGCTTGGGGGAAGTTCTCAGCTGTGACTTGTTCAAGTACACCTTTGGTCTTTTTGTCTCTCTTCTTCTTCTTCTTCTGGAACTCCTATCATATGGATATTGTTCCATTTCATTGAATCATTTAGCTCTTTAATTATCCCCTCATGATCCAGAATTTTTTTAAATCTTTTTCTCAGCTTCCTATTTTTCCATAATTTTATCTTCTATTTCTGCCTCTCCCTTCTGCCTCTGCAGTCTTCTCTGTGACCGCCTCTGTTTTATTTTGCACCTCATTGATAGCATTTTTTCAAGTTTATCATTACTATTTTTTAGTTCCTTGATCTCTGCAGCAATAGATTCTCTGCAGTCTTCTATGCTTTTTTCAAGCCCAGCGATTAATCTTATTACTATTATTCTAAATTCTTGTTCAGTTATATTGTTTATATCTGTGTTGATAAATTCTTTAGCTGCCATTTCTTCCTTGAATTTCTTTTGAGAATTCTGTTTTGTCATTTTGGCTAGTTTTCTGCCCCTTGTGTGTTTTAAAAGCTTGTTATGAGCCCTGCACCTATGAGCACTACTATGTTAAAGAGGAGTCATACACTGTCCAGGGCCTGGCCCATCAGGAGGTGTTTTTTGGAGGGTGTTACTTGCTCTCTGTTGTTGTGACTTTGGTTACTTTATCTCCCTACTTGTAGTGATATTTTGGACCTTCCACCAACATACCTGATGTTTAAAACCATCATTATCAAACTCCAGTCTGGGACTTCATCTCTTTCTCCATGCACCTGACTCTAGCCTAAGCAGACCACCTCTGGTCCTGAAACACGACTGACAAGTCTAGCCTCCTTGTGTTTTCTTGTAATGCCTCAATAGCCAAAAAAGTCATTTGCTTTCTTCACCTGGTAAAATAAGCCAGCTCAAATTTTCACAAAGGGTAATTCTCTACTTCATCCCAGTTTGGGAATCACTGATTACTGTTCTATGTCTATCTTTCATAGTTACTGCAAGACTCACATGAAACATTAGGTATAATATGAGCAGCCTCGTGTCAGACCAATTTCAATTTTCACCAAATGTCGTTGTATAGATATTTACCTCTCTTCTCACACTGAAAGTGCCTTAGGTCAGATACTTTGTGTCTCATGTTTCTCCTTTTTTAAATGATATTTAGCACAGTGCAGAGCCCAATTTGTAGGGTTGGATAGGAGACAAGTTGTGATAAATGACAGATTATGGATTGGGTGATAGATCATTTTTCTCCTCCCTTGTGTATGTGAGATGTGGGGGTGTCTGGGTACTGTCCCAGGTGCTGAAGATACAGTAACAAATAAGACAGCTCTTGGATTTGCCATGAGGTCATCTTACAATCTAGTCAAGTCTCTGCTCTTGGTCTCATTGGAAGCACCTTGGGCTGGTAGCTACTTCCAATCTGGGGAATTGCTGATCCCCAGAAAATCCACTGGGGTCAGCAGCTAAAATTGTTTGGCTGACAGCTCTTTCAGCTCCTGAGACCCAAGAGGGAATGATGCCCCTGACAGGAGTGGTAGAAGGAAGGGGAATGTGTGTGCCTGCAGGTGAAATGAAAGAGACAAGTGGATAGGATCACACACCAGGCAAAATGGACTTGATGGACCTGTGATCTTTCCATTGCTGAGGCTGTCAATGCATGTCCACATAAAGTGAGCACCAGCACTCAGGGAATCTCTGAGCTTTCATCTCTACATAAGTGAGAGGCCTGGCGAGGTTGCTCTTTATTTTGTTAGCTTCAAGTTGTCATCACTAAAGAAGTGACATGCTCCCTCTTGGGACATGGCATTTTTCTACTCTGGTGGCAAATGACCTGGTTTGTTCAGAGACAAACCAGGGTGGAAGGGACCTGATATATGCTGAGGGCTTCTTGTGCACCTGACAGAAGACAACTTTCATCTAATCCTCACAACAATCCAATGAAAGAAGTGAAATTGGCTTAGTTTTCCAGATGAGGAAACTTAGGCTTCATAGGATCAGCTTCTTGTCTAAGGTCACACAGAGAGTGAGTGGCAGAGCATAGATTCCACACTAAGACTATCTGGTTTAGAGCTTTTTTTCCTTTCCCAAGGAAACAGATTGCTTACATTTTCCTTTACGTTGGTGATTATCTCTGAAAGCTTCACTCCAGTGGCTTTGGAGCCAGCTTTCCATCTTTCGTCTGCTCACATCTGTTCCTGCCCTCAGCCTCCTCCTCAGGGGGTGCTGGTGGTGGTTGGATGGAAGGTGTTATGGGCACATAGGAAGATATGAACTCAGACTCCTAGTTACTGGTATACCTTGAGCTAATTAACTCTAGTTCTGGTGAGCTATCATCATGGGATATAGACACTGGCAGGGAATTCTGGGGTCATTTGGCCCCACCCCTGTTAGGGGGCTGCAAGCTACCTAAATCATTTCCAAGAGATGACTCTCTTTCTCTCATTTTCAAAGTCCCTTAGGGAATGAGAGTGAATGGATTTTTAATTAATTTTTAATGGCTCGTTATACAAAGCCAGAACAACCCCCTACTATTCAAGAGCCATTTTTCATAAGCTCCTTGTTTCAACAATACTGTATTTCCATTTCCTACATCTGTCTCTTACCTTATTCAGCAACCAAATTCTGCACAGTGCTTTCTTAACAATAGCTCTGCTTTAAATAGGGATGACTAATGCTTATTAATTTTTGTATCTCATATCCCTTGCTTGGATCAAGAAGGAATAGATAAACCTGTGTTGGGCCCTGACTGGACAGTTTCCTCATTTGGACAGTGGGGATAATGATATCTGCTTTTCACTATGGTTATTTCCATTATTTGTGTAATGCACATAAAGCACCAAACATGGTGCTAGACACTTAGTAGGTGCTCAGTATATATTAGTGTCCCACCTCTGCTTTTTCTGTATTTGTTCAGTTCTTGTCTAAGCTACTCTACTTGATCAGGTCATGCCTTTGTCTATAGATCTAGTGTTTTCATTAACCTACATCCCATCAGATATAGGGATATACCTTTGTCTTTTCCAGAAGTATCTAGAGAATAACAACCCTCTAATACTTAATATGGTCATATTTAGAAGATTGTTTTCACTGTCTTCCCTTCTTGCCCTTGTGTCCCCTTTCTCTTACCCTCTCGTGGAAATTCATGAAGTTCTCTCCTAAACCACCTTGGGTTCTCACTTCTGGAGAGAATTGGCAGACTAGTTTATCTAAGGAAAAGACATATTTGAAGGAGTTTACAAAATACTCCAGAAGAAGAGGGCTGGAAATTTCCATTTTCCTCCCATCTCTTAAGATCTTCACTTATAGCTCTCATCCTTTCTGAGAACCTTGATCACCCCAGTCCGGACTCATCTTCTCCTCCTTTGAACACCTATGGCAACACTTTCTATTCAAGAATGTGTGTATTTCTGTTGGTTATAGGCACCATGTCAAGGAAGAGCATAAAATACTCTTATAGTATAATGAGAAAAGCAGGGTCTCTATCTTGAAGGTACACATAGCCTAATGGTGGATATGCATATGCAAATAGATAATTATAATATAATCTGGTGAATAGCATAATTGGATGTATGTGCAACAAGTTAGGGGAACATGGATTAAAAGAGAATCCATTCTGTCTCAGAGGACAAGTGAGACATCAGAGTGTTGATGACGTTTGAGCTGGGCCTTGAGGAATGAGGAGGAGATCAGCAGGTGGAAAATGGGGGAAGGACTTTCAAGGAGAGGAGGGAGCTTTTGAAAAAGTGTGGGATCCTGGAACAGGGAAGAAATAGGTATTCCAGTGTGTCTAGAATTTAGATATCATTTGGGAAAGTGGCTTTAGAAGAGGGTTAAAATGTCTAGAGGGGCCAAGTTGAGAAAGACCTTTCATGACATGTTGAGGAATTTGGATTTGATTTTAAAGACAGTATGAAGCCAGGAGAGATTTTTTTTGGCAGTAGGTAATGGGATTTGGCCTGTGCTGTAGAAGGGTCATTCTGGTGTAATGTAGAAGAGGGGTGAAGATCAGAAATTAAGTAAACTAGTTATTTTGAAGGCCTCTGTAGTCATCCATTAGCTAAATCCATTGGTCTGTTCTTAATCTTCCTTGTACATGAACTGTCAGCAGCATTTCACACAGCTGATCCCTCCTCCTCTTTGAAGCACTTTCTTTACTTGGCTTCCAGCACACATGCTTTCCTGGGTTTCCTCTGATCTCACAGACTCTTCTATGTCAGTGAGGGTCTCTGACTCTAGTATTTCTAAGAGAAGACAGGAATTGAATGCAGGAATTGTTTACAAGGCTGGAGGAGTGAGGAAGAGAAAAGGCAAAGTTGCCCAAAGATTGGTAACTATAGAAACCTTTTCAGGCCTCTGCATAGGAGGAGAAGAAACAGTGCAAGAGGCTGAGGATCTCTCCTACCTAGATTCCTACTGTGTGTGCCGGGCTTCGCATGCAGGGGACCCAGAAGTCTGTGCTTCCTGTCACTGAGGTCCACCGTCACTGCTGTTGTTCCCGCCAGCTCTGTTGCTGCTGTTGTTTTGTGACTTCAAAATACAAGTGGGAAGAGTAGCTTTTTTCTTTCCTACTGGTCCCTACTGGTCCCTACTGGCATACTGCCTCCTGCATTGGGTCAGACTGGAAGGCAGGTAATGTGAGAGTCTTAGAAATACAATTCTCAGGGTCCTGATTACCTGCAATACATAGACAGGAAAGAGAACTTGGAGTAAACAGACAGCACAACCCCTCTCTCTGGCTACTGTGAGCATCCATTTCCATCCCCAATTCATAAATAACTCCTTCTTTTCCTGTAGGTTCAGTGATAGTGTGAGAAGCTGAAAATAGCTGGGTATTAGTTTCTGCTTCCAGTTCAACAGAACAAGAGTTTTGTCTTTTTTTTTTTTTTTTTTTTTTTTTGACAATTCTCTCTTTAGGAACCAAGAGTTCTCTCTCAACAGAGCCAAAATGTATGGGGACATGAAGCAGATACTGTGAAATGGCTTATTGGGGACAATAATGAGAGGACCACTACCTCTTTTGCCCCTTGATTCTCAGACCATTGTATTTTGACCATATGTTGGTCAAATGCACTTTATGGAAGACAGTGCCACAACCTCACAGTGTTGACTCCCAGCTAGTGTTGTCATTGAATCTTTGAAAATCCATTCAACCATTGTATCGGGCCAGCTGCTTCTGGGTGATTAAGTTTGTGGTAAGACCAGTGAATTCCATGGATATGCCCATTACTGCACTTCATTTGCTGTGAAATGAGTTTCTTTGTTGGAAGTAATGTTGTGTGGGATACCATGACAGTGAATAAGGGGTTCTGAAATGGAAAGATTTTGACTCTAGCATAAGCACTGCAGGTAGGGAAAGCAATCATAATGAGAAGAAATTGCTCCCTGTATGTGATGGGGGCAGGGGTGGGGCGCGGTGGTGCAATGTGATCAAACTGTCACCAGGTGCCATAGTGAGGCTCAACATTGGTTTCTGATGTTGGCAGGTCGGGAATGTAGCAGTGATAATATGCACAACAGCCTTGGTGAAAGGAAGTCCATGTGAAGCCTAGGCAAAGTCTCCATCTCTGTCATAGCAGTGACCACAGAGGACCCCCCAGAGCAAACTGGGGGGGCTCTGGGGAATTGGGCTTACTGGACTCAACCGAAGGCCATCTTGTTCATTTGATTACTGAGGTTCTTCCTTGTAGTAAATACCATTTGGTGAGCATTCACACAGGACATACATATCCACTGTGGCAATTTTGAGAGGATTTTCTCACTCCCCTGACCTCTAGATGCTGGAACACCTCAGCTCTCAATCCTCATATATTTACTCCATCTTCACACTCTGTCTCTTGGTGATCTAATCTAGTCTTGTGTCTTTAAATACCATCTAATTAGAGACAATTCCCAAATGGATATTTCTGTCCTAGATTCTCTTCCCTCAACTCCAGACTCATTTATCCAGCTCACTATTGGACTTGTTCATTTGAATTCTCTTAGGTATCTCAAACTTCATGTTCAAAGCTAATTTCTAATTTTTCCTCCATACCTCCTTCATCTGTAGTCTTCATCTCATAAACCAGCAACTCTGCCTCCAGTTGCTTAGTCCTGAACTCTGAGGGTCATCCTCAACTGTTCTCTTGCATTCACACTCCATATCCAGTTTGCCTGACACTACCTTCAAAATACATAAACATCATGTCCCTTTTCCTGTGCACTGCTGTTGCTCTGCTGTAACACATACCATGTTTCACCTGGATGATTACAACAGGATCCTAATTCACTTTTGTGCCCTTACTGCCTTTCTCAACACGGCAGCCAGAGTGATCCTGTTAAAAGTAAACTTCTCTATTAAAATCCTCAGCAGCTCCCCATCTCACTCACTCACTCCGCATCTCACTGGAGTCCTTACAACGGTTCACAAGTTCCAGCAAGATCTGAGTCTCCCAATATCTCCCCGACTTCATCTCCCCCTACTTTCCACACCAGCTTCATTGGTCTCCTTGCTCTCCCTTGAATATGCCAGGGACACTCCTGCCTCAGGATCTTTGTATTCACTGCTCCTCTGCCTATAATGTTGCTTACCCAGATAACCCCATGACTTCATCTCACCTCATTCAGGGTTTTGCAGGAGTGTCCATTTTTCATAGAAGATGTACCTGGGCTCCTTCATCGTCTCCTTTTCCTTAATTCCACCCCCGCCCCCATAACACTCACCATCATCTAACTATGTCATTTACTTACTTACTTACTTACTTACTTACTTATTTATCTTCCTTGCCAGAATGTCAGCTTCATGAGGGCAAAGAAACTGCTGTATTATTTTCAGTGCTGAATCCAGATTACTTGGCAAACAGGAAGCGTTCCATACATATTTGTAGTTAATGAATGAAAAAAAAATTATGAGAACCTGTAATTGTGTGATACAGTGGACTACAGTGTATTTCAAAGACTCCGTGTTTGCCTTGATTTGTGTGGGACGAGGAAGGAATCAAGGATCATGCTAAGGTTCAGTCGTGAGCCACAGAGTTGATGAGATGCCCTTATAAAAAGCAGGAAAGGGGATAAAAGCTTTGTGAAAATCTGTGCATTGTACATGACAAGTTGCTATAGTTTGTACTATTTCCTTGTCCTCTTAACTAGATTGTAAAATCATAGCAGGCAGGGAGCACTGTTCGTGTCACTCTGAATTTGGCACACACCTACCACAGTTCAAGACGCCCAGTTGGTGCCCAGACATCCTTGTATTGGGGATCTGTTGGGTTTTGGGTTGTAAATGTTCAGTTTCTGTTCCTTGGTGAGGGGATCTCCCTGAGGTGTGAGAAGGACCCTGGGATTCAGACTCTGCTGGAACTGGAAAATGCAGCCTTATAGGCTGTCTCAGAGGGGTAGCATCTTTGTCGTGTGACAGTTATCAACCGTTTCTGGTAAAGAAAGCTGCGGTCCTTATTCCAACTGGCTGGAAACAAAGAACTATCAAGTAGGGGCAGGAATGAAGTGGTAGCCTGTGAGTGGGATGCACAGAGGACCCCGTGGATTTAAAGGCACCAAGATTTCAGGAAGGTTTAATGAACTAAATTAATTTTCCTTCAGAGTAAAATTTTACAGGCATGAAAGGCCCTCCCTTCACTGAATGTGCTCACGGGCGAGAGCGTCGCAGTGATTTATGAATTTGCAGATTATGCATTATCCTTTCAGAGGACAGGAATCCCCCCAGGGTTCCTGCCTCTTTCTGAAGCTGAGTGGGGGGAGCCAGGTGAATGCACTGACTCTGATCTGCAGCCTCCTGTACTGAAGTTGGGGTTGAGAATGGATGTGTTTGTTAGGAGGAGCTTAGCATAAACTCTAGAATCTGAATTCCCCTCCCCCAGCCCCCGACCAAATGAAAATCATTTGGAACCCTTATCTCCTGAAGAATAATTATCATACTAATAATGCCCATTTCCCTAGTACAGTTTATAAAGCAGGTCAGCTTTCCTTATTTGATTTGAATCAACAACCCTGTGAGGTTGGCAGGGGCGAGTGTATCATTATCCCCATTTAAGGAAATTGGAGCAGATTCTGAAAACATAAATAAGTTGCTCAGGCTCACACAGTAGCATATGGTGAGACTGGGTTTTGAGGCAGCCCTCTGGTTGCAAGTGTTCCGTTATTTCCATGCTGCCATGCAAGCCCTGTCCAGGAGGCAGACGGCTGGATCCAATGGGTAAGTGAGTCTAGAGACAGGCACATTTAGAAGGGTTCTCAGGTGGGATAGCGATGGAGACTTCTTTGCAGTTCTGCATTGTGGGTACCTCCTCTCACATAGGAAGTGGGTAGGAAGAGGATAGAAAGCTCCCTTGTCCTCACATATCACTTTCCCTAACTCTGCCAGAGACTTGGACTCCTTATTTCAAATGCATAATCCTGGAGGCAGCAGGTTGAGGAGGACTATCCCTTTCATGAGGACAGCCACCATTTCTCTTTTGATCACTTCCCCAAGAAGCTTATGCTGTGCTTAACATAAGTCAAGAACAGATGAATGAAAGAGAAGAGGGGACATGTGAAATAAAGACACTAGTTACTGGCTCTGAGTGTGTGTAAAGAGCAGGCACAGGGATGGCTTGAACATCTGGGGCCATTAGAAGACACTAGATGCCTGGGGCCAAGAAAATTGGTGGTGGATGGTCAACAAAGACAGCAGCAACTGATTTCGTAAGAGGCTAGTCCTGCCCTTTATTGTCACTTACTAAATAAGTCCCTTATTTTAATATAGTCTCTTAGTATATGAATTATTTATTATATAATGTATGCATTATATATGTCTCCTGTTATAATTAGTCCTCTGATATATTACTTATTAGATATTTATGTATACATTACATATAGACACATAATAAGTCTCTTGGTAAATATGGTCCCTCCTTGTTATCGCCCTCTTCACTCATAAAACTTTTTATAGGTTGGGCTTCCTCTGTCTTTCCTGCATGATCCCATTGTCCTTTGTGCCTTCTTTCCCAACTTGACATGGCCTATGTCTCTGAGTGGCTCATGAACACATGACATTGCATTCAACACATGACTGCTCTTGCCCCTAATGGCCCGTGCCACTCTACCTCCATACCTTTTCTTGTTACTGGAATGGCTTCCTCCCCTACCCTCCCTTTTTTCTATCGATCTCAGTTCAATTAAAAAAAAGAAAAAAAGTGAATGAGCTCCATTTTAGTTTATGCATATTCTTAGCATACTTTAAATCCCAGTTCATGTAATCTTTCCTTCATGGAGACCTTTCTGATCACACTCTATGGACTTAATTGCTTCTTCTTTTCAACTCTTATAGCACATTATCTGTACCTCTCAAATACATTTATCATCTCATCTCTTCTTTTATTGTTCTGCATCCATAATTCACTTGTAGTGCCTGCCAAGTGTCAGGTGATGTGCTGTGCATTGAGGATGCAGAATTGAATGAGACCTGATTTCTAACCTCAAAGAGGCCACAATCTAACAGACTAGCCAGACATACGGAAAAGTCATACTGACCCAATGTGATACAAGCTATAAGAGATAAATGACCACAGTATAATTCCAGAGATGTCAGATACCAATTTAAGGGTGTGTGTGTGTGTTTACACATTTCTCTCTATATAGGTCTTTCTAACTATGTTTGTATATACACACACATACATGTCTGCGGATTTCTCTTTATACTGTGTGTGTGTGTGTATAGCCTATATTAAGAGAGAGATGCTATTTACTCATGAATTATTCCAATGTATTTTCACATTTTAGGCAGCAATCCTGCTGCCTGGGGGTCTCTCAGCAGTTTGTCTCTCAGCAAACCTGGGTCTCTCAGCAGTTTGTCTGGGTCTTTTCTCCTTCCATAACTCTGTTTCCTATTTCCTTCTCCAAGAACAAAGAAAACAGAAGTTCCCTTCATCCTTGGGCCTTGAACTCTGGATCTCTCCCCGAGTCCCAGAGTTTATAGCGGGTGCCTTCCCAATTCACCTAAGAGGAGCCCAGTAAGTATCTGTGAACTTCAGGAGAGAATGTGCAACTCCTTGAGGGCCAGGGTGTGCTTTTCTCCTCTCTGTGTGCCTGCTTCTTGTCTTGCACACAACTGGCTCACATAAACCCTTGCTGCCTGGAGTAACATCACATTAGAGCAGAGTGAGCACAGTGTGTCATATAGCCAGGCGTGGAAGCGCTGGTTCTGTCTCCTGCTAGTTGTGTGCCTGGGGTGGGGGTACAATTAGCTTAGCGCTTGGGATTCAGTTTTCTCATCTGTAAAATGGGGATATTATATTACACTTGCTTAGTCTCAAGAATTTGTTGTGAGGATTGAGAAGCACTCCATGTAGTGTTTATTGCCTGGTAAGGGTTCAATTAACGTTTACTCTCTGCTTTTCCTTTGCTGAATTTGACTGCCAGCCCTCATCTGGGGGCGTCTTCTGAAGACGAGTCAAGTCAGGTTTTGCTGTGGATCCAGGATTAGCCCTTTAGCCTTCCCGCACCCCACATCCCATCCGCTGGTGATTCCTGAGGCACACTCGCATCTTCTCTTTCTGATCTGAGTCCTTGCCTCGTGGTCTGGGGCTTAGTGGCTTTATTGCTTCTGCTTTCAGTTTTCTTCCCTAATTCCCTCCTCTCTGGTGGCCTTCGGAAGGCTCTGAGTGGTGAGAGAAGCCAGGGATGGGCAGGCCTTGTTTCCCTCTTGGTTTTGTTTGCTTGGCACAGAGTATCTCAAGGCTAAAGGTTACATTATCATCTCTTCATTGCTCTATTACTGCCCTTCTGTGCTGGCATCAGAGGAGTGGAAGCTTCCAGTCCCTAATTCACCCCTTTCCTCTGGGAAATGCAGGGGTGATTTTGCGGAGGCATCTTCCTCATACGTCTCTTTCTGCATGCTTTCTGAAGTTCAGCTACATTTAAAGGACGGGATGCTTTTCTAGGTTAGGATCTCAGCACGGTGCAAGGGCGGTGTCACTGCAGCAACAGTGTTGGGAGAGGAATCATAGTGGGATGGAGTCTTTCCCAAGTGTAGTTCTCCAGTTACCACAGGAAGATTTCCGGGCCCCACTCAGGACCCACCAAGTCAAACCTGCTGGGAGTGGGACCTTAGAATCTGCATTTAAAAGGCTTTCTGGTGACTGTTAGCTCCAGCTGTACTCATGGCATGGAAGAACAGTGCCCTGGGCACTTGGTCGAGGTCACACATTATTGAGACTTTAACCAGTCCCTTCCTTTCTCTGTGCATCAGTTTCCCCATCTGTACAGTGAGGGAAAGAGA
The DNA here is from genome assembly GCF_027475565.1 of Acinonyx jubatus. Classification (NCBI taxonomy): domain Eukaryota; kingdom Metazoa; phylum Chordata; class Mammalia; order Carnivora; family Felidae; genus Acinonyx; species Acinonyx jubatus. The sequence continues at coordinate 61,416,711 of NC_069393.1, forward strand.
CTAGATTAATACCATTCCCATCTGAAGACTATGATTCATCACCAAAACACCATTATCTTCTATTGACTCAAAATGATTCTTTTTAGGAACCTTTGACATGTTGAGCTTGCCTGTTAGGGAGACAGAAGTACAAAATACGAACCCCGCCTCAATCCAGCTGGGAACGCAAATCCTGTGACATCCAGAAGGTAACAGGATAGTGTTTGACTAAGTGCCAAGTTATGTAATTCCATTTTAAGTGCGATAGGACTTGAGAAGAGGGATAACTCTGATGGCTGGTATGGTCCTAGGAGGCTGCCTAGAGAAGGTGGGCTTCAAGTTGTTTCTTGAACAACAGGCAGGCAGGTGCAGGTGGTAATAAAAGGCTGAGGCACAGTTGATACAACATAGCATGGAAGAAAGAAAGCAGAGGTGTGAGAACAGGTTTGGCTTATTTGCAGAGCCTTGAGAAACTTGGATTGCTAAAGCAGAAGACAGCGTCTTGAGAACTGGGGAAAAGTGGTTGGAGGGGTGTGTGTAGTACGTGTGTGCGGGTAGTGCATATGTGTGTGTGTAGTGTGTTACATACCAGGCTAAGGAGTCAAGTTCATCCTGAGGCAGAGGGAACCAGGACACTGATAGAATGAGAACAGCTCTGGGCTCTTTCCAGGGCTTTCCAGACCCAGTTGTTTGTTAGAAGCTCCCTGTTGGTTAAGTGGAACTCTTACCCCCTACACTTCTTTCTTCTCTCTGTGTGGACTTTGCACTTTTTGGAGGTTTTTTGATGTCCCTGAAGGCTTGATATTGGGAGAAAATGAAATGACCTAATTTGCTCCTGCAGAGCTCTGGATGGGTGTTCTGACCTATTTCTAGAAAAGCATAGTTTTGAGTTTGTTTGTCCAGAATTTGGGATGGCCAGCGCATAGCCAACCCCTGTTTTTTACATAGTGACTGTGGGAACGACCTTGTAGATGAGAGAGGATAAAAGAAAGGGGAGGTGAAGTCTGTTGTGCAGGTTATCCAGCAAACAGGATTATTGGTGCATTCCTAGGCATTTGGTTGGGGAAGGTGGGAATAAGTCCCTTGTTTTCATCAGCCCCTGAATTTAACAAATGAGGAAAACTCCATGAATGGGAGAGGCAAGAAACACTGAGTGGCTTTGGGGAGCAGTTCTCTGCAATGGATATACACTCCTTACTGTTGTGCTATGTCAATAAGACAGGTAGCTTGGTAGCTTTTACTGTTGTGCAAATAGCCATGCCATTGATATTTTTCTTGGCTTGGCTGTTTCTTGCCCATTCACCACTCTGCATCAAAGAATGCACGCTTGGGAAGAGCCCTTCCATTGTGGCCCTGCAGAGAAGTTGAACATCCCAAACCAACTTCGCCATGGACTCTCTCTGACCTATAATGGGTCACATCCTTGCCTCTAATTTTTTCTTAGTTTACATAAAAGTAATGGAAATGGTGCGGACAGACCTCATGGGGTGTTGGATGTTAGTAAATCTCAAAGTGAGTGTTCTGTTGTCAGTGAGATGCCATAAAAATGTTCAATATAATGGCTGATTATTTTTCTTTAATCTTAAATAGATACCTAGAATGGGAAAGTCCCATCTTGGTAGCAGAAATTCATTATCTTGGAAAGAGTTTAATGGCTGCTGTGCAAATGAACTGGAGGAAGTTAAATCGTGGAATGGGAAGGAACTGAAAAAAGTGAAATGAGTTGTGCATTAAATTTAGATAAACACAATTATGTGTAACTGGATTATCACGTGTGCAGGCAGGCACTGTATATTAGGCACCTGTGTTTTGATTAAAATCGATTCAGGTGCATGCACTTGGCATCCTTGTGATTCGGAGTTGTGCCTAAGCCACTGTCCAGGCACACAGTGGGCAGGCAGGGAAACGTCTGATATCCAGGTCCCCAGCTGGAGAAGTTTAAAGGGCCGAGGACCAGACCGGCCCAAGACCATTTCAGGAAACTGCTAACTCTATTAGAGAAAGCTCCAGCTCTCTTTCATGTACAGCTTCCTTTTGGGTTTCTGAATTTCAGCTGATGTCAGGAAAGTGGTCCCGGGGTCCAGTGGAGTCTAATGACCTGCTTCTTACTCCATGTTGAGGACAGATGCCAAATGGTAGATGGCAGATGGCATCAGGGCATGTTGGGGACTGGGCCTGCCTGCCATTCAAGTAGATGTGGCTGCTGAGGTGCTAGTAATGGAAAGACAGAATCTCTTTGAACCCGTCTGTAGATGGAGAGAATTAGGCTCGGTTGCTTCTTACCATTGGGTCCAAGTCTGTAAGTCAGAGTCATCTCCAGATCAAAAGCAAGCCCATCGTCTGATCCCTGGGTGGCTGTACGAGTGATCAGAGCCAGCCGGCCAGCACCTCACCTTGAAGGAGGACAGATGTAGAGAAACCACTGTCGATACCCAGTTAATTCCTGTTGGCATGTTTTACTTCAAATGCAAAGCATCGTCAGGATTAAAATAAATGCTACCAGTTACAGGAATGCATTAAATTAATAATTGTTTTCCCTTGCTTGATCCTATAATACCCCTCCACTCAACGGATAAATACTAAACCCTCCTCTGGGTGATTTGAGATGCACTGTGTGTTGTTACACAAACTAAAGTAAGCTTGCTTTTTTTTCCTCCCCTTTTGTTCCTCTTCTCTGCCCTCCTCCCCATCCCCATCACAGGTTATACTTATCCTGACGAAGCTGTACGACTTCAACCTGGGGAGCGTGACTGAGAGCTCACTCTGGAGGTAAGTGGATTAGAGGTTCTTAACAAGCTTCTGTGGCTTGGCTCACTTGAAGAATGCCAGCCACGCGGCTGGGGGGCACGTTTTGGAAGAGGCAGGAAGCAATCCTCCTAGTGGAAGAGCCCCTTAGCCCCCCAGGTGGAATGGACAGCCCCACCTGTGAACTCCCGTAGCACTCTGCTTATCTCTCTGGGGGCCTGTCACAGCCCTGCCTGCTTGGCACCATTGTTGCCTCTGCGTTCCTGCGCTGTCTCCTTCTGCTTGAGGGACACACGTCTGGTTAGAGAGATCAGGGGAGCATGCCCGGAATGAGAAGAGCCGTGGGTCAGGGAGTCTGCTGAGGGGAGAGTCTTGCCTTGGGCGTGAGTCTTGGCCCAAGGACCATTTCCGGCCCTGTGCATCTGTGAGATGCTGTGGTTCTTACCTGTCCTTGTGGGAATAGATACACGTGGGGATCAGGTCCAGATGGGGACCTTCATGGGCTTCTTGATACATATATTTTAGTATATTCACTATACATATTTATAAATGCTTGCTGTATATTAACATTTATATATTTAATAAACATTTACTATATATTTAATAAATTTAATATACGTTAAAATATATATTGGTAATACATATATTTTAATATATATCGAAATATGTATTTTATGGCTGCAATGGCATAAAGATAAGTGTGTTAATATAGTATATGGAAACTTTTTTCAGCCTCAAAGTTCATTTTTTGTTTGGACTTTAAAAGAAATGAAACATGTTTGTGGATCCTTAAAAGTATGGTAAGCCCTGGGCACTGTGCCCATTGTGCCTGCTGGATAAGTCCACTCTGACGGGACGCGGGTCACGGGACAGAGAGAAGGATGCGGGTGGTTAGATCAGGGAGAGCTTGACTGAAGCAGAGGCCTGAGGACTTTCTCTGCACCGGGTGCTTTGGCGCCCGGCTCTACACAGCACATGTGCACACTGCGGGCAGTGACAGGGCAACAGCAAATTCCATCAGTCGCTCTGAGTCAGCACTTCGGGCTCTGGGAAGTCTGTGTTGTCTGTCCCGTTTGCTTTGTCATTTGTAAACACTGGGGAGGGTGCACTGTCACAAAAGGCTCTTCACTGGGCTGCATCATCATCCCAGACCTGTGTCCTAAGGGTTTCCTGGGGTCTTGGAGCAGAAGTGGTCTGGGCATGAATATCTGTGTGCCTTGCTTCTTCTTCATCCCACCTGTTTGTTTGCAGAGGACTGGCCAGAGTTTGTTTCCCAGGAAGGGGGAACAGTCACAGCATCTATTAAATATTTAGGGGTTAATTGCTCATATCGACTCAGGCCTGCCTCCATTCGCCCAGGATGTCCACAACCTAACTTTGCTGCTCAGTGAAAATTGGCAGAGATATAAGAAAGCACTGTTTCTCTAATAGATGAGAGCATGCCTATTTCCACTCACACAGGACTCCCGGGGAAGTAGAGCCTCAGAAAACTTCCTCACAGGCCCAATCTCAATGATACTATGGTGATACCTGAAGCCTGACTCGCGCACTGCCTTCGGAGGGCAAATAATAAAAACAAGCCTGATCCTGCCAAGATCCCAAGAAGATCCTGCCCTTACAATGGGAGAAGCTCTACCTGGCAGCCCATATTTCAAGAAAGGTTTGGCTAGGTCTAGGGGTGGGCCAGGCACAGCCAGGGGCCCATGCCCAGGCCCAGGCCATGCTTACTGCTAGAGGCCCTTAAGTAATGAAGTGTGTGGCCTGTGGTCATAAGAGCCAGTATATTCACTGGTGTGTACCAGAGACCATAGGCAGCCTAAGGGCACCCTGATGTGCACTGGCCAGGATTCAGATCCCACCTCACCCACCCAAAGAGCTCTGTAACTTTTTAACCTCTTTGTATCAGTTTTCTGGGGCTGCTGTGACACCGTACCACTAACTGCCTGGTCTAAAGCGGCAGAAATGTACTCTCTCTCAGTTCTGGAATGTGGAAGTCTGAAATCAAGGTGTCTGTAGGGCCGCACTCCCTCTGAAGGCTCTAGAGAGAATCCTTCCAGCCTTGGCGGCTGCTGGCATTCCTTGTAGCTAAGGCTATGGTCCTCCTTCTCTGCCTACATCATCTCCTTGGCCCACTCCTCTCCTGTCCCTTATAAGGAAGGTTGCCATTGGAGTTAGGCCCCAGGATAATCCAGCACGATCTCATCTTGAGATCCTTAAATGCATCTGGAAAGATCCTTTTTTTGTCAAACAAGCTCCATGACAGGTTCTGGGGGTAAGGATGTTGAACATATTTTTCTGGGTGGTCACCATTCAGTGCATCTCTCCTTCCCTGGATGTGAGCTGGAGGTAGCACAGAAACCCCTTTGCTGCAACCACATTGTTCTTGCCTTCCCTGAGACACATCACCTTGTCCCCTCCACGGCCCTTACCCCCGCCACCTTTTTCTGCTCCTCTCCAAGGGGGGCGGGCAGTGCCTCTGTTCCTTACCCTCTCAGTTCCTCTAATCAGGGAGGCCTTTTTCCAGGACTTCACATTCCATCACTCAACTTGCATTTTCCTCCTTAGTACTTACCCCCATCTGGCATGCTAAATATTTTACTTATTGAATGATTTATTGTCTGCCTATAACCACTAACATCTAAGCTTGTAGAGAGAGACTTTTTTCCATTTTAATTCAGGGCTATACTCTCTGCACCTAGGACAGTATCTGGCACATAGGAGATACTTAATAAATGTTTGCTCAATGAATTAGTGGATGATTTGCAAGGACTAAATGAAATAATAAATGTAAAAACCCTTAAGAGTGGCTCACACGTAGGAAGTGTTCACTTAATTGTAATGATTGATTATTATAACCCTCTGTGTTTGTATAGTGTTCATCCCATTATTGACTTTGTTTATAAGGATCCAATGATGTCGGGGTCCATGTGATGGAAATTATAGGGCACCAAGGGGTTGTATTCTGTGATATGGATGAATTAGCAGAGATCTTCAGGGGATTAGGGAGGGGAGAAGAGTGATTTAGATGGTTGTTCCTTGTGCTGATTAGAGGGAATTGAAGTATCGGTTTCTAGCAACAAGAGGATGTTCCTCTGTAGACAGGATTCTATGAGCTGGGGGTTGGACTGATGGGTGGGATGTGACTTGGCAAGTGAGAAGTGGAAAAACATCCTTACTACAAGGGAAAAGGGCAGGTAAGCCTGAGCTGCAGGAGAAAAGGGAGCCAAGCAGCAGGAAGAGAGAGCAGCTGGTCTTGGACCAGGGAGGGAACGTTTGGGTGGGTCTCTTCATGTTCACAGAAGGGGCCAAACCAAAGAGTGTTACCCTAAGGATGGTTTGCAGATAACAGATTCATATGGTGTGACCTTATAAGGATTTGGAATGCTGGTGGATATTGTAGGCTTTCCCTCTGGATAATTGTTACATATGAATGTGTTTTTGTGCTCTGTTTCCAAGGGTTCATGGGTCTGATAAAGCCCTGCTTAGCAACCCCTGCATAGAGCTAGAGAGAGAAAAGGGGCTGTTTCTATCCTTCGGGGGGAATTTTCCAATGTGCTGGGGCCTCACAGCATTTCTTCAAACCTTGCATTGTCTTTCCTGCTCATCCCCTAGAGATCTGTGTCTCCCATCCTCTTTTCTGTCCCGATAATGATGATGTATTTTGCAGTTAAAGCCTAGAGCACTGTGATCTTCCTTACTAACACAGTGTGCAGAGAAAAAGAAACTAAATTAAACACGCACCCTTTCAGTTTTGTGATTTGGCCCAACATGCTTAACCAAGTTGAAATTGAATTTAGGGGATTCTTCTTCAATTTTCTGTACAGCAGAGGAGCCTGGAGCAGCAGCTGTCATGACAAGATGACACTCCCTGCCAGGTTACAGTGGGATATAATTATTTGCCTCACCGGATTAATAATTCAGAGGCCATCTACTTCTAAATAGACAAAAGACTGTTGAAAAGCATTCAGTAGGGTAGGGGTGTCTTAAGCCCTCACGGCATTCTTTCTGAAACTCCTCGGTGCTGTTATCCTGGGGGGAGGGTCAAATTTTTTCTCTACCAATGCAAGGATGGCTGTATATTAATAACTGGTTATTAGCACAACCATCTGTTTGTATCCTTTAGTCAATGGACATTTTCCATAGAGAATTCATGCTTATAGACTTAAGGAGGTTGGGGACTGATATTTTTTTAAAAGACCCAGGGCTTCACTTTTGGGGTGTTTTCAGTCCATAATGTGTCAAATCTGGAGGTTGCCCATCAGTCAAGAGTGATGCTGGCCCCCAGTACTGTTAGATTTGATAGAAGCCTGACCCAAAAAAGGAGAGGTAAGTTCAGATCTAAAGGCTGAGCATTAGTTGATCTGTTTCCTGCTCATCGATGTAATTAAGAATAGAAGCTCGGAGACTGGTGGCCTGGGTTCAAGTCCACACTCCTTCACTTAGCCACGGAGTGACTTTGAACAAGTTTCTTTACCTCTCTGTGCCTCCATTTCCTTACTGTACAATGAGGATTATACGGGTGCCCACCTCATAGTGTGGTTATGATGTTTCACATGAAATACAATGTGTGAACTGCCTAGCATAGTGCCTGGTATACAGTGCCCACCCGTGGAAAACGCTCAGGGAGGGTTGGTAATCCTATGGAATCTGGTAATTGATCTGCTTCTTGGTGCTGGCTCCTCTTCCTGACAACAGTGTGAGACACGTTGTGCCCTTAGAAAAGCAACCAGGTTGCTCAGCCATTTTTCCTAGGGCCCAGAGAGCAGAGAGAGGAGTTCCTGGGTAAGGTGTTTGTGGAGCATACCACCTCCTGGGCTCATCCTCCTGGGAAGCTTCCCTGCCCCTCCTCCCCGAGTGGGGTGCCCCTGTTCTGCTCACCCCTGGCACCACTTACACTGTGTTGTGATTTGTTTCCAGCCTGTGAGCTTCCCAAGAGCAGGGACCATGTGCCTTTCATGTTTCTGGATCTATAACACATAGCACGTGGGCTACACTAAAGAAGGGCTTGGAGAGCTGAACTGAAGTACCAGTGGCCCCAAATCGGTTGCAGCATCAGCCTTGCCTTGGCCTGTCGCTTTCCTTGTATTGAGTTGTCTCATCCTCCTGCCACTGGGGAATCCAGTGACTTTTCATCCGGTTTGCAAGCTGTTGGCTGGACCATTTATTTCCTCCCCTAATTGTTCTGTCAGCGACCTTTCTGGGGGATGCTGTATTTTTTTTAATAGAAAATGGAGACCTTTGGATTTATTAATTTTTTGTTTGCCAAGAAAACCCTGATAATAATTGCTAAGACTTCCCAGAAGTTATTAGTTTACAAATTTTAATGACACTCATGATTTATTTATGTTTCCCTCCCTCTGCAGCTGCTCACCCCAATTCCTTAGTGGAATTGCTGCTGAATCTGAGTGAATTAATGGAAACAAAACTGCAGATTGGAATGACATTTTTTTGTTAGGCTGTTAATTAAAAACTTCCCGTCCTATTCGCTAGGCTCTTCATATGTGAAGTCCCGAAGGCTGGGCTGATGATACAGGCTGTGAAATCCTCTCCCTAGAACTGGGGCTTCCTTCTATTTGCTTTCAGTAGTAATAAATCTGGTGAAAGCTCCTGAATGGGTCACAGAGCATTCAATTGAACAGATATTAATTGAGCATCAATTATATAAGCAACCCTGTGCTCATTGCTGGGGGATGCAGGATAATTATGTCATGCTTGTTATCCTCGAGGAATGTTTCGTTTTGTTGAGAGGTAAGATTAATGTACTAGGAACCAACATCAGGCATATGCACGAATAATGTGTATATACAAAATACAGTGCATTCTGCTAGAAGTTGCCCTGCTATAGAGATACTTATATTTTTATTACCACCCATCTCATTCTATAAAGGATGCAAAATAATTCAAGGAAGGACTTAGAGAAGTGATCAATATGGCACCTATTTTTTGTTTTGCTGTTTAATATAAAACATTTATTTCTCTGTTAGGGTGTGAAACTCTTAATAGGAAAGCCTCTCTCCTGTACCATTGGTTCCCATGGTTCTCGGAAACACCGGGTAATTGGTGGGATTGAATATGAGTAGTGGATAAGGAGTCGGTCCTGGATTCAGACTGCCTGGATGTGAATCCCAGCTCTACTGCTTATTAGTTATACCACCTTGAGCAATGTTTTAATTTCTCTCAGCCTCATTTACGTACCAATATAATGGGATGACAGTAAGACCTGTCTTGTGAGAGCTTTGTGAGAAGTCACTGAGATGGTACATGTAACGCAAAATGCCTGTAATCTAGTCATTACTTAATATAAACAGTAACATTTGTTGATAGGTCCACATCTGCCTAGCTCAGCAGCTTCCACCTGGTTCCACATGACAGTTGTGCTGGTAACTTTAGGAGGGCAGGGTGCAGAGCACATCTAGAATCCTAAGCATGTAAGGCCTGGACATGATACACTTCTTTTGAGAGAACACTGTGGAGTCTTCCTCTTTGCATACTAATCTGTGCTTAGCAAAAGCGCAAGGTGAATATATTTCTTGGTTTTTCTACACCAGATGCTGATAATGATTTGGAGTATAGGATACAAACCACAATCTGATTTAAGTTCCCCTAACATAGTGTTGAGTTAACTCATCTGTTACTGGTTATTTTCTTTTTAATGCAACCATAAGGGAATCTAAGCACATTGAAGAGGTTTGTTACCGTCCAAGTACTTAACATGGAAGTCAGAGTGAGATCATGCATGTTTTTCAAATTTGGCATATCCTCACAATTTCTTGTGGAATGTGCTAAAAATCTAAATTCCTGGGTCCTACCCAAGAGATTCCAATTTAGTAAGGCTGAGGATTACTCCGGATGTATAATTTTCGAAGTGCCCTAGTGGCCTCTTAACATCATGTAGGACCAGGAACCAGTGATCTAGGAGAAAGCCTGGTTCTGGCCCATCTCAGTTACCAGAAAATTGGATTACTCTTGCCATCCTTCTGCTTCCTCATAAACAAAGGTATGAGGTGAAATGATCTCTCAAGTCTCTTTCAACTCCCAAGTCCACAGATTCTTCCACCTTGGGAAATCAAACAAGAAGCCCACACAGTGGGATTTATGATGCGCAACGGATAACGCCCTCACTCCCGAGCATAGCCACCTTCCTTAAAAAATCAGGTATTGTTAACAACACATACACAACGCTGCTGACATGCCATGCCGCTCACTGATGGATAGTGGCCAGTTGGCAGGTATTAGCTAGAACACCTCTCCAAACTACTTAATTTAAATTCATTAAACGAAGGGAGCATCACTCAACTTGTGAAAGTCTTTATTCCAAAAAACAGAATGAGAAAGGGGTTTGCCCTAAATATTGAGCCCTCAAATATCTTACTTTGTTAGAGAATAGAGAAATGAGAATACTGGAGAATGGGGTCTGGATTGCAGATTTGTTGTTTTCCTATTTATTATGGGAAAGAGGGGTTCTGTTTATGGCCTAGTCTTTTTGTCTTCCATGAGGCAGGACCCAGACATGTATAAATCTTGATTTTTGTCCAGTGGCTGAGAGAATGTAACACTTTTGTATGGATCATGTCTGTTGATTGTTATTTTATGTTGTTTTCGCTTTCATCCAAATGCAGTGCCATTTTATCGCAATCATAAATAACCTCACCATTTGGAGAAGGGGTGTGAAATTCTGCCCATCCCTTTCCCCAGCCTGTGCTCCCTCTCATTTTCCCAGCAGGAGATTCATTAGCTTTCTAATGAAGTTAATAAGTAAACAGGATCAGACAGTCTCTTCTAAAATAACATTTATAAATGGATGCATTTCCCTACTCTCTAAGGTAAGCCATAATTTATTTCCCTGCCAGATGTCCACGTGTGTAACACTATGATAGGTGGATCCTTGGAATTTGGTTTAAAACCCAAGGGAAAAAAAAAAAGAGGAAAATTTTCAACTCACATAGAGCCTATCTATTACCAAGTTTATAGGAGAGTGGATTTTTACCAACCCTATTCCTGCTTATGTATATACAACGCCTATAAAGATAAGGTAGTCAAGCTTTCATGGTTACTTTCTCATCATTTGGTGGTCAATTACTTTATTGGACGTCCACCATAAATGTCTTTAGGAGGCCTTTGGCAGCTTCCCCACAAAGACCACTGCCCTCGATATTATTTGGGAAGCAATAAACTGGTAAAAAGACATGTTCTGTTTTCTCCTTCACATGTCTGTGAGGTTTCTTTTCAAGAATTGCTGAACTTACAAAGGAGGCATTTCACACCTTGCTGTCTAAATGCTTTGTACCCAAATTAGAGCTAAAGTTAAGTCTTAAAATGCAATATGTAGATAGGGTTTATCTTTAAAAGCTCCCCCTTTCAGTGGTACTTATCTCTTAAACTGGTATACTATTTGTAGTCACTGCCCACATGAATGCCTGGCATGTCTCCTGTTTCTGGGAGGAATGTGAAGCCTGTGCATTGAACATTCCATTTTACGGATGGATGAACTAAGGTCCCGAATGGGTTGGTGCTCACTGATTCAGATCTGGGACCCAAATCTAGGTCTCTCCATTCTCAGTAGCCCCCTGCTCTTGCTGTTACATTAGTAATCACTCTTTCCTGGCCTTTCTAGCTCAGCCACCGTTCATATTTCATAAGAGATCTATAGCCATGGGGTTGCACTGGGGACTAGGAATGGGTTTCTTGGATGTTTGTCTAAGTGATTTTCAATTCTGGTGGATCATGAAAATCACCTGGGAAATATAAGACAAGCCAGTCTCCTGGGCCTCACTCCAAACCTATTGAGCCAGTTTCTGGGGGTGAAGATCTAGTTGTTTATAGTTTTAAGTTTATTTATTTTGAGAGAGAGGAAGAAAAAAATGAGAGTGGAGGAGGGGCAGAGAGAGAGAATACCAAGCAGGCTTTGCACTGTCAACACAGAGCCAGATGCAGGGCTTGAACCCACAAACCATGAGATCATGACCTGAACTGAAACCAAGAGTCAGATGCTTAACCGACTGAACCACCCAGGCTCCCCAAGTTGTTTATAGTTTTTAAAGAGCTCCCCTCTTGATTCTGATATAACTGTCGACCTAAGAGAGGTCATGGCCATCTTTACTTCTGAAAAGTGCATAAAAACTTGTTGTGGGGAATTCCCCCTTAGCGTAGCACCTTTCCCTTGTATCTATTATCCTTATGTCTGGTTCACAATGAGAAGCACAGTCATTCATGCCCTCATCTTTATAAATGACAACCATAAAGGTTAATAATTGGAATGAGCTCTGGCACTTACTAATTAGCTCACATTCTGTCAGCATCAAACTTGTTTAATTGGCAATTAACATTGATTTTAGAGAGTGGTACCACAAGAGAATGGTTACAAGGTGCTGCTATCTGTGGAGTTGTGCTTGAGATGAACCCTGTGAGGCTGAGTTGGCAGCTGGGAATCCAGGTTCCCTGGGGGTTTGGAAGGGCCAACAAATGGGAAATAGTTTCCAGGTGATTTTGGAAGGCTTTCTATTCATAATACTTGGTTGCAAGCAATAGAAGTAATCACTAATTTAGGCGAGATGTAGGATTTGTTGGAAGGATACTGGGATCACTCAGCGTTTGGAGGAACAGGTAACAGGAAGACTCCAGGAAGGACCAAAATCCTAGGCCTCTCTCGGGACCATGGTATGTCATGACTCTATTCTCTGAATCTCCAGGGACCAATCTGAATGCCATGGTTCTACTCTCTAGTGAGCTGCCATAATATGACAACAACCTTCTCTGTGATTTAAATTCCCAATAGAGAATTGGAAGGCCCCCTTGAGTCAAGCAGGCAAAACTTTATGTTTGGGGGTGAGAAATTCCCAGTCTAGGCTGGCTTTCTTATTCATTCCTGTGCATAGGGAGACTGGGACCACTAGAAAAAAAAACTAGGGAAGAGTTTTGGGAATACTAGACCAATAACCTTCAAGGGTATCAAATGTTTTCTGAGGTATTCTAATATAAAGGAGACTTAAAATACACTACATTTTAAAGAGCATCCCTTCACTTGTACTGTTAATTTAAAAGACTAATTTAGAATGTGTTAGGGAATGTCTAGGAGCTTTACTTGTAAAGATACCACTTATAACAACCTTGCAAGGATTTTATTCCATTTTGGTAGAGATGAATCTGAGGTTTTTATAATCAGCAAGTAATGGAGATTAAGTTTGACCTCACCCCTGTAAAACAAAAATACATGCTTGTCTGACTTTGTCATACTGCCTCCCCAGATAATTTTCAGTTTGGGGTCTAGTTAGTGAGCACCTTCTCAGTTTTGGATGCTGCATTGCCATATCTGTTCTCCTGAACTTTAGACAACGTACCATAGTCCCAATAGTCTCCATAAATGATGGCATTGTGATTAATTAGACATGTTGCCAAAAATTCTCAATTTTTGGCATACCTCCTTCCCACCACCTCACCCAGAGATGCAGCAGGTAAAATGCTCTTAATCATCTGCAAATTCTCACTCATTCCATTTATGGTTGTTGAGTACAGAGTGTTCTATGGGATGAGTGTGACATTTGTGATCATATACACTTTCAATTGAAATTTTTGTGAGACAAATGAAGATATACATACAGCTTTAAGAAATGATACAGATTGAGCTTGTGTACTCTCTACCCAGTCTCTCTAATGGTAATATTTTATCAAACTATAATATCACAACAGTGCATTGACATTGATACAATCATCAATCTTACACAAATTTGTTGTTCTCATTTGTGTGTGTGTGTGTGTGTGTGTGTAGGTTTGTCTATCCACCACTGTAGTGAAGGTACTGAACAGTTGCATTACAAGAGTCTCTCGTGTTCCCCTTTTATAATCACATCTACCTCTCTTTCCCCAGACCCTTCATCACTAAACCTCGGCAACCTCTGATCTGTTCTCCGTTTATAAAATGTTTTCTTTCAAAATGGTTAAAGAAATGGAATCATACAGTATGTAACCTTTGGGGGTTACCATTTTCACTTAGTGTAATTCCCTGGAGACTCACCCAGATTGCTGTGTATCAATAGTTTGTACTTATTGTTGAGGAGTATTCCACGTATGCATGTACCGCAGGTGGTTTAACTTTTTACCTGTTGAAGGACATTTGGCTATTTCCCAGTTTTTTGTTGTTGCAGATAATGCTGTTATGAACATATGAGTACAGGTCTTTGTGCAGAGATAAGTTTTCATTCCTCTGGGACAGCTGCTTGGGAGTGTGATTTCTGGGTCATGTCGTAGTTGTGTGTTTAGTTTTAGAAGAAACTGACAAACCTTTTCAGAGTCGCTGTTCCATTTTATATTCCTACCAACAATGTCTGAATGATCCAGTTTTTTATAGCCTTGTCAGCAAGGCTTTTTCACTACTTTTAATTTTAGCCATGGTAAGAGGGAGGCAGTAATATCTCATTGTGGTTTGAATTTGCATCCTTGATAGCTGATGATGTTGAACATCTTTTCATGTGCCTACTTAGCATCTGTATATTGTCTTTGGTGAAATGTCTGTTCATGTCTTTTGCCCACTTAAAAATACACTTTAGAGATATTATTGAAATACAAGAAGCTGTACATATTTAATATATATGTATGTGTGTGTATATATGTGTGTGTGTGTGTGTGTATATATATATATATATATATATATATATATATATATATATATATAAAACTTGGTGAATTTGGAGGTAAGTGAAGCTGTCACCACAACCTCTGTCATAAACATATCCATCACCTGTAAAGTTTCCTGCTGCCTTCTTTATTCATTATTATTTTTTGTGATAAGAACTCTTAACACAAGTTCTTACCATATTAACACATTTTTAAGTCTGCAATACAGTATTGTTAACTATAGCTTTATGCTATACGGTAGATGTCTAAGACATGATTATCTTGTATAATTTAGAACTTTGTACCATTTGATTAATACCTCCCCATTTCTTCTTCCAGTCCCTGGCCACCACCATAACATTCTCTGCTTCTATGAATTTGATTATTTTAGATTCCTTATTCAAGCAGTATCATGTATTTGTACTTCTGTGTCTGGTTTATTTCACTTGGCGTAATGTCCTCCAGTATCATTTATGTTGTTGCAAATGGCAGGATGTCCTTTTTTTAAGACTTAATGTTCCATTGTATGCGTATACTACATTTTCTTTATTGATTCTCCATCAGTGGACATTTATGTTGCTTCCATGTCTTGGCTCTTGTGAAAAATGATGCAATGGAGTACAGATATCCCTTTCAGATTCATATTTAAATTCAAATGGATATACAGTCAGAAGTGGTATTGTTGGAGCATGTGATAGTAAAACTGCCATACTGTTTTCCATAGTGGCCGTACTAGTTTACATACCCACCAACAGTGTGTGGGGGTTCCCGTCCCACCACATAATCACCAGCGTGTATTATCTCTTGTTTCCTTGTGAATCTACATACTAATAGGTAGGAAGTGATATCTCATTGTGGTTTTGATTCGCATTTCCCTGATAATTAGTGATGTTGAGCACCTATTCATATACCTGTTGGCCATTTTGTATGTTTTCTTTGGAGAAATATCTAAATGTCTATTCAGTTTTTAGTTCATATTTTAATTGGGCTATTTTTTTTTGGTATTGAGTTATAGGGATTCTTTATATGTTTTGAATATTAACCATTTATCACAATGTTATATGATTTGCAAGTAATATCTCTCATTCCGTAGGTTGCCTTTTCATTTTGTTGATGGGTTACCTTTGCTGTGCAGAAGCTTTTTAGTTTGATGTAATCCTACTTGCTTAGTTTTGCTTTTGTTGCCTGTGCTTTTGGTGCCATATGCAATAAATCATTGCCAAAGCCAATGGCAAGAAACTTTTCGCCTATTTTTTTCTTCTAGCAATTTTTTTTAGCAGTTCTATGGTGTTAGGTCATATGCTTAAGTCTTCAATTCATTTTGAGTTGATTTTCATGTATGGTGTAAGATAAGGGTCTAGTTTCATTCTTTTAGGGGTGGTTACCAAATTTTCCATATACTGTTTCTTAAAAAGCCTTTTCTTTGTTAAATCTGTATTTTGGCATTTTTGTTGAAGATTAGTTGACCATATATGAGTTGATCTATTTCTGGTCTCTAGAGGTCAATTTTTATGCCAATGCTATATTGTTTTGAATACTTTGGCTCTGTAATATATTTTGAAATTAGGAAGTGTGATGCCCCCAGCTATTTTTTTTTCTCAAAATTGCTTTGGCTATTTTGGGTCTTTTGTGGTTTCACATGAATAATTTTAGGATTATTTTTTTCTATTTCTGTGTAAAATTTCATTGGGACTTTGATAGAGATTACATTGAATCTATAGATCACTTTGAGTATTATGACATTTTAATAATAATAATTTGTCTAATCTCAACACATCTGTCTTTCCATTTATTGGTATTTGCTTTCATTTCTTTCATCAATGTTTTATAGTTTTCAGCGTATGGGTCTTTTACCTCTTTGGCCAAGTTTATTCCTAAGTATTCATTTTGATGTTATTATGAATGAGATTTTGTTAATTTCCTTTGTGGATAGTTCATTGTTAGTGTGTGGATGGACCTTGAGAGCATTATGCTAAGTGAAGTAAGAGACAGAGAAAGACAAATGCCATAGGAGCCTTCTTATATGTGGAGTTTAATAACAAACAAAGAAAGCAAATTCACAGATGTAGAAAACAGATTGGTGGTTGCCAGAGGTTGGGGTGGAAGGGGGTGCGCAGAATGGGTGAAGGTGTTCAAAGATACAGTCTGGTAGTTATAAAATTAATAGGAACTGGGGACATAATGTACAGCATGATGACTGTAGTTAATAATACTGTACTGCATATTTGAAAGTTACTAAGAGTATACATCTTAAAAGTTGTCATCACAAGAAACACAGTTTATAACTATGTGTAGTGATGATGGATATTTACTAGACTTATTATGGTGATCATTTCACAGTATGTACAATATCAAATCACCATTTTGCACACCAGGAAGATGTTATATGTCCATTTTATCTCAACAAAGAAGAGAGAAATACAACTCATTTTTGTATGTTGACTTTGTATCCTTCAACTTTGTTGAATTTGTGTATCAGTTCTAATGGTTTTTTTTCTTGAGTCTTTAGGGTTCATACACATACATACATACATACATATATATATATATAAAATGTTATAATAGCATGTTGTCTGCAAACAGATAATTTTACTTTTTCCTTGGATTTGATTGCCTTTTATTCCTTATTCCCCCCTTAATTGTTCTGGCTAGGTCTTCTGGTGCCATGTTGAATAGCAGTGGTGAGCATGGTTTTTTCCCATTGAGTGAGAGATTAGCTATGGATTTTTCATACATGGCCTCTATTGTGATGACTAAGTTCCTTCTATGACTCAGTTGTTGAAACTTTTTTGGTGGGTGTGAAAGGATATTGAATTTTATCAGATGCTTCTTCTGCACTCCTTGGGATGATCATGCAATTTTTATCTTTTATTCTGTTAATGTGGTGTACCACATTGATTGATTTGCATATATTGAACCTTACTTGCATGCCAGGGATAAATCCCACTTGGTTGTGGTATATGATCCTTTAAATGTGTTGTAAATTAGGTTTTTGTTCATATCTTGTTGGTGATTTTTGCATATATGTTCATCAGAGATATTGGCCTGTAGTTTTCTTTTCTTGTGGTATCTCTGCCTGGGTTTGGTATCAGAGTGATGCTGGCTTCAGAAAATGAGTTTGGAAGAATTTCTTCTTTTTCTGTTTTTTGGAAAAGTTCAAGAAGGATTAGTTTTGATTCTTTAAATGTTTGGTAGGGCTCACCTATGAAGCCATCTGGTTCTGGGCTTTTTTTGTTGTTGTTGGGAGTTTTCTGATTATTTCAGTCTCTCTGTTTGTTATTGGTCTGTTCAAATTTTCTATTGGGGAGGGGGGTTCAGTCTTGGTATGTCATATGTTTTAGGCATTTATCCATTCCTTCTAGTTTTTCCAGTGTCTTGGCATGCAGTTGTTCATAATGGTCTCTTATAATCTTTTTTTTTTTTATTTCTGTGACATCTGTAATGGTTCCTCTAATATTTTAGAATTTATATATTTGAGCCTTTTCTTTGTTTCTTAGTCTAACTGAAGACCTTTTGGTTTTTTATATCTTCAAAAAACCAACTCTTAGTTTTGCCAGTTATTTAATTATTTTTTAGTTTCTATTTTATTGATTTCTGCTCTTAACTTTATTATTTTCTTCCTTCTGCCAACTTTGGGCTTAGTTTCTTTTTCTTTTCCTAGTTCCTTGGGGTGTAATGTTAACTTTTTTAAGATGATCTTTTTTAATCCATGTGCTTATGGCTATAAACTTCTCTCTCACTGCTGCTTTTGCTTCACTCCAGAAGTTTTGGTATGTTCTGTTTTGGCTTGTCTCAAGATATTTTCTAATTTGCCTTTTTGTTTTGACCCATTGATTAAGAGCGTATATTTAATTTCCATGTATTTGTGATTTTTTTATTTTTACTTTTCCTTTTGTTACTGATTGCTAATTTAATTCCACTGTGGTCAGAAAAGATACTTGGAATAAGTTTTATCTTCTTACACTTGTTAATCCTTGTTTTGTGACCTAGTCTATGATTTGTTCTGGAGAATGTTCTGGGTGCTGCTGTTGGATGGAATGTTTCATCTATGTCAGTTAGGTTTACTTGGTCTGTAGTGTTGTTCAAGTCTGTTTCTTTATTGATTTTCTTTCTGGATGATCTATCAACTATTGAAACTGGGATATTGAAGGTTCTTCCTAGTATTGGGTTCTTGTCTATTTATTCCTTCAGTTATGTCAGTGTTTGCTTCATATATTTAAGTGCTCTAATGTTGGATGCATATATATTTATAATTTCTGTATCTTCCTATTGAATTAACCCATTTAAAATTATGTAATGACATTCTTTTTTTCTTGTGACAGTTTTGATTGCCATAAATATAGGCACCCTTCTGCTCTTTGGCTACCATGTATATGGAATATCATTTTCCATCCTCCACATTTAGTGTTCTTAAATGTGAAGTCAGTCTCTCCTAGGCCGCATATAATTAGATCTTTTTTAGAAAAAAATACATTCAGCTACTCTTTATATTTTAATTGGTGAGTGTAAAACATTTAAATTTAAAGTAACTAGTGATAAGTAAGGACTTACTATTGCCATTTTGTTAATGTCTTCTGTTTTGTAGTTCTTTTTCATCCTCTCTCTCTGTCTTCCTGATGATTATATGTAGTGATATACTTTGATTCCTTTATTTATTTATTTTTTGTATTTACCCAAGGTTTTTTTCTTTGTGGTTACTATGAGGCTTGCATAAAACTTTTTTTTTAATGGGGCACCTGGGTGGCTCAGTCAGTTGAGTGTCCAACTTCAGCTCAGGTCATGATCTCATGGTTCGTGGGTTCGAGCCCCATGTCGGGCTCTGTGCTGACAGCTCAGAGCCTGGAGCCTGAATCAGATTCTGTGTCTCCTGCTCGCTCGCTCTCTCTCTCTCTCTCTCTCTCTCTCTCTCTGTCAAAAATAAACATTAAAAAAATTCTTTAAAAAACTTTTTAAAGTTATAATAGCCTATTTTAAGCGCATAACAGCTTAACTTAAATTGTATACAAAAACTCCACACTTTTACTTTCTTCCCACAACATGTTAGGTCACTGATGCCAGAGTTTACCTTTTTTACATATTATTTATGCATTAACAAAATACTATTATCTTTTACCTTTTATACTAGGGTTAAAAGTGATTCATACACCACTGTTACAGTCTTGAATTATTTTGTATATATGTACTTTTGCCAGTGAGATTTATACTTTCCTATTTATGAAAGCTTTTGTATGTTGAATCTTTTAATACCTGAACATGGTATACCTCTTCATGTATGTAAGTTTCTGTTTTTATCAGCATTTAAGCATTTTCACCTATATGTTATGTTCAAGTGTGTACTTAAGTATTTTATTTTCTTTGGAGTGATTATAAAAGGTATTGTGTTTTTGATGTCAGTTTCCACATACGTATTAGTGAACAGAAACAGAAATGCATTTATGTTTTGTCTGTTGGTCTCGTATCCTGTGACCTTGATCAACTCATTTAGTGTTTGTGAATGCTCATCGTGGACTCTGTTCTGCTAGGTGCCTTTTGTTAATCATGGAATAAATATATTATGGGATAGAGTGAAGTTCCCCAGTGAGAGCTCTAAGTCCAGGAGATTTGGCTCTTCTATGACCGTGCATTAGGTCAGTTCATTTAATAAGACTTAGCTATGTGCAGTATCTGTGCTAAGCACTGTGGACCATGCAAAGATGTAAAAGAGATCTTCTCTCTTAGAAATCCCTAGTCGAGAGAGACAGAGAAAGGTGGAGATAGAGAATACAAACCTTTCATATTATTTGTTGTTAGAAGGAAATATAATAGAAGTTTAAAACAGAGGCCTGAGAAAAGAAGATGCTAATTCCAGCTTTGGGAGATCAGGGGAAGCTTAATGTGGAGAGCAGACATGAGGTGGGTCTTGAAGGGAGAGAAGGACTTTGATGGGTAATGTGAGGTGACGGGCATGCTAGATTAAAAAAACAGATGAAAATCAAGGGGTAGAAAATGACGAGGACAGGTTTGGAGAATGTTCACGAGACTGGGGAGTTGAAATATTGGTTCAGGGCAGGGAAAGTGACTGAGGAAGAGGTGGGACAGGAAGTGAAAGTCACATTGGGGAAGACTTTGGGGCCTGATTGAGCAGTTTGGAACCTTTTCTGTGGGATAGAGAGGAAAGAGCACAGGTTTGTGAACAGCAGCTGTAAATGATAGCTGTGCTTTAGAAAGGGTGATTTAGTGTGGAAAAAGTTGTAGTCTGTAAGGATCAGGATTGATATGGTTGGATATTTGTATTTTTTTCTCTTTATGAATTCATAAATGTATGTATGTGTTTGCTTGTGTGTTTATCTTCCTACCCTTGTAGATCCTCTAGAGATCTGAGTAGTCTGTTCAATAGGTCAGGAATGAGGAAGTCAGGAAGCCTAAGCTCGAAGCTCCCTTGCTTGAGGGAGACCAGAAATTTGCTCCCCACCTTTCAGATGTATACACATGGATTCTATACCTTTGGGGTTAACGTGTGGTGACTGGCTTATGCGTTGGACCTGGTGAGGGGCCATCAGAGACATGGCATGTTTCTCTGGCTTCCTGAACTCAGACTAAGGTCAGACTTCAGTATTCTGAAAGCGTGGGGCAGAGGATAAAGAAGGTGGCCTGACTTCATAAAATTATTACATTTCATTCCTCAACATGTGCTCGCTGTGGGGATAGGGGAGGGGGGGGGAGTAACAAGGCAGCCTGTGTAGAATTTAGAATTGCACCTAATTCTGATTTCCTTTGATACTTTGATACCTTATATTGGCATTCTCTTTAAACTCATCTGCCTGGATTCCCTAAGATTTGAGAATTGAAATGTTACACAAGATTGCCTCTGGCCAACAAGGAAGTAACAATGAGTTTCCTAAGCTTCTATTTTACTTCTCATTTTTGCGTATTTAAATTTTTATACCATAATTTCACTAGTAAAGATAATTTTCCAAAACTTGAAAAATGAAGAGTACTATAAAAAAATAGTCACCATCTATAATCCTGCTCATAACCATTGTTTCAGGATATGTATACTTATCCATGTTTTACCTATCCATTTTTGCATAATTGAGATCCTCTTGTGTCAACAGTTTTGTTTCTTATTTTTGTATAACATTTGAGTAAGCATTTTTTGTGTGACTCAAAATGTTTTGCAAACATAATTTTAATGTTTGCATAATAGTGTATTGTATTGCTGTTCTGTAATTTGCTTAACTATATTCATCTATTTTTGGAGATTCGGATTGTTTTAACAGTTTCCCACTATTTTAAAAATGTTGTAATGAATATCTAGATACATAAATCTTTATTTTCATCTGCATTTTGTATTATTTCCTTAGGAGAGATTTCTGGAGGATAATTTTTGAGGCTGTAGTATATATTGTCAAATGGGTGATGAGAAAGTTGCTTTTCTGAAAGTCTTATGCTGGGGAAAGAAAACCTTGGAATTGAAAGAGAAGTTAACACACTGCAGAGTGCATGCGTGTACGTGTGTGGGCTGCTCATAGCTCACACGTGTGTTTCCATGCTTTAGGGTAATCTGTGTGCTTAGAGTTATTGTAAGATCATTGGAATAAGACTTGGGTAGTAAGATCCGTGAAAATGATGTATCCCTAGATGCCACAAAGAACATGCATGTCTCCTGCTAACTGAACATATCCAGGCTCATCTGAACTGGTAAAATGAAAACAGTAATAACCACATCAATAATAACAGCTGCTCACACTTACTGAGAACTAATTATGTGCCAGGCACTGACTCGAGTGCTTCCCATATGTTTAAGCTAGCCTTCTAATAAACCAGCTAGGTAAATACTGCTGTCATCCCCATTTTGCAGCTGAGGAACCCGAGAGTCAGGGAGTTCAAGTAACTTTCCCCCAGGCCATGCTCTCTTAGGAAGTGGATATGCAGGGATTTGGATCCAGGCCCTCAGATTGTAGAGCCTGTGCACTTAACCTCACTGTGGATAGTCATTAATTTAGACCTGACCAAGGTTGGAAGTTGTTTTGGGGGTTCTCGACAGCCTAGGTTTACGACTCACCTAGTGCAAGTCTCATGTGAAGGAAGGAGACACGGAGAAAATTCCTCCTGGGTTAGACCCAAGGCACTGTCTTTTATGGAATTGTCAGAGGAGGGGATGGGGAGGGTCTAGTCTCTTCCTTCTATAAAGGTTTGGAATAGCCCTGAACTTCTTCTCTTAATAAGCCATAAAGGACTTGTTGAACACAGCTTACCTGTTCATACCTGTCTTACCTGTTACCTGTACCTGCTTACCTGCACACTCCTGAGAGTCACCACACAGAAAGGTTAAAAAGCACGGACTCTGGCACCTCCTGGCTGGGTTCAGATCCCAGCTCTGCCAGTTCCCAGCTCTGAGCTCCAGGCACGTCTTTGGGCCCCACTTTTTCATCTCTAAAGGAAGAGTAATAACATACCCACTGGGCAGCTGAGAGGACACCATGAGTTCATGATGGTAAAGTGTTTGGAACGGTGCTGGCTCACAGTAAGCATGCGCTCTGTCTGTATTTGCCTCAGTTCCTGTCAAGATCGCTCTGCCTCTTGTCCTAATAATCCCTCAAGGCTCCAGTGAGAGCTTGGGCCTGCCAGGGCTGATTCCCACGTTCCCCAGACATAACCAGCACATGCTCATGGAGTGCTCCCACCTGCTCGATGTCACAGGGATTGCAAGAAAGCAAGCAAACTGCCTGCACCTTAATGCTTCCCTCCAGTGTGGAGGCAGATGTCAAGTAATCTGTGAGGTAGTCCAAGGAAAGCACAGTGTCCCCAAGACACTGAGGCTGCAGGAACGTATTGAGGGGAAGGATCAGGGAGCGCTTTCCTGGATGCACGAGTTTCCTGGGGCTTCTGTAACCAAGTACCACAAACTACGGGGCTTTGGCCACAGGAATATATTGCCTCACTGCTCTGGAAGCTGGAGGTCCAAGACCAGGGTGCCAGTGGGGTGGGTCCTTCTTGCTGTGCGAAAGGATCTGGTCCACGCCTCTCTCCTAACTCCTGCTGGTTTGCTGGCAATCCGTGGCATCCTCTGCCTTCATGTTCACATGATGTTCTCCTGGGTGTGTGGCTGTGTTCTAATTTACCCGTTTTATAAGGCCTCCGGTTGTATTGAGTTAGGGGCCCGCTCTACTCCAGTGGGACTTCATCTTAACTAATTACCTCTGCAAAACCTTGTTTCTTTTTTTTTAAATTTTTTTAATGTTTATTTATTTTCGAGAGAGAGAGAGAGACAGAACAGGAGAGAGGGAGACACAGTATCTGAAGCAGGCTCCAGGCTCTGAGCTGTCAGCACAGAGCCCAACTTGAGGCTCAAACTCATGAACCATGAGATCACGACCTGAGCCAAAGTCAGACGTTTAACCAACTGAGCCACGCAGGTGCTCCTGCAAAACCTTGTTTCTAAAACAGGTCATACTGTGAGGTCCTGGAGTGAGGACTTCAAGATATAAATTTTGAGGGGACGGGATGCAATTTACCCCCTCACACTGGGGGTGAAAGATGAGGCAGAATTAATCAAGAGCTGAGGGGTTAGGAAAGAGAGAGGGGAGTCTTCGCAAAGGCAAGTTCCTTTGCAAAGGCAAGTTCCAGGCAAGTCTGTGCAAAGATACTGTGGTGGGGGGCGGGAGGAGGGGGGTTTGCATTTCCAAGGAGCCAGAGTAAGCCAACATGTGTGGTGAGTGGTCTGTAAGATGTGTGGTGATGGCAGGGGGCATGCCCTGTGGTGTCTTAACCATTTTAAATAGTTTAGGTTTTACTTGGGGCATATGGGGGACAATTAAAAGGCTTTAAGCAGGGGTTTTCCATCATGTAATGAATGTTTTAAAGATTTATTATTATTGAACTTTCATGTAAATTTTTATTACTGATTCTGTATTATTGTGAATGGAACATTTTTTTTTTCTTGTTTGTTATCTACTTGTAGCTCCACAGCACATTTTCTTTCCACACATTTTGCATGGTTATCTACTGGTGACTTCTTTTCCTTATCATTCTGTACATGGTTTTTTAATATAATATATAAACTGAAAACGTGGAATCTGATGCCAACATTCCCCCATTCTATTTTTTCCTGTTATCTTAGTTTTCATTTTCATAAAGCCGGAGTTTCACAATTTGTAAATAATCACATCTGCTGATCTTTATTTAAAATCACATTTCTTCTTACTTGTGTTTGTTAGGATTGAAGGGCTCCCACTTTTTCGTGCATTTTTACGCGGCTGCAAATCTGTCCCTTAGGTGGGGAATGGGTGCTAAAATTGTTGAATAAGTTGTGACATTCATTAGAGGAAACACCTGCTTGTTTTGTGCTCTATTATCTCAGAAAATCCTCCCCCAAACCTTAGGATGTAGGAACTACTGTACTTTTCCTTTTTGAGGATGGGGAAGCTGAGTTTCAGTGTAACGAGTAGTGTGCTGAAGTTCACACAGGTGGATTTGGGGCTGTTACCCTCAGATGAGCCGACTCCTGACTCCTTCACCACCTGGAATTTCTCAGCTAGGAGCTGTCAGTCGTTTCTGGGGTGGCCTCTACCCTATCACTTTGCACTTTAGTACCTACTCCGCACGTGGAAATGAGGAAGTTCCAGCAGAGCAAATGCTTCCATGGATTTGTTGCGTCTAGGCCGGTGCCTCCCTTTCCGACTCCCCCACCTCTCCTTATGCCACTTCCCATTCTGGAATTCACTCCTCTTCCCTCCTATTCACTTTTGGGATTTATGTTTTTCTTTCTCCCAGGGACGGTCTTGAACACCCTCTCTCTTCTTTCTTTGGAGTCCCTTAGAATCTGTTTTTCCACACACTCCTTGGCTACGTGGTCTTACCACACATGTACGGCCTCTCAAGATCTCCCCCAGCACCTGGCTGTGTGATTGGGGTGTCGCGTGTGCTCCATAAGTGATTTCTGGGCAGAGGAAGAGCAGGAGCCACCTGAGTGTCTTTGGTCTCGATATTGGGAGTGTGCGGAAGGCCTCCCTGGCTCCGGCAGACTTGGGTCCCGTGGATGCTGCCAAAGGCCAGGCAGCCTCTTATGGCCACTTGGTTCTTGATAGCCCTCCTGCACCCGTCACCAGCCTTGCAGTGGCAGTGTTTTCTGCTCGGTAGCTTGTCCTCTGTCACAGTCAGATGGTGTAGGATGGGATAAATGGATATTTTGGAGTGACAGCCTGTGTTGGAAGGCAGCCAGCTGATAACTGAGAATCGCACACAGAATGCCACAGTTATCAAAATTCACTGGCTGTTTTGAGGCATTTGCCAGATTGCTTATCAGGGTTGACAAAAGGAACATTGCCAAGAGATGGGGGGTAAGTGGGG
The DNA here is from genome assembly GCF_027475565.1 of Acinonyx jubatus. NCBI lineage: Eukaryota > Metazoa > Chordata > Mammalia > Carnivora > Felidae > Acinonyx > Acinonyx jubatus. Next base: position 61,442,376 of record NC_069393.1, read on the forward strand.
GCAATATGTGCTTGGGGGCAGTTATAATTGTTAGCATATACTGAATGGTTACTGTGCGCCAGGAATGGAGAATTTCTGATATTATCTCTAGTCTAAACACCCTGATGACAAGATGTTTAGGGAAGTGCTGAGTATAGTACGAGTTGAACAGGATGCTACGTGTGTGGGGTTATTGCCTGGCCTTCTGGCTTTGCTGTCTTGCCCAGAGATGTCAGGAATTGTTACATGGTTATAAAAGTCTTAAGATTTAAACAAACTTTAAAAGATTTTGCTGTGCTAGGAACCCATAGGAGTGGGGGATGGCTTAGGGTCATTGCAACCACAGCCCCAGAGCCCAGAGTTTAGCCTCCTTGGGATCACTGGATGAATGCAGTCACAGAGGGATCTGTCCAGCCTTGGACACCTTAGGAAGCCTCACTGATGTCTTTGTATGCACTGGCACCAAAGCCATACTCTCCTTTTAGGGTTCCACTCATTCCTGTCACCAGTACACCCCTGGAGTGGTTCCTAGTATTGAGGTTCAGAACGTTTGTCCATAAGAGTCTCCCTGGGTGATACTGTCTTCCTTTCGTGGCCCTTTGGCATGCTGTGATGGGCAGCATCTGCCAATGGGTGCTGGACCAGAGTGCACCCCACATTTTTGCATCAGAGATATCAGTACGTGTCTATGATACATGCCATGATTCTCCCTATTGTCCTCTGTTAAAGTATCTGATAACAGATACTTTGGTGCATTCGCACCAAATGCACATAGGCCTGTAGAAGCAAATTGTGGGGTGATCATGCATGCCACCCCAAGTCACCAAAGGCAAGCTGGTGTTCTTTCATTCTCTTTAGAACAAACCACACTGTTTCAACTCCCGGGGGAACTTCACGTCTATCTGGAACATTCTCATTGTCTCCCTACCTCCCCATTCCACCTGCCCCCAGTCTTACTTTTTACAAACCTCATTCTTTTTAATTTTGTTCTCTTATTTTAAAGATTGCTTCAATCTAAGCGTCTCTTCTCCAGAAAGGTGTTGTCCAGCCATGCTGTCTAAGTGAGGTTTCTGAGCTGGTCTGTCTCTCAGTCTCTCAAAGCATGACATCTTCTACAACCTGCAGTCATTTCACTTTATGTCTTACGTTGGAGCTATTTATTATTATTTTTTTCACTACTGTTCCACCTTCTCCACTAAACACATTCACTGAGCTCAGGGGTCGTGTTTGGCTCATACGAACTTTTCTCACCACCAGGCACTGCTTGGCACGTGATAGGAGCCGCTCGTTGGAAGGGGAGGAGGGAGGGGGAAAGATAGGGAAGCAGAAGGGCAGGCAGCAATCCACAGACAGAAGCCAGGGAAGACAGGTAGACGTGTGCTTTCCAGTCCCCTGGATGGCGGTTCTTGAATTCACCCCTTGTAGATCCCTTCCTTTATGAATGCTTTCACTTAGATTGCTGATATTTTATGTCAGAAGAAACACCTATCATCAACGCTTCCCTACCGATTGTAGGGAGGGGGACAGTGAGCTCACAGAAGGGAAAAGCCTTGCTCCGTAGCATTTAGTTAACGGGAGGTTGGACCCAAAGTCAAACCAGCACACTTCAGACAGGAAGGCAGGCATCCCTGAAAGATCTTGGGAGCCCCCGTCTTTTGGGATTTGTGACTAAACCTTCTGCTTTCTAGAGGAACAATAGAAATAGTGGGAAACGTAAGACATGAAGACAATCAAATGCTGGGCTTTTACCCAGGAGCAATCTCTTGAGTCTGAAAAGCCTTTCTCTAAGAGGGACCTTGAAAGAATAGGGTTTTTTCCTTTTCCCTGAAGCGGAACCTACAAGCTAAGCACAATGCACTCCACAATGAGTCAGGCGCTGCCTCAGAACAGTCCCCCGGGGGTGGGAGGCTCGTCCATCTTTTGCCTTCTTTGCAGGGCAGTGCTTCCCGCTTGGAGGCTGACTGCAGTGCTTCTGTCCTCGGCCACCCGGGGGGAAGATGTGCAAGGGATCGGACAGTGGTTCTCTGTTCGCTTCGCACACTTACCAGCCTGTGGTTGACGCTTTCTGTGGTTCATCCCTGAAATGTCAGAAGGGAAGGAGCAAGGAAATCTACTTAGAACATAGCTGCACCAGTAAACAGTGAGTTAGGGAAAAGGGACCCAGTGGTGGTGGTTCCTTTTGGGGAAGTGTGCTGAAACCTGACTTCCTGTTCACAATCAGGTGGTTGAGGTGTCAAGGTCTGAACAAGAAGGAATAGGTTCAGGCAAAGGAACTAAGGGCTTATGTAACACAAGGACTCCTATGGTGTGAAAGGAGCGAGGTAGTTATGTAAAATCTGTAAAAAAGACATGTATTTCTGAAAACCCAATTGTCTAATTGTGTTGACTGCTCTTTGAGGATAGGTTTGTTGGGTTTATTGATCTAGGAATTCTTTCAAAAAGCCAGAGTTGGGAACAATTAGTTATGACCACCAGTAAATGTCATGTTTCTAACCTGAGCCCTTGACATGAAATCAACCTCAGTGCTTTGTTAGGTCATTTGAGAGGATAACTTTGGTGCTGGCAGCAACCCGAGTTTGAACACGAGCTGCCTCGGTTTTTCGCTGTAAAATCAGTGACAGATTCTAGAACCTCTTCAGTCTTCACATTGATGCCCTCATGTGGAAAGTGGGCAGAGTTTACTTCCGAGAGTTAATGTGAACATTAACTGAAATAATCTTGAAGTCCCTTTGGAAGAGGTATTTGTTCATTGTTTTGTTGTTGTTGTTGTTTTCCATTTTCTCTCTCAATGATTTGGAAAAGGTGGTCTTAATGCTTGTGGAGTTCATACTTTCTGACTTGCTCTTTACCAAATCAGGTGCTTTCTTTGGCCCCAAACTTATTTTGGAGTATCTCAGTCTTGAACATGTACCCATGACACTGGTTCTCTCTGTATACTTTAAGGTAAGTAGGACGGATGAGGGCTTAGGAGGATTTTGTTGGGTTGTCTGGGGTCACTAGACATCATTCTTGTAGGAGGTTTTCATATCCTTGTTTTATTGCCATTCAGCACACGATCTCCTGGGGACTGGCTGTGTGCCCCACACCCTGTGAGGCAATGAGGGACTGCAGGCGGGGGTGGTGGGGAGATCATGTTCCTGCTCTCATGCAGCTGACGGACTATAATAGACAGTAGATGAATAAACAGCCAACCAGGTGGTAACCAATATGGAGAGTGCCACAGCGTTGTGTGACAGGCACTAGGTGGGCATGGGAGAGGAGAGGTGAGGGGCTCATCCGTTAGCATGGTCAGGGGAGACCACACCTGGGTGCAGGGCCTGGCAGGAGGCCAGTGAGGCAGGTGAGATGTCCAGGGTGCAAAATGGTGCAGGGCCCTAGGCGCCCTGCTCACCTGTCTCATGCTAGTCCCAGCTCTGCCCAGGAGGTGACATCTGAGCTGGTACCTAAAAGATAATGAGGACCTAGGCCTTCAGAGAGCTGTGTGGTCATCAGCTAAACAAGAGAGTGAAGATTGCCTTTGCTGTGGCTCGTTTCAAAGTGGTGCAAAGATAGCCACGTAAATCCTAATTGCCAAAATTGACCCATCAATGTTAAAGACCCTTTTTAAGTGGATCATTTTCTTCCTTTTACACAGCCATCAAATGCAGCACTAATGAGGGGTGGTATTCATCTTGTTTTACAACCCTGAGCTTCTCTGTATTCATTAGCACACAGGAATCTGGCTGCGTGTGGTTCTTAGAAACACGCGCCCCCATCCTTGCTTCATATTTTCATGTACAGTTGTTTTTAATTGCTGAGGAGCCTTGTGGCTCAGCCCAGGTGGCTCTATCCATTTCTTCCTTTTCTCTGACTTCACAGTGCTTTAGGGGTTTGTTCTCTGACTGAGGGAGAGTGTCTTGGCTGCCTTCTTGCGGGAAATGTCTCTTTATAGCTAACACGCACAAGTAGAGATCATTAATTAAAAGCATATCCATGATATCAACACATCACTGAGAAACGCCACATTGCAAAGTTCCAAAACTGCGAGGAAAGTTCTAACTTCTGAGCCACGTCTGATGCATTGCTCTTTCTAATGTGGTCTGCAGGAGCTAACTCTAACCCTGACAAGACCCTCCCACTATTGCAAAGCTGTGTTCCCAGGGGACCGCCTACCTGTGCAGTGATCTGTCCACTCGCTCTGCTTTCCTGATGGTATCTCTCAGATGGAACCCTGTAGGCACTACAGCCAACCATCTCTTCTCAAACCCAAAGCAGAACCCACCCTATGCCCTGTTGCAATGTGTTGGATTGATTGTTTGAACTCAGCACTTAGTTGGAACGTCAGGAAGCATGGTCATTACACACATTGTGTGGTGCTGACTGCTTGTGTTCTCTTGCTGGCTTCATCATTATTAGCTGCAAATCATTCACCTTTGTTGTACCTCCATGTCCTCAGCTGCAGAATGGGCATAACAATGATGGCATATACTACATAGACTTGTGTGGAGAAAATGAGTTGATACATAGTTCTGGAAAGAGTGCCAGCATATTGTAAGAGCTCTAAAAATGCTCTTTATTATTATTATTATTATTATTATTATTATTATCTCATCACAAAGTTGATGCATATTCTGAGTGTCAATAGCTCTCCAAGGATGGTATACTCTACCCTATTTTTATGTTGCATATGAAACATATAAACAAAAAAACACAATTAAATTAATACTTACTTTTTCTATCATTGATCCTATCTTCTGGAACTGTCCTTCTTGGCCAATCTAAATCCTTGGGAAAAAGAGGCATTGAGACCCCTTTAGCCAGTGGCACTGAGTGGGAATCATTCATTTATTCATTCATTCATGCACGCATTTATTCAACAGGCATTTCGTCAGCCCCACTGTGTGCCAGGCTCCAGGCCAGCCCCTCAGTGAAGCTGACAGATCATTATTATATGTAATCAATGTTTTTGTTCTTGTTAGACTCTGTTATAACACTTCAAAGAAAAGTAACCCCTAGAACTGTCATGAGTTCCTGGCACACCAGTGTGAGGAAGGTTTTGAGAGAGACTTTTGACAGAGGTCTGGGGACAGCATGTGGATTAGGGTGCCTTGGGCCCAAGGACAACAAAGGGCATAGGGAGCTGGCCATGAGAGTAGACCCCAGGGTGACCAAGGGAAAGAAGGAATGAGAAACAAGTTTACCCAGGATGGGGAGAAGCTGGCCGTGGTAAAGGCAGTGTTTTGCCCTGTTGAGAGTTTGCCCACCTTGGTTTGGGTGGGACAGGCCTGCCTCACACTCCCCTCTTCTCTGACCATTGGTCCTCTCCCTTCACCTGGTCATCTTTCTTGGAAGTATCTTGCAGTGAGCCCAGCTCTGAGGTCCACCAGTCTCCTGAACATGTTTTGTAGAGGGAGGCCAGAGGCTTTAAGGCTGCTGGCTGTCAGGGAGCATAGAAACCAACACCAAGAACAGGAGTGGGCAGAAATCACAGTGGGCAAAACAGCTGTGCATCCTCGTGTGTGACCCTGTGTGCTGGGGTATGAGGATAGGCCAAGTCAGAGAAGAAACAAGCATGTGTAGGTGAGAGGAACCAGATGATAAAGTCGTGGTCATATATATTGAGAGGTCACTACGTGCCAGGCACTGTTCAAAAATTACACAAAGATTAACTTTTTAAATTCTCACAGCAGTCCAAGGAGTTAGATGCTACAATGATCCCCATTTTGCAGATGAAGAGATAGAGGCACAGAGAAGGCTTCACAGAGAAATCCATTGTGGATTAGGCCTTAAAGGATGGCTATGGTTTAATTATGCAAAGAGAAAGGAGGGAAGTTTCCAGCAAGGGAAGAGGAAAGGTATGCACTTTTATCTGCAGGGCCTGTATAACTAATTGGTGCAAGCCAATTTAAAAAAATATGTGTTTATTTTTGAGAGAGAGACAGAGAGGGAGAGAGAGAGAGCATGAGCCGGGGAGGGGCCAAGAGAGGGAGATGGGGGATTTGAAGCAGGCTCTGTGCCGAGAGCAGAGAGCCCAACGTGGGGTTTGATCACACGAACCGTGAGATCGTGACCCGAAGTCGGAAACCCAACTGACTGAGCCACACAAGCGCCCCATGTGCAAACCAATTCTTTAAGGGTCAGGAGTTATCAGTGGTCCAGTGTTGTGCTTAGAGTTCTACTTTAGAAATCTGGAGCCCCGGCCCTCAGCCCCACTGTGCGTACCAGCTCTGGGACTTTGGCAATCCAGGTGGACCCTCAAATGCAAATTTCCAGGAAGATAAATGAGAATTGGCAGCTGTATTTAATTATGCAGATTTCTGCAATGTGTCTACAACAGACATTTTCCTTATAGAGACTAATTATTCTTAGCGTGCCCATCTGAGTGAGATGATGCTTTGGTAATTGGTTTTGAATCCTTGATCCATTTTTATTTGAGCCGCCTTGCTGGAATCCTCTCTCTCACTGTTTGTGAGGTGAGGCCAAGGCGCTCCTGCCTCTGAGACACAGCTTAACGGTGATCTTGTTTCTGCCCTTCCTGGAAGCCTGCAGAGGGAGGGCAGAAGTCCTTGGGGCGATGGGCAGACCCTGCTCTGTGGGATATGCTTGCTTAGCACTCTCAAACCCTGCTGAGAGGTCTTCGTTTTGCCCCTTTCCCTTGTAGTTCTGATTATAGTCTCAACTGATTGGAACCGTTGTACTTGATGCAAGGAGGTGACTTCTGCTCTGTCTCAGTCTTTTCTGCTCACTCTGACCCGTTGATTCACGGGTTTACGCTGCACTGGGCTATTTGGCTGAATAAAGCACACAGAATTTACATCCTAGCCAACCAAATGCTACTCCAATCCTCTGTACCCATGTCTGTAATATAGATATAATAATAACTGCCGCATGAAACTCATAAGATGCTGTGAGGAAATTGGCAAAGCGCTTTTAAATTATATGTTAAATTATAAATAGCAGGTATTGTTGCCAGACTGGACTGAATTCCAGCATCAACTCCTGTGTGACCCTTGGCAAGTTGGTTTTCCTTCCTGGACCTTTGTTTCATTCTCAGCGAAATGAGGGGGTGGTGACGGATGATACTCCTGATTGAGTATTTTTGAGAATCTATTTGCATGCAGGGCCTTTGACCTAGGGGAGCGAATAGAGGTTGCACTCTCAAACTGAGTGTGCATCAGGGGTATCTGGCCACGACAGAATGCAGTCCTGCTGAAATGCCAGCTTTGGGTCCCACCCTCCTGGGACTCTGGTAATGAGGGATAGGAGTATGGGATCCTTTTTTATTTTTTGCTGACATCCCAAAGGATTGTGATGTAGTTATTCCATAAGCCATCTTTGGATAATTCCTACAGTACAGGAAGGGAAAACAAGAGAGAGTGGGGGAGATAGCAAACTGTACTGACCCTACTTTTGGGGTATCTGGGTTTCCGGTGAATTTCTTTTCTTGAGCCCCAATTCCTCATGCGTGTGTTTCATGTGCTCCCCCAAATGTGCACAGGCACGCCCACTCCACACGCCATCACAAACAATATGGGTTGAAAAGTTTGTTTTCTGAAAAGCACAATATGCTGGAGTCTTGGCAGAAGGAAAATTATGTTACGTGCTGAAAGCATTATCATTTGCCATGCGTGAAAGCTTATGGCTAGAAGGACTGATACTCCGTTTGCAGAATGTGATTTATAATGACGTGCGCACACACAGACACACAGACACGTGGACTTGAGTATGCTCCCACACAACAAATGTGTTAAGAAAAGAGCAAAGAAAGATCCAGAGAGACCTTGCCCTCTCTGTGGCAGAGGGCAGGGGACGCCAGTGTGTCAGTCATTCTCACAAGAAGAAGCTTTCGCTTCTTGTTTTCAAAACTAGCAGAAAATAGAAACAGAGTGAGGGCTTCTGAGACAGAAACGCAGTCGGATGTGGAGTGTCGGATTTCCTGGTTCTGGCCCCGCTTTCCCTCAGTGGGATGAGACCCCTGGTTCTTTGCTTTTCCTTAGTTGCTGGCCAGATTCCTCCTGACTGGGAAACCATTCATCCCTAAACGGGGTGGGGAGCCTGTACTCACCCCACAGTGCTCCCCGCAGCAGCATGCAGGTTCTAGGGAGGGGCTAGTTCTGAGCAAAGAGCAGAGCCAGTCAACAGCCCCCTTTGGCTTTACCTGAACATCTTCAGAAGAAGCTCTGTTCTACCTATTCCGAAGGAAAGTGTTCATGCAAGGTAATTTCCTCCTCCTCTTTTTGTAGCAGAAACAATTGCCATTTGTGGGTAGAACCCCCCGTATTCTCTTTTGGATGCACAAGTCATACAATCACCGTTTGCAGATGCGTGATCTTTCATTTTAATTATAATTGTGGCATATCTTTAATTTGCGTGGCCTAATGCACTTAATCCAGAATTATAAAATATGCAGCTAGCCCTTGGCCTCATTCTGCTCTCCCACCGCAGAGGCAGCTTGGTGTTTTTATTAATTTAACTTGATACAAGCTAACAGATTGCCATAAAGGAAAACAGAATTTCTCAACCAGTTCAGCTAATAGCTGTGCTTCGGCAAAGGGCCCTGTGGTATGTGTTGAACAATAACTACCTCTCTCCAACTCCGCTTGCAGGTTTTAATTGAATTTCTATCCCATGGATATCATGTTGGAACTATTCATCTGCTCCACTAAGTCCTCTGATATTAAACAAGTTCTTCCAGGTTATTATTGTAATACAAACACTGTTAGACAGTTGATTTGCATTAAAAATTCACTGCCGCGGTGAGGCTAACACAGTAAAGGGAGTTTATCCTGAACATGGCCAAGTACAGAAATCACATTAATAGGGGTGACAATGCAGCGTGCTTATCTTGTTTGCTTCCTTCATGGCCCCGTTCTTTGTTTGACTGAGAGGGTTTGGTCATGCTGACAAATTTTGATAAATGACAAAAATACCAGGCATTTTCAGAGAGTGCTTGGTTGGCGATATCTGCCATTCAGATCTGCCACCAACAGGCACATACCTTCAGCTGGGTTTCTCTTTCCCTTCCTTTCTCCCTTGCTATCTTGTCTCTAGCTCACACTGCCGTTCTGGTCGACATTAGGAATATCTGCCCCCGAGAGCTATTCGAACTGCTACGAGAAACATTTTAAAAGGCCTTACTGTCCCTGAATTGTGTGTGCTGTTCCCTTTCCAGCATTTTTACCACTGACACTTCCTCATGTTTGTAGACTGACAAGTTCACCAAGGTTTCAGGACGTCAAAAGATGGGGGCCTGCTGAAAACTCTCAAGACGAATTTTCTAAATAAATGGAAGTAAGCCTTACATGTAATTGGGATGGGTGACATTAGGAATGGCTTTCCTGTATTTTCTAGATCTGGGACGGTGTCGTCACCAAAGGTGACTACCATCCTGCCTGCTGTCGTAGTGCCTAACCTCAAGTATACTGCATCCTGTTGCTTACCGTGTCCCTAACTTAAACCTGTCTCCATCATCATGTCCTTTAACACCCTCTGTGATGTCTTCTCCATCTGTGTTAGAAGACACCTTCACTAGTCTGACCTCATAGTCTTCAGCCGTCTTCTTCAGCCACCTACTAGCATCATTAAATCTTGGTCCTGTCATCATTTTTACTGCCTGATTGATAATAACTTGAACCTTGAAATTTCTCTGTCTGATCACATTCTCCTATTTCTCCAAATTTCTGACACGCTTATGTCTGCTGAATTTGTTTTTGAGTATATGATGTCTTCCGTTTTCTCAACTGCTCCTTACCTCCAAGTTCTGAAATCACATGTCTCCTCTTCCTTCAAAGACTATCTTCTTCAAAGGCAGGGATCAAGCCTGCTACAGACATCGTGCTTTCCTTGGAATAGATGCTCAGTGAATAGTTGCCAGTTGGTAGATCTTTTCAAGTCAAGAGTGTTTGACCAATCAATAAGAAAATTACGCTCTGACTTCTGTTTTGGGATATGCATTGGATCAAGGATGCCATCTTGGTACAAAACCATTATTTGCACTTCTGTTTCATGATAGTGGTTTTACATGGATAGTCAATTCTGAGTTCAAGTTCTTGCTCTCATTGTTGTGTGACCTTGGGAAAGTTACTTCTCTTAAATTTTTTCATCTGCAAAATGGGGCATAATGAGAGGGTCTACCTTATAATGTCACTGTGATAATTACATTAATTGATGTTTATAAAATGGCTAACCTAGTTCCTGGAATTTAGTGAACTCCTAAAAAATTACAATTATTATTACTAGGAGTCATGGACCCACCAAGGTTTCAAGCCTGTGTTTGCTTAAGATGAACCTCTGGAATTTCTGGTTCAGTGTTGAAGAAATTGGAGTCTATAAATTGTGGTTGAGACCCAGTTGCTCTAATGAAATTCCTAGTTAGTTATTGCCGCTGGCCTACCCATGTCCATGAGAAAATAGATGGTCTCACGGGCTCAATGGTGCATATTAGAAATGTTTCTAAATTGTAAAACCTGCACGCCTGTCTGAATGAATAAGTGCTAGGCTGATGGTCAATGCAAAGCTTTACAATGGACATAATTATTAGTGTTTTTGAATCTCTAGACACCATACCACTGACGGGAAAGCCTTAGAATGGCTAAAATGAGGTGACTTTTTTTATATTCATATGACCCTGTAAACATAAGCCTGCAGGCTCCTAACCTGTATTTGGGAGTTTTGAACCATGCCTTTTCTCTCTAGTTAGTGTTACTCTGTATGTCAAGGTTAGATGCCAATAAGTAGCAAATCGTATTTCTTGACTTGGCCTGGTTGTTAGACTTGCTGTTTCTTGAGAAAAACAGCAAAGCCTGCTGACAAAGGGGGTCTATGACTTCAGTTGTAAGTCGCTAAGGGCAGTAAACATTCCTGAAAGGGACTGTGTTCTAAGGATTGTAGTCATCTCCTTTTGCAGCCAGTTTGTCTGGGATAACTATGCCATCAGATGTTAATTACTTGCTTTGATTTTTCTGGCTCTCGGAGGGTGGTGCTTATTTTAATATTGTTATCCTTTATCTTTGGACTTCTTTCCTTTATTTTAGATGTTAACAAAACAAGTCAGGTTCCAAAAGTATTTTATAGTTAAGCGACCTTCAAATTAATCTGTAGAAGCATAGAAATTGTATAGCAGTTAAAGGTCTGTTTCCATGCCCTGAAGTTCCCCACATTATTTGTTTCCCTTGAGATATCTCTCTCCCCATTTATTTCTTTGCTTTTTCTACTTTCTATTATTCAAAGTGCAGCCCCAGCAATTTCAGCCCACAGCGATCTATGTGAGATTTTATCTACCCCTCAGAACCTGTTTTCTCATCTATAAAATGGATACAAGTATATCATATGTCCTACGAGGATGAACTAAGTCAGTAGTTAGTGCACAAGTATTTGGCCCATATAAGATGTTCAAGAAATATAATGTCCTACCATGATTAATTTAGCATATTATCATTTTTCCCTTCAAGCCTGTGTGTAGAGACCTGGACGAGGCATGGGGGATCAACAGTGTAGAAACTGGCCACCCTCTCAAGGGGCCTGGAATCTAAAAGAGAAAGATGTTCATTAATAATTTCAAGGCAAGGTCTTCTAAAGGAATGCCACATGAGAGACAGAAAATTAGCCAAGAGAGGAAAGGAAGGCTACTTATATGGGGTGATAAGAAGGAAGTTCCCAGGGAAGGAATCAGATACCACAGAGCATGTCCTTGCTGTGTTGTTACCTGTAATTTTCAAAACACATACGAAGTGTATTTGTAATATTTTGACTTTGAAAATCTTCTATAATGTCTGTGTTATAAAGTTTGTTTTCTTAAGAGGTCTTTTTGGTAATAACACTTCTATTTTGAACAATTTTTACTTATTTATGCACACATGCCTTACTGTTTTCCAGAAAGGATTTCAGGTAGTCTGATAGTATGTATCTCTACTGTCATCCCAGTGTCTATGTTAACCCCAGGTTTTAGGAAATATACACAGATTTTTTTCAGTTGCATTTGTTCATGAAATTCATTTGTCTTTATTAAGCATTAACTCAGGGACAAGGGTATATAGTCCATGGAGATCTTCATGGAGGACTATGTTTGTCCATTCAACAAAGATGCTGTGCCTATACTCTGTTCCAGGAACTGTGCTACGCCCTTGGGGGTACATGTGTGGACAAGACATGCATAGTTTCTGCCATTGGTGAGCTGACCTGCTAGTGAGAGAAGCAGATAACAACCACATTAATTAATTAGCGGTATAATTATAGCTGGTAATAAATGCTGCAAAGGAAACAAAAAGGTGCTGTGATAGGGAAAGGAGAAAGGTAGGGCTGCGCTATGGAGAATTCCATTATATAAGCATTTTGGGCAAAGGGCTTGATTTGTCATGGAGAGTATTTGGTGTCCAAGAAGATTTACTCAAAACCTGTAAGGAGTTTGAACTCTTGCCTCTGGTGGTTCTGTCTTCAAGTATAAATGTATGTGTGTTTGCGTGCACACATGTATATACATGTATATACTAGTAGAAGATGTTCATAAGAGAAAAAAATGAACTTAATTCAGAGAATGGTTAAGTAGTTTGTCTCCTAGGATGAAATACTATGTTACCATACAAATGATTTTATAGAGGTTTTAAACTAACATGATGAAATACTTGCGTGAAAAAGGTAGTACAATTACATAGGTTAGAATGTAAGTACATAGAGTTGTACCATCATCAGTCATGCTTCAGTGTCTGGGGAATACACTCTTATGTATTCCAGATATGGAGGGTTTTAATAAACGGATTAGAGAGAACTGCATAATCTACTGGAAGAGCCAGGGACGTAGGTCAGGGATGCCACCACTGACTGCAGCCTGCAGCGTCCTAATGGATTGCTTTTATGGACTCAGCCTGAAGCTATGACAAATCTCCAGGAGCCTCTGGGAAGCGCCAACCTATTCCATCAGTTTCCATGAGCAGAATCGGTGGTTCGTAAGGATGGCTTCATGTTATGAGAGACTGTTCAGAATGTGTTTTTCCTGAGACGTCCGCTGCATATGAGGATTACATTTTGGAGAGTTTTAGGAGGAGCAGATTATGATGGATAGTCATCATATCCGTCATGTCAATTTCCTATTGCTGCTGTAATGAATTACCACACATTTAGTTTATTATTTTACAGTTCCATGTGTGAGAAGTTACAGGTCTCATGGGGCTAAAATCAAGGTGATAGTAGGCCGAGTTCTTTTCTGGGGGCTCTGGAGGAATCTGTTGCCTTGCCGTTTCCAGCTCCATGGCTGATTGTATTCCTTGGCTTATGATTCCCTTCCCTCGGTTTTAGAGGCAGCAGTGGCAGCCCCATGTTGTATCGCTGAATCCACCATGGCTGGGGAAAGTTTTCCACTTTCAAGGACTCCTGTGATTAGATTGGGCCCACCTTGTAATCCAGGATAATATCCCCATCTCAAGATCTGTAGTGAACTGCATCTACCAAGTCCCTTGTACAGGTGGCATATTCTCAGATCCTAGGGATTAGGGCATGGACATCTTTGGGGACCATTATTCTGCCTGTTGCAATTTACATGGAAAAGACGGTGGGCCCAGGCCACCACCAGCCCATTGTCTAACACATGCATGTGTCTAAATTGTACAAAGGCACTGTCTCTAGTTGGACATGGCCCATTGGTGAGAAGATGGAGCCTGCATGTGAATTTGAGAATTTACCCCTTCTGTTGAACAAATGTGGTCTTGAGCGCAGCCTCCCAGCCTGCCTAGCAGAGCACAGACTGGGTTTCACACCCTTTTTTTTTTCCCCCATAGCAGGATGTCCTTAACTTGTAGAACACAGTTCAGAGGCCCTGGGCAAGGTCAAGGAGTGGAAACATCGAGAAGAAGGGTGTTGAAGTCTATTGAATTTTACCTACCACCTCTTTCTCAGGGTGGTGGAGGTGATGGTAGTAAACCTGGCTGATACCCTGGGGCAGGTGAACATGCCACGGCTCAAATCCCTCTCCCCAGGACCCAGGCCACCCTACATTCACTTCCTTTTGCTGTCATAAATACACTTAAATAATTATAAGTTGCCTCCTCAGCCAGGCTATAAGTTCTTGGGGGACAGAAAGCCTACCTTGTCTTCTCCTTACATTCCTTAGAGCCTAACCTGATTATTAGATGCTTAATGACACGTGTGGCCTAAATGAGCCAGTGACTGAAGTAAAATGTGATAGGGGTTATAAAAGATCTTCGAGGCTTCCCAACACGTGCTGCCATGCTCTTCTTGCTACAGTGATAACAGACAAAGAGTATCAGACATCAAGGCTTATCTTCCTTCCCTGAGCGCTCCCTTCTTCCTTGGGACTGCTCTCTCCCATGAGGCTGCTGCTTGCTCTCTGCCTTTCCTTTCCTCTGTCCAAATCTGCTGGCTGGTATTGACTCAAGTATGACTGAATTTATCACTGTGGTCTGCCTTTCAGTGATACATGCCTTTGATGCCTCATTACAGAATGCAAGTCTTTACCTTTGTGTTAAAATAGTTGTCAGAGCAGGTGGGAGAAGCGTTTTGAGGTCAGGGTCTTCCTTGGTGCCTCGAACATCCTCACATAGGTTGTCACCTCTTCCACGGTTGCCTCTAGTGGCTACCCTCCACTGCCCATCTGTGGGCAGGAGGCATTCTTGCCAAACATTCGGGCACATTCTCTAAACCCAGATTAGAAATCTCTGCTTTCCCTTGCAGAAATCTGTCCTCCCTTGCCTTTCCCTATAACGTTATAGATGCAGATAAGTAGGGAGGTGGCCCGTATCGATGGTGTCATTACTGAAAAGATCCTCATCATAGACAATTCACTCTGCAGTGGGAATGCCATGATATGAGCCACAATTGGCCTTCAAAACCACATGTTTGTCACTGTACACGCAGGGGAGAAAGAGATTAACTTTTCAAAATTCCCACGATGGTTCTCTGAATCTGACTCGTTAAAATATATCATCTCTGTAGCCTGGAAGATAATGCCTCAAAGTTGAAACCATAATTATTTATTTGCTTCAACTTCAGTATCACTGATGCAGCAAAGTATGAAAAAAGAGTTACACTCTTTGATAACATCACTAAACCCAGGGTTAATGTAGGTTTTAAAGGACAACTGCTAGTTTCCTGGTCCCCGTGATCATTACAAACACACAGAGGTTTAGCAGCTGTGCAGTAGCTCTGTGCAGAGTACAAAAGAGATCCGAATATGGGGGAGTGTGTGTAGATTGTAGTCCAATAACCTGAAATATTTCTGCTGATCAATTACTGTGGAAATAGGGGTGTGCAATTGCCTCCCTTAAACCAAAATGGCTTGCCTATTTGTGAACTCCAGCTCTGTGCTTTGCTGGGGGAAAGAAGTGGGAAAGAAATGTGTTAGCAATGCATAGAGCAATACTTTGTAATCAGAATATTAATATTTTGATTGAATTGATGGAGCATTTAGATGGAAATATTCGATTGCAAAGATCAAACTTGGGAGGGAACCTACAACACGCAGAGTCTGGGCCTTTTTTCTTGATTACAGAGAATTCTTTTAATAAAAAAGAGTAACAATGTAAGGAGCTTCATATTAAGAATAGAAGGGTGGGCAGGCACCGGGGTGGCTCAGTTGGTTAAGCGTCCGGCTTCGGCTCAGTTCATGATCTTGCGGTTTGTGAGTTCGAGCCCTACATCGGGCTTTGTGCTGACAGCTTGGAGCCTGGAGCCTACTTCAGATTCTGTGTCTCCCTCTCTCTCTGGCCCTTCCCCTCTCAATCTCTGTCTCTGTCTCTGTCTCTGTCTCTGTCTCTCTCTCTCTCAAAATAAATAAACATTAAAAAAATTAAAAAAAAAGAATAGAAGGGTGGGCAGTGTTCATTTTTCAATTGCTTATATTCGAATACACATAAGTACCCACATTGGAAGGTATAAAGGCAAAGTATTTGATTTACTGATGATTGAAGAAGTCTATGGTAGTTTTATCAAAAACCAAGCAGACTGACTGAGCAGAGAGGCCCAGGAATGTGGTGTGTTATCAGACTTGGATGCTTGCTTCGCCTCCATTCCAAAGAGCTATGTAGTGTCAGGCAAGCCACCTCCCTGTCTGGGCTCAGTTTTTCTCACTGGTAAAATGGGAACAACAATACTTACCCTAAGGAATTCACATGGTTTTCATATGGAGCGGATGGGATATAAAAGCTGTTTGCATCCTCAGCAGCCAGCAAGCATCTGTATTCCCTGATGGGAAAAGGTCTGTCCCCAAATGGGATCGGAAGCTAGAGGTGCTGAGCTGCTCAGTGGATGCACAATGAAATTTAGAAGGAAGATTCTCCTTTGAAAATTGTAGATTCTCCTTCAAAGAGTTTTAACAGATCGCCCTTACTGATCAGCATACCAGTTTTTTAGAGTAGGGAAAAAATATGAATTTTCTTTTGTAACAAATTGTGGGTAGAGATCCACCTGATTGACTTTCTACCTCTGCTTTGTCCTCAACCCAACTGTTTGTAAAATGTCCAGATTTATTATAAAAGTGGTTCTCAAGTCACTTTTTTTTTGTTTGGCTTCAATGCATTATCAAAAGTAGGACTATCTCCTTGGTCAAAAGAAATCTCCTGGCTTTCGAGCACTATTAGAACAGAACCTATTATTTGGAATGAGAAAGAAAAGAATGACTAGTAGAGCATTAGCTTATGACGACAAGTATCTTCATCAGAATGCTTATGGTTTTGAAAGGAAATGCTAGTAAATATGGTCTCATTTGTGATGGGGAAGGAACATGATCTCCTAGAACTGTAGAATTCTACAGAATCATTTTACAAATAAAGAAACTGGGGCCCAAATAAAGCACATTCTGTTTAGGGAAGAAGCATCCATAGGGCCACTCCCTTGTTCATAACATACACTGTGATTTTATATTTCTTTGGACAGCCTTCCAATTTGGTGCTGCCGCATTCCATATTACAGCTGCCAGTTCCAGTCTCCCCATCCACTGCCCTCTCCCATCCACAGCTGGGGATGAGAGAATCTTTGCAGATATCACAAGAGCTAGTGAACATTTGGACTAGAAGAAAGAATACTAATTCACTATTTCATTGTTGCACGATGTTTCTCCTCTTGACCCCCTCTTCTACTTAAAAGAGAATTCTGCTGATTTCTAATGAAGTCTAGAAGGTGTCCTGGTCCTCAGGAGACCAACATCACAGAATCACAGGGAGGAAGGGTGTACATTTTAAAGTTACAGGTGGCTGTCCCATCTGTCCCACCTGTTCTCCATAGACAGGGTAAGGGCTCCATTTTTCTATTCCAGAGCAGGACAGTGGGTGTAGGGAACTTTCCTGGACCTCACTCATTCTGGTTGCCACAAGGTCTGGGGAGCTCAGGAGTCTCCACATTGGGGTGAGTAGGTTTGACAGCAGAGGCGGGGAAGGCGTCTCCGGGAAAGAGCTACCTAATTAATCACAAGCTATCAGAGCCCATCCACAGAAGGACTCTCTGAGGTCTTAACGACACCCCTCAGTAATGTTAAAAACCAGCTTGGTATGACTTCATTTTCTTAGAGACACATGATTGATCTGGCTATTGGTGAATGGAGACACTGCGGCTTCTTTCCATAGATGGTGTCATTAGACGAGAAGATTAAGTGCCTTTACACAAAGGCTATGAGGACACTGTGAGTGATTCACTGGCAATGAAGGGAAGATAAAGACAATTCTGAAATATGTATTTTTAAAGGCAGAACCTTAGACTTTACCTCATTTATTAGCATCATGAAAAGCTTGGTGGAGAGTCTGAGCTAAGAAAAATGGCTCTTTGGGTCAAGTCTTTCCAAGATGTTGTTCAAAACAGTCAACTGGGGCTAATATCTGTGGGGAATGCCCTATTTCTTATTGGTGATCCTAGTAAGTATTTCAGGGCTCTGAAAGGAGGTGAGAGTCTTCTTAATTGGAGGCTGTTAAATTTTGGGGAGCCAGATTGGGGCAACTCAGCTTCTTTTATTCAGAGGAGGCTGGGAAGTACGATTGTTAGAGTGGCCCCTGAGCCTGATACTCCACCTTTTCCAGGAGTTTAGGGACTTCCTAAAGAAGACATTGTTCCTTTTCTTCAGGCAGGCAGTAACTATACCTTCAGTTCTTTCTGTGTGTGAACCACAGTGGGGGCCAGCCTCTCTTCTTTTGTAGATTCTACTGTCCAGTTGGGGATACTGGCTAACACTACTAAACTATGTAATGCATAGCATCAGACCTTTACTGTTGGCTGCTGGATTGTGTAAAATGCAGTAATACATGAAAAGTGCCTAGAACAAGTTCTCGCTCAAGTCAATACTCAATAAGTGTTAGTTACTATTATGATGCAAATGTTTATAAATTTGATGTTGAGGATTATAGAGCCAGGTATACAGAGAAGAACAAATGAGTAAAGAAGGACAGGTAGTAGAGGCGGGTGGGGCCTATGGTCAACAAAAGCATTTATATGCCCTCTGAAGTCATTCAAGTTCATATTTTTAAGTATTCATGGCAGGCTAAATCAAACATATTCAGGAGGACTTAGCTCACACAGATGATGTAGATCTTTAGAGATGAGAAGAGATAAGTTAGCATAAGTATGCTTTGATCACTTCATTCATTCATTCATCCATTCCTCATACATGGAGGGATTACCACCTACTGGGTTATGTCAGAGGAAATAAAAAATAAGACATAACAAATAATCTAAAGCAATTCAACATCCAGGATCTGTTAGGTAAAAATCAGTATGTCCTATGAGAGATCTTTAAGTATAATACTGTAAAATCCAGAGAGAAGATAGGATAGTGGACTTTGGATACCAGGTTAAGGAAGCAGTCAGCAGACTTTGGGGAGCCAGCAAAGGTTTTGAGCTGGTTATTATGAGATTAGATGTGGAAACTAGGAAGCATAATCAGGTGATACTATATGAGATGTATGTGATGGGTTGGTCTTAGAAAAGAGGGATGGGTTTCTATTGGGTATAGACAGAAGGTGACCTTTTCAAGACGTAATATGGATACAGAATCCATCACATTTCATAGAACATCTTGGTGTAAGGAAAAGTAGACATTTTCAAAATGAAGTATTGAACTCCCATAAGTAGTAATTTGGGTAAAAAAAAAAAAATGGTGCCTATCAGCAAAGCTCTTCATAATCTGGTCCCACATACCTTTTTAGCTTTGCTTTCTTCCATCTTCCTCCAGGCATGCTTGCTACCAATCAAAGTAGACCTAGACTAGTGTCTTTGCCCGGAACATCCCTTGCGTTTCTTGCTTATAGATTGTTTTCTCACACCATTTCTTCTGCTTCATTCAAGTTGGTAGGAGGTCAGGAAATTGTGAGTGGACTAGTAGTAAATTTCTAAGTCAGTATTTCGACAAAGAGTTCCCGAGAATCCACTAAGTGCTGGGCACCATGCCAGGGGCTGGAATATAGTGACCAGGCTGATCTCTGCTCCAAGGCCAGGCTGACAAAAGGGAGACTGAAGTGCTGCTCACCCATGCAGGAAGCATCTTCTCCACGTCCCCTTACTGATGCTCATAGTTACAGCCAAGTGGCTGCAGTCTCCCATGTCAGCAATATCTCTTTACTGCACATTTTGGAATCATGTGTTTTGGCCTTTTTCAGGGTCATGTTAACAAAGATCTCAAGGACAGCAGATTCCAGTTTATGCTGTCAGGGAGACTTAGTAGCTTCATGAGGGCATATACACTTGAGTTTTAAGTGCACAAGAAGCACGTTAAAGATGTTCAAAACATTCCTTTCTATTCCACAGACTCTGCTGTGTAGGTGCTCCTTGTGGCAATATAGTAGGACTTTTAAAGTGCATCTTTATGGGTTTTAATTTTGTATTTCAATTTCAATATATAGAAATTTGTATTTGTATTTCTTTTGTATTTCAATTTCAATATATAGAGCTTTTAATGTATACAAATGCAAATTTGTATTTCTTTTGTATTTCAATTTCAATATATACAGCTTTTAATGTATATCTTTCTGCATTTTAATTTTGTTAGGATTAGAAAAATGTTAATGGCTACCAATCTTTTAAAATGCTTGCAGGGTATTAAGGCTCAGGAGAAAAAGGTTCTCCTTCAAATATAAAATTTATAACCAAGAAATAATTTGTTTCTTTTTGCTTCTCTCCCATTCCCATGCCATCCTCCTTACACGAGGTGTATGATGTAAGTCAGATAGCTGCATCAGACTAGCTGGAACATAGGAAGGATGAATATCCCATTATCCTGGGAAAGTTTTGGGTATACTTTAGCGTTCTCTGAACTTTGTAGTATTTCTTCTTTCTTCCTTAATTGTTCTAAGAATTTCTCTTGGTTCATATGATCTGAAGCCAAATAGCAAAGATAGCAATGTCAACAGAATGGTTAGAAAAGAGAGAGCAAAGAGAGAGAGAGAGAGAGAGAGAGAGAGAGAGAGAGGGAGAGAGAGAGAGAGAGAGAGAATATAGGTTTACCTGTTCTCTGTGACAGGTTATTTGGTGATGTTCAAAGTAAAGCAAGAATCTCAGAGCCAAAAAGACAAACTAGGCATCCCTCCCATTGAACAGATTGGACAGCGGAGGGTCCGGAAGTATCAGGTGATGGTCTCACAGATACCCCAGCTAGATAGCAGTGGTGAGGGGTAAAATTTATCTTTTGGTTCCCTGTTCCATAGTCTTTAAATGTATCTTTAATAATTTTTTTTCCAGTAAAAGTAACATGATCCAATGGAGTTGGGATGGAAGCTTTTATTTGGGGGGCAGCAAAATGTATTTGGATTCCTTTCTCATCAACAGCTCCAAAATTCTTATTCAAGTCCTGCTTCTCTCTTTTCAAAATTCTTGGAAATTGAATTTGAATACCTTTGTTAAAATGATAATTCGTGAATTCATTCCATTTACTTTAGAGACTTAATTTTATATGTATTTCCTTTTGTTTAGAATAGGCACATGCATAGAATATGCTTTGAGGCCATGTAAGAAATAAATTATATATATATATATATGTCTAATATACATTATATATAATAATGTATATAATATACAAAAATACTGTCATGGAGAACATTCTAGAAAGATGTGTAGAGCTATAGATATAGATATCTATCTGTATATATTATGTATTTTTCCCTAAACATACATTTAGAATTACAATCCTTTAGGTAAGAGTCCAAGATAGTCACTAGGTGTTGACTGGAAATGGCATGTCAGATACAGCCTCTTTGCCATTGTGCTATTTGTTTAAACTGATATGTAAAATTTGCAACACAGTGGAGAAAATTTTTATTCCTAGATTTCCTGAATAAAATGTTTACTTTTATCTATGATGACACCTTTCAGCCTTATTTAGAGGGTTCCCTTCCCCCCCGCCCCCAGTTTACTCACCATCTTCTTCATCCAATTTTTTAAGTAATCTGACTGGAACACATGCGAGTTACCCACTTTCCTGTCTGTGAGCTCAGTGGCAGTGAGGGTTGACAAAGTTATCCAAAGGGAACATTTGGGTGGCAGGATCTGGGTTATCGTAGCAATTCAAATTTCTTTGTTTAGCAAGTAATTTAATGAATACCCTACTAAGCATAGTAGGGAAAGTATTTATTCTAGAGTGTCCGTTTTATAGGAATTTATGATTTAGTTGGGGAGTTAAAGGATTCACATAAGCAGTAATTATATGAGAATTTAAAGCCCTATTTGAGCAAATGGTATAGACACTTCACTGTTTATAAATGCCAAAGGAGTTCAGAATAAAAACAAACAAAACATTGTGGACTGATTGGGAAAGTCTCCCTGGGTGGGAACAGCTTGGGCCAAGGCTGAAAGGCTGGTTAGGAAAGAGTTGTGCAGGGAGGAGTCATAGAGAACATTCTAGAAAGAGGTATGGCATGAACAAGGGCTTGGGTCAGAAATGAACATGGCTTTGTGAGAGACTTGGGCCCATTCAGTTCTACTGGTGTGGAGTGAGAGTGCAGAGGAATAATCAGAGATAGAGTCACAGACATGGAGGGTGGGAAGATGGAGATTTTAGAGGGCTTTCAAATTTCCACTGATGGGTTAGTATGCTCCTGCGTGTTTGTTACATAGAATGCAGCTCCTAGACAGGAGTTCAGTTATGGGAAGGGGTAGAATTGCTGCTCTGGGTCAGGTTGTGGGGTGCTTACCTGAGGATTTTCTCTCTGCCCCAAGATCTCTAGGCAGTGATATTCATGGTGTCTGGCTCCTGTCCCGAATTTTATTAGATCCCACATGAACTGGATTGTTTTCAAACAGTACCAGTTTTGAGAATCATGCTTCCCTCTTCCACATCTTTGTTACTTAATTGTTCTACCCATGTTTCTGTGAATGTTTTAAGTTCTGCTGCATCTGGCATGATGTGCAGTGGCCAGACCTGCACGGACTGTCCAAGTACAGATGCTTGCACATTTAGTGCAAGGCAAGTCACTTCCCTTATCTCCTGCACCTTCCCAGCAGCATGGGGAGTGGCAAGCCCATGGACGCAGCATGAGACCAATGAGAGTGCTTCTCAGAGTTTGGGTTTATGGTCTGCTTTTTTGAAGGTGGCTGGGAAGCTGTGCTTTCCCCCAGGACCTCTTTTCCTCTTGCTCACGGCATTGAGACATCATAGATTTCTTTTAGTGAGCATTGTAAAACCGTTCCCCTTCCTTTCACTTTTTAGAGTCTCAGACAATTGTAACAGTTAACCTCTTTTAAACGATTTTGCTCTTTTATTCCCCTGGTACTGGGAATAAAACTGAAAATTAAACGTTGAAATCAAATCCATAAATCCCTAGCTACCACCAGAGCAAAGTGACAGGCCGAGTGGTTGGGCCAAGAGACTCATGGGCCGGTTGATCCCAAGGATTGTACTTGCTTGTATTTTGCTGTAGGCCATCAGACTTCGTGGTGTTCAGTGAGAAATGCAAAAGGGCCCAGTGGAAGAAGCCTTTGTTTTCTGTGTTTTACAAATGGGTGCTCTGCACATACTGCCCATGCAAAGTGAGGATGTTGTCCACTCTTGTTTCTTTGCTCTTAAATACCTCTCCACCACTCAACATTTTCTCAGTGTCAAGCCAGCTTGAATAAATGAAATGATAAAACCTTATAAATGGCAAGAGATTTAGAGATCACTTTTATCCAAGCCTAGAGGTTGTATTCAAAATACTAAGCAATTGCTATCAATCTGTCAGGGTAGGTAGAGGTTACAGGCTTGGAACCGAGTAAGGAGACAGCATGGTATACAGATAATTACCTTTTTCGTTTCTGAGTTGGGGAAGATACTGGGGGAGAGGAGAGATGGCTGGGAGATGTTGGGGAGTCTGGAGCAACAGCAATTTACCAAATTCCATTATTTTAAAATTATTATGGTTGAATATTAGCCCTGCCTGTACCTTATTATATTTCATATATTTTGCAATTCTATTATCAGATGCATAAGCATTAAGAGAGTTCTGTCTTCTGGAAAGATTGAGTACTTTATCATTATGCAATGGTCTTCTTAATCCATGGTAATATACTTTGCTCTGAAACTCACATTTCCTGATGTTAGTATAGCCACTCCAGATTTCTCTTGATTGGTACATCTTTTCCCATCATTTTACTTTTAATCTATTTGTGTCTTTAATGTAAATCACATTTCTTGTAGACATCATCTTTGGGTCTTGCTTTTTTATCCAGTCTGACAGTCTCTGCCTTTTAGAATGTTTGAACCATTTACTTTTAATGTGATTATGGATAGGTTTGGGTTTAAGTCTATCACTTTTCTCTTTGTTTTCTACTTTTCTCATAGTTCCCTCATTCCATTTTTTCTTTTTCTTCCTCCTTTGGATTGAGTATTGTTATTTCATTGTACCTTTTTTTTTTTTTGGCCTATTGGACATAACTTTAATTGTGTTATTTTATGGTTGCTTTTTGGTTTATAGCATGTACCTCAAAATGTTCACAGTCTAGAATCAAGTGACATTTTACCATCTCACATATGGTGTGAGAACCTTATGGCAGTGTATTTCTATTTCTCCCCTTCTAACCTTTGAACCATTGTCACCATGCATTTTATTTCTATGTGTGTTATAAACCTCACAACATGTTGTTGTTATTTTTGCTTTAACAAAGATATTTTTTAAAAAAGAGATTTAAATAAGAAGAAAGACTTACATTTATTCCTATAGTTGCCATTTCTTTGATCTTCATTCCTCTGTGTAGATCCAGATTTCCATCTGGCATCATTTAGAGGTTTGTTGTTGTTGTTGTTGTTGTTGTTTGTTTGTTTTTGTTTTTCATTCATACTTTAAAAATACTGCTTCACTTTCTTGTCTGCTGTCATACATGTCTTCGCTCCACTCTTTATGATATATCTTTTTCTTTCTGTATTTTTATGTCTTTATTACCAGTATTAAGCAATTTGATTATGATGTGCTTTGATGTTGTTTTATTCATGGTTCTTCTGCCTAAGAATTTTTGTGCCTTTTGGATGTTGGTTTATAGTTTTCATCAAATTTTCAAAATTTTCAGCTATTACATTTTCAAATATGTTTGCCTTCCACCCCAACCCCCACTGCCAATTTTCTTTGGGGACTCTAATTACACCTGATGTCCTGCAGCACACTGACATTCTATTTATGTTTTTCCAGTTTTTTTTTTTTCTGTATTTCATTTGTACTGTTGATATTATCATGGTTTTAATTTCACGTGCCTTCTTCAGTGTCAAATTTGCCATAAATCTCATTAAACTCAGAAATGGTAGTTTTTGTCTCTGGAAGTTTGATTTGTGTCTGATTTTCATATCTTTCAAATATATAATTAACATGTACATTTTTTCTGGCTTCTTGAACATATGGAATAAAGTTATAATAGCTGTTTTAATGTCCTTTTTTACTAATTCTCTCATTTGTGTCATTTCTGAGAAAGATTTCTCAACAGTGGTAATATTAAATCTTGGTTTGGCTAATTTTTAGTTATGGGGGGATTTTCTGTGCGTTGTAGGATATTTAGCAGAATCCTTGTTCACCACCCACTACCTTGCCAGTAGCATCTTCAGTCATGACAATTAGAAATTTCTCCGGACCTTGACTACTGGTCTCAGGTTGGAGGGGGTGAGAAATCACTCCTAGCTGAGACCTAGTAGTTTAGATTGATTTTTTTTCTTCTCATTATGGGTTGTATTTTTCTGCTTTTGTCATGCCAAATTATTTTTTATTTGATGCCAACTTTATGATTTTTATCTTACTGGGTGGTAGATGTTTTTTGAATTCCGACAAATATTGTTGAGCTTTTTTCTGAGACACACTTAAGTCACTTGGAAATGGTTGAATTCTTTCCGGTGTTGATTTTAATCTTTAGAAGGTAGGATCAGGTAGCATTTTGTTTAGGGCTAATTTTGCCCTGTGACTGAGGCAGAGCATTTCTGAAGTGTTCTACCTGATGCTCCGTGAGGGTCACCACTCTGGCTGGTGGGAAGAGTAACTATTAGTGACCCTGTGTGAGCTTCTGGGATTGTTGTCTAATCTTTTCAGGTGTTTTTTTCTCCAGCCTTGGGTGGTTTCTTCACATGGGTGAACTGATTAATACTCAGCTGAAGACTTGAGTAGGATCTTCTGCATTCCTCTGGAGTTCTGTCTACTTATGTAGCTGTCTCTTCTCCCGTACTGTTTCTTGCCAACTCGACCCACCTTGGCCTGCTCACGCTCGCCATGGCATCAGCTCAACTCTGGGAGATCACTGGGCTTTGCCTCAGTTTCCTTCCCTGCATGTGGCCTAGAGGCCTTCCTTCTGCATTGGTCTGGGATGACTGGAACACTTGCCTCATTTGCTTCTTGTCTGCCAGGGATCACTGGTCTTCATTGCCTGATGTCCAATGATTTCAAAATAATTGTTTTTATATATTTTATTTATTTATTTTTTAGTTGTTTCGTTGGGGGGGGGGCGGGGGGGTTATCCA
Organism: Acinonyx jubatus; assembly: GCF_027475565.1. Lineage (NCBI taxonomy): Eukaryota > Metazoa > Chordata > Mammalia > Carnivora > Felidae > Acinonyx > Acinonyx jubatus. Next base: position 61,468,219 of record NC_069393.1, read on the forward strand.
GTCCTGGTTACTTTGTCATGTCCAAAATCAGAAGTATCTATACCTTATTTTATATCTTTCAGAACTGAGGTCAAAAGAGGTGTGTGTTTACCTAAGGCTTACTCAGCCAGTTTAGAGGCAGGACCGGTGCTGGTTCCCAGACTTCTTTCTTCCATGTTTGTGCTCTTTTAGTCATATCACACCCTGCAACTGCTGACTCCACAGGCAATGGTTTGGCTTCTGGATCTTTCATGATAAGATTTAAATCACAAACAGAGGGAAGGTCCTAGAGTCTTCCTGCCTCTTCTTTGCTCCTTATTTGTTAAATGCATTTTTCTGTAGACAAGGTTGTGACCCCTGGGAAGATGATGTAGACTGTGTGTCGGCATGGGTATTTTGTGAAGACTCTCATTTTAAGTTTTACAATTCTTATTGTTTGATAGTGTAAAAATATGTACTGGGTTGGTGTGTCCCTTTAAAATTCTGGTTTGGTGGTTAAGATGTCCATTTGGGATTCTGTCCATCTCTAGTGTTAGGAAACCTGGGCTTTAAGTGTAGAAAAACCTAGTAATAGTGGACTAGCTCATGCTATATTTGGGGAGATGCATTTGGCTAATTGGAATCAGGTGTTAATTTGGTTGAGGAACAGTGCAAAATGACATGTGTCACACACAAACTTGCCAAATCAAGATCAACACAAATATATCCAACATGACTGATCATTATTTTTATCCAACATGACTGACCATTCTCTACACCCAGTATGGGGCTCAAACTTACAACACTGAGGTCCAAAGTTGCATGCTCTACCAACTGAGCCATCCAGGCACCCCCATGATTGACTATTCTGTTCCATGTATGCTAGTTCTCTCTGTAGGTTTCTACAGGCAAAAGCAGAGGCTGTGGTTGAAAAATACCTCTTCCAGTGTTTGAGACATAGGACACACTCAGTCTATGTTAGTTCCTTTCTTCCACTTTGTGTCCTTGGTGAGAGAGAGGAGGCTGGGCCACATAGTGTGTCCTTACCACTTGTGTGTTCTTTCCACATGTCTTTCTCTCCCTTGTTCACTTTCTTATATTGGTCAACTTCTTTCCTGCTCCAGGGCCCTTACAGATGCTTTTCCAACTGCAGTGCTCAGGCACCCTATGCCTTTGCTCTTTAGGTCCAGCCTCAGTGGCATCTCCTCTTAAAAGACACTTGCCACCAATAGTCTCTGCCATACTTCCTCTTTATTTCCTTTGGCATGCTCAATAATTTCCATTTTTGAATTTGCTTATTAGAATACTAGTTTGCAGGTTTTTTTTTTCCACTGTAGATTGTGAGCTTCACCTGAGCTGTGATTTTGTTTGCTTTATCACTCATGGAATGGCTGATTTGGGCCAAGAATTGTGGGAAGGTATACAGCTCACGCTTGTTGGGATTTGTGTCTGTGAAGTAGGATCATGATTGAAAGCCGATGTAGATACTCAGTAGGTACTTGGGAGTTGAATCTCCAAGGGCAGTGAGCCAGTCTCCTGGGCATTGCCAGACACAAAGTATAACCTCATTCAGAGTCTAGAGCAACTGATGACAATGGTCTCTTCCATCCAGTCCCCATGCTGTCTGCTTTGTCAGCTTTGGCATTCAGAACAAGAGAGGGCATAGTTCACCATGGTTTGATGTCACTTGTAGTGTGATTTCCTGGCTTTCAAAGTCTATTAGTGATAGGTACTGGTTGTTTTCAATGCTTCTGACATACAACAGACCTTTTGTCCTTCCTTTGTGCCTTGTCTGACTTCTGGTCACCCAGTCCCCTGGTATGGAGACCTTTAACTGATGCTTCTGTAGAGTCCGTGTCAATGAATTAGGGCTCATTTCCTTCTAGGTGCTAGAGATTCCTTACCGGCCCTGTTCTGTATGTTGAAAGGAAGCCAGCAGTCTCAATGGCGGGATGAACAGCAGCTCCTTGCTTTTCCAATTATTTCCTTCTCAGGCAAACCCTGTTACACTTAGTAGTCTGGTCAGCCTTCTGCTCTTCTGAGACTCTCCTTCACCCATTCTGATAAGGACCTCAGGTTTTCTCCTGTGGCAAATTTATGCCTCTCTCCAGCACCTGTTCCCTGCTACCTTTCCACAGCACTCCTTCCCGACAAATTCATTTCATTGTTTAGCTACGTCTCTACTCCTTGTCAATAAATTGCTTTTCCCTGGCTCACCCAGGTTTTATTCACTTCCTTTCGGGGTCATCCTCTTAATTATTCTGGCTGCTCACTGACTGGGCTTCCTCCCTGTTATTTGTCATGAACTCCGGTGTAATCTCCTTTCTTCTCTCTACCCTCTGCGTTCTTATCATTGTTTTACACACTTGTAACTGTCAAATCAGTTCAGTTTTATAAGCTCACGGGTTCTCTCAATGGCAGCATTCCTCCCAAATAGCCATAGAAGGAAAGAAGAAGAAGAAGAGGAAGGAGGAGGAGGAGGAGCATATAGCTCTTCTCAGTATTCTTCAGTCACCAGCCACTCCATCATCAAGCAATTACTGAGATTCAACTGTGTGCTTCCCCCTGGGTTGGGTGTGAGCGGTGGTGATGGTGAGTGCAGACAGGGTATGGAATACCAGAATTCTCTTTTATAGTAAATATGGGACCGTGCAGATTCTTGAACTGGAAAATGACTTTGTGCTCACAGCTATGCTTCAGGAAGGTGGATTTGACACCACTTTGATCCCTGGACTGAGGAGGGAAGATGTCTGGAGGTGGACAGTAAGGTCAGGGAGTGTTACAGTAGCCCAGGCAGCCCATGATGTGGAACTTGGGTTGTTTAGAAAGAAGGAAGGAAGGAAAGAAGGAAGGGAGGGAGGGAGGGAGGGTGGATGGGCCAATGCAAGAGGTATTCCTTGTTAACGTTTTTTTAATATTTATTGATTTTTGAGAGAGAGAGAGAGAGAGAGAGAGAGAGAGAGAATGAGTGGGGAGAGGCAGAGAGAGAGGGAGACACAGAATCTGAAGCAGGCTCCAGGCTCTGAGCTGTCAGCCCAAAATTCAAAGCAGGGCATGAACCCATGAACCCTGAGATCATGACCTGAGCTGAAGTCTGACACTTAATCCACTGAGCCACCCAGGTTCCCAGCAAGATGTATTTCTGAAGCAAAGTGGGGACAGGACCTGGCTGCGATTAGAGGTGAGGGAGAGAACATTCATGATGGCTGTAACGCTTCTGACCTGGGCAAGTTAGAGGGTTGGGTCCCATTACAGAAATGGGGAATGGCAGAGGAGGAGGAGGTAGGGGTGGAGAGAGAGGTGCAGGAGTGCTCTGATGGGGGAGGTGCCCAGCTCAGTGTTAGCATCCTGGGATTGCAATGGCCCTGGTTCATCATGCAGCATTTGGAATGTGGGACTGGAGCTCACAGAAGAGACTGGTGGGGACTAAGTTTTGGGAGTCATCCAAAGGGAAGTGGGAGGGGAACCTGAGGAGGAGCTGTGTGCATATTAAGAGGCAGCTAACACCACAGGCAGCAGGTGTGGGACCGCAGTGTGGTATGGACAGGTCCTGTGGGCTGTGGGCATCAAGTGGAGGGAGCACTGCGGCCAGTTGTTAGCAAACACCTTCTCAAAGAGCTGAGCTTCCGTCTGTCCTTGCTTCTCATGCCATTTATATTTACTATTTTCTTCCTTTTCAGTGCTTTTCCATATCTGCACACTATTTTCATTTGCATTAATGTCTTCAACCTCAATGTTTCCTTTCTTTCCATTTGTTTAAAAAAAATGTTGATTTTTGAGAGAGCAGTGCGCTTGAGTGGGGGAGGGTCAGAGAGTGAGAGGAGGACAGAGGATCCGAAGCAGGCTGTGTGCTGACAGCAGAGAGCCCAATTGAGGGCTCCAACCCACGAACCGTGAGATCCTGACCCAAGCCAAAATCCAGAGTCGGGTGCTTAACCGACTGAGTCACCCAGGCGTGGCTTTCTGTTTGTCATTAAGTCTGAAAGTGGAAGGAGGTAGAGCATAAAGGAAAAACATCAGGGGTGAACTTGTGTCTTTTCCTCAAAGGCAGTGAGTGATTGCCTTTCTTTGCAAAGCTTGCTGGGCGGCAGAAACGAAATCAGAAATTCCTACTTATTTCCCACTAACACTGAGAAGGAGGATAATTGGACAAAAGTGTTGCAGAGGCCTGGGTACACTTTGCCTTCATAAGAACGCTCAGACACCGTGTGTCCTTTTTCTTTGTCCAGAGAACTGCTTGCTCCAGCGTCTCTCTGCCCTCACCCTCCTTTCCTGTCTCATTCTCTGTATCTGTGTCTCAGTCTGTAGAATTGAGAAATGAGTCCCCTTCCGTGGCTGGTCTCGTCGGCTCTTCTCATTCCCACTGCACCGACTCGTGGCTTTGCTGGCAAGCCAAGGGTTCCCTCTGCTCTCTGCATGCATGCCTCCATGCCTGAACATGCTTACCCATGTGTTGGAGGTAGACTTTGGGATGCCGTCTCTGCCTGCAAGCTTTGCCAAGGCCATTGAATTAAGCAGGCAATTTCCTCTCACTTTGTCTCTCTGTAAATTTCCCAACCATATGGTATGAGGAGAGTTTTTGGATTATAAATAAACAACACTGCTCATAAATCTCAGGGTTTTTGTTTTTCCCTCCAATGGGAATAAATAGAAACCATAGATGTGTAACTTCAGAAAAATGTGTTGGAGAAGAAGATAATGTCTTTCTCTCTCTCTAGGTATATAAATATTCCCCCCACCCCATTTCTTCTTACGCAGAGTCTCTTTTTACTGAGAGTCATCTTTTTGGCTGGATTCCATTTATTTTTTATTGCTGCCATTTTCCAACCCGGAGGTAAACTGTTGCTTTAGGCAACATGAATATAGCCACATGGGCCTGGCCAGATTGCACTGACCAGATGGGTTTGGTGCATCTTTTTCCCTGCTGGAAATGTCAGTTTCCTTCTTTACGGGACACATGCTCCCTCACTGGTCTTGTGGCAAAAAAAAGTGAAATGGTGGATTCTTTTGCATTCTCTTCTGGAAGAAGCCCAGCTTGGGCATCTTGCATGTCTGTCCATTGGGCAAGCTGTAGCTTGGCCACTCTTAAACTGCAGATCTTTTTAAGACATGAAGAATCACAATATTTGGCAGCCCTTTAGTTTGCTTTCCTACTACTGAAGCTACAGGGAATCACATGAGCATGCCAACCACCAAGGACAGATGCCGGGATGGCATCCTGGGACTGGGGTGGTTCAGGCAAGGGACAGCTCATGGAAGCATGACTCAAAGTGTGAGTGTGGATTTTGGTCTAGGGGGAAAGCTGAGTGTTGGTGCAGCTAGGTCAGCAAAAGGTAATGGGAGCTTATAGTTGGGAGAGGGCAGGTAGGCAGTGGCCATTGGGCAGGGGGCAGCAGACTGTGACCCATACACCAAATCCAGTGTAAATCCAGTGCAAATCCAGTACTGCCCCCTGTACTTGTATAGCCCGTGTGCTAAAACCATTTTTAAATGGTTGAAAAACAAATAAAAATAATACTACATTGTGATACCTTAAAAACAAGAGGAATTCAAATATTAGTCTCTCTAAACAAAGTATTATTGGAACTTAACCATGCCCATTGTTTATGTATTGCCTAAGACTGCTTTGGTGCTACAGTGACAGAGTTGAATAGCAACCCCACTAAGTGTAAAATACTTGCTCTCTGACTCTGTATAGAAAAAGTCTATTGTCCCCTGGCCTAAGGCATTAGGAATTATGATCATAATGGTGGAGAACACGTTTAGGGGAGGCACTAGGTGCTGCTATACAACGTGTTGATTAGGCACAGATCAGCTTAATTTCCATGCAGACCTGAGACAACGGCCCATACCATAAAGATGTCAACATAACGTCAGCTTTGTTGGGCTTCGGGAGACTAGGTTAGTCTTTCAGAAAGAGTTTGTCTAAGGGGTAAAGATCTGTGAATCTATCATATTTCATTTCATATTAGGTCCTTGTGCTCATACCAAATGATTTCAAATAAAATAATTCCCATAAAGGCAATGAATATTCAGTATCTTGCCCAGAATTTTGTCTTTTCCAACACTGATCTTGATGAATACATTTTGCTTAATCCAAACAAATGAACATCAAAACATGAAATTGGAGGCACTGAAAAAACACTGTTGTGGAATGTTTTTGAGATGGGGAGACTTCATGTATCACAACATGTCCAGCCATTAAAATCAGTTCTACTAAAACCTGAAAGATTCTTCAAAGGGCAATTAATAGAAAGATGAAGTTAGTAATTCACTTTTCTTTAAGGGAAATGTATTCTTCACTCTGGAAAGCTGTATTAAATTCCAAGATTTTAATTTCTTTGCTATTGTTCCCATACAACTGACTTAATAGCTCTTACCCATTATTTTATAGTTTGATAAACTATGGGATGATATAGTAACTTTAGGGGTCAGTGATGGAAGCTAGAGAGAAAAGAATTTCATATCTCTCTTGTGAGTGCAGAACATAGTCTTCCTTGTGAGTGAAGCAATTGTTGCGTGGTTCTGGGAATGGGATGCTTTGAGTGAGTCCTGCTCTGGTCCCCATGAGTTGGAATCGGTTGCCTGGGATAATCCCACTCATGCCTGCCAGCCAGCCTTTAACCCACACCAAGATATCTGTAGCCCATACTGACTTCTCATGTTCTGTCCAGCTGGTTCATTATAGTGGAGGAAGAAAATAGAGGGCTAGATCTAGTCTGCACATCTCTTCCTTAGCACCACTGAGAAGCTGATTTAGAGTTGGGTTATAGTGGCCTGTAATGAAGGCATCTATGTATCTCTTTGGCTCAGAGAAGTGTTTTATGGGAGCTAGTATGGCATCTGGAGAAGAACTTGACTTCTGAAATAAAGTAGACCTGGTTTCAAACACGAACTTTGCTACTTACCAGGTATGTGAACTTTAGCAAGTCACTTGGCCTCTCTGAGCCTACATTCGTTTGTTCCGTTCCTTCCTTTCTTCCTTCTTTCCCCCCCTCCCTCCCTCATTCTCTCCTCCTTTCTTCCTTCCTTCATTCTTCTCTTCCTTTCTACCTCCCTCTCAAGTGCTCCCTCCCTCCCTTCTTCTCTTCCTTTCTACCTCCCTCTCAAGTGCTCCCTCCCTCCCTTCCTTCCTTCCTCTACCTTTTCCTCTTCCTCTTCCTCTTCTTCTTCCTCTTCCTCTTCCTCTTCCTCTTCCTCTTCCTCTTTCTCATTCTTTTTCTCTTTCTCTTTCTGTTTCTTCTTTATAACAAACATTTTTTTATTGTAGTAAAATATACATAATACTGAATTTGTCATTTTAACCATTTAAGGGTATAAATCAGTGGCTTTAAGTGCATTTGCAATGTGCAATAATCACCACTGTCCATGTCTCAAATGTGTTTGGATTTTAGGGTAGAGGTTTTTAATTTCTACTTGGGTGATTAAATTTCTTCGACACTTTTATCATTTTTTAATTTTTAATTTCGTGGTGAGAATTATTAAATTGTACTCTTTTAGCAAGTTTCAATTATACAACACAGTATTATCAACTATAGTCACCGTTATATATATATTAGATCTTAATACTTTATTCATCTTAAAAAACTGAGAGTTTGTATCCTTTTACCAGCTTCTCCCTATTTCCTTCATCCTATAGCCCCTGGCAACCACTCTTCTGTTTCTATGAGTTTGACTTTCTTTCTTTCTTTCTTTCTTTCTTTCTTTCTTTCTTTCTTTCTTTCTTTCATTTTCCAAATGTAAGTGATACCATGCAATATTTGTCTTTTCTCTGACTAGCTTATTTCACTTAGCTTGATGTCCTCCAGGCTCATCCTTGTTGCCACACATGGCAGAATTTCCTTCTTTTTTATCTTTTAAATATTTATTTATTTATTTACTTTTATTTTAGAGAGGGGGTGGGAGAGGGATAGAGGGACAGAGGGAGAGAGAGAATCCCAAGCAGTCTCCACGCTGAACATGGATCATGGGATCGTGACCTGAGCCAAAAATCAAGAGTTGGATGCTTAGCCAACTGAGCCACCCAGGCACCCCTCCTTTTTTAAGCTCAATAATATTCCACTATATACAAAGACCACATTCTTAAAAATCTGCTCATTTTGTATTTGGATTGTTTCCATTTCTTGGCTATGTGAATAGTGCTGCAATGAATATGGGAGTGTAGATACCTCTTTGGGATCCTGTTTTCAATTCGTTTGGGTAAATACCCAGAAGTGGAATTGCCAGATCATAGGGTAGTTCTATTTTTAACTATTTGAGGAATCTCTGTACTGTTTTCCAGAGTGGCTGCACCAGTTTGCATTCCCACCAGCAGCATTCAAGGGTTTCCTTTTCTCTACATCCTCACCAGTATTTGTTATCTCTTGTCATTTTGATAATAGACATCCTAGCAGGTGTCAGCAGATACCTCATTGTGGTTCTGATTTGCATTTGATGATTAATGATATTTGGTACCTTTTTGCGGACCTATTGGCCATTTGTATGTCTTATTTGGAACAAGGTTTATTCAGGTCCTTTGCTTAATTTTTTTAAGTTTATTTCTTTCTTTTGAAAGAGACAGAGACAGTATGAGTTGGGGAGGGACAGAGAGGGAGGAGGGAGAGAGAGAGAATTCTAAGCAGGCTCTGCACTGCCAGCTGTGCAGAGCCCAAGGCAGGGCTCAAACTCATGAAACCATGAGATTATGACCTAAGCCGAAACCAAGAGTCAGATGCTTAACCGACCGAGCCACCCAGGCACCCCTCCTTTGCTTAATTTTTATTGGGCTATTTATTTATTTATTTGCAAATGAGTTGTATGAGTTCCCTGTATCTATTTGGATATTAACCTCTTATCATTTACATATATTTTCCCCATTTCATAAATTTCCTTTTCATTTCATTCTTGGTTTCTGTGGCTATGCAGACATTTTTTTAGCTTGATGTAGTCCTACTTGTTTTTTGTTTTTTGTTTTTTTTTTTTTTTTTTTGCTTTTGTTGACTTCACTTTGGGTGTCAAAACATCATTGCCAACGACATTGTCAAGAAGCTTACACCCTATATTTTCTTTTAGGAATTTTATGGTTTTAGGCCCTACATTTAAGTCTTTAATCCATTTGTATTTGCTTTTTTGTGTGTATATTGTAAGATAGGAATCTCGTTTCTTTCTTTTACATGTGGATATCCAATTTCCTCAGGACCATTTACTGAAGACTGTTCTCTCCACCATTGTATATTCTTGGTTCCTGTGTTGAAAATTTACTGACCATATATGCACAGACTTGTGGACTGTCTATTCTGTTCCATGGATCTATGTGTCTGATTTTATGCCAATACCATGCTATTTTGTTTACGATAGCTTTGTAATATAGTTTGAAAGCAGGAACTGTGATGCCTCCATCTTTGTTTTTCTTAAGATTGCTTGAGCCATCTAGATTCTTTTGTGTTTTAGTACAAATTTTTGGATTATTTTTTTCTATTTCTGTTGTCAAATGCTATTGGAATTTTGATAGGGATTGCATTGAATCTGTAGATTTCTTTGGGTAGGGTGGACTTTTTAAGAATATTAGTTCTTTTGATCTATGAACAAAGAATATCCTTCTATTCAGTGTCTTCATTATCTTTCATCAATGTATTATAGTTTTCAGTACACAAATCTTTTACTTCCTTAGTTAATTTTATTCTTTTTGATATAATGGGTTGCTTTCTTAATCTTCTGATAGTTAGTTTTTGGCTTATAGAAACACACCTGATTTTTGTGTATAGATTTTGTATCCAGCAACTTTACTGAATTCATTTATTAGCTCTAACAGTGTTTTGGTGGAGTGTTTAGAATTTTCTATATAAGATCATGTCGTCTGCAAACACAGAAGATTTTTCTTCTCCAATTTGGATGCCTTTTACTTCTCCTTACCCTAGTGCTCTGGCTAGGGCTTCCAATGCCATTTTGAGTAAGAGTTGTGAGAATGGCCATTTTTGTCTTGTTTCTGATCTTAAAGGAAAAGCTTTTAGCTTTTTACCATTGAGTAGTAATCTGTAATTTCATTAGCTAGTCACATACGGCCTTTAGTAAGTTGAGGTACATTCCTTCTATACTCAATTTGTTGGCAGTTTTTTTTTTTTTTTTTTTAATCATCAAAGGATGTTGAAAGGACCTAGTTTCTTTATTTGGAATATTGGGTTAAAAGTGAAAATTCCTGTCTTAATATAAAGTTCCCAGCACTTGACTGGTTTGTTTTCCCTTTAATGTGGTGTTTTGAGCACCTAAAATAGTGTCAGGCAAGCCATAGGCACTGCGTAAATATATGGCAAATGAATGGGTAATCAACAAATTATGTTCCTGTTCTTTTGGTGAGTAGGATGTGTTTCTGGGTGTTTTATGAGCTCAGAATCTCCTTAGGAGCAAGGAGTCATTAACTGGTCAGTCTTTTATATAAAAAGACAAAATTGTAATTTCCAAATTCTGAAACTTCACCATCATGTTTCCATGGCAGAGACTGAATAGATATTTACTACACTTATTTTATCTTCATCCAGGGCAAACAACTAGACTACCTTCTTTCATTTAAATATAGCCATAGGACTGAATTCTGGCCGGTAGAAAGAGGCTAGAAGTAATAGATGCCACTTCCATACCTGGTAAAAAATGCTTCTTACACCATTCTCTCTGCTCACTCATTTCTCCTTCCACCTATTCAGTTGAGGATTCCTAAGATCTGTGAGATAGCAGAACCTTGATATGAAAGGAGGCTGGGTCTGTGAAGCATTGCCCACATCAGAGTCCCCTCCTGCCCCTTACCTCTCTGCCAGTCCATGTTGCACTATAATGTGAACCAGAAATGCACTAACACGGTATTAAGTCACTGAAATGTGACTAAATGCTGCCGTTGGCTACTGCAGTTAGCTACCTCGATGCATGCAGTCTCTGAAATGCGTATCTAGCCCTTTCACTCCTACATTAACTTTGTTCTCTAGCCAGAATGTCTATTTACTATTCCCAAGATATTCTGTGTTTTTCCAGCATCTAGCATAGTGCCCTTCACACCATAGGCATTCAGTAATAAACACCTGCTGATTGATTTCTGGGTCAAAGAATGAAACAGCAGCTTCCTATAAAATGCAAGCATGTTTTATGTTAGATAGATCTGATATTTCACAGGAAATATGCGTTTGGATGTGATTCTCTACTGTGGGATTTTGTGTGCAGCTTTTAAACAGAGTTCAGCTTACTTAGAACATTAAAACTAACAGTAAAGTTACACAACCCTTTCTGGGAGATTCCTGCCGTATAAAAGGAAAATATAGCCCTAGGGAATCCTGGAAGTGTTAGAGTAGCCATGCAGATAGGCTCCAACCAGGAGACAGACTCCTAGATCAGAATATATGAACTGGCAGTGCATGTTAGTGGCCCAAAGACATAGGGTATCCATGCCAGATTTTTCCATGCATATTCAGCTGTTTTAAATAGAGACAGCTTATCTTTTCCATCTTTTTAGAAAGGCTCACCTAACTTTGCTTTTGCACCTCTGATGAATTACATGGCTAGTGGTGAAAACCCAGAAAATGACAGCTACCTAGCATTCTTCTGCTTACACAAAGCATGTCAAGAATTGGAGGGGAAGTGAATTACACTACTGGATAGAGGTTGTACAGGGGAAGAGAACTGGAGTTGCCCAGAGTTGTTCTCCTTCATCCATCAGATATGTTGGACATCTTGCCATCTTCTTCATGCTAAAGTTGTTATAACATTAAAAGACATTTGTTGAATGTTATGTGCCAAACCTTAAGTTGACATTC